>NW_027362772.1:188293776-188975026 GCF_046119375.1 Phyllobates terribilis | reverse complement strand
TATCCTGAGACAATACTGCGCCAACCCCCACAGAGGAAGCATCAACCTCAACCAAAAACGGCCTAGTAACATCAGGCTGCATAAGGATGGGAGCAGAGGTGAACCTCTCCTTGAGATACACAAAAGCTTCAATGGCCTCAGAAGACCACTGAACCGCATCAGCACCTTTCCTGGTGAGATCAGTCAGAGGTTTGACAATACAAGAAAAATTTTTTATGAATTTTCTATAGTAATTGGCGAAACCCAAAAACCTCTGTATCGATTTCAAACCAATAGGCCTAGGCCATTCCTGCACAGCCTGAACCTTAACCGGATCCATCTCAAAACCTTTGCTGGAGATAATGTAGCCCAAAAAACTAATTCTCTGTACAGCGAACTCACATTTCTCCAGCTTAGCAAAAAGCGAATTGTCCATTAATAACTGTAATACCTCACGCACGCTCCGCCAATGAGACTCCAGATCTGGCGAATAAATCAAAATGTCATCCAAATACACAACCACATTTTTACCGATCAAAGGTCTAAGGATGTCATTAATCAGATTCTGAAAAAATGCAGGAGCATTAGTAAGACCAAAAGGCATAACCAGATTCTCAAAATGACCCACAGGAGTGTTAAAAGCAGTCTTCCATTCATCACCCTCCTTCATGCGCAACAGATTGTATGCCCCCTTAAGGTCAATTTTAGAGAACCACTTGGCCCCCAATAACTGGTTAAACAGATCAGGAATCAATGGCAGTGGGTAAGGATTGCGTACCGTAATTTTGTTAATCTCACGAAAATCCAGACAAGGACGTAAACCGCCGTCCTTTTTTTTTACAAAAAAAAATCCAACCGCCACAGGAGACTTAGAGGGCCTAATGTGACCGGCGGCCAAACTTGTCTGTATGTATTCCTCCAAAGCCTTCCTCTCAGGAATAGTAAGGTTAAATAAACGACTTTTAGGAAGAGTCGCTCCAGGGACAAATTCAATAGAACAATCATAGTCTCTATGGGGAGGCAAAACCTGCGATTCTTTCTCAGAAAAAACTCTCCAAAAATCCTGAATAGGAACAGGCAATTCTCCCCTATCCAAAGCTGCAATACGCCCGTTACAACACTTGTCATAACATTTATGGCTCCAGGATTTAATTTCACTGGTAGACCAATCCAGTACAGGATTGTGCAATTTTAACCAGGGCAAACCCAATATTACTGGAGAAGGCAAGTTATTCAACACTACCAAATCCAATTTCTCATGGTGAACACCATTAATAGTGAGAGGAAATTCACTGACCTTGAGAGTAATATTCTTCAAAGGGGAGCCATCCACAGAAACCACAGCAATGGGGGATGATAAAGGTTCAGGTTTTAAATTGAGTTTTTCCACGAATCCCCCATCAATAACATTCAGTGTAGACCCGCAATCAACAAACACCCGAAATTCCATTAATTTTTCCTGAGCAATCGTGGAAGCAGCTAAAAATATACCCTTGGAATTTAAACAGGCAATACGGGCGTGACTGACCATTTTTTTTTCTTTCTTCATACGAAGCTCGCAGCCTTTAATCAAATGACCAGATTTCCCGCAATAGAAACACAAGCCTTCTGAAAAACGACGGTGTTTTTCTTGAGAGCGAGGTGCCACCGATCCAATCTCCATCGGTTCACCACTGTTAGTACACACATTATCATAACCAGAAACTGACATAGCAGAGGATTTGCTCTCATTAACCCTAGCACGCAGTCTTCTATCCACCCGTATAGCTAATTGCATAGCCTGTTGCAAATCCTCAGGTGTAGGATAAGCAATTAGCAGGTCTTTAACCTTTTCACTGAGCCCAGCAAGAAATAGACTTTTCAGAGCAGAATCGTTCCACCCTGTTTGAGTGGACCAACGACGAAAATGTGTACAATATTTTTCCATATTACCTGATCCTTGTTTTAAACGTCTCAACTCAGTCTCAGCTGATGCCACACGGTCAGGATCATCATATAATAGTCCTAAAGCAGAAAAAAAACTATCCACTGATCTGAAGCATGTATCACTAGGTTGCAAAGAAAAGGCCCACTCCTGAGGCTCTTTGCGCAAAAGTGACATTATGAACCCTACGCGCTGGGATTCATCCCCAGAGGACTTGGGTCTCAAACGAAAATACAATAAGCAAGCATTTTTAAATGAAAAAAATTCTCGATGTTCACCAAAAAATAAATCCGGCAAACATACCTTAGGCTCCAAGAAATATGCTCCAGGACAGTTACTCACGTGCTGACGGAGCTCGGCCACTTCCAGAGAGAGTCCCTGCAGGTGTTTAGCCAAATCCTGAACCGACACCATGATGGAACAAAAAAAAAATCTTTCCTTAGAGAATTTACAGGCTGGACTTACTGTTATGTTCTGCTACCAAAGCTAAGGAAAGAGAGGAGATCTGTCCCTACTATAAGACTCAGCTGAATCCCTACGATGTAACAGGGAACCTGATCCTGCAATCAGACCTGCTAAAGTCCTAATCTAGTCTGTACGGAGACCTATAGATTTGGGGAGGGAATCCCTACAAGTACTAAGGACTGGGAGGAATATGGGACACCTCCTAACAGAAATAGTAGCAGACAGACGAACAAACAAAATAGATAGAACATAGAGGTCCGTAGACCAAGCAAACTAACAGAGTTAGATACAGAGCACAGGCTAGCTAGAAAGTAGATATACAATGAAGTCCAGCAAAGCCAGAAGGGTGGAGCAGGATTAAATAGGCCAACAAGGTCATGTGACCAGCAAAGGAAAAAAAACCTAACAGCAAGGTTCTAACAGTATCCGACCGAGGGGTTAAATTCACCTCTCGCTTTTGGCGAGCCATGTGTAAATTGCTGGGAGTCACCTTGGACTTTTCTTCTGCTTATCACCCACAGTCCAACGGTCAAGTAGAACGGATCAACCAAAATTTAACCAGTTACCTCCGGCACTTTATTAATGCTCACCATTCCGACTGGGTGGATCTTTCACCGTGGGCCGAGTTTTCCTACAATAATCACGAGAGCGAATCTTCCTCCAAATCCCCGTTTTTTGTAGTCTACAGTCAGCATCCTCGGATCCCGTTTCCCGTCTCCACCTCGGTGGACAACCCGGCTGCGGAATCTTTTGTTAGCGAATTTTCCTCCATTTGGGAGAGTACCAGATCCGCACTTCTTCAGTCTTCCGAGCGGATAAAAAAACAGGCTGACAAAAGACATCTGGATCCACCGCAATTCCGTCCTGGAGATAAAGTCTGGCTCTCGTCCAAACATGTTCGGCTCAAGATTCCTTCTTACAAGTTAGGGCCTCGGTTCATCGGCCCACTGGAAGTTATCAAGCAAATCAACCCGGTGGCCTATAAATTGAAACTCCCGGCCAACTTGTGGATCCCTAACTCCTTCCATGTATCTCTACTCAAACCCGTGGTACTTAACTCTTTTTCCAGGTCTACAGGTAAGCCTCCTGCTCCGGTTTCCGCTGAAGACGAGTTTGAGGTAGAGAACATTCTAGCCACCAAAAGGGTAAGAGGAAAGACCTTTTTTCTAGTGGATTGGAAAGGGTTTGGTCCTGAGGAGAGAACATGGGAGCCCCGGGAGAACATCCATGCCCCTTTCATCCTTGATAAATTTCTCTCTGTCCTAAAAAAGGGGGGGCCTAAAGGGGGGGGTACTGTAGCGTCGGCGTCCCTGCCTCCTGCTAGGCAGGGATGCCGTTCACCTCACCTCTCCGCTCCGTGCCCGGCGTCTTCCTCCCGCTCTGCTGGCAGCGCACGCTGCTTCCCGGTCACTGCGCTTAGGGCGCGAGCGCGCGCTCCCCCTTTCTTAAAGGGGCCGCGCGCGCCGTCCTAAGGAGTCCCAGGCCAATGGCCGGAGGACCTCACCATATATAAGGCACCTCCTCCAAAATGGAGGTACCCGAGCAATGTTGTTGCAAAGCCTATCAACTCTGCTTCAGCCCTCAGGTCCCGTTACCAGATACCTGCCAATTACCTGCCAGATTCATGCATGATACCTGCCTGATACCTGTCTATCTGCTTGCATTCCTGCGGTCCGACAGTCTGCCTACCAGAACCTGCCAGTCTGTCTATGGATCAGTCTGCCCGCTCACCTGGGAGCGTCCACCTGCTACCTGCCTGCTAGCCTACCTGGAGGCTTAGCCGTCACTTGCTGTGATCACCTGCCTGTCCAGAGACTCTTGCACTCTCACCTGGGAGCGTCCACCTGCTACCTGCCTGCGCCTACCTGGAGGCTTAGCCATCACTTTCTGTGACCACCTACCTGTCCAGAGAGTCCTGCCCGCTCACCTGGGAGCGTCCACCTGCTACCTTCCTGCTAGCCTACCTGGAGGCTTAGCCGTCACTTGCTGTGACCACCTGCCTGTCCAGAGACTCTTGCCCGCTCACCTGGGAGCGTCCACCTGCTACCTGCCTGCTAGCCTACCTGGAGGCTTAGCCGTCACTTGCTGTGACCGCCTGCCTGTCCAGAGACTCTTGCCCGATCACCTGGGAGCACCCACCTGCTACCTGCCTGCTAGCCTACCTGGAGGCTCTGCCGTCACTTGCTGTGACCACCTGCCTGTCCAGAGACTCTTGCCCGCTCACCTGGGAGCGCTCACGTGTTACCTGCCTGCTAGCCTACCTGGAGGCTCTGTTGTCACTTGCCGTGACCCGCCGCCTGTCAAGAGACTGTTCAGTCACTTGCCGTGTCCGTTCTGCCCTTCTACCCTGAGACTGCTCTTGTCACCTGCCGTGTCAACCTTCCTGCCTTCCCTGGGAGCCACCTGCCTCCTTACAAAGACTGCCCCTTTGTATAATAGCTCAGAGGTTCCACCTCCCAGACCCGTTACAGCGACACACTCAAACTGCTTTTTTTTTAGATACCAAAGGCCCAAAACTGGATAGTACAGCGATTTGACCCGTGGAACTGCGAAACCACACTGGGATGTCAGGCCTACACAAGACTATTTTCAACAGATATATTTTTGTGTCACAACAGTCAGGAGACACTACTGTTTTTCTTTACGGAAAAAACTACCAAAAGCTGAATAATAGAGATTTTTTACCATGGGATGGCAAAACCACAGTTATTGTTTACTGGGGTATACCACACTTTTTTAAATAGAGATATTTGCGGCTGAACAGTGAGCGACACATTCAAACTGCTTTTTTTTAGATACCAAAGGCCCAAAACTGGATAGTACAGCGATTTGACCCGTGGAACTGCGAAACCACACTGGGATGTCGGGCCTACACAAGACTATTTTCAACAGATATATTTTTGTGTCACAACAGTCAGGAGACACTACTGTTTTTCTTTACGGAAAAAACTACCAAAAGCTGAATAATAGAGATTTTTTACCGTGGGATGGCAAAACCACAGTTATTGTTTACTGGGGTATACCACACTTTTTTAAATAGAGATATTTGCGGCTGAACAGTGTGCGACACACTCAAACTGCTTTTTTTTAAGATACCAAAGGCCCAAAACTGGATAGTACAGCGATTTGACCCGTGGAACTGCGAAACCACACTGGGATGTCGGGCCTACACAAGACAATTTTCAACAGATATATTTTTGTGTCACAACAGTCAGGAGACACTACTGTTTTTCTTTACGGAAAATATACCAAAACCTGAATAATAGAGATTTTTTACCGTGGGATGGCAAAACCACAGTTATTGTTTACTGGGGTATACCATACTTTTTTAAATAGAGATATTTGCGGCTGAACAGTGAGCGACACACTCAAATTTTTTTTTTTTTTTTATACAAATGGCACAAAAAGGGATAATACAGAGGTTTGAACCGTGGAAGTGCAAAACAACACTTCTGTTTCTCTAGCCTACACCAGACTATTTTCAACAGTTATATTTGTGTCTGAAAAATCAGAGACACGCTTTTTTTTTGGGGGGGGGGACACACCAAAAGGTTAATAAGACGGGTATTTGTACTGTGTGAAGGAGGAAAAAAAAAGGAGGATTTAGATGGAAAAAAATGATTTTTCCTGGCCCCCGACACCTGGTGCTAAGTCCAGCAATTTCAGCAACAGGAGCACACAGGACTGTAATGCAGTGTTTGCTGGTATAACCACTGTGTCTCCTATACAGCCTGCCTGCCTGGTATCTGGGATGGATATTAGTCCTGAAAAGGACTGTTTGTTTGCTCTGGCAGCCTTTACAGACCCTACACTAACTATTTCACAGTTTATATCTCTCCCTAAATCAGCAGCGCTGTCCCTACACTGTCTAATCCAGAGCGACTGTGTCCAAGATGGCGGCGCCCGGTTTTAAATACTCGAGGTGACGCTGTGCGGCCAGCCAATCACTGTAATACCCACAACCAACATGGCTGCAGCATTACAGTGACTGGCTGGCAATCCCTGCATGTTCATTGGCTCTGTAAAGAGCGCCAAACATGCAGGGCGGAGACCCGAGCTCCCACCCGAGTAACCGGGAAATGCTCGGTGCTCGCCGAACATCCCGAGTAGCGTGATGCTCAGGCGAGTACCGAGCAGTGTCGAGCATGTTCGCTCAACACTAGACTTAGCCATTATTCCGCAGATTATCAGACATTCAAAGACGGGAAATTTCAGTGAGTGTTCCGATTTCAGTTCCAGAGCGATTCGCCCGATGAGTCCTTGATCTTTAGTCGTTTTCAGCCAATTTTATGAATTTTTGAAAATTTCACTTTTTTGTGAAAATATCCGCTAAATGAGGGAATAATATGTGTGAGGGTACCCCAGGAGAGTTCCAAATGTGTGTGGGTAGAATATATATCCCACGGGGGGTAAAATTGAAAAAACTTGAAAAAATTTTTTCTTGGACTTAGTCATTTTTCCGCCGTTTATCAGACTTTCAGATAGGGGAAATGTCAGTGACCATTCTGATTTCAGTTCCAGAGCGATTCGCCTGTTGAGTCCTTGATATTTAGTCGTTTTCAGCCAATTTTCTGGATTTTTGAAAATTTAACTTGTTTTGTGAAAATATCCAAAAAGTGAGGGAATAATATGTGTGAGGGTACCCCAGGAGAGTTCCAAATGTGTGTGGGTAGAATATATATCCCACGGGGGTAAAATTGAAAAAAGTTGAAAACATTTTTTTTTTGGACTTAGTCATTTTTCCTGCGTTTATCAGACTTTCAGATAGGGCAAATGCCAGTGAGCGTTCCGATTTCAGTTCCAGAGCGATACGACCAATGAGTCCTTGATATTTAGTCGATTTCAGCCAATATTTAGGATTTTTGAAAATTTCACTTTTTTGTGAAAATATCCACTAAATGAGGGAATAATATGTGTGAGGGTACCCCAGGAGAGTTCGAAATGTGTGTGGGTAGAATATATATCCCACGGGGGTAAAATTGAAAAAAATTGAAAAATTTTTTTTTTGGACTTAGTCATTTTTCCGACGTTTATCAGACTTTCAGATAGGGGAAATGTCAGTGAGCGTTCCGATTTCAGTTCCAGAGCGATTCGCCCAATGAGTCCTTGATATTTAGTCGTTTTCAGCCAATTTTCTGGATTTTTGAAAATTTCACTTTTTTGTGAAAATATCCACTAAATGAGGGAATAATATGTGTGAGGGTACCCCAGGAGAGTTCCAAATGTGTGTGGGTAGAATATATATCCCACGGGGGTAAAATTGAAAAAAGTTTAAAAAAAATTTTTTTGGGATTTAGTCATTTTTCCGGCGTTTATCACACTTTCAGATAGGGTAAATGTCAGTGAGCGTTCCGATTTCAGTTCCAGAGCGATTTTCCCAATGAGTCCTAGATATTTAGTCGTTTTCAGCAAATTTTCTGGATTTTTGAAAATTTCACTTTTTTGTGAAAATATCCACTAAATGAGGGAATAATATGTGTGAGGGTACCCCAGGAGAGTTCCAAATGTGTGTGGGTAGAATATATATCCCACGGGGGTAAAATTGAAAAAAGTTGAAAAAGGTTTTTTTTTGGACTTAGTCATTTTTCCGGCGTTTATCAGACTTTCAGATAGGGGAAATGTCAGTGAGCATTCCGATTTCAGTTCCAGAGCGATTCGCCCAATGAGTACTTGATATATAGTCGTTTTCAGCCAATTTTCTGTATTTTTCAAAATTTCATTTTTTTGTGAAAATATCCACTAAATGAGGGAATAATATGTGTGAGGGTACCCCAGGAGAGTTGCAAATGTGTGTGGGTAGAATATATATCCCACGGGGGTAAAATTGAAAAAAGTTGAAAAAAAATTTTTTTTGGACTTAGTCATTTTTCCGACGTTTATCAGACTTTCAGACAGGGGAAATATCATTGAGCGTTCCGATTTCAGTTCCAGAGCGATTCGCCCAATGAGTCCTTGATATTTAGTCGTTTTCAGCCAATTTTCTGGATTTTTGAAAATTTCACTTTTTTGTGAAAATATCCACTAAATGAGGGAATAATATGTGTGAGGGTACCCCAGGAGAGTTCCAAATGTGTGTGGGTAGAATATATATCCCACGGGGGTAAAATTGAAAAAAGTTGAAAACATTTTTTTTTGGACTTAGTCATTTTTCCGGCGTTTATCAGACTTTCAGATAGGGGAAATGTCAGTGAGCGTTCCGATTTCAGTTCCAGAGCGATTCTCCCAATGAGTCCTTGATATTTAGTCATTTTCAGCCAATTTTCTGGATTTTTGAAAATTTCACTTTTTTGTGAAAATATCTACTAAATGAGGGAATAATATGTGTGAGGGTACCCCAGGAGAGTTCCAAATGTGTGTGGGTAGAATATATATCCCACGGGGGTAAAATTGAAAAAAGTTGAAAAAAATTTTTCTTGGACTTAGTCATTTTTCCGGCGTTTATCAGACTTTCAGATATGGGAAATGTCAGTGAGCGTTCCGATTTCAGTTCCAGAGCGATTCGCCCAATGAGTCCTTGATATTTAGTCGTTTTCAGCCAATTTTCTGGATTTTTGAATATTTCACTTTTTTGTGAAAATATCCACTTAATGAGGGAATATTATGTGTGAGGGTACCCCAGGAGAGTTTGAAATGTGTGTGGGTCGAATATATATCCCACGGGGGTAAAATTGAAAAAAGTTGAAAAATTTTTTTTGGGGGACTTAGTCATTTTTCCGGCGTTTATCAGACTTTCAGATAGGGGAAATGTCAGTGAGCGTTCAGATTTCAGTTCCAGAGCAATTCGCCCAATGAGTCCTTGATATTTAGTCGTTTTCAGCCAATTTTCTGGATTTTTGAAAATTTCACTTTTTTTGTGAAAATATCCACTAAATGAGGGAATAATATGTGTGAGGGTACCCCAGGAGAGTTCCAAATATGTGTGGGTAGAATATATATCCCACGGGGGTAAAATTGAAAAAAGTTAAACATTTTTTTTTCCTGAACTTAGTCATTTTTACGGCATTTATCAGACTTTCAGATAGGGGAAATGTCAGTGAGCATTCCGAATTCAGTTCCAGAGCGATTCGCCCAATGAGTCCCTGATGTTTAGTCGTTTTCAGCCAATATTTAGGATTTTTTAAAATTTCACTTTGATGTGAAAATATCCATTAAATTAGGGAATAATATGTGTGAGGGTACCACAGGAGAGTTCCAAATGTGTATGGGTAGAATATATATCCCACGGGGGCAAAATTGAAAAAAAATTTTTTTTGGGCTTAGTCATTTTTCTGGCTTTTATCAGACTTTCAGATAGGGCAAATGTCAGTGAGCGTTCCGATTTCAGTTTCAGAGCGATTCGCCCAATGAGTCCTTGATATTTAGTCATTTTCAGCCAATTTTCTGGATTTTTGAAAATGTAACTTTTTTGTGAAAATATCCACTAAATGAGGGAATAATATGTGTGAGGGTACCCCAGGAGAGTTCGAAATGTGTATGGGTAGAATATATATCCCACGGGGGTAAAATTGAAAAAAGTTGAAAACATTTTTTTTTAGACTTAGTCATTTTTCCTGCGTTTATCAGACTTTCAGATAGGGCAAATGTCAGTGAGCGTTCTGATTTCAGTTCCAGAGCGATTCGCCCAATGAGTCCTTGATATTTAGTCGTTTTAAGCCAATATTTTGGATTTTTGAAAATTTCACTTTTTTGTGAAAATATCCACTAGATGAGGGAATAATATGTGTGAGGGTACCCCAGGAGAGTTCCAAATGTGTGTGGGTAGAATATATATCCCACGGGGGTAAAATTGAAAAAAGTTGAAAAAAATTTTTTTTTGGACTTAGTCATTTTTCCTGCGTTTATCAGACTTTCAGATAGGGCAAATGTCAGTGAGCGTTCTGATTTCAGTTCCAGAGCGATTCGCCCAATGAGTCCTTGATATTTAGTCGTTTTCAGCCAATATTTTGGATTTTTGAAAATTTCACTTTTTTGTGAAAATATCCACTAGATGAGGGAATAATATGTGTGAGGGTACCCCAGGAGAGTTCCAAATGTGTGTGGGTAGAATATATATCCCACGGGAGTAAAATTGAAAAAAGTTGAAAAAAATTTTTTTTTGGACTTAGTCATTTATCCGCCGTTTATCAGACTTTCAGATAGGGTAAATGTCAGTGAGCGTTCAGATTTCAGTTCCAGAGCAATTCGCCCAATGAGTCCTTGATATTTAGTCGTTTTCAGCCAATTTTCTGGATTTTTGAAAATTTCACTTTTTTTGTGGAAATATCCACTAAATGAGGGAATAATATGTGTGAGGGTACCCCAGGAGAGTTCCAAATATGTGTGGGTAGAATATATATCCCACGGGGGTAAAATTGAAAAAAGTTGAACATTTTTTTTTCCTGAACTTAGTCATTTTTACGGCATTTATCAGACTTTCAGATAGGGGAAATGTCAGTGAGCATTCCGAATTCAGTTCCAGAGCGATTCGCCCAATGAGTCCTTGATGTTTAGTCGTTTTCAGCCAATATTTAGGATTTTTTAAAATTTCACTTTGATGTGAAAATATCCATTAAATTAGGGAATAATATGTGTGAGGGTACCACAGGAGAGTTTCAAATGTGTGTGGGTAGAATATATATCCCACGGGGGCAAAATTGAAAAAAATTTTTTTTTGGGCTTAGTCGTTTTTCCGGCTTTTATCAGACTTTCAGATAGGGCAAATGTCAGTGAGCGTTCCGATTTCAGTTTCAGAGCGATTCGCCCAATGAGTCTTTGATATTTAGTCGTTTTCAGCCAATTTTCTGGATTTTTGAAAATTTCACTTTTTTGAGAAAATATCCACTAAATCAGGGAATAATATGTGTGAGGGTACCCCAGGAGAGTTCCAAATGTGTGTGGGTAGAATATATATCCCACGGGGGTAAAATTGAAAAAAGTTGAAAAAAATTTTTTTTGGACTTAGTCATTTTTCCTGCGTTTATCAGACTTTTAGATAGGGCAAATGTCAATGAGCGTTCCGTTTTCAGTTCCAGAGCGATACACCCAATGAATCCTTGATACTTAGTCGTTTTCAGCCAATTTTCTGGATTTTTGAAAATTTCACTTTTTTGTGAAAATATCCACTAAATGAGGGAATAATATGTGTGAGGGTACCCCAGGAGAGTTCCAAATGTGTGTGGGTAGAATATATATCCCACGGGGGTAAAATTGAAAAAAGTTGAAAAAAATTTTTTTTTGGACTTAGTCATTTATCCGCCGTTTATCAGACTTTCAGATAGGGTAAATGTCAGTGAGCGTTCCAATTTCAGTTACTGAGCGATTCGCCCAATGAGTTATTGATAATTAGTCGTTTTCAGCCAATTTTCTGGATTTTTAAAAATTTCACTTTTTTGTGAAAATATCCACTAAATGAGGGAATAATATGTGTGAGGGTACCCAAGGAGAGTTCGAAATGTGTGTGGGTAGAATATATATCCCACGGGGGTAAAATTGAAAAAAGTTGAAAAAATTTTTTTTTTGGACTTAGTCATTTTTCCGACGTTTATCAGACTTTCAGATAGGGCAAATGTCAGTGAGCGCTCCGATTTCAGTTCCAGAGCAATTCACCCAATGAGTCCTTGATATTTAGTCGTTTTCAGACAATTTTCTGGATTTTTGAAAATTTCACTTTTTTGTGAAAATATCCAGTAAATGAGGGAATAATATGTGTGAGGGTACCCCAGGAGAGTTCGAAATGTGTGTGGGTAGAATATATATCCCACGGTGGTGAGTTTGAAAAAATTTTTTTTTTGGACTTAGTCATTTTTCCGACGTTTATCAGACTTTCAGATAGAGGAAATGTCAGTGAGCATTCCGATTTCAGTTCCAGAGCGATTCGCCCAATGAGTCCTTGATATTTAGTTGTTTTCAGCCAATTTTCTGGTTTTTGAAAATTTCACTTTTTTGTGAAAATATCCACTAAATGAGGGAATAATATGTGTGAGGGTACCCCAGGAGAGTTCCAAATGTGTGTGGGTAGAATATATATCCCACGGGGTAAAATTGAAAAAAGTTGAAAAATTTATTTTTTTGGACTCAGTCATTTTTCCAGCGTTTATCAGACTTTCAGATAGGGGAAATGTCAGTGAGCATTCCGATTTCAGTTCCAGAGCGATTCGCCCAATGAGTTCTTGATATTTAGTCGTTTTCAGCCAATTTTCTGGATTTTTGAAAATTTCACTTTTTTGTGAAAATATCTACTAAATGAGGGAATAATATGTGTGAGGGTACCCCAGGAGAGTTCCAAATGTGTGTGGGTAGAATATATATCCCACGGGGGTAAAATTGAAAAAAGTTGAAAACATTTTTTTTTTGGACTTAGTCTTTTTTCCGGCGTTTATCAGACTTTCAGATAGGGGAAATGTCATTGAGCGTTCCGATTTCAGTTCCAGAGCGATTCGCCCAATGAGTCCTTGATATTTAGTCGTTTTCAGCCAACTCTCTGGATTTTTGAAAATTTCACTTTTTTGTGAAAATATCTAGTAAATGAGGGAATAATATGTGTGAGGGTACCCCAGGAGTGTTCCAAACGTGTGTGGGTAGAATATATATCCCACGGGGGTAAATTTGAAAAAAGTTGAAAATTTTTTTTTTTTGGACTTAGTCATTTTTCCGGCGTTTATCAGACTTTCAGATAGGGGAAATGTCATTGAGCGTTCCGATTTCAGTTCCAGAGCGATTCACCCAATGAGTCCTTGATATTTAGTCGTTTTCAGCCAATTTTCTGGATTTTTGAAAATTTCACTTTTTTGTGAAAATATCCACTAAATGAGGGAATAATATGTGTGAGGGTACCCCAGTAGAGTTCCAAATGTGTGTGGGTAGAATATATATCCCACGGGGGTAAAATTGAAAAAAGTTGAAAAATTTTTTCTTGGACTTAGTCATTTTTCCGGCATTTATCTGACTTTCAGATAGGGCAAATGTCAGTGAGCGTTCCGATTTCAGTTCCAGAGCGATTCGCCCAATGAGTCCTTGATATTTAGTCGTTTTCAGCCAATTTTCTGGATTTTTGAAAATTTCACTTTTTTGTGAAAATATCCACTAAATGAGGGAATAATATGTGTGAGGGTACCCCAGGAGAGTTCCAAATGTGTGTGGGTAGAATATATATCCCACGGGGGTAAAGTTGAAAAAAGTTGAAAACATTTTTTTTTGGACTAAGTCATTTTTCCTGCGTTTATCAGACTTTCAGATAGGGCAAATGTCAGTGAGCGTTCCGATTTCAGTTCCAGAGCGATTCACCCAATGAGTCCTTGATATTTAGTCGTTTTCAGCCAATTTTCTGGATTTTTGAAAATTTCACTTTTTTGTGAAAATATCCACTAAATGAGGGAATAATATGTGTGAGGGTACCCCAGGAGAGTTCCAAATGTGTGTGGGTATAATATATATCCCACGGGTGTAAATTTGAAAAATGTTGAAAACATTTTTTTTTTGGGCTTAGTGATTTTTCCGGCGTTTATGAGACTTTCAGATAGGGGAAATGTCAGTGAGCATTCCAATTTCAGTTCCAGAGCGATTCGCCCAATGAGTTCTTGATATTTAGTCGTTTTCAGCCAATTTTCTGGATTTTTGAAAATTTCACTATTTTGTTAAAATATCCACTAAATGAGGGAATAATATGTGTGAGGGTACCCCAGGAGAGTTCCAAATGTGTGTGGGTAGAATATATATTTTAAAGAAATTTTAGAACCACTCTCCATAATCTTTGAAAATTCTTGGAGAACAGGAGAAGTTCCAGAAGACTGGAGAAGAGCAAATGTTGTTCCTATCTTCAAAAAGGGGAAGAAGGTGGACCCAGGGAACTATAGGCCGGTGAGTCTGACTTCTATACCAGGAAAGATATTTGAACAAATTATTAAACAACATGTATGTAAGTACATGGATAAGAATGAAGTGATTAACCAGAGTCAGCATGGGTTTGTAACTAACAAGTCATGTCAGACTAACTTAATTTCCTTCTATGACAGAATCACTGACTGGGTGGATCAGGGAAATGCTGTAGATACAGTATATCTTGACTTCAGCAAAGCATTTGACAAAGTATCTCACACCATCCTTATTGAAAAAATGACCAAGTATGCAATGGACCAGGCAACTGTTAGGTGGATTCATAACTGGCTTAGTGATCGGACTCAAAGGGTGGTTGTAAATGGCTTCACATCCAGCTGGATGAATGTCTCAAGTGGGGTACCACAGGGCTCCGTCCTGGGACCTGTATTGTTCAACATCTTTATCAATGATTTAGATGAAGGAATTGAGGGTAAACTGATTAAATTTGCTGATGACACAAAGCTAGGAGGGATAGCTAATACTAGAGAAGAGAGAGAGAGGATTCAAAAAGACCTAAATAAACTGGAGCAGTGGGCAGCAACCAACAGAATGGTTTTTAACAGGGAAAAATGCAAAGTACTACATCTGAGCAATAAAAATGAAAAAAGCATATACAGAATGGGAGTAATAGAGCTAAGCAACAGTACATGTGAAAAAGACTTAGGTATACTAATAGATCATAGACTGAACATGAGTTAACAGTGTGATGCAGCAGCAAAAAAGGCAAATACAATTCTGGGATGTATTAACAGAAGCATACAGTCTAGATCACGTGAAGTCATTATCGGTCTTTACTCCTCTTTGGTCAGACCTCATCTGGAATACTGTGTACAGTTTTGGGCACCACATTTTAAAAAAGACATAGACAAACTGGAGCAAGTTCAGAGAAGAGCGACCAGAATGGTGACTGGTCTGCAAACCATGTCCTATGAGGAACGGTTGCAGGATTTGGGATTGTTTAGCTTGCAAAAAAGAAGACTGAGAGGAGACTTAATAGCTGTCTACAAATATGTCAAGGGCTGTCACATTGTAGAAGGATCATCTTTATTCTCATTTGCACAAGGAAAGACTAGAAGCAATGGGATGAAACTAAATGGGAGGAGACACAGATTAGATATTAGAAAAAACTTTTTGACAGTTAGGGTGATTAATGAGTGGAACAGGCTGCCACGAGAGGTGGTGAGTTCCCCTTCAATGGATGTCTTCAAACAGAGGCTGGACAGACATCTGTCTGAGATGATCTAGTGAATCCTGCTTTGAGCAGGGGGTTGGACCAGATGACCCAGGAGGTCCCTTCCAACTCTACCATTCTATGATTCTATGATTCTATGATTCTATATCCCACGGGGGAAAATTTGAAAAAAGTTGAAAAAATTTTTTTTTTTTACTTAGTCATTTTTCCGACGTTTATCAGACTTTCAGATAGAGGAAAAGTCAGTGAGCGTTCCGATTTCATTTCCAGAGCGATTCGTCAATGAGTCCTTGATATTTAGTCGTTTTCAGCTAATTTTCTGGATTTTTGAAAATTTCACTTTTTTGTGAAAATATCCACTAAATGAGGGAATAATATGTGTGAGGGTACCCCAGGAGAGTTCCAAATGTGTGTGGGTAGAATATATATCCCACGGGGGTAAAATTGAAAAAAGTTGAAAAATTTTTTCTTGGACTGTCATTTTTCCGGCATTTATCAGACTTTCAGATAGGGCAAATGTCAGTGAGCATTCCGATTTCAGTTCCAGAGCGATTCGCCCAATGAGTCCTTGATATTTAGTCGTTTTCAGCCAATTTTCTGGATTTTTGAAAATTTCACTTTTTTGTGAAAATACCCACTAAATGAGGGAATAATATGTGTGAGGGTACCCCAGGAGAGTTCCAAATGTGTGTGGGTATAATATATATCCCACGGGGGTAAATTTGAAAAAAGTTGAAAACATTTTTTTTTTGGACTTAGTGATTTTTCCGGCGTTTATCAGACTTTCAGATAGGGGAAATGTCAGTGAGCATTCCGATTTCAGTTCCAGAGCGATTCGCCCAATGAGTTCTTGATATTTAGTCGTTTTCAGCCAATTTTCTGGATTTTTGAAAATTTCACTATTTTGTGAAAATATCCACTAAATGAGGGAATAATATGTGTGAGGGTACCCCAGGAGAGTTCCAAATGTGTGTGGGTAGAATATATATCCCACGGGGGTAAAATTGAAAAAAGTTGAAAAAATTTTTCTTGGACTTAGTCATTTTTCCGGCATTTATCAGACTTTCAGATAGGGGAAATGTCAGTGAGCATTCCGATTTCAGTTCCAGAGCGATTCGCCCAATGAGTCCTTGATATTTAGTCGTTTTCAGCCAATTTTCTGGATTTTTGAAAATTTCACTTTTTTGTGAAAATATCCACTAAATGAGGGAATAATATGTGTGAGGGTACCCCAGGAGAGTTCCAAATGTGTTTGGGTAGAATATATATCCCACGGGGGTAAAGTTGAAAAAAGTTGAAAACATTTTTTTTTGGACTTAGTCATTTTTCCTGCGTTTATCAGACTTTCAGATAGGGCAAATGTCAGTGAGTGTTCCGATTTCAGTTCCAGAGCGATTCCCCCAATGTGTCCTTGATATTTAGTCGTTTTCAGCCAATTTTCAGGATTTTTGAAAATTTCACTTTTTTGTGAAAATATCCACTAAATGAGGGAATAATATGTGTGAGGGCACCCCAGGAGAGTTCCAAATGTGTGTGGGTATAATATATATCCCACGGGGGTAAATTTGAAAAAAGTTGAAAACATTTTTTTTTTGGACGTAGTGATTTTTCCGGCGTTTATCAGACTTTCAGATAGGGGAAATGTCAGTGAGCATTCCGATTTCAGTTCCAGAGCTATTCGCCCAATGAGTCCTTGATATTTAGTCGTTTTCAGCTAATTTTCTGGATTTTTGAAAATTTCACTTTTTTGTGAAAATATCCACTAAATGAGGGAATAATATTTGTGAGGGTACCCCAGGAGAGTTCCAAATGTGTGTGGGTAGAATATATATCACACGGGGGTAAAATTGAAAAAAGTTGAAAACATTTTTTTTTGGACTTAGTCATTTTTCCTGCGTTTATCAGACTTTCAGAAAGGGCAAATGTCAGTGAGTGTTCCGATTTCAGTTCCAGAGCGATTCACCCAATGTGTCCTTGATATTTAGTCGTTTTCAGCCAATTTTCAGGATTTTTGAAAATTTCACTTTTTTGTGAAAATATCCACTAAATGAGGGAATAATATGTGTGAGGGCACCCCAGGAGAGTTCCAAATGTGTGTGGGTATAATATATATCCCACGGGGGTAAATTTGAAAAAAGTTGAAAACATTTTTTTTTTGGACGTAGTGATTTTTCCGGCGTTTATCAGACTTTCAGATAGGGGAAATGTCAGTGAGCATTCCGATTTCAGTTCCAGAGCTATTCGCCCAATGAGTCCTTGATATTTAGTCGTTTTCAGCTAATTTTCTGGATTTTTGAAAATTTCACTTTTTTGTGAAAATATCCACTAAATGAGGGAATAATATGTGTGAGGGTACCCCAGGAGAGTTCGAAATGTGTGTGGGTCGAATATATATCCCACGGGGGTAAAATTGAAAAAAGTTGAAAAAAATTTTTTTTTTAACTTAGTCATTTTTCCGGCGTTTATCAGATTTTCAGATAGGGGAAATGTCAGTGAGCATTCCGATTTCAGTTCCAGAGCGATTCGCCCAATGAGTCCTTGATATTTAATGGTTTTCAGCCAATTTTCTGGATTTTTGAAAATTTCACTTTTTTGTGAAAATATCCACTAAATGAGGAAATAATATATGTGAGGGTACCCCAGGAGAGTTCCAAATGTGTGTGGGTAGAATATATATCCCACAGGGGTAAATTTGAAAAAAGTTGAAAAAATTTTTTTTTTGGACTTAGTCATTTTTCTGGCGTTTATCAGACTTTCAGATAGGGCAAATGTCAGTGAGCGTTCAGATTTCAGTTGCAGAGCGATTTGCCCAATGAGTCCTTTGCTATTTAGTCGTTTTCAGCCAATTTTCTGGATTTTTGAAAATTTCACTTTTTTGTGAAAATATCCACTAAATGAGGAAATAATATATGTGAGGGTACCCCAGGAGAGTACCAAATGTGTGTGGGTAGAGTATTTATCCCACGGGGGTAAAATTGAATAAAGTTGAAAAAATTTTTTTCTTGAACTTAGTCATTTTTACGGCATTTATCAGACTTTCAGATAGGGGAAATGTCAGTGAGCGTTCCGATTTCAGTTCCAGAGCGATTCGCCCAATGAGTCCTTGATGTTTAGTCGTTTTCAGCCAATATTTAGGATTTTTGAAAATTTCACTTTTATGTGAAAATATCCATTAAATGACGGAATAATATGTGTGAGGGTACGACAGGAGAGTTCCAAATGTGTGTGGGTAGAATATATATCCCACGGGGGTAAAATTGAAAAAAATTGAAAAATTTTTTTTTTGGACTTAGTCATTTTTCCGACGTTTATCAGACTTTCAGATAGGGGAAATGTCAGTGAGCGTTCCGATTTCAGTTCCAGAGCGATTCGCCCAATGAGTCCTTGATGTTTAGTCATTTTCAGCCAATATTTAGGATTTTTGAAAATTTCACTTTTATGTGAAAATATCCATTAAATGAGGGAATAATATGTGTGAGGGTACCACAGGAGAGTTCCAAATGTGTGTGGGTAGAATATATATCCCACGGGGGCAAAATTGAAAAAAATATTTTTTTGGACTTAGTCATTTTTCCGGCGTTTATCAGACTTTCAGATAGGGCAAATGTCAGTGAGCGTTCCGATTTCAGTTCCAGAGCGATTCGCCCAATGAGTCCTTGATGTTTAGTCGTTTTCAGCCAATATTTTGGATTTTTGAAAATTTCACTTTTTTGTGAAAATATCCACTAAATGAGGGAATAATATGTGTGAGGGTACCCCAGGAGAGTTCCAAATGTGTGTGGGTAGAATATATATCCCACGGGGGCAAAATTTTAAAAAGTTGAAGGTATTCATAGTGGCCATCCTGGGTGTTGAATGCCGTCTTCCATTCATCCCCCTGACGGATACGGACCAGATTTATACGCCCCACGGAGGTCCAGCTTAGTGAAGATTCTAGCCCCCCTCAGACGGTCAAACAATTCAGGAATGAGCGGAAGGGGGTATTTATTTTTCACTGTTATCTGGTTAAGGCCTCTATAGTCTATACAGGGACGGAGTGAGCCGTCCTTCTTTTTGACGAAGAAGAAGCCTGCTCCCGCCGGGGAGGTAGATTTCCAGATAAATCCCCGGGCCAGATTCTCCTCAATATATTCAGACATGGACCGGGTCTCAGCAGCGGACAAATGGTAAATACGCCCACGGGGAGGAGTAGCGCCGGGCATCAGGTCGATTGGGCAGTCGTATGGTCTATGAGGAGGTAATGTCTCTGCTTCTCTTTTATTAAAGACGTCCGCAAAAGACCAATAGCGAACCGGTAGGCCGGGTAGATTGGCTGGGGTAGGAGAAGGACGAGCAGGATGAACGGGAACTAAACAAGTCTTATGACAGTCCTGTCCCCGGCGAAGAACTTCTCCGGTCTGCCAATTAAGCACGGGTGCATGTCTCTGGGGCCAAGGTAGGCCTAGCAAGGGGGCGTGAGAGAGTCCAGGTAGAACATGGAAGAAGATGCTCTCAGAGAGCAACATTCCCACCAGCAGAGTTGTGGATTCGGTGATGATTTGGATGGGATGTGGTAAGAGGCCCCCATCCACGGCGGCGACAGATAAGGGTACAGCCAGAGGTTTGGTGGGAATGCGGTATTTCTCTACCAGGGACTGAGAAATGAGATTTCCAGCAGCTCCAGAGTCAAGTTGAGCCAGTTCTAAATAACGGTTCTCCCCGAAGATGATAGAGACTGACAGCATCAGAGATGGAGAGGGTTTACTTCTGTCTAGGGTGACCTCTCTGAGCGATCCTAGACACAGGCGTTTCCCGACCTCTCCAGGCAGGAACCGATCCGGTGCTCCTTACTGCCACAGTAGAAGCAGCTCCCCTCGGCATGGCGTAATTCTTGACGGGTCTTGACCATCTTGGTCTGGTCGACCTGCATAGGCTCGGGTGAGTGCGCCTGGGGAGTAACGGAGGAAGTGACGGGTCTCTGGAAGGTAGGGGCAAGGCGTGGAAACCTCCTCTCACGGGTGGCCTCTTTGGTGCGCTCCTGGAACCGGATGTCAATCCGGGTGGCAAGTGTAATTAAGTCGTCGAGTGTGGTAGGAATGTCCCGATCGGCGAGTTCATCTTTAATACGGCCGGACAGACCCTCCCAGAAGACCGACACCAGGGCGTCGCTATCCCAGGCAAGCTCCGAAGCAAGGGTACGGAACCGTATGGCATATTGGCCCACGGTGAGACTTCCTTGGCGGAGGCGTAGCAGAGATGAGGCGGATGAGGTCTTCCGTCCTGGTTCATCGAAGACTTTCCGGAAAGCCGTGAGAAAGGCTGGCAGGTTGGACACCAGTGGGTCTCCTCTCTCCCATACAGGATTTAGCCAAGCCAGCGCCTCCCCCGTGAGATGAGACATGATGAAGGCTGCTTTGGCTCGGTCGGTGGAAAACTGGTGTGCCAACAGTTCGAAGTGCAGAGTGCACTGGTTAATGAAGCCCCGTGCCTGACAGGGATCTCCGCAAAAACGAGGCGGGGCGGAGAGGCGAGAACCGGGAAGAGATGCCATGGTATTGATGGGCAGCGACGCTGCTGGGGTAGGAGTCGTGCGACTGGAAGCAGGTCCCGAAGAGGTAGTCAGTGTGTCCAGGCGGGAGTTAACACTACGCAGGTGACTCAGGATGGACTCCTGTTGGGACCTCTGACGGGACAGTTCATGGCATAGGTCAGAGAGCGAGGGAATTTGGGTGCCACAGGGTTCCATAGCCCGAGCAAACTGTAACGGGTCTGGGAGGTGGAACCTCTGAGCTATTATACAAAGAGGCAGTCTTTGTAAGGAGGCAGGTGGCTCCCAGGGAAGGCGGGAAGGTAGACACGGCAGGTGACAAGAACAGTCTCAGGGTAGAAGGGCAGAACGGACACGGCAAGTGACGGAACAGTCTCTTGACAGGCGGGGGGTCACGGCAAGTGACAACAGAGCCTCCAGGTAGGCTAGCAGGCAGGTGACAGGTGAGCGTTCCCAGGTGAGCGGGCAAAAGTCTCTGGACAGGCAGGTGGTCACAGCAAGTGACGGCAGAGCCTCCAAGTAGGCTAGCAGGCAGGTAGCAGGTGGGTGCTCCCAGGTGAGTGGGCAAGAGTCTCTGGACAGGCAGGCGGTCACAGCAAGTGACGGCTAAGCCTCCAGGTAGGCTAGCAGGCAGGTAGCAGGTGGACGCTCCCAGGTGAGCGGGCAAGAGTCTCTGGACAGGCAGGTAGTCACAGCAAGTGACGGCTAAGCCTCCAGGTAGGCTAGCAGGCAGGTAGCAAGTGGACTTTCACAGGTGAGCGGGCAAGAGTCTTTGGACAGGCAGGTGGTCACAGCAAGTGACGGCTAAGCCTCCAGGTAGGCTAGCAGGCAGGTAGCAGGTGGACGCTCCCAGGTGAGCGGGCAAGAGTCTTTGGACAGGCAGGTGATCACAGCAAGTGACGGCTAAGCCTCCAGGTAGGCTAGCAGGCAGGTAGCAGGTGGACGCTCCCAGGTGAGCGGGCAGACTGA
Source organism: Phyllobates terribilis (assembly GCF_046119375.1). Classification (NCBI taxonomy): domain Eukaryota; kingdom Metazoa; phylum Chordata; class Amphibia; order Anura; family Dendrobatidae; genus Phyllobates; species Phyllobates terribilis. The sequence continues at coordinate 188,953,117 of NW_027362772.1, read as the reverse complement.
TCCATAGACAGACTGGCAGGTGCTGGTAGGCAGACTATCGGACCGCAGGAATGCAAGCAGATAGACAGGAATCAGGCAATTATCACACAGGAATCTGGCAGGTAACTGGCAGGTATCTGGTAATGGGACCTGAGGGCTGAAGCAGAGTTGATAGACTTTGCAACAACATTGCTCGGGCACCTCCATTTTGGAGGAGGTGCCTTATATATGGTGAGGTCCTCTGGCCATTGGCCGGGGACTCCTTAGGACGGCGCGTGCGGCCCCTTTAAGAGAGGGGGAGCGCGCGCACGCCCTAAGCACAGTGACCGGGAAGCAGCGCGTGCTGCCAGCAGAGCGGGAGGAAGACGCTGGGCACGGAGCGGAGAGGTGAGGTGAACGGCGTCCCTGCCTAGCAGGAGGCAGGGACGCGAATGCTACAGTCGCTCACTGTTCAGCCACAAATATTTCTAAATATCTCTATTTAAAAAAGTGTGGTATACCCCAGTAAACAATAACTGTGGTTTTGCCATCCCATAGTTTTTTCAGTAAAGAAAAACAGTAGTGTCTCCTGACTGTTGTGACACAAAAATATATCTGTTGAAAATAGTCTTGTGTAGGCCCGACATCCCAGTGTGGTTTCGCAGTTCCACGGGTCAAATCGCTGTACTATCCAGTTTTGGGACTTTGGTATCTAAAAAAAAAGCAGTTTGAGTGTGTCGCTCACTGTTCAGCTGCAAATATCTCTATTTAAAAAAGTGTGGTATACCCCAGTAAACCTTAACTGTGGTTTTCCTCTTCCACGGTTCTAATCTACTCTTTATTACCCTTTTTCCCTTAAACAATATTTAGTCGTTTTCAGCCAATTTTCTGGTTTTTGAAAATTTCACTTTTTTGTGAAAACATCCACTAAATGAGGGAATAATATGTGTGAGGGTACCCCAGGAGAGTTCGAAATGTGTGTGGGTAGAATATATATCCCACGGGGGTAAAATTGAAAAAAGTTGAAAAATTTTTTTTTTTGGACTTAGTCATTTTTCCGACGTTTCTCAGACTTTCAGATAGGGGAAATGTCAGTGAGCGTTCCGATTTCAGTTCCAGAGCGATTCGCCCAATGAGTCCTTGATATTTAGTCGTTTTCAGCTAATTTTCTGGATTTTTGAAAATTTCACTTTTTTGTGAAAATATCCACTAAATGAGGGAATAATATGTGTGAGGGTACCCCAGGAGAGTTCCAAATGTGTGTGGGTAGAATATATATCCCACGGGGGTAAAGTTGAAAAAAGTTGAAAACATTTTTTTTTGGACTTAGTCATTTTTCCTGCGTTTATCAGACTTTCAGATAGGGCAAATGTCAGTGAGCGTTCCGATTTCAGTTCCAGAGCGATTTACCCAATGAGTCCTTGATATTTTGTCGTTTTCAGCCAATTTTCAGGATTTTTGAAAATTTCACTTTTTTGTGAAAATATCCACTAAATGAGGGAATAATATGTGTGAGGGTACCCCAGGAGAGTTCCAAATGTGTGTGGGTATAATATATATCCCACGGGGGTAAATTTGAAAAAAGTTGAAAACATTTTTTTTTGGACTTAGTGATTTCTCCGGCGTTTATCAGACTTTCAGATAGGGGAAATGTCAGTGAGCATTCCGATTTCAGTTCCAGAGCGATTCGCCCAATGAGTTCTTGATATTTAGTCGTTTTCAGCCAATTTTCTGGATTTTTGAAAATTTCACTTTTTTGTGAAAATATCCACTAAATGAGGGAATAATATGTGTGAGGGTACCCCAGGAGAGTTCCAAATGTGTGTGGGTAGAATATATATCCCACGGGGGTAAAATTGAAAAAAGTTGAAAAAATTTTTTTTTTGGACTTAGTCATTTTTCCTGCATTTATCAGACTTTCAGATAGGGGAAATGTCATTGAGCGTTCCGATTTCAGTTCCAGAGCGATTCGCCCAATGAGTCCTTGATATTTAGTCGTTTTCAGCCAATTTTCTGGATTTTTGAAAATTTCACTTTTTTGTGAAAATATCCAGTAAATGAGGGAATAATATGTGTGAGGGTACCCCAGGAGTGTTCCAAACGTGTGTGGGTAGAATATATACCCCACGGGGGTAAAATTTAAAAAAGTTGAAAAAATTTTTTCTTGGACTTAGTCATTTTTCCGGCATTTATCAGACTTTCAGATAGGGCAAATGTCAGTGAGCGTTCCGATTTCAGTTCCAGAGCGATTCGCCCAATGAGTCCTTGATATGTAGTCGTTTTCAGCCAATTTTCTGGATTTTTGAAAATTTCACTTTTTTGTGAAGATATCCACTAAATGAGGGAATAATATGTGTGAGGGTACCCCAGGAGAGTTCGAAATGTGTGTGGGTCGAATATATATCCCACGGGGGTAAAATTGAAAAAAGTTGAAAAAAATTTTTTTTTGGACTTAGTCATTTTTCCGGCGTTTATCAGATTTTCAGATAGGGGAAATGTCAGTGAGCATTCCGATTTCAGTTCCAGAGCGATTCGCCCAATGAGTCCTTGATATTTAATGGTTTTCAGCCAATTTTCTGGATTTTTGAAAATTTCATTTTTTTGTGAAAATATCCACTAAATGAGGGAATAATATTTGTGAGGGTACCTCAGGAGAGTTCCAAATGTGTGTGGGTAGAATATATATCCCACAGGGGTAAATTTGAAAAAAGTTGAAAACATTTTTTTTTTGGACTTAGTCATTTTTCCGGCATTTATCAGACTTTCAGATAGGGCAAATGTCAGTGAGCGTTCAGATTTCAGTTCCAGAGCGATTCGCCCAATGAGTCCTTGCTATTTAGTCGTTTTCAGCCAATTTTCTGGACTTTTAAAAATTTCACTTTTTTGTGAAAATATCCACTAAATGAGGGAATAATATGTGTGACGGTACCCCAGGAGAGTTCCAAATGTGTGTGGGTAGAATATATATCCCACGGGGGTAAAATTGAAAAAAGTTGAAAAAAATTTTTTTTGGACTTAGTCATTTTTCCGGCGTTTATCAGACTTTCAGATAGGGGAAATGTCAGTGAGCGTTCCGATTTCAGTTCCAGAGCGATTCGCCCAATGAGTCCTTGATATTTAGTCGTTTTCAGCCAATTTTCTGGATTTTTGAAAATTTCACTTTTTTGTGAAAATATCCACTAAATGAGGGGATAATATGTGTGAGGGTACCCCAGGAGAGTTCCAAATGTGTGTGAGTAGAATATATATCAAACGGGGGTAAAATTGAAAAAAGTTGAAAGAAAATTTTTTTTGGACTTAGTCATTTTTCCGGCGTTTATCAGACTGTCAGATAGTGGAAATGTCAGTGAGCATTCCTATTTCAGTTCCAGAGTAATTCTCCCAATGAGTCCTTGATATTTAGTCGTTTTCAGCCAATTTTCTGGATTTTTGAAAATTTCACTTTTTTGTGAAAATATCCACTAAATGAGGGAATAATATGTGTGAGGGTACCCCAGGAGAGTTCCAAATGTGTGTGGGTAGAATATATATCCCACGGGGGTAAAATTGAATAAAGTTGAAAAAAATTTTTTCTTGAACTTAGTCATTTTTACGGCATTTATCAGACTTTCAGATAGGGGAAATGTCAGCGAGCCTTCCGATTTCAGTTCCAGAGCGATTCGCCCAATGAGTCCTTGATGTTTAGTCGTTTTCAGCCAATATTTAGGATTTTTGAAAATTTCACTTTTATGTGAAAATATCCATTAAATGACGGAATAATATGTGTGAGGGTACCACAGGAGAGTTCCAAATGTGTGTGGGTAGAATATATATCCCACGGGGGTAAAATTGAATAAAGTTGAAAAAAATTTTTTCTTGAACTTAGTCATTTTTACGGCATTTATCAGACTTTCAGATAGGGGAAATGTCAGCGAGCCTTCCGATTTCAGTTCCAGAGCGATTCGCCCAATGAGTCCTTGATGTTTAGTCGTTTTCAGCCAATATTTAGGATTTTTGAAAATTTCACTTTTATGTGAAAATATCCATTAAATGACGGAATAATATGTGTGAGGGTACCACAGAAGAGTTCCAAATGTGTGTGGGTAGAATATATATCCCACGGGGGTAAAATTGAAAAAAATTGAAAAATTTTTTTTTGGACTTAGTCATTTTTCCGACGTTTATTAGACTTTCAGATAGGGGAAATGTCAGTGAGCGTTCCGATTTCAGTTCCAGAGCGATTCGCCCAATGAGTCCTTGATATTTAGTCGTTTTCAACCAATTTTCTGGATTTTTGAAAATTTCACTTTTTTGTGAAAATATCCACTAAATGAGGGAATAATATGTGTGAGGGTACCCCAGAAGAGTTCCAAATGTGTGTGGGTAGAATATACATCCCACAGGGGTAAAATTGAAAAAAGTTGAAAACATTTTTTTCTTGAACTTAGTCATTTTTCCGGCATTTATCAGACTTTCAGATAGGGAAAATGTCAGTGAGCGTTCCGATTTCAGTTCCAGAGCGATTCGCCCAATGAGTCCTTGATGTTTAGTCGTTTTCAGCCAATATTTAGGATTTTTTAAAATTTCACTTTTATGTGAAAATATCCATTAAATGAGGGAATAATATGTGTGAGGGTACCACAGGAGAGTTCCAAATGTGTGTGGGTAGAATATATATCCCACGGGGGCAAAATTGAAAAAAATATTTTTTTGGACTTAGTCATTTTTCCGGCGTTTATCAGACTTTCAGATAGGGCAAATGTCAGTGAGCGTTCCGAATTCAGTTCCAGAGCGATTCGCCCAATGAGTCCTTGATGTTTAGTCGTTTTCAGCCAATATTTTGGATTTTTGAAAATTTCACTTTTTTGTGAAAATATCCACTAAATGAGGGAATAATATGTGTGAGGGTACCCCAGGAGAGTTCCAAATGTGTGTGGGTAGAATATATATCCCACGGGGGCAAAATTTTAAAAAGTTGAAGGTATTCATAGTGGCCATCCTGGGTGTTGAATGCCGTCTTCCATTCATCCCCCTGATGGATACGGACCAGATTTATACGCCCCACGGAGGTCCAGCTTAGTGAAGATTCTAGCCCCCCTCAGATGGTCAAACAATTCAGGAATGAGCGGAAGGGGGTATTTATTTTTCACTGTGATCTGATTAAGGCCTCTATAGTCTATACAGGGACGGAGTGAGCCGTCCTTCTTTTTGACGAAGAAGAAGCCTGCTCCCGCCGGGGAGGTAGATTTCCAGATAAATCCCCGGGCCAGATTCTCCTCAATATATTCAGACATGGACCGGGTCTCAGCAGCGGACAAAGGGTAAATACGCCCATGGGGAGGAGTAGCGCCGGGCATCAGGTCGATTGGGCAGTCGTATGGTCTATGAGGAGGTAATGTCTCTGCTTCTCTTTTATTAAAGACGTCCGCAAAAGACCAATAGCGAACCGGTAGGCCGGGTAGATTGGCTGGGGTAGGAGAAGGACGAGCAGGATGAACGGGAACTAAACAAGTCTTATGGCAGTCCTGTCCCCAGCGAAGAACTTCTCCGGTCTGCCAATTAAGCACGGGTGCATGTCTCTGGGGCCAAGGTAGGCCTAGCAAGAGGGCGTGAGAGAGTCCAGGTAGAACATGGAAGAAGATGCTCTCAGAGAGCAACATTCCCACCTGCAGAGTTGTGGATTCGGTGATGAGTTGGATGGGATGTGGTAAGAGGCCCCCATCCACGGCGGCGACAGATAAGGGTACAGCCAGAGGTTTGGTGGGAATGCGGTATTTCTCTACCAGGGACTGAGAAATGAGATTTCCAGCAGCTCCAGAGTCAAGTTGAGCCAGTTCTAAATAACGGTTCTCCCCGAAGATGATAGAGACCGACAGCATCAGAGATGGAGAGGGTTTACTTCTGTCTAGGGCTACCTCTCTGAGCGATCCTAGACACAGGCGTTTCCCGACCTCTCCAGGCAGGAACCGATCCGGTGCTCCTTACTGCCACAGTAGAAGCAGCTCCCCTCGGCATGGCGTAATTCTTGACGGATCTTGACCATCTTGGTCTGGTCGACCTGCATAGGCTCGGGTGAGTGCGCCTGGGGAGTAACGGAGGAAGTGACGGGTCTCTGGAAGGTAGGGGCAAGGCGTGGAAACCTCCTCTCACGGGTGGCCTCTTTGGTGCGCTCCTGGAACCGGATGTCAATCCGGGAGGAAAGTGTAATTAAGTCGTCGAGTGTGGTAGGAATGTCCCGATCGGCGAGTTCATCTTTAATACGGCCGGACAGACCCTCCCAGAAGACCGACACCAGGGCGTCGCTATCCCAGGCAAGCTCCGAAGCAAGGGTACGGAACCGTATGGCATATTGGCCCACGGTGAGACTTCCTTGGCGGAGGCGTAGCAGAGATGAGGCGGATGAGGTCTTCCGTCCTGGTTCATCGAAGACTTTCCGGAAAGCCGTGAGAAAGGCTGGCAGATTGGACACCAGTGGGTCTCCTCTCTCCCATAGAGGATTTAGCCAAGCCAGCGCCTCCCCCGTGAGATGAGACATGATGAAGGCTGCTTTGGCTCGGTCGGTGGAAAACTGGTGTGCCAACAGTTCGAAGTGCAGAGTGCACTGGTTAATGAAGCCCCGTGCCTGACAGGGATCTCCGCAAAAATGAGGCGGGGCGGAGAGGCGAGAACCGGGAAGAGATGCCATGGTATTGATGGGCAGCGACGCTGCCGGGGTAGGAGTCGTGCGACTGGAAGCAGGTCCCGAAGAGGTAGTCAGTGTGTCCAGGTGGGAGTTAACACTACGCAGGTGACTCAGGATGGACTCCTGTTGGGACCTCTGACGGGACAGTTCATGGCATAGGTCAGAGAGCGAGGGAATTTGGGTGCCACCGGGTTCCATGGCCCGAGCAAACTGTAACGGGTCTGGGAGGTGGAACCTCTGAGCTATTATACAAAGAGGCAGTCTTTGTAAGGAGGCAGGTGGCTCCCAGGGAAGGCGGGAAGGTAGACACGGCAGGTGACAAGAACAGTCTCAGGGTAGAAGGGCAGAACGGACACGGCAAGTGACGGAACAGTCTCTTGACAGGCGGGGGGTCACGGCAAGTGACAACAGAGCCTCCAGGTAGGCTAGCAGGCAGGTGACAGGTGAGCGTTCCCAGGTGAGCGGGCAAAAGTCTCTGGACAGGCAGGTGGTCACAGCAAGTGACGGCAGAGCCTCCAGGTAGGCTAGCAGGCAGGTAGCAGGTGGGTGCTCCCAGGTGAGTGGGCAAGAGTCTCTGGACAGGCAGGCGGTCACAGCAAGTGACGGCTAAGCCTCCAGGTAGGCTAGCAGGCAGGTAGCAGGTGGACGCTCCCAGGTGAGCGGGCAAGAGTCTCTGGACAGGCAGGTAGTCACAGCAAGTGACGGCTAAGCCTCCAGGTAGGCTAGCAGGCAGGATCAATAAAAGAGAGATAACGTCCTATAGATATGAGTAATTGCTGTTGCACATAATCATCAACCATCAAAACACCTGGTCCTAGTCTAATAAAATGTCAGAGACCAAATTTAACAGCAAACAAAACATTTTTATTAGTATAATACATAAACAAGAATATAATGCGATAGAAAGCACCTCCAAACTGTGAGGGGTAGCAACTTAGGTACAGTGTCACAGTATCATAGTAGTATGTAAAAATACAATATATGTACCGCCATATGATGCTAAATTGCAGGTAGTGAGTATAAACCACTCTAACATAGCAGATGCAAAATAGTAAAAAAGATGGTAAACATACCTAGAGGCTGGTCATATAACGGGTAACCTTAAAGTGCAGGACCCCTCAGTCCCCTACGCACGTTTCATCTATACAGACTTCCTCAGGGGGTGTAGAGGGAGAGGAGAGGCATGTGGTTTATATGTGTGGTGATCACCTATGAATTAGAGGGTGGGATGTCACATGACTAAAGAGTAAATGAACAGCAGCTGTTTACGGCGCATGAAAACACCCCTACCGGCACTTCCTGTAAATGGGACTTACGGCTTCCGGTCTGTGGAACGCACGCAGTGGTATCACCACAGTAACGTGCCGGCCCACTGCGCGTGCGCTCCCAATTGACCGGATTGCCTTAAGTCCTGAGGCGCTCGGAGTAGGGCGCATGCGCTCTAGCTGAAGAGAAGAAGAGAGCGATGCAAAAGGTAAACGGAAAGTGAAGGCTCATAAGAGGATATTATTAAGTAAGATATGTGCTGGTGGTGACTAGAGGACAATCCCTGATAAATAATGTTTATAAATAGAGATGTCTCATAATAAATAAAAAAATCATATATAATAAGCTATACTTAAGGTATATACTCGAAACAATAATAAATACTGTACCAAACATCATAATGACATTATAAATAATAATAAATTCTAATACACATCATTTATCACTGTTAGTTTAAATAGGACTCACGTTAATATAATATATCGGATCTTATACCTAGTATCGGCATATAATAAAAAGCGAGCAAAAAATATATATGTGTATATATGTAATATAAAGTGCAATTCTTAAAAAGAGCAAGTATACACAAGGTGACAGTGCTTAGCTAGTGTTATATCTAGGTGAAATACCATGTGTCAGAAAATATATCACCGGGAAAGGTTATGAATATATATTTTTAAGTGTGCTATTACTAACACTCTAAATAAAGTGCAAAAAAGTGTATATATTAAAAATTATAAAACCGTGAGGGGTTATGAATATATATATATTATTAATATAAAAGCTCAAAAGTGTAAGTGCATATTAATGCCAGTATAATAAAGTGCCCTGATATAAGAGCATAATAAGACAATAAAATCACTTGGTGCTATTAAATTAATATTTTTTTAAAATAAAGACTCAAAAGTGTAAGTGCATATTAATACCAATATAATAAGGTGCCATGATACAAAGGCATAGTAGGACAATAAGATCACATGGTATTATTATTTCCAATATATAATCATAGTGAGAGTCATTATTAGGTCGAATTATACAGACATACGATCCTCAGATCTCATGTACTGAAGTAAGTCCTGAAATATCACTTAGGGTCTTCACAGGCGAAATATCCCAGATACCAGAAATGTCCATAGACTGTTAGCAATAAATGAAAAGGCCAATCCACAGCATAAAACCACAAGAAAAGATAAGAGATCTATAAGATTAAAAGAAGAAATAATTAATTCTCTAAAAAATGAAAATAAAATAAAACCCATCCCCTACCCTCCCCTAAAAACCAAATAGCCATATAACTAAAAGAATAATAATTACAGAAACGCATGAAAACCAAAATTTTCATTGAGACCAAGTGGAGATACCGTATTTAATCTATAGATCCACTTGCTCTCTGTTTGAGCCAAGATTTTACCCAAATTGCCCCCTCTAGAGCCCATGAACACCTGATCTATAGCCTTAATTTTTAATCCTTTAGCATCACTGTGATGATGCAGGAAAAAATGTTTGGGCAAAGTTTTGAGTGACGTAACATCCTCAGTTGTTTTACTTTTTTCAATGTCCCTCACGTGCTCACGAGTTCTAATCCTCAGTTCTCTGGTAGTGAGACCCACATATATTTTCTTACAGGGACATTCTGCAAAGTACACCACTCCTTTTGAAGAGCATGTAAGATGTTGTCTAATCATGTATGTTTTGGTATTAGACGAATTTCTGAAATCTTTAGCCTTAACCATATTGGAACATCCTTTACAATGCTTACATGGGTAAAAGCCAATAGAATCCAACCAGGTATTAGTGTTTTGGGTTTTCTTTTCATAGTGGCTTTTAACAAGAAGGTCTTTTAGATTTTTTGACCTTCGTGCTGTAATGGCTGGACATTCCGGAAGACATTTTTTAAGGACAGGATCAACTCTGAGAACATTCCAGTGTTTTTGTATAATCTGTTTAAAATCCTTCCATTGGTCATGATATGTCGTCACCAGTCTGATTGGATTGGCATCCTTAATTGAGGGATTAGTTCTAGTTTTATAAAGAACCTCCTTACGTGGAGTCCATTTAGCCTTCACATAGTCTTGCTGGATTACTCGACGATTATATCCTCTCTCTTTAAAGCGTTTTTTAAGATCAGTTGCTTGCTCTTCAAAAGATTGATCCTCAGAGCATATGCGTCGTAATCGGAGGAATTGTCCCAGTGGAATAGCTCTAATTGTAGAGGGCAAATGTGAGGAACTTGCATGTAGCAATGAATTTGTAGAAGTTGGTTTTCTGAAGATATCTGTGTGTAAAAAACCATCCGGTAATACAATAATTTTGATATGAAGAAACTCCACACATCTACTAGCTTTATATGATATTCTGATGTTACAATTATTACAATTCAATTGCTTCATGAAGGCCTCCAATTCCATATTAGTGCCCTCCCAAATAAACCATACATCGTCGATGTATCTCATCCATTGTTGCACTGAGTCAATGCCTGGTATTGGGTCCGTCATGAATATACTTCTCTCCCAGGCACCAAGAAATAAGTTTGCATAACTTGGAGCACAAGCTGCGCCCATGGCGGTGCCTTGGGTCTGTAAAAAAATTTGTTTATCAAATATGAAGTAATTATGATTCAAAACGAACTCCAGTAAAATCAGCAATAAGTCCACCACTTCGGGTTCAATATTACTCGATTTAAGGAAAAATGAGGTAGCTCTCAATCCATCCTCATGTCTAATGGAGGTGTATAGGGATTCAACATCCGCTACCACCATAACCATATTCGGGGTCAGTTGTATGCCATCAAATCGTTGTAAAGCCGTAGTGGTGTCCTTAATGTGAGACGGCAATGTAGACACAATCGGTTTTAGATAGAAATCGATTGTCACGCATATCAGCTCACAAAGGCTACCAATGCTAGCCACTATGGGTCTCCCGGGGGGGTCACATAGATCTTTGTGAATTTTGGGAATAATGTAAAATGTTGAAATACAGGGATGTAATTCTTTGATATTGTCAACCATTTTTTTCGGTATAATGCCCTGTTCAAATCCTTTATCCAGGATTTGAATCAGCTTCAACTGAAAGGAAGTTGTTGGGTTAGTGGATAATTTACGGTAGCAGCACGTGTCATTAAGAAGTCTATATACTTGTTTTTCATAGGTCTCTTTGGGCCAAATGACAATGTTGCCACCTTTATCTGATGGTTCAAAAACCACATCCTGCCATTGTTGTAACTCCTTTAGGGCCAATTGTTCAGTTTGATCAAGATTTTTGTGTCGTTTGGTTGATGTTCGTGCCAATTGCTCAATATCAGTTGATACCAGTTTTGTAAAAATCTCTACTGCTGAACACAAACTAATAGGTGGAAATTTCTTAGATTTACCCATAAGGTGCATAGGAAAATTACTCACCATATTAGGAGAAGAGCTTTCCTCGCTGAGAGATTCTAAAATAGCGAGGGCCTCTTGTTCTTCTCTGGAGTTAAGAGATTCTTCATTGGGAGAGCCTGAATGTAACTTACTCAATATTACTTTGCGAGCAAAAAGATGGATATCTTTTATGGCTATAAATGGGTCAAGAGATCGAGATGGTGAGAATGATAGACCTTTTTCTAGTACTCGCAAATGTGCAGCATTCAGGGTGTGTGAAGATAAATTAATTACCTTATTATGATCCCTCCTTTGTTCTTTATATTTTTGTTGTTGCCTTATTGGGGAAGTTTGTGGTCCTCGTTTGCCTGCATATCTCGTACGGGGTGCATCTTGAATTTTGTTATTCAGCTCACCATTGGAAGTGTCTGAAGTTGATGCAAATGACAATAGAGATCCACTTCGAGACGGTGTTTTTTTGCGTTTAGTACCAGAATCTCTATACTGCCATCGGAACACCCTTTGGTTCTCGTAGTCAGTAGTATCTCTGGTAAACTTGTTTATTTTGCCAGAGCTAACCTCCTGCTCCCATTTTTCCAAATCATTTTCCAAGTCTTTGAGATGTTTATCAAAGATCTCACTAGTCATTTCTTGTCTCATAGTTTTCTGAATGTGTTCAATTTCCTCATCCAATACTTTCAAAGATAGAGAATTTTTTTCCACGATAATTTCCATAAAACTGATGGAACAGCGAGTTGCTGCTTCCATCCATCTGTTTAGGAGTACCTCATTGTCCAGATCAAACGTGGGAAATAATTGAACTCTAAGGCCCCTCGGCACAATATTGCTTTTAATATAATTTTCCAGCGCTGCCTTAGTCCACCAAATTTTAGTTTTTTTATGTAATGCATTTCTATACTTGCGTACTATATCTTTATGGCTGGGTATGGTTTCATTAAAAACAGTGGAGGTGCCTATCTTGAACATATCAGAGGCCTTAGTACGCCATGTAAGTTCTCTGGCTTTAAAGTCCATTAAGGCACTACAATTAGGACTTGTCTGTTTAAACAGAAAACAAAATACAGATTAGGATCAATAAAAGAGAGATAACGTCCTATAGATATGAGTAATTGCTGTTGCACATAATCATCAACCATCAAAACACCTGGTCCTAGTCTAATAAAATGTCAGAGACCAAATTTAACAGCAAACAAAACATTTTTATTAGTATAATACATAAACAAGAATATAATGCGATAGAAAGCACCTCCAAACTGTGAGGGGTAGCAACTTAGGTACAGTGTCACAGTATCATAGTAGTATGTAAAAATACAATATATGTACCGCCATATGATGCTAAACTGCAGGTAGTGAGTATAAACCACTCTAACATAGCAGATGCAAAATAGTAAAAAAGATGGTAAACATACCTAGAGGCTGGTCATATAACGGGTAACCTTAAAGTGCAGGACCCCTCAGTCCCCTACGCACGTTTCATCTATACAGACTTCCTCAGGGGGTGTAGAGGGAGAGGAGAGGCATGTGGTTTATATGTGTGGTGATCACCTATGAATTAGAGGGTGGGATGTCACATGACTAAAGAGTAAATGAACAGCAGCTGTTTACGGCGCATGAAAACACCCCTACCGGCACTTCCTGTAAATGGGACTTCCGGCTTCCGGTCTGTGGAACGCACGCAGTGGTATCACCACAGTAACGTGCCGGCCCACTGCGTGTGCGCTCCCAATTGACCGGATTGCCTTAAGTCCTGAGGCGCTCGGAGTAGGGCGCATGCGCTCTAGCTGAAGAGAAGAAGAGAGCGATGCAAAAGGTAAACGGAAAGTGAAGGCTCATAAGAGGATATTATTAAGTAAGATATGTGCTGGTGGTGACTAGAGGACAATCCCTGATAAATAATGTTTATAAATAGAGATGTCTCATAATAAATAAAAAAATCATATATAATAAGCTATACTTAAGGTATATACTCGAAACAATAATAAATACTGTACCAAACATCATAATGACATTATAAATAATAATAAATTCTAATACACATCATTTATCACTGTTAGTTTAAATAGGACTCACGTTAATATAATATATCGGATCTTATACCTAGTATCGGCATATAATAAAAAGCGAGCAAAAAATATATATGTGTATATATGTAATATAAAGTGCAATTCTTAAAAAGAGCAAGTATACACAAGGTGACAGTGCTTAGCTAGTGTTATATCTAGGTGAAATACCATGTGTCAGAAAATATATCACCGGGAAAGGTTATGAATATATATTTTTAAGTGTGCTATTACTAACACTCTAAATAAAGTGCAAAAAAGTGTATATATTAAAAATTATAAAACCGTGAGGGGTTATGAATATATATATATTATTAATATAAAAGCTCAAAAGTGTAAGTGCATATTAATGCCAGTATAATAAAGTGCCCTGATATAAGAGCATAATAAGACAATAAAATCACTTGGTGCTATTAAATTAATATTTTTTTAAAATAAAGACTCAAAAGTGTAAGTGCATATTAATACCAATATAATAAGGTGCCATGATACAAAGGCATAGTAGGACAATAAGATCACATGGTATTATTATTTCCAATATATAATCATAGTGAGAGTCATTATTAGGTCGAATTATACAGACATATGATCCTCAGATCTCATGTACTGAAGTAAGTCCTGAAATATCACTTAGGGTCTTCACAGGCGAAATATCCCGGATACCAGGCTATAGATCAGGTGTTCATGGGCTCTAGAGGGGGCAATTTGGGTAAAATCTTGGCTCAAACAGAGAGCAAGTGGATCTATAGATTAAATACGGTATCTCCACTTGGTCTCAATGAAAATTTTGGTTTTCATGCGTTTCTGTAATTATTATTCTTTTAGTTATATGGCTATTTGGTTTTTAGGGGAGGGTAGGGGATGGGTTTTATTTTATTTTCATTTTTTAGAGAATTAATTATTTCTTCTTTTAATCTTATAGATCTCTTATCTTTTCTTGTGGTTTTATGCTGTGGATTGGCCTTTTCATTTATTGCTAACAGTCTATGGACATTTCTGGTATCCGGGATATTTCGCCTGTGAAGACCCTAAGTGATATTTCAGGACTTACTTCAGTACATGAGATCTGAGGATCGTATGTCTGTATAATTCGACCTAATAATGACTCTCACTATGATTATATATTGGAAATAATAATACCATGTGATCTTATTGTCCTACTATGCCTTTGTATCATGGCACCTTATTATATTGGTATTAATATGCACTTACACTTTTGAGTCTTTATTTTAAAAAAATATTAATTTAATAGCACCAAGTGATTTTATTGTCTTATTATGCTCTTATATCAGGGCACTTTATTATACTGGCATTAATATGCACTTACACTTTTGAGCTTTTATATTAATAATATATATATATTCATAACCCCTCACGGTTTTATAATTTTTAATATATACACTTTTTTGCACTTTATTTAGAGTGTTAGTAATAGCACACTTAAAAATATATATTCATAACCTTTCCCGGTGATATATTTTCTGACACATGGTATTTCACCTAGATATAACACTAGCTAAGCACTGTCACCTTGTGTATACTTGCTCTTTTTAAGAATTGCACTTTATATTACATATATACACATATATATTTTTTGCTCGCTTTTTATTATATGCCGATACTAGGTATAAGATCCGATATATTATATTAACGTGAGTCCTATTTAAACTAACAGTGATAAATGATGTGTATTAGAATTTATTATTATTTATAATGTCATTATGATGTTTGGTACAGTATTTATTATTGTTTCGAGTATATACCTTAAGTATAGCTTATTATATATGATTTTTTTATTTATTATGAGACATCTCTATTTATAAACATTATTTATCAGGGATTGTCCTCTAGTCACCACCAGCACATATCTTACTTAATAATATCCTCTTATGAGCCTTCACTTTCCGTTTACCTTTTGCATCGCTCTCTTCTTCTCTTCAGCTAGAGCGCATGCGCCCTACTCCGAGCGCCTCAGGACTTAAGGCAATCCGGTCAATTGGGAGCGCACGCGCAGTGGGCCGGCACGTTACTGTGGTGATACCACTGCGTGCGTTCCACAGACCGGAAGCCGGAAGTCCCATTTACAGGAAGTGCCGGTAGGGGTGTTTTCATGCGCCGTAAACAGCTGCTGTTCATTTACTCTTTAGTCATGTGACATCCCACCCTCTAATTCATAGGTGATCACCACACATATAAACCACATGCCTCTCCTCTCCCTCTACACCCCCTGAGGAAGTCTGTATAGATGAAACGTGCGTAGGGGACTGAGGGGTCCTGCACTTTAAGGTTACCCGTTATATGACCAGCCTCTAGGTATGTTTACCATCTTTTTTACTATTTTGCATCTGCTATGTTAGAGTGGTTTATACTCACTACCTGCAGTTTAGCATCATATGGCGGTACATATATTGTATTTTTACATACTACTATGATACTGTGACACTGTACCTAAGTTGCTACCCCTCACAGTTTGGAGGTGCTTTCTATCGCATTATATTCTTGTTTATGTATTATACTAATAAAAATGTTTTGTTTGCTGTTAAATTTGGTCTCTGACATTTTATTAGACTAGGACCAGGTGTTTTGATGGTTGATGATTATGTGCAACAGCAATTACTCATATCTATAGGACGTTATCTCTCTTTTATTGATCCTAATCTGTATTTTGTTTTCTGTTTAAACAGACAAGTCCTAATTGTAGTGCCTTAATGGACTTTAAAGCCAGAGAACTTACATGGCGTACTAAGGCCTCTGATATGTTCAAGATAGGCACCTCCACTGTTTTTAATGAAACCATACCCAGCCATAAAGATATAGTACGCAAGTATAGAAATGCATTACATAAAAAAACTAAAATTTGGTGGACTAAGGCAGCCCTGGAAAATTATATTAAAAGCAATATTGTGCCGAGGGGCCTTAGAGTTCAATTATTTCCCACGTTTGATCTGGACAATGAGGTACTCCTAAACAGATGGATGGAAGCAGCAACTCGCTGTTCCATCAGTTTTATGGAAATTATCGTGGAAAAAAATTCTCTATCTTTGAAAGTATTGGATGAGGAAATTGAACACATTCAGAAAACTATGAGACAAGAAATGACTAGTGAGATCTTTGATAAACATCTCAAAGACTTGGAAAATGATTTGGAAAAATGGGAGCAGGAGGTTAGCTCTGGCAAAATGAACAAGTTTACCAGAGATACTACTGACTACGAGAACCAAAGGGTGTTCCGATGGCAGTATAGAGATTCTGGTACTAAACGCAAAAAAAAAGTCTCGAAGTGGATCTCTATTGTCATTTGCATCAACTTCAGACACTTCCAATGGTGAGCTGAATAACAAAATTCAAGATGCACCCCGTACGAGATATGCAGGCAAACGAGGACCACAAACTTCCCCAATAAGGCAACAACAAAAATATAAAGAACAAAGGAGGGATCATAATAAGGTAATTAATTTATCTTCACACACCCTGAATGCTGCACATTTGCGAGTACTAGAAAAAGGTCTATCATTCTCACCATCTCGATCTCTTGACCCATTTATAGCCATAAAAGATATCCATCTTTTTGCTCGCAAAGTAATATTGAGTAAGTTACATTCAGGCTCTCCCAATGAAGAATCTCTTAACTCCAGAGAAGAACAAGAGGCCCTCGCTATTTTAGAATCTCTCAGCGAGGAAAGCTCTTCTCCTAATATGGTGAGTAATTTTCCTATGCACCTTATGGGTAAATCTAAGAAATTTCCACCTATTAGTTTGTGTTCAGCAGTAGAGATTTTTACAAAACTGGTATCAACTGATATTGAGCAATTGGCACGAACATCAACCAAACGATACAAAAATCTTGATCAAACTGAACAATTGGCCCTAAAGGAGTTACAACAATGGCAGGATGTGGTTTTTAAACCATCAGATAAAGGTGGCAACATTGTCATTTGGCCCAAAGAGACCTATGAAAAACAAGTATATAGACTTCTTAATGACACGTGCTGCTACCGTAAATTATCCACTAACCCAACAACTTCCTTTCAGTTGAAGCTGATTCAAATCCTGGATAAAGGATTTGAACAGGGCATTATACCGAAAAAAATGGTTGACAATATCAAAGAATTACATCCCTGTATTTCAACATTTTACATTATTCCCAAAATTCACAAAGATCTATGTGACCCCCCCGGGAGACCCATAGTGGCTAGCTTTGGTAGCCTTTGTGAGCTGATATGCGTGACAATCGATTTCTATCTAAAACCGATTGTGTCTACATTGCCGTCTCACATTAAGGACACCACTACGGCTTTACAACGATTTGATGGCATACAACTGACCCCGAATATGGTTATGGTGGTAGCGGATGTTGAATCCCTATACACCTCCATTAGACATGAGGATGGATTGAGAGCTACCTCATTTTTCCTTAAATCGAGTAATATTGAACCCGAAGTGGTGGACTTATTGCTGATTTTACTGGAGTTCGTTTTGAATCATAATTACTTCATATTTGATAAACAAATTTTTTTACAGACCCAAGGCACCGCCATGGGCGCAGCTTGTGCTCCAAGTTATGCAAACTTATTTCTTGGTGCCTGGGAGAGAAGTATATTCATGACGGACCCAATACCAGGCATTGACTCAGTGCAACAATGGATGAGATACATCGACGATGTATGGTTTATTTGGGAGGGCACTAATATGGAATTGGAGGCCTTCATGAAGCAATTGAATTGTAATAATTGTAACATCAGAATATCATATAAAGCTAGTAGATGTGTGGAGTTTCTTCATATCAAAATTACTGTATTACCGGATGGTTTTTTACACACAGATATCTTCAGAAAACCAACTTCTACAAATTCATTGCTACATGCAAGTTCCTCACATTTGCCCTCTACAATTAGAGCTATTCCACTGGGACAATTCCTCCGATTACGACGTATATGCTCTGAGGATCAATCTTTTGAAGAGCAAGCAACTGATCTTAAAAAACGCTTTAAAGAGAGAGGATATAATCGTCGAGTAATCCAGCAAGGCTATGTGAAGGCTAAATGGACTCCACGTAAGGAGGTTCTTTATAAAACTAGAACTAATCCCTCAATTAAGGATGCCAATCCAATCAGACTGGTGACGACATATCATGACCAATGGAAGGATTTTAAACAGATTATACAAAAACACTGGAATGTTCTCAGAGTTGATCCTGTCCTTAAAAAATGTCTTCCGGAATGTCCAGCCATTACAGCACGAAGGTCAAAAAATCTAAAAGACCTTCTTGTTAAAAGCCACTATGAAAAGAAAACCCAAAACACTAATACCTGGTTGGATTCTATTGGCTTTTACCCATGTAAGCATTGTAAAGGATGTTCCAATATGGTTAAGGCTAAAGATTTCAGAAATTCGTCTAATACCAAAACATACATGATTAGACAACATCTTACATGCTCCTCAAAAGGAGTGGTGTACTTTGCAGAATGTCCCTGTAAGAAAATATATGTGGGTCTCACTACCAGAGAACTGAGGATTAGAACCCGTGAGCACGTGAGGGACATTGAAAAAAGTAAAACAACTGAGGATGTTACGTCACTCAAAACTTTGCCCAAACATTTTTTCCTGCATCATCACAGTGATGCTAAAGGATTAAAAATTAAGGCTATAGATCAGGTGTTCATGGGCTCTAGAGGGGGCAATTTGGGTAAAATCTTGGCTCAAACAGAGAGCAAGTGGATCTATAGATTAAATACGGTATCTCCACTTGGTCTCAATGAAAATTTTGGTTTTCATGCGTTTCTGTAATTATTATTCTTTTAGTTATATGGCTATTTGGTTTTTAGGGGAGGGTAGGGGATGGGTTTTATTTTATTTTCATTTTTTAGAGAATTAATTATTTCTTCTTTTAATCTTATAGATCTCTTATCTTTTCTTGTGGTTTTATGCTGTGGATTGGCCTTTTCATTTATTGCTAACAGTCTATGGACATTTCTGGTATCAGGGATATTTCGCCTGTGAAGACCCTAAGTGATATTTCAGGACTTACTTCAGTACATGAGATCTGAGGATCGTATGTCTGTATAATTCGACCTAATAATGACTCTCACTATGATTATATATTGGAAATAATAATACCATGTGATCTTATTGTCCTACTATGCCTTTGTATCATGGCACCTTATTATATTGGTATTAATATGCACTTACACTTTTGAGTCTTTATTTTAAAAAAATATTAATTTAATAGCACCAAGTGATTTTATTGTCTTATTATGCTCTTATATCAGGGCACTTTATTATACTGGCATTAATATGCACTTACACTTTTGAGCTTTTATATTAATAATATATATATATTCATAACCCCTCACGGTTTTATAATTTTTAATATATACACTTTTTTGCACTTTATTTAGAGTGTTAGTAATAGCACACTTAAAAATATATATTCATAACCTTTCCCGGTGATATATTTTCTGACACATGGTATTTCACCTAGATATAACACTAGCTAAGCACTGTCACCTTGTGTATACTTGCTCTTTTTAAGAATTGCATTTTATATTACGTATATACACATATATATTTTTTGCTCGCTTTTTATTATATGCCGATACTAGGTATAAGATCCGATATATTATATTAACGTGAGTCCTATTTAAACTAACAGTGATAAATGATGTGTATTAGAATTTATTATTATTTATAATGTCATTATGATGTTTGGTACAGTATTTATTATTGTTTCGAGTATATACCTTAAGTATAGCTTATTATATATGATTTTTTTATTTATTATGAGACATCTCTATTTATAAACATTATTTATCAGGGATTGTCCTCTAGTCACCACCAGCACATATCTTACTTAATAATATCCTCTTATGAGCCTTCACTTTCCGTTTACCTTTTGCATCGCTCTCTTCTTCTCTTCAGCTAGAGCGCATGCGCCCTACTCCGAGCGCCTCAGGACTTAAGGCAATCCGGTCAATTGGGAGCGCACGCGCAGTGGGCCGGCACGTTACTGTGGTGATACCACTGCGTGCGTTCCACAGACCGGAAGCCGGAAGTCCCATTTACAGGAAGTGCCGGTAGGGGTGTTTTCATGCGCCGTAAACAGCTGCTGTTCATTTACTCTTTAGTCATGTGACATCCCACCCTCTAATTCATAGGTGATCACCACACATATAAACCACATGCCTCTCCTCTCCCTCTACACCCCCTGAGGAAGTCTGTATAGATGAAATTTGCGTATTGGACTGAGGGGTCCTGCACTTTAAGGTTACCCGTTATATGACCAGCCTCTAGGTATGTTTACCATCTTTTTTACTATTTTGCATCTGCTATGTTAGAGTGGTTTATACTCACTACCTGCAGTTTAGCATCATATGGCGGTACATATATTGTATTTTTACATACTACTATGATACTGTGACACTGTACCTAAGTTGCTACCCCTCACAGTTTGGAGGTGCTTTCTATCGCATTATATTCTTGTTTATGTATTATACTAATAAAAATGTTTTGTTTGCTGTTAAATTTGGTCTCTGACATTTTATTAGACTAGGACCAGGTGTTTTGAAGGCTAGCAGGCAGGTAGCAAGTGGACTTTCACAGGTGAGCGGGCAAGAGTCTCTGGACAGGCAGGTGGTCACAGCAAGTGACGGCTAAGCCTCCAGGTAGGCTAGCAGGCAGGTAGCAGGTGGACGCTCCCAGGTGAGCGGGCAAGAGTCTCTGGACAGGCAGGTGGTCACAGCAAGTGACGGCTAAGCCTCCAGGTAGGCTAGCAGGAAGGTAGCAGGTGGACGCTCCCAGGTGAGCGGGCAAGAGTCTTTGGACAGGCAGGTGATCACAGCAAGTGACGGCTAAGCCTCCAGGTAGGCTAGCAGGCAGGTAGCAGGTGGACGCTCCCAGGTGAGCGGGCAGACTGATCCATAGACAGACTGGCAGGTGCTGGTAGGCAGACTGTCGGACCGCAGGAATGCAAGCAGATAGACAGGTATCAGGCAATTATCACACAGGAATCTGGCAGGTAACTGGCAGGTATCTGGTAATGGGACCTGAGGACTGAAGCAGAGTTGATAGACTTTGCAACAACATTTCTCGGGCACCTCCATTTTGGAGGAGGTGCCTTATATATGGTGAGGTCCTCTGGCCATTGGCCGGGGACTCCTTAGGACGGCGCGCGCGGCCCCTTTAAGAGAGGGGGAGCGCGCGCGCGCCCTAAGCACAGTGACCGGGAAGCAGCGCGTGCTGCCAGCAGAGCGGGAGGAAGACGCTGGGCACGGAGCGGAGAGGTGAGGTGAACGGCGTCCCTGCCTAGCAGGAGGCAGGGACGCGAACGCTACAGTCGCTCACTGTTCAGCCACAAATATCTCTAAATATCTCTATTTAAAAAAGTGTGGTATACCCCAGTAAACAATAACTGTGGTTTTGCCATCCCATAGTTTTTTCAGTAAAGAAAAACAGTAGTGTCTCCTGACTGTTGTGACACAAAAATATATCTGTTGAAAATAATCTTGTGTAGGCCCGACATCCCAGTGTGGTTTCGCAGTTCCACGGGTCAAATCGCTGTACTATCCAGTTTTGGGACTTTGGTATCTAAAAAAAAGCAGTTTGAATGTGTCGCTCACTGTTCAGCCGCAAATATCTCTATTTAAAAAAGTGTGGTATACCTCAGTAAACCTTAACTGTGGTTTTCCTCTTTCACGGTTCTAATCTACTCTTTATTACCCTTTTTCCATTGATAGTGCAAGTGTAAGCTATTTTACTTCATTTACAATGGGCAAGGCGCGTGGCAAGGGACGTGGAAGTGGACGTTCTGGTGATGGTTCGTGCAGAGGACGGGGCCGTGGCCAAGGTGAAAATGTGCCACAACCAACATCCACATCTTCTCGCTCCCACTTCTTGACCGAATTACTAGGGAAGCACAGAACAACACCAGTATTGAGAACTGATCAGTGTGAACAGGTTATTAATTGGATAGCAGATAATACTTCCAGTTACCTGGGCACCACCACCTCCGGTCTGTCTTCCACACGGTCAACTCTTAGTAGCCGTGAGTCTCGACCGCATACTCCTCCTCACCCTGATGCTCCTTCCTCCCACCATGCCGAGTGTCGTCAGACAGCAAGTGATCCCACACTTGGACACTCTGAAGAGCTGTTCACTGGTCCATTTCCATATTTGGGCCCCTCGCCAGATACGCTTGAAGTGGTGGAAGAGGAGATCCCATGTTGCGGTGCCCAAATATTTGAACAGCCATGGCCACAGGAAGTCGACGTTGGCAATCTGTCACAAGAGGTGGGCGATGACGAGACACAATTGCCAGGAAGTGAGGAGGAGGATCATGGTGCGCAAGTGGAAGAGGAGGAGGTGGTGGATGATCTAGTAACTGACCCAACGTAGAAGGAGGACATGCAGAGTGAGGCCAGCAGCACACAGGGGGAGGGAGGCAGAGTACCCCAACAGGCAGGAAAAAGCAGTGTGGTGGCCGCAGACAGAAGGCAGGCAACCATTCCCCGTAACAACAACATGAGGGACGTTGCCAGTACAAGCGGTAGGTCTTCCAGAGTCTGGAATTTTTTTAAAGACTCTGCTGATAACCCCAAAAAGGCCATATGTTCCACCTGCCATGCCAGCATCAGCAGGGGTGACAAAACTACCAGCCTGACCACCACCAGCATGATCAGGCACATGGCAGCAAAGCACCCGAGTTTGTGGGGCGAAACCCAGGGTCCACGACCAGTGTCAGCGGGTGTCACCACTGCTTCTTCCACTGTTGTGCGTGCAATAGAACCCCCTGTTGTGTGTGCAAGGCAATCCCCTGTCCATACTGTATGTAAAGATGCCCCCTCCTCTCAGTCTTCACTTGTTATGGCAGTTTCTCAAGAAACAGCATCAACGTCCACGTCCACGTCCCACCGCAGCGTTCAATTGTCCATATCCCAGAACTTTGAACGAAAGCGGAAATTCGCAGCTAACGCCCCACAGGCCACAGTCCTAAATTCGCACATTTCACGACTGCTTGCATTGGAAATGCTGCCTTTAAGGCTGGTGGAGACGGAATCCTTCCGCAATCTTATGGCGGTGGCCGTTACTCGGTACTCGGTCCCCAGCCGACACTATTTTGCCCGGTGTGCCATCCCCGCACTACATAAGCACGTGTCCCAAAGCATCTGCCATGCCCTCAACAACGCAGTTACTGGGAGAGTCCACCTGACAACGGACACGTGGACAAGTGCTTGTGGCCAGGGACGGTACATCTCTCTGCGGCACACTGGGTAAACATAGTGGAAGCCGGGACCCAGTCGGACCTTGGGACGGAACACATCCTCCCCACACTGAGGATTGCGGGCCCTATGTCAGTCAGAGTTGCCCCCACAGTGTACAGCTCCTGCGCATCCTCCTCCTCCTCCTCCTCCTCATGTTCAGCCTCCATCTCAGATATCACCACATCACTTACAAGCTGGAAGCATTGCAGTACTGCCTCCGCCAAGTGGCAACAGGCTGTGCTGAAACTCATAAGCTTAGGTGATAAACCTCACACTGCTTGTGAGTTGTGGACAGCTGTGAAAGAGCAGGCAGATCTGTGGCTGAGACCGCTGAACCTACATCCCGGCATGGTCGTGTGTGACAATGGCCGTAACCTGGTGGCGGCTCTGAGGCGAGGTGAGATCACACACGTAGCATGCCTGGCTCATGTGCTTAACCTCGTGGTTCAGCAGTTTCTTAAATTGTACCCCGAGTTGCCAGATCTGCTCGTGAAAGTACGCCGCCTGTCAGCTCATTTTCGCAAGTCGGCTACAGCTTCCGCCGCCCTTGCTGTGTTGCAGCAGCGTTTGCAGCTTCCGGCACACCGACTGGTGTGTGATGTCCCTACACGTTGGAACTCTACCCTCCACATGTTGCAAAGGATTTGTGAGCAGAAGAGAGCAGTTGTGGAGTACCAGCTGCAACAAGGCCGTCGATATTCAGGTCAGACTCCACACATAAGACCTCAGGAGTGGACCTGGATGTCTGACATATGTACCATCCTGACAAACTTTGAGGAGGCCACCAAGATGGTGAGTGGCGATGACGCCATCATTAGTGTCAGCATCCCAATTGTCTGTCTTTTGCAACGCTCACTGCAGAGAATTAATGAGGAGGCATTGCAGCCAGAGTATGATGAGATTGATCAAGAAGCCGTAGCGGGCGATTACACACAGCCCAGCCTCATCTCATCCCAACGTGCATTGGGGGACAATGAGGGAGAGGAGGAGGAGGAGGAAGAACAGGAGCTGCTATCATGCGTTGTAGACGGTAGTACCTGTACAAGTGTCATACCGTTGGTTCAGCGTGGGTGGCCTGAGGACAGGGGGGAGGAGGAAGAGGAGGAGGAGTGCATGGTCAGTCGTCATCTTGGTGAGGACACGGAAATCTTGCCCGTTACCAGTCTGGCACGCATGGCTGACTTTATGTTACGCTGCCTTAACCGTGACCCTCGCGTTGTCAAAATGTTGGGTGACAGTCATTACTGGTTGGTGACACTTGTAGACCCCCGCTACAAGGAGAACTTTCACTCTCTTATTCCTGAGGTGGAGAGGTCTACAAAAATGGGGCAGTACCAGAAGGCCCTTGCTGCAGAACTCTTAAAAAAATTCCCATCTGAACACGCTAGCGGCAGAGGTCACAGTTCGTTGCCCAACCAAGGCGTACAGGCGAGAGAGATGCAACTCCAATCCAGCAGAGGCAGGGGAACACTGTCAACGATCTGGAACAGTTTTCTGACACCCGCCCAGCTTACAGGCCCTGAAGCGGGGTACTCTCAGAAGGAGTGGAAAGTTTCAAAAGATGGTGAGGGAGTACCTTGCCGACCGTACCAGCGTCCTCCGTGATTCCTCTGTGCCTTTTAATTATTGGGTGTCCAAGCTGGAGACTTGGAATGAACTCGCTCTGTACGCCTTGGAGGTCCTGGCCTGCCCTGCCGCTAGCGTGTAATCGGAGCGTGTTTTTAGTGCCGCTGGGGGAATTATAACTGATAAGCGCACTCGCCTGTCAACTGACAATGCTGACAAGCTGACCCTTATCAAAATGAACAAGGGCTGGATTGGGCCAGACTTCTCATCACCACCAAATGACAGCAGAGTAACATAAAGTCAAATCCACTGTGTTATTTCGGGAGGTGTATTCACATGCACCGCTTCACACCCACACATGGATATACGCTTCCTCGTTTCGGCTGTTTTATCTTCTTCTCCATATCCTCAGCCTCCACCACCACTATACTACCAGGGTGCCAGCATTGCAAGTTCCTCCGTCCTTATTTTTGGCAGGATTGCTTGCAAGGCATAAGCAAATATTATGGGACACCCACTTCCCAATAATGGGACTTATGTTTGTAATATGCTGTACTGCATGGCTCTTGTAAGGGGCATTGCAAGTTGCTCCATCCTAATTTTTGGCAGCTTTTGCTTGGAAAGCATAAGCAAATACTATGGGAGACCCACTCCCCAATAATGGGACTTATGTTTGTAATATGCTGTACTGAATGGCTCTTGTAAGGGGCATTGCAAGTTGCTCCGTCCTAATTTTTGGCAGCTTTTGCTTGCAAGGCATAAGCAAATACTATGGGACACCCACTCCCCAATAATGGGACTTATGTTTGTAATATGCTGTACTGCATGGCTCTTGTAAGGGGCATTGCAAGTTGCTCCGTCCTAATTTTTGGCAGCTTTTGCTTGCAAGGCATAAGCAAATACTATGGGACACCCACTCCCCAATAATGGGACTTATGTTTGTAATATGCTGTACTGCATGGCTCTTGTAAGGGGCATTGCAAGTTGCTCCATCCTAATTTTTGGCAGCTTTTGCTTGCAAGGCATAAGCAAATACTATGGGAGACCCACTCCCCAATAATGGGACTTAAGTTTGTAATATGCTGTACTGCATGGCTCTTGTAAGGGGCATTGCAAGTTGCTCCGTTCTAATTTTTGGCAGCTTTTGCTTGCAAGGCATAAGCAAATACTATGAGAGACCCACTCCACAATAATGGGACTTATGTTTGTAATATGCTGTACTGCATGGCTCTTGTAAGGGGCATTGCAAGTTGCTCCGTCCTTATTTTTGGCAGCTTTTGCTTGCAAGGCATAAGCCAATACTATGGGAGACCCACTCCCCAATAATGGGACTTATGTTTGTAATATGCTGTACTGCATGGCTCTTGTAAGGGGCATTGCAAGTTGCTCCGTCCTAATTTTTGGCAGCTTTTGCTTGCAAGGCATAAGCAAATACTATGGGAGACCCACTCCCCAATAATGGGACCTATGTTTGTAATATGCTGTACTGCATGTGACTCGCCCCCTGGGCCGTGTGTACACGTGTGTGGGATACCCGGTGCCGGGTCTCTGGGGTCTGAAGTCTCTGTGGCGGTGACCCGGTCCCGTGGCTCAGGCTGGTCAAACCAGTGGCAGTCTTTCTTAGGTTTTGAGGTTAATTGTCCGACTGCGCCACCCGTGGATTGCGGTCAGGGAGTGCCACAGCTGCGAGGCAGACCGCTGAGGCTGGTGTTGTGTGCACAGCAGAGAATGGGATAACTCCCCACGGGAGGAGTATAGCCTGAGGGCAGTGAGTGTGGATGATGGGGGTGATGGTGCACGAGTGCAGCAGGAACGACTCAGAGTCTTTGCAGTGCAGTTCAGGGTCTTTACTGATGATTATAAGGTAGACCCTCCCAGGAGTACTGGCTAGCATAAGAGGCCTGGTCAGTCTGTGAGCAAGCAGGAGTTCCTCTGGCCAGGTGGAGTTGTAGGCCTCCCCGTCTGTCTGCACTCTTCCTGGCTACCTTGCTGTAAGCGGGTAGAAGTAGCCCACGTCCCTGAGTGTACCGTGTAGTGCTCACCCGTATGGCTGGTGACTTGGGGCCTTCTGTTAGCCTCCGCTCCACGACGGCGGTGCTGGTCCCTTGCTTGTGACTGAGCCTCAGGGCTTCTATGGCCAAAGGACCTGAAATCCCCTGCCGGCTGGTTTCTGCTGCTGGATATTTAAGTCCTCACAGCCTCGGACTCCTGTGTCCGGTTCCTATTGTCTTCTGCCAGGGCGAGCTCTGCTCAGCTTCCAGCCCCTGGTGTTTAGCTCCAAACTCCTACAGAGCTCCTTGCTGTTACTTTCCCTTGCTCTCACTCTGACTCTGACTGTTCTCTGTTCTCTGACTCACTCAACCCCGCCCCAGATCCAGTTTATAAGGGCAGAATTCTCCCCTCCCAGGACTGGGGCAGGAGGATGTTGCATGTTTAAGGGATCCTGACCAGGAAACCTCCCACCTGCTCTCCGACGTAATATCTCTATTACTATGGTGACCAGACCCCTGGGGTGCCACACATGGCTCTTGTAAGGGGCATTGCAGTTTCTCATAATTTTTGGAAAGCCTTCCATTCACTGCTTAGGCCAACAGTGCACAGGAGACCCAGTTGCTATAAATGGAAAAAAAGGTTTAGTTAACGCCCTCTGACCTCCATGTCATTTCCAAGGGGCATTGGAGTGGCTCGAAATTTTTGGTAGGCATTGCACTCACTGTATGCCCTATAACTGTGTAGCCGAACCGCTCCTTTTGTTACAGAAACATATCCTACAAGACATATCTGGTTGACTGGCCTGATATTGATGTGAATGGTCCCTGTTCCTTCTGCTCTTTCTCCTTTGCCACTACCTCATCCATCATTTATCACCTGAAGCTTTGTTTTAACGGGAGTCATAGAACTTGGATAGTAGCAGGAAAACATCCAGCAATCCTCGGAGGAGGTAGGATATGCGCCAAAATGCTGACCACCTCAGGCCTAGCCGCTACTCCATACATGCGCTTGCATTTCTTGAAAACAAAGCAGATGCTAACTTCTATCATCCTCATCATGCTCCTCACCTTGGCACTCTCAACTCCCCTGATGGAGAAGCCAGGGCCCACCGGAGGAGTCTGATAGTCCGGTGGGCTCGGCCAATGCTGCCCTAAAGCAGGCCAGGCTAAGAAAAGTGTGGGAAAGGTTACCGGGGCAAATAGGGGTGGCTGGGGACCGAGTATGGACACCCGGCCGCCCCCTGGAGGCTGGGGAGCAAGCGGGGACACCCGGCCACCAGGCGGCTGGGGACTGAGTATGGATACCAGATCGCCGACACAGCCATGGCGTGGTGGCCAGATTCCGCCTCCACATGCCTAAAAGGCCCAATTTAAAGCGCAAGCAAGCAAGCAGTATGGTATTGCAGCCTGGGGGTGGGTGGGTGTCAGTCTGCATACTTGCGCTTGCATTGCAAGGAATGGGAGAGGTACAATTGAACACTGCCCTGGGACAAGGACTTGAATGGGGATAGTTGCAAGTCTGCAACGACAGGTACAAGGTGGGAGGCATCTTCGCATGTACCATGAACAGGGGTTTGGCATGCACACACTACAGCGGAATAGGCTCTCCTTCCCACTAAATGCACTGGGGAGGGCACAGGTAATGTTTTGGCATACGCGCTTAATCTTATGTATACTAGGACAAATAGGGGCGGCTGGGGACTGAGTATGGATACCTCGCTGCCGAAACAGCTATGAGGTAGTGGCCAGCTTCGGTCTCCTTCAAACTAAAAGGCCCCATTTCAAGTGCAAGCTAGCAGTATGGAATTGCAGTCTGGGGGTGGGTGGGGGGCAGGCTGCACACTTACACTTGCATTAAAAGAAAACATAGCAGATGCTAACTTCTGTCATCATCATCATGCTCCTCACCTTGGCACTCTCAACTCCACCGATGGAGAAGTCAGGGCCCACCGGAGGAGTCTGGTTCTCTGGTGGGCTCGTCCAATGCTGCCTAAAGCAGGCTGGGCTAAGAAAAGCGTGTGGGGGGATGTTCCAAGGAGAAATAGGGGCAGCTGGGGACCGTTTATGGACACCCGGCTGCCCCCAGGCAGCTGGGGACCGTGTGTGGACACCCGGCCGCGGGGTGGCTGGGGACCGAGTATGGACACCCGGCCGCCGGGCGGCTGGGGACTGAGTATGGATTCCAGGCCACCAACACAGCCATGACGTGGTGGCCAGATTCCGCCTCCACATGCCTAAAAGGCCCAATTTCAAGTTCAAGCAAGCAAGCAGTATGGTATTGCAGATTGGGGGTGGGTGGGTGGCAGGCTGCATACTTGTGTTTGTGTTGCAAGGAATGGGGGAGGTACAATTGAACACTGCCCTGGGACTAGAACTTGCATGGGGATAGTTGCAAGTCTGCATCTTCTGATGCGGCAAGGATCACTTATGATGGGCACACTTTTAGACAGTGACCTGGGAGTCAGAGATGCTTCCAGGGGTCTTCCCCATGCTGTTCCCATGTCTTTTCAGCACTTTATGCATGTGTCACACAGCACATGGCCAGATAAGGTTGTAAAATGTTAAAATGACATTTTCCTGTGAATGCATTTGTCATAGTTGAAAGCAATACAAAAGTGCAAAAACGCATAAAAAATGATACTTGTGAACATAGCCGAAGGTGTGGAGGAGTATTTTTGTTTTTGGTGATTTATTTTAACTTATACACAAGTCTTTTCCCTGGAAAGGAACTTCCTTAACATATTTCACAGGAAAAAAGTTTCACTTTCGTTTTTGAACGTTTTATTGTGAGCCCGTAAAAGTGGCTTAATACCTCTGACCACGTTGTTGACAGCAGTGACCTGGTGGTCAGAAATGCTTCCTGGGGCGATCCCCATGCTGTCCCCAAGTCATTTGAGCACTGTCACTATCGTTTTGGGCACTTGTTAGGCTTTTAAAAGACTGCCGGGGGTGCCACCGCAAAAATGCTCGAGCCTCCCATAGATTAACATTGGGCTCGTTGCTCGGGTCGAGCACCCGAGTATCACTGCGAGCTCGGCCCGAGCTTCGAGCACCCGAGCAATTTAGTGCTCACTCAACACTAAGTCCAAGAAAAAAATTTTTCAACTTTTTTCAATTTTACCCCCGTGGGATATATATTCTACCCACACACATTTGGAACTCTCCTGGGGTACCCTCACACATATTATTCCCTCATTTAGCTTATATTTTCACAAAAAAGTGAAATTTTCAAAAATTCATAAAATTGGCTGAAAATGACTATAGATCAAGGACTCATCGGGAGAATCGCTCTGGAACTGAGATCGGAACACTCACTAACAGTTCCCCTCTCTGAAAGTCTGATAAACGCAAGAAAAATGACAGTCCAAAAAAAAATTTTTTCAAAATTTTTCAATTTTACCCCCGTGGGATATATGTTCCACCCACACCCATTTGGAACTCTCCTGGGGTACCGTCACACATATTATTCCCTCATTTAGTGGATATTTTCACAAAAAAGTGAAATTTTCAAAAATTCAGAAAATTGGCTGAAAACAACAAAATATCAGGGACTCAACTGACGAATCGCTCTGGAACTGAAACCGGAACACTCACTGACATTTCCCCTATCTGAAAGTCTAATAAACTGCGGAAAAAAGACTAAGACCCAAAAAAAATTTTTTTCACATTTTTTCAATTTTACCCCCGTGGGATATATATTCTACCCACACACATTTGGAACTCTCCTGGGGTACCGTCACGCATATTATTCCCTCATTTAGTGGATATTTTCACAAAAAAGTGAAATTTTCAAAAATTCAGAAAATTGGCTGAAAACAACAAAATATC
This sequence comes from Phyllobates terribilis, assembly GCF_046119375.1. Lineage (NCBI taxonomy): Eukaryota > Metazoa > Chordata > Amphibia > Anura > Dendrobatidae > Phyllobates > Phyllobates terribilis. The sequence continues at coordinate 188,922,154 of NW_027362772.1, read as the reverse complement.
AGGGACTCAACTGGCGAATCGCTCTGGAACTGAAATCAGAATACTCACTGACATTTCCCGTCTTTGAAAGTTTGATAAACGCCGGAAAAATGACTAAGTCCAAAAAAAAATTTTTTTCAACTTTTTTCAATTTTACCCCCGTGGGATATATATTCTACCCACACACATTTGGAACTCTCCTGGGGTACCCTCACACATATTATTCCCTCATTTAGTGGATAATTTCACAAAAAAGTGAAATTTTCAAAGATTCAGAAAATTGGCTGAAAACGACTAAATGTCAAGGACTCATCGGGCGAAACGGCATGGAACTGAAATCGGAACACTCACTGACAATCACTGAAACCTCACTGAACCCTCTCAGAAAGTCTGATAAACGACGGAAAAATGACTAAGACCAAAAAAAAATTTTTTACTCATTTTTCAATTTTACCCCCGTGGGATATATACTCTACCCACACACATTTGGAACTCTCCTGGGGTACTCTCACACATATTATTCCCTCATTTAGTGGATATTTTCACAAAAAAGTGAAATTTTCAAAAATTCAGGAAATTGGCTGAAAATGACTAAAGATCAAGGATTCATTGGGCGAATCGCTCTGGAACTGAAATCAGAACACTCACTGACATTCACTGAACCCTCACTGAACCCTGGCTGAAAGTCTGATGAACGCCGAAAAAATGACTAAGTCCAAGAAAAAATTTTTTCAACTTTTTTCAATTTTACCCCCGTGGGATATATATTCTACTCACACACATTTGGAACTCTCCTGGGGTACCCTCACACATATTATTCCCTCATTTAGTGGATATTTTCACAAAAAAAGTGAAATTTTCAAAAATTTGGAAAATTGGCTGAAAACTACTAAATATCCATGACTCATTGTGCGAATCGCTCTGGAACTAAAATCGGAACACTCACTGACATTTCCCCTCTCTGAAAGTCTGATAAACACCGGAAAAATGACTAAGTCCAAAAAAAATAATTTTTTCAACTTTTTTCAATTTAACCCCCGTGGGATATATATTCTACCCACACACATTTGGAACTCTCCTGGTGTACCATCACACATATTAATCCCTCATTTAGTGGATATTTTCACAAAAAAGTGAAATTTTCGAAAATTGGCTGAAAACGACTACATTTCAAGGACTCATCGGTCGAATCGCTCTGGTACTGAAGTCGGAATCCTCACTGACATTTCCTCTCTCTGAAAGTCTGATAAACGCCGGAAAAATGACAAAATCCCCAAAAATTTTTTTTAGACTTTTTTCAATTTTACCCCCGTGGGATATATATTCTACCCACACATATTTGGAACTCTCCTGGGGTAACCTCACACATATTATTCCCTCATTTAGCGGATATTTTCACAGAAAAGTGAACTTTTCAAAAATTCAGAAAATTGGCGGAAAACGACTAAAGATTAGTGTTCAGCCACCCCTGTAGTGTTCGAGTTCGGTTCGGTTCGTCAAACACCCGTGTGTTCGCCGAACTGTTCGTTGAACTGTTCGTCGAACACCTTCGAACACCGTTAAAACCAATGGCAGGCAAACAAAAACACATAGAAACACATAGAAAACACCTTCAAAGGTGTCCAAAAGCTGACAAACTGCTCAGAAGACATAACTAACACATGGAAAAGTGACAAGTACATATAGTCATGCGAAAAGAAAAGAGGTGGAGGTGTAAAAGGAGGGGGAGACACAGATATAGGCATGTCATGCCCTTCTAAAATCCAAAAAGTGAGAAGCCGACACGGCCAGTTCGTTCCTGCCCGTGCCACCTCCGTGTCGCCGGGTTTGTGTCAGAGCCGCGGTGGACCCTGACGGCCAGCCCCCCTCTCCCAATACTGGTGCCTGTCCGCTGGTGGGTCGAGCCCCCCCGCAGTGGGGGGGGGGGTAACATCTGCAGAGAAAGACCATCTTTCAGTCAAGCTAAGATGTCGACTTCTTTTCGTGGACAATGTGATACGATCCCTTTCTTACGGACACGCCCATCGCTACAAATTCCAGATGAGGCACAAAAACAGCAGTTGCTTCAGCGGATATCAAGTGCTCCTTCAAGTGGGCTCTCCTCCACCTCAATTTCAACATCACAAATATTCCAGTCCTCAGAGGTGTCACCCCAATCGCACTTGCTTCCTCACAGCTCCCAAGTCTCCAGCTGCCCGTCTGAGTATGGGGTAACACAGATGGTTGAGTCTGCAGAGCTGTTTACTCATACTATAGCCTGGGAAACGTAAGTCTGCTCCAGAGCTTCTGTTAATCCAGACGAGGAAATGATCTGCACTGATTCCCAGAATCTTTATAAGTCGGATCCAGGATCAGATGAAGAAGGTTCTGAGCATAATGTAGACCCTCGTTCCCAAACTGTCACTCCTGTTGGTGGAGACAATGATGAAGACGATGATGAGACTCAAATACCTGATTGGAGCGACAACTTGACTTTTCGGTCAGGGCAGGAAGAGGTTGGCTTTGAGGACGACGGGTGTGATAACACACAGGGTGATGATGATGAGATTGGAGATCCCACTTACTGTCAACCCACAGTCAGCCAGTCGATGAGGTCAACGGAGGAGGTGGAGGAGGATGTGACTAGCCCAGGGGATGGGGATGACTCGGTACCCGGGCCTTTGCCTGGCCTTGGGGATGTCGCGGTGGTCGGCTCCCTGGCCCGTACCCTGGGGTCACTCTTTAAAAGAGTGGATAGTTGTTAATTTTATAAGAGTTTGTGACGCCACCTGTGGTATCTGGTGAGAAGCACCAGCGCTGCAGCAGTCCACTGAGACCCGTGATAAGTCTGCTCGATGGTATAGCTCCCCACAGGTGGAGCTAGGTCTCAGGGCAGCGTATGCAGGGGGAATGTAGGACAGGCGAGACCCAGCTGGGTCAGAGCAAGAACGGGAACGGACACGGTAGTCACTTCAGTACTTTTTACTGGAGGAAAATCAGGCACATCCCGGAGCACTGTAGGGTGAAGGGTGAATATCAGGATCCTCCCCAATGAGCGGGTGTAGGGCCTCCTGTTTCTTGCCTCTGCGTAGTAAGTTTCTGACCTGCCTGGAGCTAGGCCTAACTTTGTCTCTGTCCTGCGCTGGCTGACCTTGTGGTAGGGCCTTCTCTTGGAGTTCACGCTCCCACTATGCGGGGCCTAAGCGTCTCCTGGCTCTGTTACGTATCAGCACCTTAGCCATCCTGGGACTTGTAGTTCTCCAGGGATTCCGGTTATGCCTTACTGAATCTAGTTAGCAGGAGCCTCGTGCTCCACTGCTGAACTATTAACTGAGTTCTCTAGACTAGACTGAGCTCCACTGCAGACTGACCTCTCTTAGGCTTCTCTACTGCAGGAACTCTTCAGAGGAACTGAACTGCCTAGCTCCACCTTCCCTATTTATATCCCTAACGGGCTCCCTCTGCTGGTCTGAGGTGGAAGGTGGAGATGTGTGAATGTTTATGGGGGCCTCTTGTGGAGGATTCCATCAATACACTCTTCTAGGATATGTGATACCAAGCACAGCGGGGCGTCACAGATGCTATTGATGATGAGGTTAGGTTGCGCCTTCCTGGACACAGATGGAGTACTGGAAGCACGTCAACAACTGCATCCTCAACCACAACTCTGCCTCTGACCACAAGTCGTAGTGGCTCTTCAGGTCGCATGGGCTCTAAGCCTTGCATAGCCTGGGCATTTATTCAGAATGATAAGGATGACCCAACTCGTGTTATCTGTAATATTTGTAACCAAAACATAAGTAGAGGCCAAAAAATCCATAGTTTGAGTACTTCATGCATGAACCGGCACATGGATATGAAGCATAAGTTGCAGTGGGAAGCTCACTGTGCTACAATGCGGCCTAGCAGGCTGGGCCAACCACCGTCTGCCCCATCTTGTGCATCCGCGGCCTCTTCATCCTCTGTGACTGGGGGGACAGCAGTCACACATGTTTTTGGACGCAGACCTGCCACCTCTTTACCTGCAACAGCCAGTGTGATTGGCAGGTCATCAGTTCATTGGGAAGTGGAAACACCTGCTGGTGTTGAGCGCTCTCTGACATCGAGAGCACCAGCTTTGGATCAAGGCAATCTAACATGTCCGCCTGCATCTTCCTCACAGACCGGCAGTTTGCGGGGACATCCTACTCAACCCCGTCTAAGCACAACAGCCAGCCCTCGGTCCCTCAGATGTGGAAAAGTAAAAGACCATTTCTTCCTAGCCATGAGAAAGCTAAGAGGTTGAATTTCACCATCTGCAAGCTCTTGGCTACAGAAATGCTGCCTTTCCGCCTGGAGGACACAGTGGATTTTCGAGACCTTATGTCCGTCTCAGTGCCCCAGTACCAGATGCTCAGTCAGCACTACTTCTCAAAGAAAGGTGTGCCTGCGCTCCACCAGCATGTCGCACACAACATCACCGCTTCTTTGAGAAACTCTGTGTGTGACAGGGTGCATTTCACCACAGACACTTGGACGAGTAGGCATGGACAGGGGCGTTACATGTCGCTGACTGGGCACTGGGTAACTATGGTGACATCAGGACAAGGGGCTGCTGTCCAAGTCTTACCGTCCCCACGAGTTGTGCGTCAATCCTCTTTATCTCGAAGTTCCTCCACTGCTTCTGCCTCCTCAACCTCCTCTCGGTCCTCCACCTGCACCCAAAGCCTGTCTGGTAATGCCACCTGCATTCTAACTGCGCAGAAGGAATCCTGCACACCTCCTTACTATGCTGGCAGCAGGGCTCAAGGCATCAGTGTTTACTTTGAAATGTCTGGGAAATGTGAGTCACACAGCTGAGGAGTTGTGGTCAGCTCTGGAGACCCAGTTTCATGAATGGTTGTCTCCACTGGACCTGCAACCAGGGAAGGCCGTGTGCGACAATGCTGCATCGCCGGGGCAATGTCACACACGTGCCTTGTATGGCTCACGTGTTGAACCTGGTTGTCCATAAATTGTTAGCCCACTATTCCGGACTAGATGGCCTTCTGCAGGGGGCACGGTCGCTGTGTGCTCACTTCCGCCGTTCGTTCAATGACTTACATCTCTACAGAAGTCGTTGGGCCTGCCAGTTCACCGGCTGAAATGCGATGTGCCGACACGGTGGAATTCAACTCTGACCATGTTGCAGCGACTGTGGCAGCACCGACAAGCCCTGGTGCAATACGTTCTGACGTATAGCCTGGGCCAACGAGATCCAGAGGTGGGGCAAATCACGCTGCAGGAGTGGTCTCAGATCAGGGACCTATGAAGTTGACGCGCCCCCTGGGCCGTGGGGTACCCTGAGCCGGGCCGGTAGACGCTGGGGGTTGTAGTCACTGTGGCGGTGACCCGGTCCGTGATCCAGGGCGGTCAATCCAAGGGTAATTTGTATATATGGGTTTTATAATGTCCGACTACGCCACCTCTGGAGTGGGGCAAAAGGGGCTGCCGCTGCGGAACAGTCCTCTGAAGCTGGTGGTTTTGCAGCAATGGTATTATTACTCACCACAGGAAGAGTGTAGCTTGAGGGCAGTGTGGGTGGATGATGGTGGTTGTAGTGCAGGGAGTCATTAATGAACACAGAGTCCGTGTGATGCAGTCCCAAGATCTTTACTCACAGTTGTTGCAGTCCAGATTACAGGTACCAGAGCAATCTCACCCGTCGTGCTGTGCGTACTCAGTGAGGGGCTCAGTCCACCCCCAGATAGCTCCGGAGTACTTAGCAGGACCCCCTTCTGTGTGTCCTTTCTCTGGCCTTCTACCTGCACCTCACACCCAGTGACACTTCTATCCGGTATCCTCGGGCCTTGGCGGGCGACTTGTGTTCCGCCCCCTGGGTCCTATGTGGCTACCTTCTTAGTGAGACTGGTGTGGACGACTTTTACCTGCAGTACATGAAATGCAGTTTCTAGTTGAGCCTTGCTGTTTCTCCGCTAGTTGAGGGACCGGTTCCCCTTATCTGGTCTGACCCCTCTACCTCCTGGTAGCAGCAGGAGTACGGGTGGCCTTCTGCACGGCCCATAGCCCTAGGGTCCCTTCGGTTCCTGGAGCCTTCCTGCTCCCACTCCTCTCTTCTCTCCTTCAGTCCTGGGCCTCCCAGGCTAGGCCCGCCTCTGGAGCAGAGCTCATGCCGAGCCTCTGCTCCTGTCACTTTTCCTCCTCTGACTGGCTTGCTCTTTCTAAGATAGCTTCCTATTTATACTCTCCCTGCCATGTGCTCCGCTAAACTGCTCCCCTAAGCACCCACTACATAGGACCCTTCCACCAGCTAGGGACCTGGGACTGTGCTCTCCCTTAGGAGCAATCTTGCCCTACCCCCACTGCGGGTATGTGTTGGATGCAGGTGTTAGGGTCCCGAGCCATATGCCTTCCTTACCTGAGGGTGAGATACCACACCTCTGGGTGAGATGCAGTAACTCTGTGGCGACTGAACCCTCAGGGGCGCCACACACCCTTCTGCACAGTTTTGAAATGGCGACGAAGATGTTTAGTGCTGACGACGATGCCATTATCAGCATGACTATTCCGGTGATTTACATGCTGGAGCACACACTAAACAGAATTCAGAGTCAGGTGGTGGGACAAGAGGAGGTGGAGGAAGTAGAGGAGGAGTCGTATGCGGAAGGGATAACATCTCCAAGGTCCAGACGGTTGGCAGCACCAAGGCGACAGTCATGGGAGGGTGGGGGAGAGGGATTAACCAGGGCGCATGGTAGCAGCCAAACTGTTGAGAAAGGTGCAGGAGCCGAGGAAGAAGTGGAGGACGAACTGGCGATGGGCATGGAAGACTCATCAGATGAGGGAGACCTTGATCACATTTCTGTTGTGCGAGGTTGAGGGGAGAGGGCAGAGGAAGGAAGCATGATTCTTACCTCGCTACCAACACAACAAGGACTTGGTCCTCCTGGATGCGCAAGACTCATGAGTGCCTTCTTGCTGCACTACCTGCAACATGACCCTCAGATTGTCAGAATTCGAAGTAATCCCGACTACTGGGTTGCCACACTTTTAGATCCCCAGTACAAAAGTAAATTTGCCGAAATAATTCCTGCCATAAAAAGGGATTGACGCATGCAGGAGTATCTGCAGACGCTATTTCAGAATCTTACATGTGCTTTTCCACAAAACACCAGTGGTGCACGTAGTGAATCTCACAGTTCTAACTTGCCAACCGTGGGACTGTCGAGTCTTCATCACTCAAACCGTAACAGTAACACAGTATCTGCTGGTAACAGCAATTTTGTTGAATCGTTTCACCACTTTTTTAGACCATCCTTTGCAAGGCCACAGGAGACAAGAAGTCTGACACATAGTCAACGCCTAGAGAGGATGGTGCAGGAGTATCTCCAAGTGAACATCGAAGCCATGACTGTGTCACTGGACCCTTGCTCATTTTGGTATTCCAATCTGGAAAAATGGCCAGAGCTCGCCACTCACGCCTTGGAGATCTTGTCATGCCCTGCAGCCAGTGTTCTCTCTGAACGTGTGTTCAGCGCTGCTGGTGGTGTGCTGACAGATAAGCGCACGCGTCTGTCCACTGAGAATGTAGACAGACTCACGTTCATAAAGATGAACAAATCATGGATTCGCAAGGACTTTTCTACCCCTGTGTTATCTTTGGGAGACTAAAACCTTGAGGATTTGGTAAAATCACCTCACCAACCGTTTTAAGCAACTGTGGGGCAATTGATGCCACTTAACCCTAGAACGCATGACCATAAAAATCTACACTTTCATATACCTGGGGCCTTTTAGGCTTGTGTGCAAATAACATGGAATAACTTAAACTCAAATGACAAACAACTATATACATGAAGAATACCTAGAGTTTCAAAATTCTAACTAAAGTAATCTTGCAGAAAATAGAAAACAATTAACAGGGCGGGCCTGCGAGGCCCCAGGTATGCGTTCTAGGGTTAAGTGGTGTCTGTGCCACAATTTTGGGAAAAAATGGAGACTCTTTTTGGAGTCCCCTTGCTGTGTCTTATGTGACGTTGGCATCGTCAATTCCAGGTGGGTTGGGTCGCTCCCCCCCCCCTTTTTAACTGTAAGAAACTAGATACACTATGGCTTGGGGTAACACAGATGGTTGAGTCTGAAGAGCTCAGAGGTCTGCTCCAAATCTTCAGTGTCTGCTAGTCAGCGTAGAATTTTTAACTGCATCTAGCCTAGGCAATACTTTGGGCGTAGTAGCCCAGCTGCAAAGCAAGCTGCACCGCCTGTGTATCTAATAAGAATTTTTAAATGCATCTAGCCTAGGCAGACTGTGGGGACCCCCAACCAAACCCAGACGCTCAGCCCCCCTACCGCCCCCCTTTCCTTGACAATACAATAATGTAACTCTTACAACTGGATGGGTGAGGATCGGTCACAGCTTTATTAACTCTTTATACTCATTCCATTAGAAAGGCATTTTATTTCTAAAATAATTCAGCTTGTTGCAGCATGCCCTGGGTCTCCACTCCGGCAAGTTGGCCAACAAGTGTAACTCTCCAACATGTCCTTTCTATTTCCAGGCCACGGAGGATCCTGCGTACTCGTATGCAGGACTCTGACCCCCACCCATCACTCTTAACGCTTGTTCCACTCCGTCCTGGAGTCCTGACAGGAATATGTCCAGTTCAATATTCATTAAGTGAACAACGTCGGGCCGTATGAGGCCTGCTTTATCTCCTTCCAGTTGTCGGTGTCGTACCACTACACCGCCTCTGTCTCTTCTAAATTTTGCCATCCGAATATTTATTACCCGCCTTGTCCGTTCGATGGCCGTGATGTCTCGCGCACCTTGCCATACCGCTATCGGCACAATCTCTGACCATACTATCGCTAGTTTTGTGAAAAATTCTCTGAAGCGCTCAGTGTCTAGTTTCATTATTGCCATTAGTTATGCGCTGTTATAATGACCTAGGTTGTTTCCCCCGGCCTGTATAACTAATATGACCGGACATCTTGCCTCTCTCCCTACCTTGATTACCTCCATTAGTACCTGTGGCCATAGCAGGCCTCTAATACCTCTCTAGTTGAAATATGTGTTATGAAACTCTAATTTCCTCCCGCCTGGGCAGACTTTCGCCCTTTTTTCTGCCCAATACATATACGAGTGGCCTATCACCCACACTGTTGGCTTAGCGTCACCTGTAAAAGAAACAAACCACATTAGGATAACAAATCCGGTCTTATGTATCGTGCCAAACACGTGGATCGCCATCTCCCTATCCTCTGAACTTCCGTTTCTGACAGTCCTGCTCTTGCTGCTTCCGTGGCCGCGCCTATGCGGAATGAGTGTGTCCCGTAATCTTTGGGGTGGTTCCCTGCCGATGTTATGCATTTATTAAATATAGCTTGGAACTGGTATCTTGATAATTGCATTCCATCAATGTGTGATAGGAAGAAATTACTTTGTGATCTGATGGTTAGATATGTTTTTACTATTGTTACCCAACTCAGTGTACCGTTTGTGGGTTGTAGAAGTACCCAAGTGCCCCTGCCCGCTGGAACCATTTTCGATTTGTGTATGCGTAGACGTATTGCATTATTGGCTATGACTACGTCCTGGTGTAATAAGCCTCCACTGGTGGTAATTTTGGATTGAGGGACTAATTCGCTTATGCATAGCGCCCCGAAGAAGGCGATCACAAATGCAGTAGACAGTAGTGTTGCTTCAAATTGTGAGTGTCATGTTAATGGTGTTAGGGATATGATGTGAGAAATCAGTTTTAGTGATACGGGACGGGACGTCTACATTCCTGACTTGGCTGACCCCTTTTCCACCCTTTTATGGATTGTCTGATGATGAACTTTTGTCACATCTCCCCAATTCAGTAGTTGGAAGTGAAATGCTACTCCGGTCAGACACCGCTGCGCTGACGCCCCTGATATGCCCCTCATAATTAGCTGGTGGAGAAATTCTATGGTGACTTGTGATCTGGCTTGTTCACATTGGTCAACCCGTCTGCCTGCTACTAGTCGTGTCCACTCTTCCCATGCCTTACCGTATGCTTGCCACGTCGACGGGGCAACTGACGCTCTGATTAATGGCATCAACTATTCGCCACTAGATCCCATAGGGAAGGTGGGCAACTGTTGCCCGATGGGTGGGCGTTGTGGAAGAGCTCTGTGAAAATCTGCCAATTGAATTGTTATAAAGCGTTAGCAGCAGCTTTAGACCCCTCAGCATAGTGGCTAGCGCGGACCCATACATTGTGTTTTAGGCACAGGAATGCTAGCCTGGGTAGTAGGCCTAGCAATGGGGGAGACGATGATGCCATCTTATTAATGCAGTGCACTAGGCTGGTGTTTTTTGTTATGAAGCGTATATTTTTGTAAGCCAGGCGCGCGCCCCATATTTCTATTGCTACCACTATTGGGAAGAAAAATTATTTTCAGGGCTAGATGCAGCTAAAAATTATTATTAATTTAAAAGCTGGTGGAGCTTGGTATAGATGGACTAATACAATGAGTCCCACACACTGCTAGAAGGCCAAATATTTTTTCAGAGCTAGATGCAGATAAAAATTATTTTTCATTTGCAACCTGATGGAGGTCAGTATAGATGGACTAATAGACCAAGTCCCACACACAGCTAGAAGTCCAAATATTTTTTCAGAGCTAGATGCAGATAAAAATTATTTTTAATTTGCAACCTGATGGAGGTCAGTATAGATGGAGTAATAGAGAAAGTCCCACACACTGCTAGAAGGCCAAATATTTTTTCAGAGCTAGATGCAGACAAAAAATTATTTTGAATTTTCAACCTGATGGAGGTCAGTATAGATGGACTAATAGAGAAAGTCCCACACACTGCTAGAAGGCCAAATATTTTTTCAGAGCTGGATGCAGATAAAAATTATTTTTAATTTGCAACCTGATGGAGGTCAGTATAGATGGACTAATAGAGAAAGTCCCACACACTGCTAGAAGGCCAAATATTTTTTCAGAGCTGGATGCAGATAAAAATTATTTTTAATTTGCAACCTGATGGAGGTCAGTATAGATGGACTAATAGAGAAAGTCCCACACACTGCTAGAAGGCCAAATATTTTTTCAGAGCTAGATGCAGACAAAAAATTATTTTCAGTTTGCAACCTGATGGAGGTCAGTATAGATGGACTAATAGAACAAGTCCCACACACAGCTAGAAGCCCAAATATTTTTTCAGAGGTAGATGCAGAAAAAATTATATTCAGTTTGCAACCTGATGGAGGTCAGTATAGATGGACTAATAGAGAAAGTCCCACACACTGCTAGAAGGCCAAATATTTTTTCAGAGCTAGATGCAGACAAAAAATTATTTTTAATTTGCAACCTGATGGAGGTCAGTATAGATGGACTAATAGAGAAAGTCCCACACACAGCTAGAAGCCCAAATATTTTTTCAGAGGTAGATGCAGAAAAAATTATATTCAGTTTGCAACCAGATGGAGGTCTGTATAGATGGATTAATAGAACAAGTCCCACACACTGCTAGAAGACCAAATATTTTTTCAGAGCTAGATCCAGATAAAAATTATTTTTCATTTGCAACCTGATGGAGGTCAGTATAGATGGACTAATAGACCAAGTCCCACACACAGCTAGAAGTCCAAATATTTTTTCAGAGCTAGATGCAGATAAAAATTATTTTTAATTTGCAACCTGATGGAGGTCAGTATAGATGGAGTAATAGAGAAAGTCCCACACACTGCTAGAAGGCCAAATATTTTTTCAGAGCTAGATGCAGACAAAAAATTATTTTGAATTTGCAACCTGATGGAGGTCAGTATAGATGGACTAATAGAGAAAGTCCCACACACTGCTAGAAGGCCAAATATTTTTTCAGAACTGGATGCAGATAAAAATTATTTTTAATTTGCAACCTGATGGAGGTCAGTATAGATGGACTAATAGAGAAAGTCCCACACACTGCTAGAAGGCCAAATATTTTTTCAGAGCTGGATGCAGATAAAAATTATTTTTAATTTGCAACCTGATGGAGGTCAGTATAGATGGACTAATAGAGAAAGTCCCACACACTACTAGAAGGCCAAATATTTTTTCAGAGCTAGATGCAGAAAAAAATTATATTCAGTTTGCAACCTGATGGAGGTCAGTATAGATGGACTAATAGAATAAGTCCCACACACAGCTAGAAGCCCAAATATTTTTTCAGAGGTAGATGCAGATAAAAATTATTTTTAATTTGCAACCTGATGGAGGTCAGTATAGATGGACTAATAGAGAAAGTCCCACACACTGCTAGAAGGCCAAATATTTTTTCAGAGCTAGATGCAGACAAAAAATTATTTTCAGTTTGCAACCTGATGGAAGTCAGTATAGATGGACTAATAGAACAAGTTCCACACACAGCTAGAAGCCCAAATATTTTTTCAGAGGTAGATGCAGAAAAAAATTATATTCAGTTTGCAACCTGATGGAGGTCTGTATAGATGGATTAATAGAACAAGTCCCACACACAGCTAGAAGCCCAATATTTTTTCAGAGGTAGATGCAGAAAAAAATATATTCAGTTTGCAACCTGATGGAGGTCAGTATAGATGGACTAATAGAGAAAGTCCCACACACTGCTAGAAGGCCAAATATTTTTTCAGAGCTAGATGCAGACAAAAAATTATTTTTAATTTGCAACCTGATGGAGGTCAGTATAGATGGACTAATAGAGAAAGTCCCACACACAGCTAGAAGCCCAAATATTTTTTCAGAGGTAGATGCAGAAAAAAATTATATTCAGTTTGCAACCTGATGGAGGTCTGTATAGATGGATTAATAGAACAAGTCCCACACACTGCTAGAAGGCCAAATATTTTTTCAGAGCTAGATGCAGAAAAAAATTATATTCAGTTTGCAACCTGATGGAGGTCAGTATAGATGGACTAATAGAACAAGTCCCACACACAGCTAGAAGCCCAAATATTTTTTCAGAGGTAGATGCAGAAAAAAATTAAATTCAGTTTGCAACCTGATGGAGGTCTGTATAGATGGATTAATAGAACAAGTCCCAAACACTGCTAGAAGGCCAAATATTTTTTCAGAGCTAGATGCAGAAAAAAATTATTTTCAGTTTGCAACCTGATGGAGGTCAGTATAGATGGACTAATAGAACAAGTCCCACACACAGCTAGAAGCCCAAATATTTTTTCAGAGGTAGATGCAGATAAAAATTATTTTTAATTTGCAACCTGATGGAGGTCAGTATAGATGGACTAATAGAACAAGTCCCACACACAGCTAGAAGGCCAAATATTTTTTCAGAGGTAGATGCAGAAAAAAATTATATTCAGTTTGCAACCTGATGGAGGTCTGTATAGATGGATTAATAGAACAAGTCCCACACACAGCTAGAAGCCCAATATTTTTTCAGAGGTAGATGCAGAAAAAAAATATATTCAGTTTGCAACCTGATGGAGGTCAGTATAGATGGACTAATAGAGAAAGTCCCACACACTGCTAGAAGGCCAAATATTTTTTCAGAGCTAGATGCAGAAAAAAATTATATTCAGTTTGCAACCTGATGAAGGTCAGTATAGATGGACTAATAGAACAATTCCCACACACTGCTAGAAGCCCAAATATTTTTTCAGAGCTAGATGCAGAAAAAAATTATATTCAATTTGCAACCTGATGGAGGTCAGTATAGATGGACTAATAGAATGATGCTATGCCCAAAAGATTTTACTTCACTAGGTGCAGTAAAAAAATTGGTATTCTATACACAGGTGGTATATCTTGCAACACAGATAGGCTACTCCACTGACTAACACACTCTGCAATAGGCCAAAAAGGATTAGCTTTGCTAGATTCAGCCAAATGCTGTGAAAAAAACTTGCACAGCACTGGCACAGACCTGCCTGGCAAAAACTGATAGGAACTGATGTAACCTAGTCCTGAAAAGGACTGCAATTACAATTAGTCTTTACACCCACAATCTATCTATTTAAGAGCACAGACCTGCCTGATAAAAGTCGTAGGAAATGCTGTAACCTAGTCCTTAAAAGGACTGCAATCACAACTATTCCCTACTCCCAAGCTATCTGTAGATTTGTGCGAAAATTGGCTTGAAATTAACAAGGTATAGCGCACACAGCAACAGCGGTGCCGTCTAACACGCAGCTGCAGCAGTGAGAAAATGGTGGCGATGGGGAAAATGGCTTGGTCTTATAGGGCAAGGACATGTGACATACACTGCCAATGACACATGCCCTTGCTTGTGTGAAAAAAGCACTTCGCTCTGTGTGTGCGCTGCTGATAGGCTGACAGATTGCACCTCCCCACTGTAAATGCGGGAAAGAGAAAAAAAAATGGAGATCTTCATTATTCCTGCAGAGATCCATCCCCTGCCCCTCCCCCCACCCCGCTGTACACTCAAACTGCGTATTAACATTAATTTTCATCATTACTGAGAAAAAATCCAGTTATGATTTTGGTGCACGAACAGTTATCGAACATAACCTCGAACAGCCGATTTTTTCTCAAATCGTTCGTGTTCACCGAACGGCTCGAACACCGCCCAAAACAGCTCGAATTTGAGATTGGCGAACAGTTCGAGTAGAACAACGCTCATCTCTACTAAAGATCAAAGACTCATCGGGCAAATCGCTCTTGAACTGAAATCGGAACACTCACTGACATTTCCACTCTCTGAAAGTCTGATAAATGGCGGAGAAATGACTAAGTTCAAGAAAAAAATTTTTTCAACTTTTTTCAATTTTACCCCCATGGGATATATATTCTACCCACACACATTTGGAACTCTCCTGGGGTACCTTCACTTATATTATTCCCTCATTTAGGGAATATTTACAAAAAAAAGTGAAATTTTTGAAATTTGGCTGACAACGACGAAATATCAAGGACTCATCGGGCGAATCGGTCTGGAACTGAAATCGGAACACTCACTGACATTTCCCCTCTCTGAAAGTTTGATAAACGGCGGAAAAATGACTAAGTCCAAAAAAAAAAAATTTTTCAACTTTTTTCAATTTTACCCCCGTGGTATAAATATTCTACCCACACATTTGGAACTCTCCTGGGGTACCATCACACATACTATTCCATCATTTAGTGGATATTTTCACGAAAAAGTGAAATTTTCTAAAATTGGCTGAAAACGACTAAATATCAGGGACTCATCGGGCGAATCGCTCTGGAACTGAAATCGGAACGCTCATTGACATTTCCCCTATCTGAAAGTCTTATAAACGCCGGAAAAATGACTAAATCCAAGAAAAAAATTTTTTCAACTTTTTTCAATTTTACCCCAGTGGTATATATATTCTACCCACACACATTTGCAACTCTCCTGGGGTACCCTCATACATATTATTCCCCTCATTTAGCGGATATTTTCACAAAAAAGTGAAATTTTCAAAAATTCAGAAATTTGGCTGAAAACGACTAAATATCAAGGACTCATCGGGCGAATCGCTCTGGTACTCAAATCAGAATGCTCAATGACATTTCCCCTATCTGGAAGTCTGATAAATGGCGGAAAAATGACTAAGTCCAAGAAAAAAAAAATTTCAACTTTTTTCAATTTTACCCCCGTGGGATATATATTCTACCCACACACATTTATAACTCTCCTGGGGTACCCTCACACATATTATTCCCCTCATTTAGTGGATATTTTCACAAAAAAGAGAACTTTTCAAAAATTCAGAAAATTGGCTGAAAACTATGAAATATCAAGGACTTATCGGGCGAATCGCTCTGGAACTGACATTGGAACGCTCACTGACATTTCCGCTATATGAAAGTCTGATAAACGCCGGAAAAATGACAAAGTCCAAAAAAAAAAATTTTTAAACTTGTTTCAATTTTACCCCCGTGGGATATTTATTTAACCCACACACATTTGGAACTCTCCTGGGGTACCCTCACACATATTATTCCCTCATTAAGTGGATATTTTCACAAAAAAGTGACATTTTCAAAAATTCAGAAAATTGGCTGAAAACGACTAAATATCAAGGACTCATCGGGCGAATCACTCTGGTACTGAAATCGGAATGCTAACTGACATTTCCACTATCTGAAAGTATGATAAACGCCGGAAAAATGACTAAGTCGAAGAAAAATTTTTTTTCAACTTTTTTCAATTTTACCCCAGTGGGATATATATTCTACCCACACACATTTGGAACTCTCCTGGGGTACCCTCATACGTATTATTCCCCTCATTTAGCGGATATTTTCACAAAAAAGTGAAATTTTCAAAAATTCAGAAAATTGGCTGAAAACGACGAAATATCAAGAACTCATCAGGTGAATCGCTCTGGAACTGAAATTGGAACACTCACTGACATTTCCCCTCTCTGAAAGTTTGATAAACGCCGGAAAAATGACTAAGTCAAAAAAAAAAAATTTTTCAACTTTTTTCAATTTATCCCCCGTGGGATATATATTCTACCCACACACATTTGCAACTCTCCTGGGGTACCCTCAAACATATTATTCCCTCATTTAGCGGATATTTTCACAAAAAAGTGAAATGGTCAAAAATTGTCTGAAAACGACTAAAAATCGCTCTTGAACTGAAATCGGAATGCTCATTGACATTCCCCCTATCTGAAAGTCTGATAAACGCCGGAAAAATAACTTACTCGAAAAAAAATTTTTTAGACTTTTTTTAATTTTGCCCTCGTGGAATATATATTCTACCCACACACTTTTGGAACTCTCCTGGGGAACTCTCACACATATTATTCCCCTCATTTATTAGATATTTTCACAAAAAAGTGAAATTTTCAAAAATTCAGAAAATTGGCTTAAAACGACAAAATATCAAGAACTCATCGGTCGAAAGGCTCTGGAACTGAAATCGGAACACTCACTGACATTTCCCCTCTTTGAAAGTCTGATAAACGCCGGAAAAATGACTAAGACCAAGAAAATTTTTTTTTTACTTTTTTCAATTTTACCCCCGTGGGATATATATTCTACCCACACACATTTGGAACTCTCCTGTGGTACCCTCACACATATCATTCCCTTATTTAGTGGATATTTTCACAAAAAAGTGAAATTTTCGAATATCAGCTGAAAACGACTAAACATCAAGGACTCATCGGGCGAATCGCTCTGGAACTGAAATCGGATAGCTCACTGACATTTCCCCTCTTTGAAAGTCTGATAAACGCCGGAAAAATGACTGAGACCAAAAAAAAATTTTTTTAAACTTTTTTCAATTTTACCCCCGTGGGATATATATTCTACGCACACACATTTGGAACTCTCCTGGGGTACCATCACACATACTATTCCATCATTTAGTGGATATTTTCACAAAAAAGTGAAATTTTCAAAAATTGTCTGAAAACGACTAAAAATCGCTCTGGCACTGAAATCGGAACACTCATTGACATTTCCCCTATCTGAAAGTCTGATAAATGCCGGAAAAATGACTAAGTCCAAAAAAAAATTTTTTGACTTTTTTCAATTTTGCCCCCGTGGGATATATATTCTACCCACACACATTTGGAACTCTCCTGGGGTACCCTCACACATATTATTCCCTCATTTAGTGGATATTTTCACAAAAAAAGAGAAATTTTCAAAAATTCAGAAAATTGGCTGAAAACGACGGAATATCAAGGACTCATCGTGCGAATCGCTCTGGAACTGAAATTGGAACGCTAACTGACATTTCCCCTCTTTGAAAGTCTGATAAACACCGGAAAAATGACTAAGTCCAAAATAATTTTTTTTTCAACATTTTTTAATTTTACCCCCATGGGATACAGTAATATGAAAAAGTTTGGGCACCCCTATTAATCTTAAGCTTAATGTTTTATAAAAATTGGTGTTTTTGCAACCGCTATTTCAGTTTGATATATGTAATAACTGTTGGACACAGTAATGTTTCTGCCTTGAAATGAGGTTTATTGTACTAACAGAAAATTTGCAATCTGCATTCAAACAAAATTTGACAGGTGCATAAGTATGGGCACCTCACCAGAAAAGTGACATTAATATTTAGTAGATCCTCCTCTTGCAAAAATAACAGCCTCTAGTCGCTTCCTGTTGCTTTTAATGAGTTCCTGGATCCTGGATGAAGGTATTTTTGACCATTCCTCTTTACAAAACAATTCCAGTTCAGTTAAGTTTGATGGTCACCGAGCATGAACAGCACTCTTCAAATGATCCCACAGATGTTCAATGATATTCAGGTCTGGGGACTGGGATGGCCATTCCAGAACATTGTAATTGTTCCTCTGCATGAATGCCTGAGTAGATTTGGAGCGGTGTTTTGGATCATTGTCTTGCTGAAAGATCGATCCCCTGCGTAACTTTAACTTTATCACTGATTCTTGAACATTATTGTCAAGAATCTGCTGATACTGAGTGGAATCCATGCGTCCCTCAACTTTAACAAGATTCCCGGTGCCGGCATTGGCCACACAGCCCCAAAGCATGATGGAACCTCCACCAAATTTTACTGTGGGTAGCAAGTGTTTTTCTTGGAATGCTGTGTTTTTTTGCCGCCATGCATAATGCCTTTTTGTATGGCCAAACAACTCAATCTTGGTTTCATCAGTCCACAGGACCTTCTTCCAAAAAGAAATTGGCTTCTCCAAATGTGCTTTTGCATACCACAGCCGACTCTGTTTGTGGCGTGCTTGCAGAAACGGCTTCTTTCGCATCACTCTCCCATACAGCTTCTTCTTGTGCAAAGTGCGTTGTATAGTTGACCGATGCACAGTGACACCATCTGCAGCAAGTTGATGCTGCAGCTCTCTGGAGGTGGTCTGAGGATTGTCCTTGACTGATCTCACCATTCTTCTTCTCTGCCTTTCTGATGTTTTTCTTGGCCTGCCACTTCTGGCCTTAACAAGAACTATCCCTGTGTTCATCCATTTCCTTACTATGTTCCTCACAGTGGAAACTGACAGGTTAAATCACTGATACAGCTTTTTGTTTCCTTCCCCTGAACAACTATGTTGAAAAATCTTTGTTTTCAGATCATTTGACAGTTGTTTTGAGGAGCCCATGATGCCACTCTTCAGAGGAGATTCAAAGAGGAGAACAACTTGCAAGTGGCCACTTAAAGTAGCATTTCTCATGATTGCATACACCTGGCTATGAAGTTCAAAGCTCAGTGAGGTTACAAAACCAAAAAAAGTGCTTTAGTAAGTCAGTAAAAAGTAGGTAGGAGTATTTAAAACAAGAAAATGATAAGGGTGCCCATACTTATGCACCTGTCAAATTTTGTTTGAATGCAGATTGCACATTTTCTGTTAGTACAATAAACCTCATTTCAAGGCAGAAACATAACTGTGTCCAACAGTTATTACATATATCAAACTGAATTAGCTGTTGCAAAAACACCAATTTTAAGAAAACATTAAGATTAAGATTAATAGGGGTGCCCAAACTTTTTCATATAACTGTATATATTCTACTCACACACATTTGGAACTTTCCTGGGGTACCCTCACACATATTATTCCCTCATTTAGTGGATATTTTCACAAAAAAGTGAAATTTTCAAAAATTCAGAAAATTGTCTGAAAACGACTAAATATCAAGAACTCATCAGGCGAATCGCTCTGGAACTGAAATCAGAACACTCACTGACATTTCCCTTATCTGAAAGTCTGATAAACGGCGGAAAAATGACTAAGTCCAAAAAAAAATTTTTTAAAATTTTTTTCAATTTTACCCCCGTGGGATATATATTCTACCCACACACATTTGGAACTCTCCAGGGGTACCCTCACACATATTATTCCCTCATTTAATGGATATTTTCACAAAAAAGTGAAATTTTCAAAAATTCTGAAAATTGGCTGAAAACGATGAAATATCAAAGACTCATTGAGCAAATCGCTCTGGAACTGAAATCGGAACGCTTACTGACATTTCCCCTATCTGAAAGTTGGATAAAAGCCGGAAAAATGATTAAGTCCCCAAAAAAATTTTTTCCAACTTTTTTCAATTTTACCCCCGCGGTATATATATTCTACCCACACACATTTGGAACTCTCCTGAGGTACCCTCACACATATTATTCCCTCATTTAGTGGATATTTTCACAAAAAAGTGAAATTTTCAAAAATTCAGAAAATTGGCTGAAAATGACTAAATATCAAGGACTCATTAGGCGAATCACTCTGGAACTGAAAGTGGAACACTCACTGACATTTCCCCTATCTGAATGTCTGATAAACGCCGGAAAAATGATTAAGTTCCCAAAAAATTTTTTTAAACTTTTTTCAATTTTACCCCCGTGGGATATATATTCTACCCACACACATTTGGAACTCCCCTGGGCTACCCTCACACATATTATTCCCTCATTTAGCGGATATTTTCACAAAAAAAGTGAAATTTTCTAAACTGCAGAAAATTGGCTAAAAATGACTAAATATCAAGGACTCATTGGGCAAATCGCTCTGTAACTGAAATCAGAACACTCACTGATATTTCCCCTCTCCGAAAGTCTGATAAACGGCAGAAAAATGACTAAGTCCAAAAGAAATTTTTTTAAACTTTTTTCAATTTTACCCCTGTGGGATATATATTCTACCCACACACATTTGGAACTCTCCTGGGCTACCCTCACACATATTCTTCCCTCATCTAGCGGATATTTTCACAAAAAAGTGAAATTTTCAAAAATTCTGAAAATTGGCTGAAAATGACTAAATATCAAGGACTCATTTGGCGAATCACTCTGGAACTGAAATCGGAACACTCACTGACATTTCCCCTCTCTGAAAGTCTGATAAATGCCGGAAAAATGACTAATTCCAAAAAAATTTTTTTTTAACTTTTTTCAATTTTACCGCCGTGGGATATATATTCTACCCACACACATTTGGAACTCTCCTGGGGTGCCCTCACACATATTATTCCCTAATTTATTGGCTATTTTCACAAAAAAGTGAAATTTTCAAAAATTCTGAAAATTGGCTGAAAATGACTAAATATCAAGTACTCATTGGGTGAATCGCTCTGGAACTGAAATAGGAACACTCACTGACATTTCCCCTCTCTGAAAGTCTGATAAACGCCAGAAAAATGACTAATTCCAAAAAAAAATTTTTTCAATTTTACCCCCGTGGGATATATATTCTACCCACACACATTTGGAACTCCCCTGGGGTACCCTCACACATATTATTTCCTCATACATATTATTCCCTCATTTAGTGGATATTTTCACAAGAAAGTTAAATTTTTAAAAATTCAGAAAATTGGCTGAAAATGACTAAATATCCACGTCTCATTGGGCGAATCGCTCTGGAACTGAAAACAGAACACTCACTGACATTTCCCCTCTCTGAAAGTCTGATAAACACTGGAAAAATGACTAATTCCAAAAAAAAAATTTTTTCAACTTTTTTCAATTTTACCCCCGTGGGATAGATATTCTACCCACACACGTTTGGAACTCTCCTGGGGCGCCCTCACACATATTATTCCCTAATTTATTGGCTATTTTCACAAAAAAGTGAAATTTTCAAAAATTCTGAAAATTGGCTGAAAATTACTAAATATCAAGGACTCATTGGGCGAATCGCTCTGGAACTGAAATCGGAACACTCACTGACATTTCCCCTCTCTGAAAGTCTGATAAAAGCCGGAAAAATGACTAATTCCAAAAAAAAAAATTTTTCAATTTTACCCCCGTGGGATATATATTCTACTCACACACATTTGGAACTCCCCTGGGGTACCCTCACACATATTATTCCCTCATACATATTATTCCCTCATTTAGTGGATATTTTCACAAGAAAGTTAAATTTTTAAAAATTCAGAAAATTGGCTGAAAATGACTAAATATCCACGTCTCATTGGGTGAATCGCTCTGGAACTGAAAAAGGAACACTCACTGACATTTCCCCTCTCTGAAAGTCTGATAAACGCTGGAAAAATAACTAATTCCAAAAAAAAAATTTTTTCAACTTTTTTCAATTTTACCGCCGTGGGATATATATTCTACCCACACACATTTGGAACTCTCCTGGGGTGCCCTCACACATATTATTCCCTCATTTAGTGGATATTTTCACAAAAAAGTGAAATTTTCAAAAATTCTGAAAATTGGCTGAAAACGATGAAATATCAAAGACTCATTGGGCAAATCGCTCTGGAACTGAAATCGGAACGCTTACTGACATTTCCCCTATCTGAAAGTTGGATAAAAGCCGGAAAAATGATTAAGTCCCCAAAAAAATTTTTTCCAACTTTTTTCAATTTTACCCCCGCGGTATATATATTCTACCCACACACATTTGGAACTCTCCTGAGGTACCCTCACACATATTATTCCCTCATTTAGTGGATATTTTCACAAAAAAGTGAAATTTTCAAAAATTCAGAAAATTGGCTGAAAATGACTAAATATCAAGGACTCATTAGGCGAATCACTCTGGAACTGAAAGTGGAACACTCACTGACATTTCCCCTATCTGAATGTCTGATAAACGCCGGAAAAATGATTAAGTTCCCAAAAATTTTTTTTAAACTTTTTTCAATTTTACCCCCGTGGGATATATATTCTACCCACACACATTTGGAACTCCCCTGGGCTACCCTCACACATATTATTCCCTCATTTAGCGGATATTTTCACAAAAAAAGTGAAATTTTCTAAACTGCAGAAAATTGGCTAAAAATGACTAAATATCAAGGACTCATTGGGCAAATCGCTCTGTAACTGAAATCAGAACACTCACTGATATTTCCCCTCTCCGAAAGTCTGATAAACGGCAGAAAAATGACTAAGTCCAAAAGAAATTTTTTTAAACTTTTTTCAATTTTACCCCTGTGGGATATATATTCTACCCACACACATTTGGAACTCTCCTGGGCTACCCTCACACATATTCTTCCCTCATCTAGCGGATATTTTCACAAAAAAGTGAAATTTTCAAAAATTCTGAAAATTGGCTGAAAATGACTAAATATCAAGGACTCATTTGGCGAATCACTCTGGAACTGAAATCGGAACACTCACTGACATTTCCCCTCTCTGAAAGTCTGATAAATGCCGGAAAAATGACTAATTCCAAAAAAATTTTTTTTTAACTTTTTTCAATTTTACCGCCGTGGGATATATATTCTACCCACACACATTTGGAACTCTCCTGGGGTGCCCTCACACATATTATTCCCTAATTTATTGGCTATTTTCACAAAAAAGTGAAATTTTCAAAAATTCTGAAAATTGGCTGAAAATGACTAAATATCAAGTACTCATTGGGTGAATCGCTCTGGAACTGAAATAGGAACACTCACTGACATTTCCCCTCTCTGAAAGTCTGATAAACGCCAGAAAAATGACTAATTCCAAAAAAAAATTTTTTCAATTTTACCCCCGTGGGATATATATTCTACCCACACACATTTGGAACTCTCCTGGGCTACCCTCACACATATTCTTCCCTCATCTAGCGGATATTTTCACAAAAAAGTGAAATTTTCAAAAATTCAGAAAATTGGCTGAAAATGACTAAATATCAAGGACTCATTTGGCGAATCACTCTGGAACTGAAATCGGAACACTCACTGACATTTCCCCTCTCTGAAAGTCTGATAAATGCCGGAAAAATGACTAATTCCAAAAAAAAATGTTTTCAATTTTACCCCCGTGGGATATATATTCTACCCACACACATTTGGAACTCCCCTGGGGTACTCTCACACATATTATTTCCTCATACATATTATTCCCTCATTTAGTGGATATTTTCACAAGAAAGTTAAATTTTTAAAAATTCAGAAAATTGGCTGAAAATGACTAAATATCCACGTCTCATTGGGCGAATCGCTCTGGAACTGAAAACGGAACACTCAATGACATTTCCCCTCTCTGAAAGTCTGATAAACGTTGGAAAAATGACTAATTCCAAAAAAAAAATTTTTTCAACTTTTTTCAATTTTACCCCCGTGGGATAGATATTCTACCCACACACATTTGGAACTCTCCTGGGGCGCCCTCACACATATTATTCCCTAATTTATTGGCTATTTTCACAAAAAAGTGAAATTTTCAAAAATTCTGAAAATTGGCTGAAAATTACTAAATATCACGGACTCATTGGGCGAATCACTCTGGAACTGAAATTGGAACACTCACTGATATTTTCCCTCTCTGAAAGTCTGATAAACGCCGAAAAATGACAGTCCAAAAAAAAAATTTTTCAGCTTTTTTCAATTTTACCCCCGTGGGATATATATTCTACCCACACACATTAGCAACTCTGCTGGGGTACCCTCACACATATTATTCCCTCATTTAGTGGATATTTTCACAAAAAAAGTGAAATTTTCAAAAATCCAGAAAATTGGCTGAAAAGGACTAAACATCAAGTACTCAATGGGCGAATCGCTCTGGAACTGAAATCGGAATGCTCACTGACATTTCCCCTATCTGAAAGTCTGATAAATGCCGGAAAAATGACTAAGTCCAAAAAATAAATTTTTTAAACTTTTTTCAATTTTACCCCCGTTGGATATATATTCTACCCACACACATTTCGAACTCTCCTGGGGTACCCTCACACATATTTTTCCCTCATTTAGTGGATATTTTCACAAAAAAGTGAAATTTTCAAAAATCCAAAATATTGGCTGAAAACGACTAAACATTAAGGACTCCTTGGGCGAATCGCTCTGGAACTGACATCGGAATGCTCACTGACATTTGCCCTATCTGAAAGTCTGATAAACGCCGTAAAAATGACTAAGTCCAAAAAAAAATTTTTTGCAATTTTACCCCCGTGGGATATATATTCTACCCACACACATTTGGAACTGTCCTGGGGTACCCTCACACATATTATTCCCTCATTTAGTGGATATTTTCACAAAAAAAGAGAAATTTTCAAAAATTCTGAAAAATTGGCTGAAAACGACTAAAGATCAAGGAATGATCGGGTGAATTGCTCTGGGACTGAAATCAGAACACTTACTGACATTTCCCCTCTTTGAAAGTCTGATAAACGCCGGAAAAATGACTAATTCCAAAAAAAAAATGTTTTCAATTTTACCCCCGTGGGATATATATTCTACCCACACACATTTGGAACTCCCCTGGGGTACCCTCACACATATTATACCCTCACACATATTATTCCCTCATTTAATGGATATTTTCAAATAAAAGTGAAATTTTCAAAAATCCTAAATATTGGCTGAAAACGACTAAACATCAAGGACTCATTGGGCGAATCGCTCTGGAACTGAAATCGGAACGCTCACTGACATTTGCCCTATCTGAAAGTCTGATAAATGCCGGAAAAATGACTAAGTCCAAGAAAATTTTTTTTTAACTTTTTTCAATTTTACCCCCGTGGGATATATATTCTACCCACACACATTTAGAACTCTCCTGGGGTACCCTCACACATATTATTCCCTCATTTAGTGGATATTTTCACAAAAAAGTGAAACGTTCAAAAATCCAGAAAATTGGCTGAAAACGACTAAATATCAAGGACTCATTGGGCGAATCGCTCTGGAACTGAAATCGGAACGCTCACTGACATTTCCCCTATCTGAAAGTCTCATAAACGCCGGAAAAATGACTAAGTCCAAAAAAAAATTTTTTTCAATTTTGCCCCCGTGGGATATATATTCTACCCACACACATTTGGAACTCTCCTGTGGTACCCTCACACATATTATTCCCTCATTTAATGGATATTTTCACATAAAATTGAAATTTTCAAAAATCCAGAAAATTGGCTGAAAACGACTAAATATCAAGGACTCATTGGGCGAATCGCTCTGGAACTGAAATCGTAATGCTCACTGACATTTCCCCTATCTGAAAGTCTGATAAACGCCGGAAAATTGACTAAGTCCAAAAAAAAATTTTTTTCAATTTTACCCTCGTGGGATATATATTCTACCCACACACATTTGGAACTCTCCTGGGGTACCCTCACACATATTATTCCCTCATTTAGTGGATATTTTCACATCAAAGTGAAATTTTCAAAAATCCTAAATATTGGCTGAAAACGACTAAACATCAAGGACTCATTGGGCGAATCGCTCTGGAACTGAAATCGGTACGCTCACTGACATTTCCCCTATCTGAAAGTCTGATAAACGCCGGAAAAATGACTAAGTCCAAAAAAAAAAATTTTCAACTTTTTTCAATTTTACCCCCGTGGGATATATATTCTACCCACACACATTTGGAACTCTCCTGGGGTACCCTCACACATATTATTCAATCATTTACTGGATATTTGCACAAAAAAGTGAAATTTTCAAAAATCCAGAAAATTGGCTGAAAACGACTAAATATCAAGGACTCGTTGAGCGAATTGCTCTGGAACTGAAATCGGAACGCTCACCGACATTTGCCCTATGTGAAAGTCTGATAAACGCCGGAAAAATTACTAAGTCTAAAAAAAAAAATTTTTCAACTTTTTTCAATTTTACCCCCGTGGGATATATATTCTACCCACACACATTTGGAACTCCCCTGGGGTACCCTCACACATATTATTCCCTCATTTAGTGGATATTTTCACAAAAAAGTGAAATTTTCAAAAGTCCAGAAAATTGGCTGAAAACGACTCAATATCAAGGACTCATTTGGCGAATCGCTCTGGAACTGAAATCGGAACGCTCACTGACATTTCCCCTATCTGAAAGTCTGATAAACGCCGGAAAAATGACTAAGTCCAAAAAAAAAAATTTTTCAACTTTTTTCAATTTTACCCCCGTGGGATATATATTCTACCCACACACATTTGGAACTCTCCTGTGGTACCCTCACACATATTATTCCCTCATTTAGTGGATATTTTCACAAAAAAGTGAAATTTTCAAAAATCCAAAATATTGGCTGAAAACGACTAAACATCAAGGACTCCTTGGTCGAATCGCTCTGGAACTGAAATCGGAATGCTCAATGACATTTGCCCTATCTGAAAGTCTGATAAACGCCGGAAAAATGACTAAGTATAAAAAAAATTTTTTTTCAATTTTGCCCCCGTGGGATATAGATTCTACCCACACACATTTGGAACTCTCCTGGGGTACCCTCACACATATTGTTCCCTCATTTACTGGATATTTTCACAAAAAAGAAAAATTTTCAAAAATCCAGAAAATTGGCTGAAAACGACTAAATATCAAGGACTCATTGGGCGAATCGCTCTGGAACTGAAATCGGAATGCTCACTGACATTTCCCCTATCTAAAAGTCTCATAAACGCCGGAAAAATGACTAAGTCTAAAAAAAAAAAAATTTTCAACTTTTTTCAATTTTACCCCCGTGGGATATATATTCTACCCACACACATTTGGAACTCTCCTGGGGTACCCTCACACATATTATTCAATTATTTACTGGATATTTGCACAAAAAAAGTGAAATTTTCAAAAATCCAGAAAATTGGCTGAAAACGACTAAATATCAAGGACTCATTGAGCGAATTGCTCTGGAACTGAAATCGGAACGCTCACTGACATTTGCCCTACGAGAAAGTCTGATAAACGCCGGAAAAATAACTAAGTCCAAACAAAATAATTTTTCAACTTTTTTCAATTTTACCACCGTCGGATATATATTCTACCCACACACATTTGGAACTCTCCTGGGGTACCCTCACACATATTATTCCCTCATTTAGTGGATATTTTCACAAAAAAGTGAAATTTTCAAAAGTCCAGAAAATTGGCTGAAAACGACTAAATATCAAGGACTCATTTGGCGAATCGCTCTGGAACTGAAATCGGAACGCTCACTGACATTTGCCCTATTTGAAAGTCTGATAAACGCAGGAAAAATGCTAAGTCCAAAAAAAATTTTTCAACTTTTTTCAATTTTACCCCCGTGGGATATATATTCTACCCACACACATTTGGAACTCTCCTGGGGTACCCTCACACATATTGTTCCCTCATTTACTGGATATTTTCACAAAAAAGAAAAATTTTCAAAAATCCAGAAAATTGGCTGAAAACGACTAAATATCAAGGACTCATTGGGCGAATCGCTCTGGAACTGAAATCGGAATGCTCACTGACATTTCCCCTATCTAAAAGTCTCATAAACGCCGGAAAAATGACTAAGTCTAAAAAAAAAAATTTTTCAACTTTTTTCAATTTTACCCCCGTGGGATATATATTCTACCCACACACATTTTGAACTCTCCTGGGGTACCCTAACACATATTATTCCCTCATTTAGCGGATATTTTCACAAAAAAGTGAAATTTTCAAAAATCCAGAATATTGGCTGAAAACGACTAAATATCAAGGACTCATTGGGCGAATCGCTCTGGATCTGAAATCGGAACGCTCACTGACATTTCCCCTATCTGAAAGTCTGATTAATGCTGTAAAAATGACTAAGTTCAGGAAAAAAAATGTTCAACTTTTTTCAATTTTACCCCCTTGGGATACATATTCTTCCCACACACATTTGTAACTCTCCTGGGGTACCCTCACACATATTATTCCCTCATTTAGTGGATATTTTCACAAAAAAGTGAAATTTTCAAAAATCCAGAAAATTGGCTGAAAACGACTAAATATCAATGACTCATTGGGCGAATCGCTCTGGAACTGAAATCGGAACGCTCACCGACATTTACCCTAACTGAAAGTCTGAGAAAAGGCGGATAAATGACTAAGTCCAAAAAAAATTTTTTCAACTTTTTTCAATTTTACCCCCGTGGGATATATATTCTTCCCACACACATTTGGAACTCTCCTGGGGTACCCTCACACATATTATTCCCTCATTTAGTGGATATTTTCACAAAAAAGTGAAATTTTCAAAAATCCAGAAAATTGACTGAAAACGACTAAATATCAAGGACTCATTGGGAGAATTACTATGGAACTGACATAGGAACGCTCACTGACATTTCCCCTATCTGAAAGTCTGATAAACGCCGGAAAAATGACTAAGTCCAAAAAAATTTTTTTTTCAACTTTTTTCAATTTTACCCCCGTGGGATATATATTCTACCCACACACATTTGGAACTCTCCTGGGGTACCCTCACACATATTATTCCCTCATTTAGTGGATATTTTAACAAAAAAGTGAAATTTTCAAAAATCCAGAAAATTGGCTGAAAACGACTAAATATCAAGGACTCATTGGGCGAGTCGCTCTGGAACTGAAATCGGAACGCTCACAGACATTTGCCCTATTTGAAAGTCTGATAAACGCCGGAGAAATGACTAAGTCCAAAAAAAATTTTTTTCAACTTTTTTCAATTTTACCCCCGTGGGATATATATTCTTCCCACACACATTTGGAACTCTCCTGGGGTACCCTCACACATATTATTCCCTCATTTAGTGGATATTTCACAAAAAAGTGAAATTTTCAAATATCCAGAAAATTGACTGAAAACGACTAAATATCAAGGACTCATTGGGCGAGTCGCTCTGGAACTGAAATCGGAACGCTCACCAACATTTACCCTATCTGAAAGTCTGATAAACGGCGGGTAAATGACTAAGTCCAAAAAAAAATTTTTTTCAACTTTTTTCAATTTTACCCCCGTGGGATATATATTCTACCCACACACATTTGGAACTCTCCTGGGGTACCCTCACACATATTATTCCCTCATTTAGTGGATATTTTCACAAAAAAGTGAAATTTTAAAAAATCCAAAATATTGGCTGAAAACGACTAAACATCAAGGACTCATTGGGCGAATCGCTCTGGAACTGAAATCGGAACGCTCACTGACATTTGTCTTATCTGAAAGTCTGATCAATGCTGGAAAAATGACAGTCCAAGAAAAATTTTTTTCAACTTTTTTAAATTTTACACCTGTGGGATATATATTCTACCCACACACGTTTGGAACACTACTGGGGTACCCTCACACATATTGTTCCCTCATTTACTGGATATTTTCACAAAAAAGTGAAATTTTCAAAAATCCAGAAAATTGGCTGAAAACTACTAAATATCAAGGACTCATTGGGCAAATCGCTCTGGAACTGAAATCGTAACACTGACTGACATTTCCTCTATCTGAAAGTCTGATAAACGCCGGAAAAATGACTAAGTCCAAAAAAATTTTTTTTTCAACTTTTTTCAATTTTACCCCCGTGGGATATATATTCTACCCACACACATTTGGAACTCTCCTGGGGTACCCTCACACATATTATTCCCTCATTTAGTGGATATTTTAACAAAAAAGTGAAATTTTCAAAAATCCAGAAAATTGGCTGAAAACGACTAAATATCAAGGACTCATTGGGCGAGTCGCTCTGGAACTGAAATCGGAACGCTCACAGACATTTGCCCTATCTGAAAGTCTGATAAACGCCGGAGAAATGACTAAGTCCAAAAAAAATTTTTTTCAACTTTTTTCAATTTTACCCCCGTGGGATATATATTCTTCCCACACACATTTGGAACTCTCCTGGGGTACCCTCACACATATTATTCCCTCATTTAGTGGATATTTCACAAAAAAGTGAAATTTTCAAATATCCAGAAAATTGACTGAAAACGACTAAATATCAAGGACTCATTGGGCGAATCGCTCTGGAACTGAAATCGGAACGCTCACTGACATTTACCCTATCTGAAAGTCTGATAAACGTCGGAAAAATGACTAAGTCCAAAAAAAAAATTTTTTTTCAACTTTTTTCAATTTTACCCCCGTGGGATATATATTCTACCCACACACATTTGGAACTCTCCTGGGGTACCCTCACACATATTATTCCCTCATTTAGTGGATATTTTAACAAAAAAGTGAAATTTTCAAAAATCCAGAAAATTGGCTGAAAACGACTAAATATCAAGGACTCATTGGGCGAATCGCTCTGGAACTGAAATCAGAACGCTCACTGACATTTACCCTATCTGAAAGTCTGATAAACGTCGGAAAAATGACTAAGTCCAAAAAAAAAATTTTTTTTCAACTTTTTTCAATTTTACCCCCGTGGGATATATATTCTACCCACACACATTTGGAACTCTCCTGGGGTACCCTCACACATATTATTCCCTCATTTAGTGGATATTTTCACAAAAAAGTGAAATTTTCAAAAATCCAGAAAATTGGCTGAAAACGACTAAATATCAAGGACTTATTGGGCGAATCGCTCTGGAACTGAAATCGGAACGCTCAATGACATTTCCCCTATCTGAAAGTCTGATAAATGCCGGAAAAATGACTAAGTCCAAAAAAAAAAATGTTTCAACTTTTTTCAATTTTACCCCCGTGGGATATATATTCTACCCACACACATTTGGAACTCTCCTGGGGTACCCTCACACATATTATTCCCTCATTTAGTGGATATTTTCACAAAAAAGTGAAATTTTCAAAAATCCAGAAAATTGGCTGAAAATGAATAAATATCAAGGACTCATTGGGCGAATCGCTCTGGAACTGAAAATGGAACGCTCACCGACATTTACCCTATCTGAAAGTCTGATAAACTGCGGATAAATGACTAAGTCCAAAAAAAAAATTTTTTTTAAACTTTTTTCAATTTTACCCCCGTGGGATATATATTCTACCCACACACATTTGGAACTCTCCTGGGGTACCCTCACACATATTATTCCCTCATTTAGTGGATATTTTAACAAAAAAGTGAAATTTTCAAAAATCCAGAAAATTGTCTGAAAACGACTAAATATCAAGGACTTATTGGGCGAATCTCTCTGGAACTGAAATCGGAACGCTCAATGACATATCCCCTATCTGAAATTCTGATAAACGCCGGAAAAAGGACTAAGTCCAAAAAAAAAATGTTTTCAACTTTTTTCAATTTTACCCCCGTGGGATATATATTCTACCCACACACATTTGGAACTCTCCTGGGGTACCCTCACACATATTATTCCCTCATTTAGTGGATATTTTCACAAAAAAGTGAAATTTTCAAATATCCAGAAAATTGGCTGAAAATGACTAAATATCAAGGACTTATTGGGCGAATCGCTCTGGAACTGAAATCGGAATGCTCAATGACATTTCCACTATCTGAAAGTCTGATAAACGCCGGAAAAATGACTAAGTCCAAAAAAAAATTTTTTTCAACTTTTTTCAATTTTACCCCCGTGGGATATATATTCTACCCACACACATTTGGAACTCTCCTGGGGTACCCTCACACATATTATTCCCTCATTTAGTGGATATTTTCACAAAAAAGTGAAATTTTCAAAAATCCAGAAAATTGGCTGAAAACGACTAAATATCAAGGACTCATTGGGCGAATCGCTCTGGAACTGAAATCGGAACGCTCACTGACATTTACCCTATCTGAAAGTCTGATAAACGGCGGATAAATGACTAAGTCCAAAAAAAAAATTTTTTCAACTTTTTTCAATTTTACCCCCGTGGGATATATATTCTACCCACACACATTTGGAACTCTCCTGGGGTACCCTCACACATATTATTCCCTCATTTAGTGGATATTTTCACAAAAAAGTGAAATTTTCAAAAATCCAGAAAATTCCCTGAAAATGACGAAATATCAAGGACTTATTGGGCGAATCGCTCTGGAACTGAAATCGGAACGCTCAATGACATTTCCCCTATCTGAAAGTCTGATAAATGCCGGAATAAGGACTAAGTCCAAAAAAAAAATTTTTTCAACTTTTTTCAATTTTACCCCCGTGGGATATATATTCTACCCACACACATTTGGAACTCTCCTGGGGTACCCTCACACATATTATTCCCTCATTTAGTGGATATTTTCACAAAAAAGTGAAATTTTCAAATATCCAGAAAATTGGCTGAAAATGACTAAATATCAAGGACTTATTGGGCGAATCGCTCTGGAACTGAAATCGGAACGCTCAATGACATTTCCACTATCTGAAAGTCTGATAAACGCCGGAAAAATGACTAAGTCCAAAAAAAAAATTTTTTCAACTTTTTTCAATTTTACCCCCGTGGGATATATATTCTACCCACACACATTTGGAACTCTCCTGGGGTACCCTCACACATATTATTCCCTCATTTAGTGGATATTTTCACAAAAAAGTGAAATTTTCAAAAATCCAGAAAATTGGCTGAAAAAAACTAAATATCAAGGACTCATTGGGCGAATCGCTCTGGAACTGAAATCGGAGCGCTCACTGACATTTACCCTATCTGAAAGTCTGATAAACGTCGGAAAAATGACTAAGTCCAAAAAAAAAATTTTTTTCAACTTTTTTCAATTTTACCCCCGTGGGATATATATTCTACCCACACACATTTGGAACTCTCCTGGGGTACCCTCACACATATTATTCCCTCATTTAGTGGATATTTTAACAAAAAAGTGAAATTTTCAAAAATCCAGAAAATTGTCTGAAAACGACTAAATATCAAGGACTTATTGGGCGAATCGCTCTGGAACTGAAATCGGAACGCTCAATGACATATCCCCTATCTGAAATTCTGATAAACGCCGGAAAAAGGACTAAGTCCAAAAAAAAAATGTTTTCAACTTTTTTCAATTTTACCCCCGTGGGATATATATTCTACCCACACACATTTGGAACTCTCCTGGGGTACCCTCACACATATTATTCCCTCATTTAGTGGATATTTTCACAAAAAAGTGAAATTTTCAAATATCCAGAAAATTGGCTGAAAATGACTAAATATCAAGGACTTATTGGGCGAATCGCTCTGGAACTGAAATCGGAACGCTCAATGACATTTCCACTATCTGAAAGTCTGATAAACGCCGGAAAAATGACTAAGTCCAAAAAAAAATTTTTTTCAACTTTTTTCAATTTTACCCCCGTGGGATATATATTCTACCCACACACATTTGGAACTCTCCTGGGGTACCCTCACACATATTATTCCCTCATTTAGTGGATATTTTCACAAAAAAGTGAAATTTTCAAAAATCCAGAAAATTGGCTGAAAACGACTAAATATCAAGGACTCATTGGGCGAATCGCTCTGGAACTGAAATCGGAACGCTCACCGACATTTACCCTATCTGAAAGTCTGATAAACGGCGGATAAATGACTAAGTCCAAAAAAAAAATTTTTTCAACTTTTTTCAATTTTACCCCCGTGGGATATATATTCTACCCACACACATTTGGAACTCTCCTGGGGTACCCTCACACATATTATTCCCTCATTTAGTGGATATTTTCACAAAAAAGTGAAATTTTCAAAAATCCAGAAAATTCCCTGAAAATGACTAAATATCAAGGACTTATTGGGCGAATCGCTCTGGAACTGAAATCGGAACGCTCAATGATATTTCCCCTATCTGAAAGTCTGATAAATGCCGGAATAAGGACTAAGTCCAAAAAAAAAATTTTTTCAACTTTTTTCAATTTTACCCCCGTGGGATATATATTCTACCCACACACATTTGGAACTCTCCTGGGGTACCCTCACACATATTATTCCCTCATTTAGTGGATATTTTCACAAAAAAGTGAAATTTTCTAAACTGCAGAAAATTGGCTAAAAATGACTAAATATCAAGGACTCATTGGGCAAATCGCTCTGTAACTGAAATCAGAACACTCACTGATATTTCCCCTCTCCGAAAGTCTGATAAACGGCAGAAAAATGACTAAGTCCAAAAGAAATTTTTTTAAACTTTTTTCAATTTTACCCCTGTGGGATATATATTCTACCCACACACATTTGGAACTCTCCTGGGCTACCCTCACACATATTCTTCCCTCATCTAGCGGATATTTTCACAAAAAAGTGAAATTTTCAAAAATTCTGAAAATTGGCTGAAAATGACTAAATATCAAGGACTCATTTGGCGAATCACTCTGGAACTGAAATCGGAACACTCACTGACATTTCCCCTCTCTGAAAGTCTGATAAATGCCGGAAAAATGACTAATTCCAAAAAAATTTTTTTTTAACTTTTTTCAATTTTACCGCCGTGGGATATATATTCTACCCACACACATTTGGAACTCTCCTGGGGTGCCCTCACACATATTATTCCCTAATTTATTGGCTATTTTCACAAAAAAGTGAAATTTTCAAAAATTCTGAAAATTGGCTGAAAATGACTAAATATCAAGTACTCATTGGGTGAATCGCTCTGGAACTGAAATAGGAACACTCACTGACATTTCCCCTCTCTGAAAGTCTGATAAACGCCAGAAAAATGACTAATTCCAAAAAAAAATTTTTTCAATTTTACCCCCGTGGGATATATATTCTACCCACACACATTTGGAACTCCCCTGGGGTACCCTCACACATATTATTTCCTCATACATATTATTCCCTCATTTAGTGGATATTTTCACAAGAAAGTTAAATTTTTAAAAATTCAGAAAATTGGCTGAAAATGACTAAATATCCACGTCTCATTGGGCGAATCGCTCTGGAACTGAAAACAGAACACTCACTGACATTTCCCCTCTCTGAAAGTCTGATAAACACTGGAAAAATGACTAATTCCAAAAAAAAAATTTTTTCAACTTTTTTCAATTTTACCCCCGTGGGATAGATATTCTACCCACACACGTTTGGAACTCTTCTGGGGCGCCCTCACACATATTATTCCCTAATTTATTGGCTATTTTCACAAAAAAGTGAAATTTTCAAAAATTCTGAAAATTGGCTGAAAATTACTAAATATCAAGGACTCATTGGGCGAATCGCTCTGGAACTGAAATCGGAACACTCACTGACATTTCCCCTCTCTGAAAGTCTGATAAAAGCCGGAAAAATGACTAATTCCAAAAAAAAAAATTTTTCAATTTTACCCCCGTGGGATATATATTCTACTCACACACATTTGGAACTCCCCTGGGGTACCCTCACACATATTATTCCCTCATACATATTATTCCCTCATTTAGTGGATATTTTCACAAGAAAGTTAAATTTTTAAAAATTCAGAAAATTGGCTGAAAATGACTAAATATCCACGTCTCATTGGGTGAATCGCTGTGGAACTGAAAAAGGAACACTCACTGACATTTCCCCTCTCTGAAAGTCTGATAAATGCTGGAAAAATGACTAATTCCAAAAAAAAAATTTTTTCAACTTTTTTCAATTTTACCGCCGTGGGATATATATTCTACCCACACACATTTGGAACTCTCCTGGGGTGCCCTCACACATATTATTCCCTCATTTAGTGGATATTTTCACAAAAAAGTGAAATTTTCAAAAATTCTGAAAATTGACTGAAAACGATGAAATATCAAAGACTCATTGGGCAAATCGCTCTGGAACTGAAATCGGAACGCTTACTGACATTTCCCCTATCTGAAAGTTGGATAAAAGCCGGAAAAATGATTAAGTCCCCAAAAAAATTTTTTTAAGCTTTTTTCAATTTTCCCCTCGCGGTATATATATTCTACCCACACACATTTGGAACTCTCCTGAGGTACCCTCACACATATTATTCCCTCATTTAGTGGATATTTTCACAAAAAAGTGAAATTTTCAAAAATTCAGAAAATTGGCTGAAAATGACTGAATATCAAGGACTCATTGGTCGAATCACTCTGGAACTGAAAGTGGAACACTCATTGACATTTCCCCTATCTGAAAGTCTTGATAAACGCCGGAAAAATGATTAAGTTCCCAAAAAAATTTTTTTCAACTTTTTTCAATTTTACCCCCGTGGGATATATATTCTACCCACACACATTTGGAACACTCCTGGGGTACCCTCACACATATTATTCCCTCATTTAGCGGATATTTTCACAAAAAAAGTGAAATTTTCTAAACTGCAGAAAATTGGCTAAAAATGACTAAATATCAAGGACTCATTGGGCAAATCGCTCTGTAACTGAAATCAGAACACTCACTGATATTTCCCCTCTCCGAAAGTCTGATAAACGGCAGAAAAATGACTAAGTCCAAAAAAAATTTTTTTAAACTTTTTTCAATTTTACCCCCGTGGGATATATATTCTACCCACACACATTTGGAACTCTCCTGGGTTACCCTCACACGTATTATTCCCTTATTTAGTGGATATTTTCACAAAAAAGTGAAATTTTCAAAAATTGGCTGAAAATTACTAAATAACAAGGACTCATTGGGCGAATCGCTCTGGAACTGAAATTGGAACACTGATTGACATTTCCCCTATGTGAAAGTCTGATAAACGCCGGAAAAATGACTAAGTCGAAAAATTTTTTTTTAACTTTTTTCAATTTTACCCAAGTGGGATATATATTCTACCCACACACATTTGGAACTCTCCTGGGCTACCCTCACACATATTCTTCCCTCATCTAGCGGATATTTTCACAAAAAAGTGAAATTTTCAAAAATTCAGAAAATTGGCTGAAAATGACTAAATATCAAGGCCTCATTTGGCGAATCACTCTGGAACTGAAATCGGAACACTCACTGACATTTCCCCTCTCTGAAAGTCTGATAAATGCCGGAAAAATGACTAATTCCAAAAAAAAATGTTTTCAATTTTACCCCCGTGGGATATATATTCTACCCACACACATTTGGAACTCCCCTGGGGTACTCTCACACATATTATTTCCTCATACATATTATTCCCTCATTTAGTGGATATTTTCACAAGAAAGTTAAATTTTTAAAAATTCAGAAAATTGGCTGAAAATGACTAAATATCCACGTCTCATTGGGCGAATCGCTCTGGAACTGAAAACGGAACACTCAATGACATTTCCCCTCTCTGAAAGTCTGATAAACGTTGGAAAAATGACTAATTCCAAAAAAAAAATTTTTTCAACTTTTTTCAATTTTACCCCCGTGGGATAGATATTCTACCCACACACATTTGGAACTCTCCTGGGGCGCCCTCACACATATTATTCCCTAATTTATTGGCTATTTTCACAAAAAAGTGAAATTTTCAAAAATTCTGAAAATTGGCTGAAAATTACTAAATATCACGGACTCATTGGGCGAATCACTCTGGAACTGAAATTGGAACACTCACTGATATTTTCCCTCTCTGAAAGTCTGATAAACGCCGAAAAATGACAGTCCAAAAAAAAAATTTTTCAGCTTTTTTCAATTTTACCCCCGTGGGATATATATTCTACCCACACACATTAGCAACTCTGCTGGGGTACCCTCACACATATTATTCCCTCATTTAGTGGATATTTTCACAAAAAAAGTGAAATTTTCAAAAATCCAGAAAATTGGCTGAAAAGGACTAAACATCAAGTACTCAATGGGCGAATCGCTCTGGAACTGAAATCGGAATGCTCACTGACATTTCCCCTATCTGAAAGTCTGATAAATGCCGGAAAAATGACTAAGTCCAAAAAATAAATTTTTTAAACTTTTTTCAATTTTACCCCCGTTGGATATATATTCTACCCACACACATTTCGAACTCTCCTGGGGTACCCTCACACATATTTTTCCCTCATTTAGTGGATATTTTCACAAAAAAGTGAAATTTTCAAAAATCCAAAATATTGGCTGAAAACGACTAAACATTAAGGACTCCTTGGGCGAATCGCTCTGGAACTGAAATCGGAATGCTCACTGACATTTGCCCTATCTGAAAGTCTGATAAACGCCGTAAAAATGACTAAGTTAAAAAAAAAAATTTTTTGCAATTTTACCCCCGTGGGATATATATTCTACCCACACACATTTGGAACTGTCCTGGGGTACCCTCACACATATTATTCCCTCATTTAGTGGATATTTTCACAAAAAAAGAGAAATTTTCAAAAATTCTGAAAAATTGGCTGAAAACGACTAAAGATCAAGGAATGATCGGGTGAATTGCTCTGGGACTGAAATCAGAACACTTACTGACATTTCCCCTCTTTGAAAGTCTGATAAATGCCGGAAAAATGACTAATTCCAAAAAAAAAATGTTTTCAATTTTACCCCCGTGGGATATATATTCTACCCACACACATTTGGAACTCCCCTGGGGTACCCTCACACATATTATACCCTCACACATATTATTCCCTCATTTAATGGATATTTTCACATAAAAGTGAAATTTTCAAAAATCCTAAATATTGGCTGAAAACGACTAAACATCAAGGACTCATTGGGCGAATCGCTCTGGAACTGAAATCGGAACGCTCACTGACATTTGCCCTATCTGAAAGTCTGATAAATGCCGGAAAAATGACTAAGTCCAAGAAAATTTTTTTTTAACTTTTTTCAATTTTACCCCCGTGGGATATATATTCTACCCACACACATTTAGAACTCTCCTGGGGTACCCTCACACATATTATTCCCTCATTTAGTGGATATTTTCACAAAAAAGTGAAACTTTCAAAAATCCAGAAAATTGGCTGAAAACGACTAAATATCAAGGACTCATTGGGCGAATCGCTCTGGAACTGAAATCGGAACGCTCACTGACATTTCCCCTATCTGAAAGTCTGATAAACGCCGGAAAATTGACTAAGTCCAAAAAAAAATTTTTTTCAATTTTACCCTCGTGGGATATATATTCTACCCACACACATTTGGAACTCTCCTGGGGTACCCTCACACATATTATTCCCTCATTTAGTGGATATTTTCACATCAAAGTGAAATTTTCAAAAATCCTAAATATTGGCTGAAAACGACTAAACATCAAGGACTCATTGGGCGAATCGCTCTGGAACTGAAATCGGTACGCTCACTGACATTTCCCCTATCTGAAAGTCTGATAAACGCCGGAAAAATGACTAAGTCCAAAAAAAAAAATTTTCAACTTTTTTCAATTTTACCCCCGTGGGATATATATTCTACCCACACACATTTGGAACTCTCCTGGGGTACCCTCACACATATTATTCAATCATTTACTGGATATTTGCACAAAAAAGTGAAATTTTCAAAAATCCAGAAAATTGGCTGAAAACGACTAAATATCAAGGACTCGTTGAGCGAATTGCTCTGGAACTGAAATCGGAATGCTCAATGACATTTGCCCTATCTGAAAGTCTGATAAACGCCGGAAAAATGACTAAGTATAAAAAAAAATTTTTTTCAATTTTGCCCCCGTGGGATATAGATTCTACCCACACACATTTGGAACTCTCCTGGGGTACCCTCACACATATTATTCCCTCATTTAGTGGATATTTTCATAAAAAGTGAAATTTTCAAAAATCCAAAATATTGGCTGAAAACGACTGAATATCAAGGACTCATTGGGCGAATCGCTCTGGAACCGAAATCGGAACGCTCACTGACATTTGCCCTATTTGAAAGTCTGATAAACGCAGGAAAAATGACTAAGTCCAAAAAAAATTTTTTCAACTGTTTTCAATTTTACCAACGTGGGATATATGTTCTACCCACACACATTTGGAACTCTCCTGGGGTACCCTCACACATATTGTTCCCTCATTTACTGGATATTTTCACAAAAAAGAAAAATTTTCAAAAATCCAGAAAATTGGCTGAAAACGACTAAATATCAAGGACTCATTGGGCGAATCGCTCTGGAACTGAAATCGGAATGCTCACTGACATTTCCCCTATCTAAAAGTCTCATAAACGCCGGAAAAATGACTAAGTCTAAAAAAAAAAAATTTTCAACTTTTTTTCAATTTTACCCCCGTGGGATATATATTCTACCCACACACATTTGGAACTCTCCTGGGGTACCCTCACACATATTATTCAATTATTTACTGGATATTTGCACAAAAAAAGTGAAATTTTCAAAAATCCAGAAAATTGGCTGAAAACGACTAAATATCAAGGACTCATTGAGCGAATTGCTCTGGAACTGAAATCGGAACGCTCACTGACATTTGCCCTACGAGAAAGTCTGATAAACGCCGGAAAAATAACTAAGTTCAAACAAAATAATTTTTCAACTTTTTTCAATTTTACCACCGTCGGATATATATTCTACCCACACACATTTGGAACTCTCCTGGGGTACCCTCACACATATTATTCCCTCATTTAGTGGATATTTTCACAAAAAAGTGAAATTTTCAAAAGTCCAGAAAATTGGCTGAAAACGACTAAATATCAAGGACTCATTTGGCGAATCGCTCTGGAACTGAAATCGGAACGCTCACTGACATTTGCCCTATTTGAAAGTCTGATAAACGCAGGAAAAATGACTAAGTCCAAAAAAAATTTTTCAACTTTTTTCAATTTTACCCCCGTGGGATATATATTCTACCCACACACATTTGGAACTCTCCTGGGGTACCCTCACACATATTGTTCCCTCATTTACTGGATATTTTCACAAAAAAGAAAAATTTTCAAAAATCCAGAAAATTGGCTGAAAACGACTAAATATCAAGGACTCATTGGGCGAATCGCTCTGGAACTGAAATCGGAATGCTCACTGACATTTCCCCTATCTAAAAGTCTCATAAACGCCGGAAAAATGACTAAGTCTAAAAAAAAAAATTTTTCAACTTTTTTCAATTTTACCCCCGTGGGATATATATTCTACCCACACACATTTGGAACTCCCCTGGGGTACCCTCACACATATTATTCCCTCATTTAGTGGATATTTTCACAAAAAAGTGAAATTTTCAAAAGTCCAGAAAATTGGCTGAAAACGACTCAATATCAAGGACTCATT
Organism: Phyllobates terribilis; assembly: GCF_046119375.1. Lineage (NCBI taxonomy): Eukaryota > Metazoa > Chordata > Amphibia > Anura > Dendrobatidae > Phyllobates > Phyllobates terribilis. Next base: position 188,880,707 of record NW_027362772.1, on the reverse strand, counting down.
TGGCGAATCGCTCTGGAACTGAAATCGGAACGCTCACTGACATTTCCCCTATCTGAAAGTCTGATAAACGCCGGAAAAATGACTAAGTCCAAAAAAAAAAATTTTTCAACTTTTTTCAATTTTACCCCCGTGGGATATATATTCTACCCACACACATTTGGAACTCTCCTGTGGTACCCTCACACATATTATTCCCTCATTTAGTGGATATTTTCACAAAAAAGTGAAATTTTCAAAAATCCAAAATATTGGCTGAAAACGACTGAATATCAAGGACTCCTTGGTCGAATCGCTCTGGAACTGAAATCGGAATGCTCAATGACATTTGCCCTATTTGAAAGTCTGATAAACGCAGGAAAAATGACTAAGTCCAAAAAAAAAAATTTTTCAACTTTTTTCAATTTTACCCCCGTGGGATATATATTCTACCCACACACATTTGGAACTCTCCTGTGGTACCCTCACACATATTATTCCCTCATTTAGTGGATATTTTCACAAAAAAGTGAAATTTTCAAAAATCCAAAATATTGGCTGAAAACGACTGAATATCAAGGACTCATTGGGCGAATCACTCTGGATCTGAAATCGGAACGCTCACTGACATTTCCCCTATCTGAAAGTCTGATTAATGCTGTAAAAATGACTAAGTTCAGGAAAAAAAAATGTTCAACTTTTTTCAATTTTACCCCCTTGGGATACATATTCTTCCCACACACATTTGTAACTCTCCTGGGGTACCCTCACACATATTATTCCCTCATTTAGTGGATATTTTCACAAAAAAGTGAAATTTTCAAAAATCCAGAAAATTGGCTGAAAACGACTAAATATCAATGACTCATTGGGCGAATCGCTCTGGAACTGAAATCGGAACGCTCACCGACATTTACCCTATCTGAAAGTCTGAGAAAAGGCGGATAAATGACTAAGTCCAAAAAAAATTTTTTCAACTTTTTTCAATTTTACCCCCGTGGGATATATATTCTTCCCACACACATTTGGAACTCTCCTGGGGTACCCTCACACATATTATTCCCTCATTTAGTGGATATTTTCACAAAAAAGTGAAATTTTCAAAAATCCAGAAAATTGACTGAAAACGACTAAATATCAAGGACTCATTGGGAGAATTACTATGGAACTGACATAGGAACGCTGACTGACATTTCCCCTATCTGAAAGTCTGATAAACGCCGGAAAAATGACTAAGTCCAAAAAAAAAAAAATTTTCAACTTTCTTCAATTTTACCCCCGTGGGATATATATTCTACCCACACACATTTGGAACTCTCCTGGGGTACCCTCACACATATTATTCCCTCATTTAGTGGATATTTTCACAAAAAAGTGAAATTTTCAAATATCCAGAAAATTGGCTGAAAATGACTAAATATCAAGGACTTATTGGGCGAATCACTCTGGAACTGAAATCGGAACGCTCAATGACATTTCCACTATCTGAAAGTCTGATAAACGCCGGAAAAATGACTAAGTCCAAAAAAAAAATTTTTTCAACTTTTTTCAATTTTACCCCCGTGGGGTATATATTCTACCCACACACATTTGGAACTCTCGTGGGGTACCCTCACACATATTATTCCCTCATTTAGTGGATATTTTCACAAAAAAGTGAAATTTTCAAAAATCCAGAAAATTGGCTGAAAACGACTAAATATCAAGGACTCATTGGGCGAATCGCTCTGGAACTGAAATCGGAACGCTCACTGACATTTACCCTATCTGAAAGTCTGATAAACGTCGGAAAAATGACTAAGTCCAAAAAAAAATTTTTTTTTAAACTTTTTTCAATTTTACCCCCGTGGGATATATATTCTACCCACACACATTTGGAACTCTCCTGGGGTACCCTCACACATATTATTCCCTCATTTAGTGGATATTTTAACAAAAAAGTGAAATTTTCAAAAATCCAGAAAATTGGCTGAAAACGACTAAATATCAAGGACTTATTGGGAGAATCGCTCTGGAACTGAAATCGGAACGCTCAATGACATTTTCCCTATCTGAAATTCTGATAAACGCCAGAAAAAGGACTAAGTCCAAAAAAAAAATGTTTTGAACTTTTTTCAATTTTACCCCCGTGGGATATATATTCTACCCACACACATTTAGAACTCTCCTGGGGTACCCTCACACATATTATTCCCTCATTTAGTGGATATTTTCACAAAAAAGTGAAATTTTTAAATATCCAGAAAATTGGCTGAAAATGACTAAATATCAAGGACTTATTGGGCGAATCGCTCTGGAACTGAAATCGGAACGCTCAATGACATTTCCACTATCTGAAAGTCTGATAAACGCCGGAAAAATGACTAAGTCCAAAAAAATTTTTTTTTCAACTTTTTTCAATTTTACCCCCGTGGGATATATATTCTACCCACACACATTTGGAACTCTCCTGGGGTACCCTCACACATATTATTCCCTCATTTAGTGGATATTTTAACAAAAAAGTGAAATTTTCAAAAATCCAGAAAATTGGCTGAAAACGACTAAATATCAAGGACTCATTGGGCGAGTCGCTCTGGAACTGAAATCGGAACGCTCACAGACATTTGCCCTATCTGAAAGTCTGATAAACGCCGGAGAAATGACTAAGTCCAAAAAAAATTTTTTTCAACTTTTTTCAATTTTACCCCCGTGGGATATATATTCTTCCCACACACATTTAGAACTCTCCTGGGGTACCCTCACACATATTATTCCCTCATTTAGTGGATATTTCACAAAAAAGTGAAATTTTCAAATATCCAGAAAATTGACTGAAAACGACTAAATATCAAGGACTCATTGGGCGAATCGCTCTGGAACTGAAATTGGAACGCTCACCAACATTTACCCTATCTGAAAGTCTGATAAACGGCGGATAAATGACTAAGTCCAAAAAAAAATTTTTTTCAACTTTTTTCAATTTTACCCCCGTGGGATATATATTCTACCCACACACATTTGGAACTCTCCTGAGGTACCCTCACACATATTATTCCCTCATTTAGTGGATATTTTCACAAAAAAGTGAAATTTTAAAAAATCCAAAATATTGGCTGAAAACGACTAAACATCAAGGACTCATTGGGCGAATCGCTCTGGAACTGAAATCGGAACGCTCACTGACATTTGTCTTATCTGAAAGTCTGATCAATGCTGGAAAAATGACAGTCCAAGAAAAATTTTTTTCAACTTTTTTAAATTTTACACCTGTGGGATATATATTCTACCCACACACGTTTGGAACACTACTGGGGTACCCTCACACATATTGTTCCCTCATTTACTGGATATTTTCACAAAAAAGTGAAATTTTCAAAAATCCAGAAAATTGGCTGAAAACTACTAAATATCAAGGACTCATTGGGCAAATCGCTCTGGAACTGAAATCGTAACGCTGACTGACATTTCCCCTATCTGAAAGTCTGATAAACGCCGGAAAAATGACTAAGTCCAAAAAAAAAAAATTTTCAACTTTCTTCAATTTTACCCCCGTGGGATATATATTCTACCCACACACATTTGGAACTCTCCTGGGGTACCCTCACACATATTATTCCCTCATTTAGTGGATATTTTCACAAAAAAGTGAAATTTTCAAATATCCAGAAAATTGGCTGAAAATGACTAAATATCAAGGACTTATTGGGCGAATCACTCTGGAACTGAAATCGGAACGCTCAATGACATTTCCACTATCTGAAAGTCTGATAAACGCCGGAAAAATGACTAAGTCCAAAAAAAAAATTTTTTCAACTTTTTTCAATTTTACCCCCGTGGGGTATATATTCTACCCACACACATTTGGAACTCTCGTGGGGTACCCTCACACATATTATTCCCTCATTTAGTGGATATTTTCACAAAAAAGTGAAATTTTCAAAAATCCAGAAAATTGGCTGAAAACGACTAAATATCAAGGACTCATTGGGCGAATCGCTCTGGAACTGAAATCGGAACGCTCACTGACATTTACCCTATCTGAAAGTCTGATAAACGTCGGAAAAATGACTAAGTCCAAAAAAAAATTTTTTTTTAAACTTTTTTCAATTTTACCCCCGTGGGATATATATTCTACCCACACACATTTGGAACTCTCCTGGGGTACCCTCACACATATTATTCCCTCATTTAGTGGATATTTTAACAAAAAAGTGAAATTTTCAAAAATCCAGAAAATTGGCTGAAAACGACTAAATATCAAGGACTTATTGGGAGAATCGCTCTGGAACTGAAATCGGAACGCTCAATGACATTTCCCCTATCTGAAATTCTGATAAACGCCAGAAAAAGGACTAAGTCCAAAAAAAAAATGTTTTGAACTTTTTTCAATTTTACCCCCGTGGGATATATATTCTACCCACACACATTTAGAACTCTCCTGGGGTACCCTCACACATATTATTCCCTCATTTAGTGGATATTTTCACAAAAAAGTGAAATTTTTAAATATCCAGAAAATTGGCTGAAAATGACTAAATATCAAGGACTTATTGGGCGAATCGCTCTGGAACTGAAATCGGAACGCTCAATGACATTTCCACTATCTGAAAGTCTGATAAACGCCGGAAAAATGACTAAGTCCAAAAAAAAAATTTTTTCAACTTTTTTCAATTTTACCCCCGTGGGATATATATTCTACCCACACACATTTGGAACTCTCCTGGGGTACCCTCACACATATTATTCCCTCATTTAGTGGATATTTTCACAAAAAAGTGAAATTTTCAAAAATCCAGAAAATTGGCTGAAAACAACTAAATATCAAGGACTCATTGGGCGAATCGCTCTGGAACTGAAATCGGAACGCTCACTGACATTTACCCTATCTGAAAGTCTGATAAACGTCGGAAAAATGACTAAGTCCAAAAAAAAAATTTTTTTTCAACTTTTTTCAATTTTACCCCCGTGGGATATATATTCTACCCACACACATTTGGAACTCTCCTGGGGTACCCTCACACATATTATTCCCTCATTTAGTGGATATTTTAACAAAAAAGTGAAATTTTCAAAAATCCAGAAAATTGGCTGAAAACGACTAAATATCAAGGACTCATTGGGCGAATCGCTCTGGAACTTAAATCGGAACGCTCACTGACATTTACCCTATCTGAAAGTCTGATAAACGTCGGAAAAATGACTAAGTCCAAAAAAAAAATTTTTTTTCAACTTTTTTCAATTTTACCCCCGTGGGATATATATTCTACCCACACACATTTGGAACTCTCCTGGGGTACCCTCACACATATTATTCCCTCATTTAGTGGATATTTTCACAAAAAAGTGAAATTTTCAAAAATCCAGAAAATTGGCTGAAAACGACTAAATATCAAGGACTCATTGGGCGAATCGCTCTGGAACTTAAATCGGAACGCTCACTGACATTTACCCTATCTGAAAGTCTGATAAACGTCGGAAAAATGACTAAGTCCAAAAAAAAAATTTTTTTTCAACTTTTTTCAATTTTACCCCCGTGGGATATATATTCTACCCACACACATTTGGAACTCTCCTGGGGTACCCTCACACATATTATTCCCTCATTTAGTGGATATTTTCACAAAAAAGTGAAATTTTCAAAAATCCAGAAAATTGGCTGAAAATGAATAAATATCAAGGACTCATTGGGCGAATCGCTCTGGAACTGAAAATGGAACGCTCACCGACATTTACCCTATCTGAAAGTCTGATAAACTGCGGATAAATGACTAAGTCCAAAAAAAAAATTTTTTTTAAACTTTTTTCAATTTTACCCCCGTGGGATATATATTCTACCCACACACATTTGGAACTCTCCTGGGGTACCCTCACACATATTATTCATTCATTTAGTGGATATTTTAACAAAAAAGTGAAATTTTCAAAAATCCAGAAAATTGTCTGAAAACGACTAAATATCAAGGACTTATTGGGCGAATCGCTCTGGAACTGAAATCGGAACGCTCAATGACATATCCCCTATCTGAAATTCTGATAAACGCCGGAAAAAGGACTAAGTCCAAAAAAAAAATGTTTTCAACTTTTTTCAATTTTACCCCCGTGGGATATATATTCTACCCACACACATTTGGAACTCTCGTGGGGTACCCTCACACATATTATTCCCTCATTTAGTGGATATTTTCACAAAAAAGTGAAATTTTCAAAAATCCAGAAAATTGGCTGAAAACGACTAAATATCAAGGACTCATTGGGCGAATCGCTCTGGAACTGAAATCGGAACGCTCACTGACATTTACCCTATCTGAAAGTCTGATAAACGTCGGAAAAATGACTAAGTCCAAAAAAAAATTTTTTTTTAAACTTTTTTCAATTTTACCCCCGTGGGATATATATTCTACCCACACACATTTGGAACTCTCCTGGGGTACCCTCACACATATTATTCCCTCATTTAGTGGATATTTTAACAAAAAAGTGAAATTTTCAAAAATCCAGAAAATTGGCTGAAAACGACTAAATATCAAGGACTTATTGGGAGAATCGCTCTGGAACTGAAATCGGAACGCTCAATGACATTTCCCCTATCTGAAATTCTGATAAACGCCAGAAAAAGGACTAAGTCCAAAAAAAAAATGTTTTGAACTTTTTTCAATTTTACCCCCGTGGGATATATATTCTACCCACACACATTTAGAACTCTCCTGGGGTACCCTCACACATATTATTCCCTCATTTAGTGGATATTTTCACAAAAAAGTGAAATTTTTAAATATCCAGAAAATTGGCTGAAAATGACTAAATATCAAGGACTTATTGGGCGAATCGCTCTGGAACTGAAATCGGAACGCTCAATGACATTTCCACTATCTGAAAGTCTGATAAACGCCGGAAAAATGACTAAGTCCAAAAAAAAAATTTTTTCAACTTTTTTCAATTTTACCCCCGTGGGATATATATTCTACCCACACACATTTGGAACTCTCCTGGGGTACCCTCACACATATTATTCCCTCATTTAGTGGATATTTTCACAAAAAAGTGAAATTTTCAAAAATCCAGAAAATTGGCTGAAAACAACTAAATATCAAGGACTCATTGGGCGAATCGCTCTGGAACTGAAATCGGAACGCTCACTGACATTTACCCTATCTGAAAGTCTGATAAACGTCGGAAAAATGACTAAGTCCAAAAAAAAAATTTTTTTTCAACTTTTTTCAATTTTACCCCCGTGGGATATATATTCTACCCACACACATTTGGAACTCTCCTGGGGTACCCTCACACATATTATTCCCTCATTTAGTGGATATTTTAACAAAAAAGTGAAATTTTCAAAAATCCAGAAAATTGGCTGAAAACGACTAAATATCAAGGACTCATTGGGCGAATCGCTCTGGAACTTAAATCGGAACGCTCACTGACATTTACCCTATCTGAAAGTCTGATAAACGTCGGAAAAATGACTAAGTCCAAAAAAAAAATTTTTTTTCAACTTTTTTCAATTTTACCCCCGTGGGATATATATTCTACCCACACACATTTGGAACTCTCCTGGGGTACCCTCACACATATTATTCCCTCATTTAGTGGATATTTTCACAAAAAAGTGAAATTTTCAAAAATCCAGAAAATTGGCTGAAAACGACTAAATATCAAGGACTCATTGGGCGAATCGCTCTGGAACTTAAATCGGAACGCTCACTGACATTTACCCTATCTGAAAGTCTGATAAACGTCGGAAAAATGACTAAGTCCAAAAAAAAAATTTTTTTTCAACTTTTTTCAATTTTACCCCCGTGGGATATATATTCTACCCACACACATTTGGAACTCTCCTGGGGTACCCTCACACATATTATTCCCTCATTTAGTGGATATTTTCACAAAAAAGTGAAATTTTCAAAAATCCAGAAAATTGGCTGAAAATGAATAAATATCAAGGACTCATTGGGCGAATCGCTCTGGAACTGAAAATGGAACGCTCACCGACATTTACCCTATCTGAAAGTCTGATAAACTGCGGATAAATGACTAAGTCCAAAAAAAAAATTTTTTTTAAACTTTTTTCAATTTTACCCCCGTGGGATATATATTCTACCCACACACATTTGGAACTCTCCTGGGGTACCCTCACACATATTATTCATTCATTTAGTGGATATTTTAACAAAAAAGTGAAATTTTCAAAAATCCAGAAAATTGTCTGAAAACGACTAAATATCAAGGACTTATTGGGCGAATCGCTCTGGAACTGAAATCGGAACGCTCAATGACATATCCCCTATCTGAAATTCTGATAAACGCCGGAAAAAGGACTAAGTCCAAAAAAAAAATGTTTTCAACTTTTTTCAATTTTACCCCCGTGGGATATATATTCTACCCACACACATTTGGAACTCTCCTGGGGTACCCTCACACATATTATTCCCTCATTTAGTGGATATTTTCACAAAAAAGTGAAATTTTCAAAAATCCAGAAAATTGGCTGAAAACGACTAAATATCAAGGACTTATTGGGCTAATCGCTCTGGAACTGAAATCGGAACGCTCAATGACATTTCCCCTATCTGAAAGTCTGATAAATGCCGGAATAAGGACTAAGTCCAAAAAAAAAATTTTTTCAACTTTTTTCAATTTTACCCCCGTGGGATATATATTCTACCCACACACATTTGGAACTCTCCTGGGGTACCCTCACACATATTATTCCCTCATTTAGTGGATATTTTCACAAAAAAGTTAAATTTTCAAATATCCAGAAAATTGGCTGAAAATGACTAAATATCAAGGACTTATTGGGCGAATCGCTCTGGAACTGAAATCGGAACGCTCAATGACATTTCCACTATCTGAAAGTCTGATAAACGCCGGAAAAATGACTAAGTCCAAAAAAAAAATTTTTTCAACTTTTTTCAATTTTACCCCCGTGGGATATATATTCTACCCACACACATTTGGAACTCTCCTGGGGTACCCTCACACATATTATTCCCTCATTTAGTGGATATTTTCACAAAAAAGTGAAATTTTCAAAAATCCAGAAAATTGGCTGAAAAAAACTAAATATCAAGGACTCATTGGGCGAATCGCTCTGGAACTGAAATCGGAACGCTCACTGACATTTACCCTATCTGAAAGTCTGATAAACGTCGGAAAAATGACTAAGTCCAAAAAAAAAAATTTTTTTCAACTTTTTTCAATTTTACCCCCGTGGGATATATATTCTACCCACACACATTTGGAACTCTCCTGGGGTACCCTCACACATATTATTCCCTCATTTAGTGGATATTTTAACAAAAAAGTGAAATTTTCAAAAATCCAGAAAATTGTCTGAAAACGACTAAATATCAAGGACTTATTGGTCGAATCGCTCTGGAACTGAAATCGGAACGCTCAATGACATATCCCCTATCTGAAATTCTGATAAACGCCGGAAAAAGGACTAAGTCCAAAAAAAAAATGTTTTCAACTTTTTTCAATTTTACCCCCGTGGGATATATATTCTACCCACACACATTTGGAACTCTCCTGGGGTACCCTCACACATATTATTCCCTCATTTAGTGGATATTTTCACAAAAAAGTGAAATTTTCAAATATCCAGAAAATTGGCTGAAAATGACTAAATATCAAGGACTTATTGGGCGAATCGCTCTGGAACTGAAATCGGAACGCTCAATGACATTTCCACTATCTGAAAGTCTGATAAACGCCGGAAAAATGACTAAGTCCAAAAAAAAATTTTTTTCAACTTTTTTCAATTTTACCCCCGTGGGATATATATTCTACCCACACACATTTGGAACTCTCCTGGGGTACCCTCACACATATTATTCCCTCATTTAGTGGATATTTTCACAAAAAAGTGAAATTTTCAAAAATCCAGAAAATTGGCTGAAAACGACTAAATATCAAGGACTCATTGGGCGAATCGCTCTGGAACTGAAATCGGAACGCTCACCGACATTTACCCTATCTGAAAGTCTGATAAACGGCGGATAAATGACTAAGTCCAAAAAAAAAATTTTTTCAACTTTTTTCAATTTTACCCCCGTGGGATATATATTCTACCCACACACATTTGGAACTCTCCTGGGGTACCCTCACACATATTATTCCCTCATTTAGTGGATATTTTCACAAAAAAGTGAAATTTTCAAAAATCCAGAAAATTCCCTGAAAATGACTAAATATCAAGGACTTATTGGGCGAATCGCTCTGGAACTGAAATCGGAACGCTCAATGACATTTCCCCTATCTGAAAGTCTGATAAATGCCGGAATAAGGACTAAGTCCAAAAAAAAAATTTTTTCAACTTTTTTCAATTTTACCCCCGTGGGATATATATTCTACCCACACACATTTGGAACTCTCCTGGGGTACCCTCACACATATTATTCCCTCATTTAGTGGATATTTTCACAAAAAAGTGAAATTTTCAAATATCCAGAAAATTGGCTGAAAATGACTAAATATCAAGGACTTATTGGGCGAATCGCTCTGGAACTGAAATCGGAACGCTCAATGACATTTCCACTATCTGAAAGTCTGATAAACGCCGGAAAAATGACTAAGTCCAAAAAAAAAATTTTTTCAACTTTTTTCAATTTTACCCCCGTGGGATATATATTCTACCCACACACATTTGGAACTCTCCTGGGGTACCCTCACACATATTATTCCCTCATTTAGTGGATATTTTCACAAAAAAGTGAAATTTTCAAAAATCCAGAAAATTGGCTGAAAACAACTAAATATCAAGGACTCATTGGGCGAATCGCTCTGGAACTGAAATCGGAACGCTCACTGACATTTACCCTATCTGAAAGTCTGATAAACGTCGGAAAAATGACTAAGTCCAAAAAAAAAAATGTTTCAACTTTTTTCAATTTTACCCCCGTGGGATATATATTCTACCCACACACATTTGGAACTCTCCTGGGGTACCCTCACACATATTATTCCCTCATTTAGTGGATATTTTCACAAAAAAGTGAAATTTTCAAAAATCCAGAAAATTGGCTGAAAATGAATAAATATTAAGGACTCATTGGGCGAATCGCTCTGGAACTGAAAATGGAACGCTCACCGACATTTACCCTATCTGAAAGTCTGATAAACTGCGGATAAATGACTAAGTCCAAAAAAAAAATTTTTTTTAAACTTTTTTCAATTTTACCCCCGTGGGATATATATTCTACCCACACACATTTGGAACTCTCCTGGGGTACCCTCACACATATTATTCATTCATTTAGTGGATATTTTAACAAAAAAGTGAAATTTTCAAAAATCCAGAAAATTGTCTGAAAACGACTAAATATCAAGGACTTATTGGGCGAATCGCTCTGGAACTGAAATCGGAACGCTCAATGACATATCCCCTATCTGAAATTCTGATAAACGCCGGAAAAAGGACTAAGTCCAAAAAAAAAATGTTTTCAACTTTTTTCAATTTTACCCCCGTGGGATATATATTCTACCCACACACATTTGGAACTCTCCTGGGGTACCCTCACACATATTATTCCCTCATTTAGTGGATATTTTCACAAAAAAGTGAAATTTTCAAATATCCAGAAAATTGGCTGAAAATGACTAAATATCAAGGACTTATTGGGCGAATCACTCTGGAACTGAAATCGGAATGCTCAATGACATTTCCACTATCTGAAAGTCTGATAAACGCCGGAAAAATGACTAAGTCCAAAAAAAAATTTTTTTCAACTTTTTTCAATTTTACCCCCGTGGGATATATATTCTACCCACACACATTTGGAAATCTCCTGGGGTACCCTCACACATATTATTCCCTCATTTAGTGGATATTTTCACAAAAAAGTGAAATTTTCAAAAATCCAGAAAATTGGCTGAAAACGACTAAATATCAAGGACTCATTGGGCGAATCGCTCTGGAACTGAAATCGGAACGCTCACCGACATTTACCCTATCTGAAAGTCTGATAAACGGCGGATAAATGACTAAGTCCAAAAAAAAAATTTTTTCAACTTTTTTCAATTTTACCCCCGTGGGATATATATTCTACCCACACACATTTGGAACTCTCCTGGGGTACCCTCACACATATTATTCCCTCATTTAGTGGATATTTTCACAAAAAAGTGAAATTTTCAAAAATCCAGAAAATTCCCTGAAAATGACTAAATATCAAGGACTTATTGGGCTAATCGCTCTGGAACTGAAATCGGAACGCTCAATGACATTTCCCCTATCTGAAAGTCTGATAAATGCCGGAATAAGGACTAAGTCCAAAAAAAAAATTTTTTCAACTTTTTTCAATTTTACCCCCGTGGGATATATATTCTACCCACACACATTTGGAACTCTCCTGGGGTACCCTCACACATATTATTCCCTCATTTAGTGGATATTTTCACAAAAAAGTGAAATTTTCAAATATCCAGAAAATTGGCTGAAAATGACTAAATATCAAGGACTTATTGGGCGAATCACTCTGGAACTGAAATCGGAATGCTCAATGACATTTCCACTATCTGAAAGTCTGATAAACGCCGGAAAAATGACTAAGTCCAAAAAAAAATTTTTTTCAACTTTTTTCAATTTTACCCCCGTGGGATATATATTCTACCCACACACATTTGGAAATCTCCTGGGGTACCCTCACACATATTATTCCCTCATTTAGTGGATATTTTCACAAAAAAGTGAAATTTTCAAAAATCCAGAAAATTGGCTGAAAACGACTAAATATCAAGGACTCATTGGGCGAATCGCTCTGGAACTGAAATCGGAACGCTCACCGACATTTACCCTATCTGAAAGTCTGATAAACGGCGGATAAATGACTAAGTCCAAAAAAAAAATTTTTTCAACTTTTTTCAATTTTACCCCCGTGGGATATATATTCTACCCACACACATTTGGAACTCTCCTGGGGTACCCTCACACATATTATTCCCTCATTTAGTGGATATTTTCACAAAAAAGTGAAATTTTCAAAAATCCAGAAAATTCCCTGAAAATGACTAAATATCAAGGACTTATTGGGCTAATCGCTCTGGAACTGAAATCGGAACGCTCAATGACATTTCCCCTATCTGAAAGTCTGATAAATGCCGGAATAAGGACTAAGTCCAAAAAAAAAATTTTTTCAACTTTTTTCAATTTTACCCCCGTGGGATATATATTCTACCCACACACATTTGGAACTCTCCTGGGGTACCCTCACACATATTATTCCCTCATTTAGTGGATATTTTCACAAAAAAGTGAAATTTTCAAAAATCCAGAAAATTGGCTGAAAAAAACTAAATATCAAGGACTCATTGGGCGAATCGCTCTGGAACTGAAATCGGAACGCTCACTGACATTTACCCTATCTGAAAGTCTGATAAACGTCGGAAAAATGACTAAGTCCAAAAAAAAAATTTTTTTTCAACTTTTTTCAATTTTACCCCCGTGGGATATATATTCTACCCACACACATTTGGAACTCTCCTGGGGTACCCTCACACATATTATTCCCTCATTTAGTGGATATTTTAACAAAAAAGTGAAATTTTCAAAAATCCAGAAAATTGTCTGAAAACGACTAAATATCAAGGACTTATTGGTCGAATCGCTCTGGAACTGAAATCGGAACGCTCAATGACATATCCCCTATCTGAAATTCTGATAAACGCCGGAAAAAGGACTAAGTCCAAAAAAAAAATGTTTTCAACTTTTTTCAATTTTACCCCCGTGGGATATATATTCTACCCACACACATTTGGAACTCTCCTGGGGTACCCTCACACATATTATTCCCTCATTTAGTGGATATTTTCACAAAAAAGTGAAATTTTCAAATATCCAGAAAATTGGCTGAAAATGACTAAATATCAAGGACTTATTGGGCGAATCGCTCTGGAACTGAAATCGGAATGCTCAATGACATTTCCACTATCTGAAAGTCTGATAAACGCCGGAAAAATGACTAAGTCCAAAAAAAAATTTTTTTCAACTTTTTTCAATTTTACCCCCGTGGGATATATATTCTACCCACACACATTTGGAACTCTCCTGGGGTACCCTCACACATATTATTCCCTCATTTAGTGGATATTTTCACAAAAAAGTGAAATTTTCAAAAATCCAGAAAATTGGCTGAAAACGACTAAATATCAAGGACTCATTGGGCGAATCGCTCTGGAACTGAAATCGGAACGCTCACCGACATTTACCCTATCTGAAAGTCTGATAAACGGCGGATAAATGACTAAGTCCAAAAAAAAAATTTTTTCAACTTTTTTCAATTTTACCCCCGTGGGATATATATTCTACCCACACACATTTGGAACTCTCCTGGGGTACCCTCACACATATTATTCCCTCATTTAGTGGATATTTTCACAAAAAAGTGAAATTTTCAAAAATCCAGAAAATTCCCTGAAAATGACTAAATATCAAGGACTTATTGGGCGAATCGCTCTGGAACTGAAATCGGAACGCTCAATGACATTTCCCCTATCTGAAAGTCTGATAAATGCCGGAATAAGGACTAAGTCCAAAAAAAAAATTTTTTCAACTTTTTTCAATTTTACCCCCGTGGGATATATATTCTACCCACACACATTTGGAACTCTCCTGGGGTACCCTCACACATATTATTCCCTCATTTAGTGGATATTTTCACAAAAAAGTGAAATTTTCAAATATCCAGAAAATTGGCTGAAAATGACTAAATATCAAGGACTTATTGGGCGAATCGCTCTGGAACTGAAATCGGAACGCTCAATGACATTTCCACTATCTGAAAGTCTGATAAACGCCGGAAAAATGACTAAGTCCAAAAAAAAATTTTTTTCAACTTTTTTCAATTTTACCCCCGTGGGATATATATTCTACCCACACACATTTGGAACTCTCCTGGGGTACCCTCACACATATTATTCCCTCATTTAGTGGATATTTTCACAAAAAAGTGAAATTTTCAAAAATCCAGAAAATTGGCTGAAAAAAACTAAATATCAAGGACTCATTGGGCGAATCGCTCTGGAACTGAAATCGGAACGCTCACTGACATTTACCCTATCTGAAAGTCTGATAAACGTCGGAAAAATGACTAAGTCCAAAAAAAAAAATTTTTTTCAACTTTTTTCAATTTTACACCCGTGGGATATATATTCTACCCACACACATTTGGAACTCTCCTGGGGTACCCTCACACATATTATTCCCTCATTTAGTGGATATTTTAACAAAAAAGTGAAATTTTCAAAAATCCAGAAAATTGTCTGAAAACGACTAAATATCAAGGACTTATTGGTCGAATCGCTCTGGAACTGAAATCGGAACGCTCAATGACATATCCCCTATCTGAAATTCTGATAAACGCCGGAAAAAGGACTAAGTCCAAAAAAAAAATGTTTTCAACTTTTTTCAATTTTACCCCCGTGGGATATATATTCTACCCACACACATTTGGAACTCTCCTGGGGTACCCTCACACATATTATTCCCTCATTTAGTGGATATTTTCACAAAAAAGTGAAATTTTCAAATATCCAGAAAATTGGCTGAAAATGACTAAATATCAAGGACTTATTGGGCGAATCGCTCTGGAACTGAAATCGGAACGCTCAATGACATTTCCACTATCTGAAAGTCTGATAAACGCCGGAAAAATGACTAAGTCCAAAAAAAAATTTTTTTCAACTTTTTTCAATTTTACCCCCGTGGGATATATATTCTACCCACACACATTTGGAACTCTCCTGGGGTACCCTCACACATATTATTCCCTCATTTAGTGGATATTTTCACAAAAAAGTGAAATTTTCAAAGATCCAGAAAATTGGCTGAAAACGACTAAATATCAAGGACTCATTGGGCGAATCGCTCTGGAACTGAAATCGGAACGCTCACCGACATTTACCCTATCTGAAAGTCTGATAAACGGCGGATAAATGACTAAGTCCAAAAAAAAAATTTTTTCAACTTTTTTCAATTTTACCCCCGTGGGATATATATTCTACCCACACACATTTGGAACTCTCCTGGGGTACCCTCACACATATTATTCCCTCATTTAGTGGATATTTTCACAAAAAAGTGAAATTTTCAAAAATCCAGAAAATTCCCTGAAAATGACTAAATATCAAGGACTTATTGGGCGAATCGCTCTGGAACTGAAATCGGAACGCTCAATGACATTTCCCCTATCTGAAAGTCTGATAAATGCCGGAATAAGGACTAAGTCCAAAAAAAAAATTTTTTCAACTTTTTTCAATTTTACCCCCGTGGGATATATATTCTACCCACACACATTTGGAACTCTCCTGGGGTACCCTCACACATATTATTCCCTCATTTAGTGGATATTTTCACAAAAAAGTGAAATTTTCAAATATCCAGAAAATTGGCTGAAAATGACTAAATATCAAGGACTTATTGGGCGAATCACTCTGGAACTGAAATCGGAATGCTCAATGACATTTCCACTATCTGAAAGTCTGATAAACGCCGGAAAAATGACTAAGTCCAAAAAAAAATTTTTTTCAACTTTTTTCAATTTTACCCCCGTGGGATATATATTCTACCCACACACATTTGGAAATCTCCTGGGGTACCCTCACACATATTATTCCCTCATTTAGTGGATATTTTCACAAAAAAGTGAAATTTTCAAAAATCCAGAAAATTGGCTGAAAACGACTAAATATCAAGGACTCATTGGGCGAATCGCTCTGGAACTGAAATCGGAACGCTCACCGACATTTACCCTATCTGAAAGTCTGATAAACGGCGGATAAATGACTAAGTCCAAAAAAAAAATTTTTTCAACTTTTTTCAATTTTACCCCCGTGGGATATATATTCTACCCACACACATTTGGAACTCTCCTGGGGTACCCTCACACATATTATTCCCTCATTTAGTGGATATTTTCACAAAAAAGTGAAATTTTCAAAAATCCAGAAAATTCCCTGAAAATGACTAAATATCAAGGACTTATTGGGCTAATCGCTCTGGAACTGAAATCGGAACGCTCAATGACATTTCCCCTATCTGAAAGTCTGATAAATGCCGGAATAAGGACTAAGTCCAAAAAAAAAATTTTTTCAACTTTTTTCAATTTTACCCCCGTGGGATATATATTCTACCCACACACATTTGGAACTCTCCTGGGGTACCCTCACACATATTATTCCCTCATTTAGTGGATATTTTCACAAAAAAGTGAAATTTTCAAAAATCCAGAAAATTGGCTGAAAAAAACTAAATATCAAGGACTCATTGGGCGAATCGCTCTGGAACTGAAATCGGAACGCTCACTGACATTTACCCTATCTGAAAGTCTGATAAACGTCGGAAAAATGACTAAGTCCAAAAAAAAAATTTTTTTTCAACTTTTTTCAATTTTACCCCCGTGGGATATATATTCTACCCACACACATTTGGAACTCTCCTGGGGTACCCTCACACATATTATTCCCTCATTTAGTGGATATTTTAACAAAAAAGTGAAATTTTCAAAAATCCAGAAAATTGTCTGAAAACGACTAAATATCAAGGACTTATTGGTCGAATCGCTCTGGAACTGAAATCGGAACGCTCAATGACATATCCCCTATCTGAAATTCTGATAAACGCCGGAAAAAGGACTAAGTCCAAAAAAAAAATGTTTTCAACTTTTTTCAATTTTACCCCCGTGGGATATATATTCTACCCACACACATTTGGAACTCTCCTGGGGTACCCTCACACATATTATTCCCTCATTTAGTGGATATTTTCACAAAAAAGTGAAATTTTCAAATATCCAGAAAATTGGCTGAAAATGACTAAATATCAAGGACTTATTGGGCGAATCGCTCTGGAACTGAAATCGGAATGCTCAATGACATTTCCACTATCTGAAAGTCTGATAAACGCCGGAAAAATGACTAAGTCCAAAAAAAAATTTTTTTCAACTTTTTTCAATTTTACCCCCGTGGGATATATATTCTACCCACACACATTTGGAACTCTCCTGGGGTACCCTCACACATATTATTCCCTCATTTAGTGGATATTTTCACAAAAAAGTGAAATTTTCAAAAATCCAGAAAATTGGCTGAAAACGACTAAATATCAAGGACTCATTGGGCGAATCGCTCTGGAACTGAAATCGGAACGCTCACCGACATTTACCCTATCTGAAAGTCTGATAAACGGCGGATAAATGACTAAGTCCAAAAAAAAAATTTTTTCAACTTTTTTCAATTTTACCCCCGTGGGATATATATTCTACCCACACACATTTGGAACTCTCCTGGGGTACCCTCACACATATTATTCCCTCATTTAGTGGATATTTTCACAAAAAAGTGAAATTTTCAAAAATCCAGAAAATTCCCTGAAAATGACTAAATATCAAGGACTTATTGGGCGAATCGCTCTGGAACTGAAATCGGAACGCTCAATGACATTTCCCCTATCTGAAAGTCTGATAAATGCCGGAATAAGGACTAAGTCCAAAAAAAAAATTTTTTCAACTTTTTTCAATTTTACCCCCGTGGGATATATATTCTACCCACACACATTTGGAACTCTCCTGGGGTACCCTCACACATATTATTCCCTCATTTAGTGGATATTTTCACAAAAAAGTGAAATTTTCAAATATCCAGAAAATTGGCTGAAAATGACTAAATATCAAGGACTTATTGGGCGAATCGCTCTGGAACTGAAATCGGAACGCTCAATGACATTTCCACTATCTGAAAGTCTGATAAACGCCGGAAAAATGACTAAGTCCAAAAAAAAATTTTTTTCAACTTTTTTCAATTTTACCCCCGTGGGATATATATTCTACCCACACACATTTGGAACTCTCCTGGGGTACCCTCACACATATTATTCCCTCATTTAGTGGATATTTTCACAAAAAAGTGAAATTTTCAAAAATCCAGAAAATTGGCTGAAAAAAACTAAATATCAAGGACTCATTGGGCGAATCGCTCTGGAACTGAAATCGGAACGCTCACTGACATTTACCCTTTCTGAAAGTCTGATAAACGTCGGAAAAATGACTAAGTCCAAAAAAAAAAATTTTTTTCAACTTTTTTCAATTTTACACCCGTGGGATATATATTCTACCCACACACATTTGGAACTCTCCTGGGGTACCCTCACACATATTATTCCCTCATTTAGTGGATATTTTAACAAAAAAGTGAAATTTTCAAAAATCCAGAAAATTGTCTGAAAACGACTAAATATCAAGGACTTATTGGTCGAATCGCTCTGGAACTGAAATCGGAACGCTCAATGACATATCCCCTATCTGAAATTCTGATAAACGCCGGAAAAAGGACTAAGTCCAAAAAAAAAATGTTTTCAACTTTTTTCAATTTTACCCCCGTGGGATATATATTCTACCCACACACATTTGGAACTCTCCTGGGGTACCCTCACACATATTATTCCCTCATTTAGTGGATATTTTCACAAAAAAGTGAAATTTTCAAATATCCAGAAAATTGGCTGAAAATGACTAAATATCAAGGACTTATTGGGCGAATCGCTCTGGAACTGAAATCGGAACGCTCAATGACATTTCCACTATCTGAAAGTCTGATAAACGCCGGAAAAATGACTAAGTCCAAAAAAAAATTTTTTTCAACTTTTTTCAATTTTACCCCCGTGGGATATATATTCTACCCACACACATTTGGAACTCTCCTGGGGTACCCTCACACATATTATTCCCTCATTTAGTGGATATTTTCACAAAAAAGTGAAATTTTCAAAGATCCAGAAAATTGGCTGAAAACGACTAAATATCAAGGACTCATTGGGCGAATCGCTCTGGAACTGAAATCGGAACGCTCACCGACATTTACCCTATCTGAAAGTCTGATAAACGGCGGATAAATGACTAAGTCCAAAAAAAAAATTTTTTCAACTTTTTTCAATTTTACCCCCGTGGGATATATATTCTACCCACACACATTTGGAACTCTCCTGGGGTACCCTCACACATATTATTCCCTCATTTAGTGGATATTTTCACAAAAAAGTGAAATTTTCAAAAATCCAGAAAATTCCCTGAAAATGACTAAATATCAAGGACTTATTGGGCGAATCGCTCTGGAACTGAAATCGGAACGCTCAATGACATTTCCCCTATCTGAAAGTCTGATAAATGCCGGAATAAGGACTAAGTCCAAAAAAAAAATTTTTTCAACTTTTTTCAATTTTACCCCCGTGGGATATATATTCTACCCACACACATTTGGAACTCTCCTGGGGTACCCTCACACATATTATTCCCTCATTTAGTGGATATTTTCACAAAAAAGTGAAATTTTCAAATATCCAGAAAATTGGCTGAAAATGACTAAATATCAAGGACTTATTGGGCGAATCGCTCTGGAACTGAAATCGGAACGCTCAATGACATTTCCACTATCTGAAAGTCTGATAAACGCCGGAAAAATGACTAAGTCCAAAAAAAAAATTTTTTCAACTTTTTTCAATTTTACCCCCGTGGGATATATATTCTACCCACACACATTTGGAACTCTCCTGGGGTACCCTCACACATATTATTCCCTCATTTAGTGGATATTTTCACAAAAAAGTGAAATTTTCAAAAATCCAGAAAATTGGCTGAAAACGACTAAATATCAAGGACTCATTGGGCGAATCGCTCTGGAACTGAAATCGGAACGCTCACTGACAGTTCCCCTATCTGAAAATCTGATAAACGCCGGAAAAATGACTAAGTCCAAAAAAAAAAATTTTTTCAACTTTTTTCCATTTTACCCCCGTGGGATATATATTCTACCCAAACACATTTGGAACTTTCCTGGGGTACCATCACACATATTATTCCCTCATTTAGTGGATATTTTCACAAAAAGGTGAAATTTTCAAAAATCCAGAAAATTGGCTGAAAACGACTAAATATCAAGGACTCATAGGGCGAATCGCTCTGGAACTGAAATCGGAACGCTCACTGACAGTTCCCCTATCTGAAAATCTGATAAACGCCGGAAAAATGTCTAAGTCCAAAAAAAAATTTTTTTAAACTTTTTTCAATTTTACCCCCGTGGGATATATTCTACCCACACACATTTCGAACTCTCCTGGGGTACCCTCACACATATTATTCCCTCATTTAGTGGATATTTTCACAAAAAAGTGAAATTTTCAAAAATCCAGAAAATTGGCTGAAAATGACTAAATATCAAGGACTTATTGGGCGAATCGCTCTGGAACTGAAATCGGAACGCTCAATGACATTTCCCCTATCTGAAAGTCTGATAAACGCCGGAAAAATGACTAAGTCCAAAAAAAAAAATGTTTCAACTTTTTTCAATTTTACCCCCGTGGGATATATATTCTACCCACACACATTTGGATCTCTCCTGGGGTACCCTCACACATATTATTCCCTCATTTAGTGGATATTTTCACAAAAAAGTGAAATTTTCAAAAATCCAGAAAATTGGCTGAAAATGACTAAATATCAAGGACTCATTGGGCGAATCGCTCTGGAACTGAAATCGGAATGCTCACTGACATTTCCCTTATCTGAAAGTCTGATAAACACTGGAAAAATGACTAATTCATAAAAAAAAATGTTTTCAACTTTTTTCAATTTTACCCCCGTGGGATATATTATTCTACCCACACACATTTGGAACTCTCCTGGGGTACCCTCACACATATCATTCCTTCATTTAGTGGATATTTTCACAAAAAAGTGAAATTTTCAAAAATCCAAAATATTGGCTGAAAACGACTAAATATCAAGGACTCATTGGGCGAAACGCTCTGGAACTGAAATCGGAACGCTGACTGACATTTGCCCTATCTGAAAGTCTGATAAACGCCGGAAAAAAGACTAAGTTCAAAAAAAAAAATTTTCAACTTTTTTCAATTTTACCACCGTAGGATATATATTCTACCCACACACATTTGGAACTCTCCTGGGGTACCCTCACACATATTAATCCCTCATTTAGTGGATATTTTCACAAAAAAGGGAAATTTTCAAATATCCAGAAAATTGTCTGAAAACTACTAAATATCAAGGACTCAATGGGCGAATCGCTCTGGAACTGAAATCGGAACGCTCACTGACATTTGCCCTATCTGAAAGTCTGATAAACGCCTGAAAAATGACTAAGTCCAAAAAAAATTTTTTTTCAACTTTTTTCAATTTTTACCCCCGTGGGATATATATTCTACCCACACACATTTGGAACTCTCCTGGGGTACCCTCACACATATTATTCCCTCATTTAGTGGATATTTTCACAAAAAAGTAAAATTTTCAAAAATCCAGAAAATTGGCTGAAAATGAATAAATATCAAGGACTCATTGGGCGAATCGCTCTGGAACTGAAATTATAACGCTCACCGACATTTACCCTATCTGAAAGTCTGATAAACACCGGAAAAGTGACTTAGTCCAAAAAAAAAATGTTTTCAACTTTTTTCAATTTTACCCCCGTGGGATATATATTCTACCCACACACATTTGGAACACTCCTGGGGTACCCTCACACATATTATTCCCTCATTTAGTGGATATTTTCACAAAAAAGTGAAATTTTCAAAAATCCAGAAAATTGGCTGAAAACGACTAAATATCAAGGACTCATTGGGCGAATCGCTCTGGAACTGAAATCGGAACGCTCACTGACAGTTCCCCTATCTGAAAATCTGATAAACGCCGGAAAAATGACTAAGTCCAAAAAAAAAAATTTTTTCAACTTTTTTCCATTTTACCCCCGTGGGATATATATTCTACCCAAACACATTTGGAACTTTCCTGGGGTACCATCACACATATTATTCCCTCATTTAGTGGATATTTTCACAAAAAGGTGAAATTTTCAAAAATCCAGAAAATTGGCTGAAAACGACTAAATATCAAGGACTCATAGGGCGAATCGCTCTGGAACTGAAATCGGAACGCTCACTGACAGTTCCCCTATCTGAAAATCTGATAAACGCCGGAAAAATGTCTAAGTCCAAAAAAAAATTTTTTGAAACTTTTTTCAATTTTACCCCCGTGGGATATATTCTACCCACACACATTTCGAACTCTCCTGGGGTACCCTCACACATATTATTCCCTCATTTAGTGGATATTTTCACAAAAAAGTGAAATTTTCAAAAATCCAGAAAATTGGCTGAAAATGACTAAATATCAAGGACTCATTGGGCGAATCGCTCTGGAACTGAAATCGGAATGCTCACTGACATTTCCCTTATCTGTAAGTCTGATAAACACCGGAAAAGTGACTTAGTCCAAAAAAAAAATGTTTTCAACTTTTTTCAATTTTACCCCCGTGGGATATATATTCTACCCACACACATTTGGAACACTCCTGGGGTACCCTCACACATATTTTTCCCTCATTTAGTGGATATTTTCACAAAAAAGTGAAATTTTCAAAAATCCAGAAAATTGGCTGAAAACGACTAAATATCAAGGACTCATTGGGCGAATCGCTCTGGAACTGAAATCGGAATGCTCACTGACATTTCCCTTATCTGAAAGTCTGATAAACACTGGAAAAATGACTAATTCATAAAAAAAAATGTTTTCAACTTTTTTCAATTTTACCCCCGTGGGATATATTATTCTACCCACACACATTTGGAACTCTCCTGGGGTACCCTCACACATATCATTCCTTCATTTAGTGGATATTTTCACAAAAAAGTGAAATTTTCAAAAATCCAAAATATTGGCTGAAAACGACTAAATATCAAGGACTCATTGGGCGAAACGCTCTGGAACTGAAATCGGAACGCTGACTGACATTTGCCCTATCTGAAAGTCTGATAAACGCCGGAAAAAAGACTAAGTTCAAAAAAAAAAATTTTCAACTTTTTTCAATTTTACCACCGTAGGATATATATTCTACCCACACACATTTGGAACTCTCCTGGGGTACCCTCACACATATTAATCCCTCATTTAGTGGATATTTTCACAAAAAAGGGAAATTTTCAAATATCCAGAAAATTGTCTGAAAACTACTAAATATCAAGGACTCAATGGGCGAATCGCTCTGGAACTGAAATCGGAATGCTCACTGACATTTGCCCTATCTGAAAGTCTGATAAACGCCTGAAAAATGACTAAGTCCAAAAAAAATTTTTTTTCAACTTTTTTCAATTTTTACCCCCGTGGGATATATATTCTACCCACACACATTTGTAACACTCCTGGGGTACCCTCACACATATTATTCCCTCATTTAGTGGATATTTTCACAAAAAAGTGAAATTTTCAAAAATCCAGAAAATTGGCTGAAAACGACTAAATATCAAGGACTTATTGGGCGAATCGCTCTGGAACTGAAATCGGAACGCTCAATGACATTTCCCCTATCTGAAATTCTGATAAACGCCGGAAAAAGGACTAAGTCCAAAAAAAAAATGTTTTCAACTTTTTTCAATTTTACCCCCGTGGGATATATATTCTACCCACACACATTTGGAACTCTCCTGGGGTACCCTCACACATATTATTCCCTCATTTAGTGGATATTTTCACAAAAAAGTGAAATTTTCAAATATCCAGAAAATTGGCTGAAAATGACTAAATATCAAGGACTTATTGGGCGAATCGCTCTGGAACTGAAATCGGAACGCTCAATGACATTTACCCTATCTGAAAGTCTGATAAACGTCGGAAAAATGACTAAGTCCAAAAAAAAAATTTTTTCAACTTTTTTCAATTTTACCCCCGTGGGATATATATTCTACCCACACACATTTGGAACTCTCCTGGGGTACCCTCACACATATTATTCCCTCATTTAGTGGATATTTTCACAAAAAAGTGAAATTTTCAAAAATCCAGAAAATTGGCTGAAAACAACTAAATATCAAGGACTCATTGGGCGAATCGCTCTGGAACTGAAATCGGAACGCTCACTGACATTTACCCTATCTGAAAGTCTGATAAACGTCGGAAAAATGACTAAGTCCAAAAAAAAAATTTTTTTTCAACTTTTTTCAATTTTACCCCCGTGGGATATATATTCTACCCACACACATTTGGAACTCTCCTGGGGTACCCTCACACATATTATTCCCTCATTTAGTGGATATTTTAACAAAAAAGTGAAATTTTCAAAAATCCAGAAAATTGGCTGAAAACGACTAAATATCAAGGACTTATTGGGCGAATCGCTCTGGAACTGAAATCGGAACGCTCAATGACATTTCCCCTATCTGAAAGTCTGATAAACGCCGGAAAAATGACTAAGTCCAAAAAAAAAAATGTTTCAACTTTTTTCAATTTTACCCCCGTGGGATATATATTCTACCCACACACATTTGGAACTCTCCTGGGGTACCCTCACACATATTATTCCCTCATTTAGTGGATATTTTCACAAAAAAGTGAAATTTTCAAAAATCCAGAAAATTGGCTGAAAATGACTAAATATCAAGGACTCTTTGGGCGAATCGCTCTGGAACTGAAATCGGAATGCTCACTGACATTTCCCTTATCTGTAAGTCTGATAAACACCGGAAAAGTGACTTAGTCCAAAAAAAAAATGTTTTCAACTTTTTTCAATTTTACCCCCGTGGGATATATATTCTACCCACACACATTTGGAACACTCCTGGGGTACCCTCACACATATTTTTCCCTCATTTAGTGGATATTTTCACAAAAAAGTGAAATTTTCAAAAATCCAGAAAATTGGCTGAAAACGACTAAATATCAAGGACTCATTGGGCGAATCGCTCTGGAACTGAAATCGGAATGCTCACTGACATTTCCCTTATCTGAAAGTCTGATAAACACTGGAAAAATGACTAATTCATAAAAAAAAAAATTTTCAACTTTTTTCAATTTTACCACCGTAGGATATATATTCTACCCACACACATTTGGAACTCTCCTGGGGTACCCTCACACATATTAATCCCTCATTTAGTGGATATTTTCACAAAAAAGGGAAATTTTCAAATATCCAGAAAATTGTCTGAAAACTACTAAATATCAAGGACTCAATGGGCGAATCGCTCTGGAACTGAAATCGGAGCGCTCATTGACATTTCTCCTATCTGAAAGTCTGATAAATGCCGGAAAAATGATTAAGTCCAAAAAAAAAATTTTTTCAACTTTTTTCAATTTTTACCCCCGTGGGATATATATTCTACCCACACACATTTGGAACTCTCCTGGGGTACCCTCACACATATTATTCCCTCATTTAGTGGATATTTTCACAAAAAAGTAAAATTTTCAAAAATCCAGAAAATTGGCTGAAAACGACTAAATATCAAGGACTCATTGGGCGAATTGCTCTGGAACTGAAATCGGAACACTCACTGACATTTGCCCTATCTGAAAGTCTGATAAACGCCGGAAAAATGATTAAGTCCAAAAAAAAATTTTTTCAACTTTTTTCAAATTTACCCCCGTAGGATATATATTCTACCCACACACATTTGGAACACTCCTGGGGTACCCTCACGCATTTTATTCCCTCATTTACTGGATATTTTCACAAAAAAGTGAAATTTTCAAAAATCCAGAAAATTGTCTGAAAGCGACTAAATATAAAGGATTCATTGGGCGTATCTCTCTGAAACTGAAATCGGAACGCTCAGTGATATTTCCCCTATCTGAAAGTCTGATAAACGCTGGAAAAATGACTAAGTCTAAAAAAAAATTTTTTTCAACTTTTTTCAATTTTACCCATGTGGGATATATATTCTACCCACACACATTTGGAACTCTCCTGGGGTACCCTCACACATATTATTCCCTCATTTAGTGGATATTTTCACAAAAAAGTGAAATTTTCAAAAATCCAAAATATTGGCTGAAAACAACTAAACATCAAGGACTCATTGGGCGAATCGCTCTGGAACTGAAATTGGAATGCTCACTGACATTTCCCTTATCTGAAAGTCTGATAAACACCGGAAAAGTGACTTAGTCCAAAAAAAAAATGTTTTCAACTTTTTTCAATTTTACCCCCGTGGGATATATATTCTACCCACACACATTTGGAACACTCCTGGGGTACCCTCACACATATTATTCCCTCATTTAGTGGATATTTTCACAAAAAAGTGAAATTTTCAAAAATCCAGAAAATTGGCTGAAAACGACTAAATATCAAGGACTCATTGGGCGAATCGCTCTGGAACTGAAATCGGAACGCTCACTGACAGTTCCCCTATCTGAAAATCTGATAAACGCCGGAAAAATGACTAAGTCCAAAAAAAAAAATTTTTTCAACTTTTTTCCATTTTACCCCCGTGGGATATATATTCTACCCAAACACATTTGGAACTTTCCTGGGGTACCATCACACATATTATTCAGTCATTTAGTGGATATTTTCACAAAAAGGTGAAATTTTCAAAAATCCAGAAAATTGGCTGAAAACGACTAAATATCAAGGACTCATAGGGCGAATCGCTCTGGAACTGAAATCGGAATGCTCACTGACATTTCCCCTATCTGAAAATCTGATAAACGCCGGAAAAATGTCTAAGTCCAAAAAAAAATTTTTTTAAACTTTTTTCAATTTTACCCCCGTGGGATATATTCTACCCACACACATTTCGAACTCTCCTGGGGTACCCTCACACATATTATTCCCTCATTTAGTGGATATTTTCACAAAAAAGTGAAATTATCAAAAATCCAGAAAATTGGCTGAAAATGACTAAATATCAAGGACTCATTGGGCGAATCGCTCTGGAACTGAAATCGGAATGCTCACTGACATTTCCCTTATCTGTAAGTCTGATAAACACCGGAAAAGTGACTTAGTCCAAAAAAAAAATGTTTTCAACTTTTTTCAATTTTACCCCCGTGGGATATATATTCTACGCACACACATTTGGAACACTCCTGGGGTACCCTCACACATATTTTTCCCTCATTTAGTGGATATTTTCACAAAAAAGTGAAATTTTCAAAAATCCAGAAAATTGGCTGAAAACGACTAAATATCAAGGACTCATTGGGCGAATCGCTCTGGAACTGAAATCGGAATGCTCACTGACATTTCCCTTATCTGAAAGTCTGATAAACACTGGAAAAATGACTAATTCATAAAAAAAAATGTTTTCAACTTTTTTCAGTTTTACCCCCGTGGGATATATTATTCTACCCACACACATTTGGAACTCTCCTGGGGTACCCTCACACATATCATTCCTTCATTTAGTGGATATTTTCGCAAAAAAGTGAAATTTTCAAAAATCCAAAATATTGGCTGAAAACGACTAAATATCAAGGACTCATTGGGCGAAACGCTCTGGAACTGAAATCGGAACGCTGACTGACATTTGCCCTATCTGAAAGTCTGATAAACGCCGGAAAAAAGACTAAGTTCAAAAAAAAAAATTTTCAACTTTTTTCAATTTTACCACCGTAGGATATATATTCTACCCACACACATTTGGAACTCTCCTGGGGTACCCTCACACATATTAATCCCTCATTTAGTGGATATTTTCACAAAAAAGGGAAATTTTCAAATATCCAGAAAATTGTCTGAAAACTATTAAATATCAAGGACTCAATGGGCGAATCGCTCTGGAACTGAAATCGGAACGCTCACTGACATTTGCCCTATCTGAAAGTCTGATAAACGTCTGAAAAATGACTAAGTCCAAAAAAAAATTTTTTTCAACTTTTTTCAATTTTTACCCCCGTGGGATATATATTCTACCCACACACATTTGGAACTCTCCTGGGGTACCCTCACACATATTATTCCCTCATTTAGTGGATATTTTCACAAAAAAGTAAAATTTTCAAAAATCCAGAAAATTGGCTGAAAACGACTAAATATCAAGGACTCATTGGGCGAATTGCTCTGGAAATGAAATCGGAATGCTCACTGACATTTGCCCTCTCTGAAAGTCTGATAAACGCCGGAAAAATGACTAAGTTAAAAAAAAATATTTTTCAACTTTTTTCAATTTTACCCCCGTAGGATATATATTCTACCCACACACATTTGGAACTCTCCTGGGGTACCCTCACACATATTAATCCCTCATTTAGTGGATATTTTCACAAAAAAGTGAAATTTTCAAAAATCCATAAAATTGTCTGAAAACGACTAAATATCAAGGACTCAATGGGCTAATCGCTCTGGAACTGAAATCGGAATGCTCACTGACATTTCCCCTATCTGAAAGTCTGATAAACGCCGGAAAAATGACTAAGTCCAAAAAAAAAAATTTTTTAAAACTTTTTTCAATTTTACCCCCGTGGGATATATATTCTACCCACACACATTTGGAACTCTCCTGGGGTACCCTCACACATATTATTCCCTCATTTAGTGGATATTTTCACAAAAAAGTGAAATTTTCAAAAATCCAGCAAACTGGCTGAAAACGACTAAATATCAAGGACTCATTGGGCGAAACGCTCTGGAACTGAAATCGGAATGCTCACTGACATTTGCCCTATCTGAAAGTCTGATAAACGCCGGAAAAATGACTAAGTCCAAAAAAAAAAATGTTTTTAAACTTTTTTCAATTTTACCCCCGTGGGATATATATTCTACCCACACACATTTGGAACTCTCCTGGGGTACCCTCACACATATTATTCCCTCATTTAGTGGATATTTTCACAAAAAAGTGAAATTTTCAAAAATCCAGCAAACTGGCTGAAAACGACTAAATATCAAGGACTCATTGGGCGAAACGCTCTGGAACTGAAATCGGAATGCTCACTGACATTTGCCCTATCTGAAAGTCTGATAAACGGCGGAAAAATGACTAAGTTCAAAAAAAAAATTTTTCAACTTTTTTCAATTTTACCCCCGTAGGATATATATTCTACCCACACACATTTGGAACTCTCCTGGGGTACCCTCACACATATTATTCCCTCATTTAGTGGATATTTTCACAAAAAAGTGAAATTTTCAAAAATCCAGTAAATTGGCTGAAAACGACTAAATATCAAGGACTCATTGGGCGAAACGCTCTGGAACTGAAATCGGAACGCTGACTGACATTTGCCCTATCTGAAAGTCTGATAAACGCCGGAAAAAAGACTAAGTTAAAAAAAAAAATTTTTCAACTTTTTTCAATTTTACCCCCGTAGGATATATATTCTAACCACACACATTTGGAACTCTCCTGGGGTACCCTCACACATATTATTCCCTCATTTAGTGGATATTTTCACAAAAAAGGGAAATTTTCAAATATGCAGAAAATTGTCTGAAAACTACTAAATATCAAGGACTCAATGGGCGAATCGCTCTGGAACTGAAATCGGAACGCTCACTGATATTTGCCCTATCTGAAAGTCTGATAAACGCCTGAAAAATGACTAAGTCCAAAAAAATTTTTTTTAAACTTTTTTCAATTTTTACCCCCGTGGGATATATATTCTACCCACACACATTTGGAACTCTCCTGGGGTACCCTCACACATATTATTCCCTCATTTAGTGGATATTTTCACAAAAAAGTAAAATTTTCAAAAATCCAGAAAATTGGCTGAAAACGACTAAATATCAAGGACTCATTGGGCGAATCGCTCTGGAAATGAAATCGGAATGCTCACTGACATTTGCCCTCTCTGAAAGTCTGAGAAACGCCGGAAAAATGACTAAGTTCAAAAAAATATTTTTCAACTTTTTTCAATTTTACCCCCGTAGGATATATATTCTACCCACACACATTTGGAACTCTCCTGGGGCACCCTCACACATATTAATCCCTCATTTAGTGGATATTTTCACAAAAAAGTGAAATTTTCAAAAATCCATAAAATTGTCTGAAAACGACTAAATATCAAGGACTCAATGGGCTAATCGCTCTGGAACTGAAATCGGAACGCTCACTGACATTTCCCCTATCTGAAAGTCTGATAAACGCCGGAAAAATGACTAAGTCCAAAAAAAAAAATTTTTTAAAATTTTTTTGAATTTTACCCCCGTGGGATATATATTCTACCCACACACATTTGGAACTCTCCTGGGGTACCCTCACACATATTATTCCCTCATTTACTGGATATTTTCACAAAAAAGTGAAATTTTCAAAAATCCAGAAAATTGTCTGAAAATATAAATAAATATAAGGGAAAATATAAAGGATTCATTGGGCGAATCGCTCTGGAACTGAAATCGGAACGCTCAGTGATATTTCCCCTATCTGAAAGTCTGATAAACGCTGGAAAAATGACTAAGTCCAAAAAAAATTTTTTTTCAACTTTTTTCAATTTTACCCATGTGGGATATATATTCTACCCACACACATTTGGAACTCTCCTGGGGTACCCTCACACATATTATTCCCTCATTTAGTAGATATTTTCACAAAAAAGTGAAATTTTCAAAAATCCAGAAAATTGGCTGAAAACGACTAAATATCAAGGACTCATTGGGCGAATCGCTCTGGAACTGAAATCGGAAATCTCAATGATATTTCCCCTATCTGAAAGTCTGATAAATGCTGGAAAAATGACTATGTCCAAAAAAAAACTTTTTTCAACTTTTTTCAATTTTACCCCCGTGGGATATATATTCTACCCACACACATTTGGAACTCTCCTGGGGTACCCTCACACATATTATTCCCTCATTTAGTGAATATTTTCACAAAAAAGTGAAATTTTCAAAAATCCTATTATTGGCTGAAAACGACTAAACATCAAGGACTCATTGGGCGAATCGCTCTGGAACTGAAATCGGAATGCTCACTGACATTTCCCCTATCTGAAAATCTGATAAACGCCGGAAAAATGTCTAAGTCCAAAAAAAAAATTTTTTTCAACTTTTTTCAATTTTACCCCCGTGGGATATATATTCTACCCACACACATTTCGAACTCTCCTGGGGTACCCTCACACATATTATTCCCTCATTTAGTGGATATTTTCACAAAAAAGAGAAATTTTCAAAAATCCAGAAAATTGGCTGAAAACGACTAAATATCAAGGACTCATTGGGTGAATCGCTCTAGAACTGAAATCGGAAGGCTCACTGACATTTGCCCTATCTGAAAGTCTGATAAACGCCGGAAAAATGACTAAGTCCAAAAAAAAATTTTTTTTTAACTTTTTTCAATTTTACCCCCGTGGGATATATATTCTACCCACACACATTTGGAACTCTCCTGGGGTACCCTCACACATATTATTCCCTCATTTAGTGGATATTTTCACAAAAAAGAGAAATTTTCAAAAATCCAGAAAATTGGCTGAAAACGACTAAATATCAAGGACTCATTGGGTGAATCGCTCTAGAACTGAAATCGGAAGGCTCACTGACATTTGCCCTATCTGAAAGTCTGATAAACGCCGGAAAAATGACTAAGTCCAAAAAAAAATTTTTTTTTAACTTTTTTCAATTTTACCCCCGTGGGATATATATTCTACCCACACACATTTGGAACTCTCCTGGGGTACCCTCACACATATTATTCCCTCATTTAGTAGATATTTTCACAAAAAAGTGAAATTTTCAAAAATCCAGAAAATTGGCTGAAAACGACTCATAGGGCGAATCGCTCTGGAACTGAAATCGGAACGCTCACTGACATTTCCCCTATCTGAAAGTCTGATAAACGCTGGAAAAATGACTAAGTCCAAAAAAAAATTTTTTCAACTTTTTTCAAATTTACCCCCGTGGGATATATATTCTACCCACACACATTTGGAACACTCCTGGGGTACCCTCACACATATTATTCCCTCATTTACTGGATATTTTCACAAAAAAGTGAAACTTTCAAAAATCCGGAAAATTGGCTGAAAACGACTAAATATCAAGGAGTCATTGGGCGAATCGCTCTGGACCTGAAATCGGAACGCTCACTGACATTTGCCCTATCTGAAAGTCTGATAAATGTCGGAAAAATGACTAAGTCCAAAAAAAAAAAATGTTTTCAACTTTTTTCAATTTTACCCCCGTGGGATATATATTCTACCCACACACATTTGGAACTCTCCTGGGGTACCCTCACACATATTATTCCCTCATTTAGTGGATATTTTCACAAAAAAGTGAAATTTTCAAAAATCCAGAAAATTGGCTGAAAACGACTAAATATCAAGGACTCATTAGGCGAATCTCTCTGGAACTGAAATCGGAACGCTCACTGACATTTGCCCTATCTGAAAGTCTGATAAACGCCAGAAAAATGACTAAGTCCAAAAAAAAAAATGTTTTCAACTTTTTTCAATTTTACCCCTGTGGGATATATATTCTACCCACACACATTTGGAACTCTCCTGGGGTACCCTCACACATATTATTCCCTCATTTAATGCATATTTTCACAAAAAAGTGAAATTTTCAAAAATCCAGAAAATTGGCTGAAAACAACTAAATATCAAGGACTCATTGGGCGAATCGCTCTGGAACTGAAATCGGAACGCTCACTGACATTTGCCCTATCTGAAAGTCTGATAAACGCCGGAAACATGACTAAGTCCGAAAAAAAAAAATGCTTTCAACTTTTTTCAATTTTACCCCCGTAGGATATATATTCTACCCACACACATTTGGAACTCTCCTGGGGTACCCTCACACATATTATTCCCTCAATTAGTGGATATTTTCACAAAAAAAGTGAAATTTTCAAAAATCCAAAATATTGGCTGAAAACGACTAAATATCAAGGACTCATTGGGCGAATCTCTCTGGAACTGAAATCGGAACGCTCACTGACATTTGCCCTACCTGAAAGTCTGATAAACGCAGGAAAAATGACTAAGTCCGAAAAAAAAAAATGTTTTCAACTTTTTTCAATTTTACCCCCGTGGGATATATATTCTACCCACACACATTTGGAACTCTCCAGGGGTACCCTCACACATATTATTCCCTCATTTAGTGGATATTTTCACAAAGAAGTGAAATTTTCAAAAATCCAGAAAATTGGCTGAAAATGACTAAATATCAAGGACTCATTGGGCGAATCGCACTGGAACTGAAATCGGAACGCTCACTGACATTTCCCCTATCTGAAAGTCTGATAAACGGCGGAAAAATGACTAAGTCATAAGAAAAAAATTTTCAACTTTTTTCAATTTTACTCCCGTGGGATATATATTCTACCCACACACATTTGGAACTCTCCTGGGTTACCCTCACACATATTATTCCCTCATTTAGTGGATATTTTCACAAAAAAGTGAAATTTTCAAAAATCCAGAAAATTGACTGAAAACGACTAAATATCAAGGACTCATTGGGTGAATCGCTCTGGAACTGAAATCGGAACGCTCACTGACATTTGCCCTATCTGAAAGTCTGATAAACGCCGGAAAAATGACTAAGTCGAAAAAAAAATTTTTTCCAACTTTTTTAAATTTTACCCTCGTGGGATATATATTCTACCCACACACATTTGGAACTCTCCTGGGGTTCCCTTACACATATTATTCCATCATTTAGTGGATATTTTCACAAAAAAGTGAAATTTTCAAAAATCCAGAAAATTGGCTGAAAACGACTAAATATCAAGGGCTCAATGGGCGAATCGCTCTGGAACTGAAATCGGAATGCTCACTGACATTTCCCCTATCTGAAAGTCTGATAAACGCCAGAAAAATGACGAAGTCCAAAAAAAATTTTTTTTCAACTTTTTTCAATTTTACCCCCGTGGGATATATATTCTACCCCCACACATTTCGAACTCTCCTGGGGTACCCTCACACATATTATTCCCTCATTTAATGCATATTTTCACAAAAAAGTGAAATTTTCAAAAATCCAGAAAATTGGCTGAAAACGACTAAATATCAAGGACTCATTGGGCGAATCGCTCTGTAACTGAAATCGGAACGCTCACTGACATTTCCCCTATCTGCAAGTCTGATAAACGCCGGAAAAATGACTAAGTCCAAAAAAAAAAATGTTTTCAACTTTTTTCAATTTTACCCCTGTGGGATATATATTCTACCGACACACATTTGGAACTCGCCTGGGGTACCCTCACACATATTATTCCCTCATTTAGTGGATATTTTCACAAAAAAGTGAAATTTTCAAAAATCCAAAATATTGGCTGAAAACGACTAAATATCAAGGACTCATTGGGCGAATCGCTCTGGAACTGAAATCGGAATGCTCACTGACATTTGCCCTATCTGAAAGTCTGATAAACGCAGGAAAAATGACTAAGTCCGAAAAAAAAAAATGTTTTCAACTTTTTTAAATTTTACCCCCGTGGGATATATATTCTACCCCCACACATTTCGAACTCTCCTGGGGTACCCTCACACATATTATTCCCTCATTTTGTGGATATTTTCACAAAACAGTGAAATTTTCAAAAATCCGAAAATTGGCTGAAAACGACTAAATATCAAGGACTCGTTGGGCAAATCACTCTGGAACTGAAATCGGAACGCTCACTGACATTTCCCCTATCTGAAAGTTTGATAAACGCCGGAAAAATGAGTAAGTCCAAAAAAAAATTTTTTTCAATTTTTTTCAATTTGACCCCCGTGGGATATATATTCTACCCACACACATTTCGAACTCTCCCGGGGTACCCTCACACATATTATTCCCTCATTTAATGGATATTTTCACAAAAAAGTGAAATTTTCAAAAATCCAAAATATTGGCTGAAAACGACTAAATATCAAGGACTCATTGGGCGAATCGCTCTGGAACTGAAATCGGAACGCTCACTGACATTTCCCCTATCTGAAAGTCTGATAAACGCCGGAAAAATGACTAAGTCCAAAAAAAAAATGTTTTCAACTTTTTTCAATTTTACCCCCGTGGGATATATATTCTACCCACACACATTTGGAACTCTCCTGGGGTACCCTCACACATATTATTCCCTCATTTAGTGGATATTTTCACAAAAAAGTGAAATTTTCAAAAATCCAGGAAATTGGCTGAAAACGACTAAATATCAAGGAGTCATTGGACGAATCGCTCTGGAACTGAAATCGGAATGCTCACTGACATTTCCCCTATCTGAAAGTCTGATAAACGCCAGAAAAATGACGAAGTCCAAAAAAAATTTTTTTTCAACTTTTTTCAATTTTACCCCCGTGGGATATATATTCTACCCCCACACATTTCGAACTCTCCTGGGGTACCCTCACACATATTATTCCCTCATTTAATGCATATTTTCACAAAAAAGTGAAATTTTCAAAAATCCAGAAAATTGGCTGAAAACGACTAAATATCAAGGACTCATTGGGCGAATCGCTCTGTAACTGAAATCGGAACGCTCACTGACATTTCCCCTATCTGCAAGTCTGATAAACGCCGGAAAAATGACTAAGTCCAAAAAAAAAAATGTTTTCAACTTTTTTCAATTTTACCCCTGTGGGATATATATTCTACCGACACACATTTGGAACTCGCCTGGGGTACCCTCACACATATTATTCCCTCATTTAGTGGATATTTTCACAAAAAAGTGAAATTTTCAAAAATCCAAAATATTGGCTGAAAACGACTAAATATCAAGGACTCATTGGGCGAATCGCTCTGGAACTGAAATCGGAATGCTCACTGACATTTGCCCTATCTGAAAGTCTGATAAACGCAGGAAAAATGACTAAGTCCGAAAAAAAAAAATGTTTTCAACTTTTTTAAATTTTACCCCCGTGGGATATATATTCTACCCCCACACATTTCGAACTCTCCTGGGGTACCCTCACACATATTATTCCCTCATTTTGTGGATATTTTCACAAAACAGTGAAATTTTCAAAAATCCGAAAATTGGCTGAAAACGACTAAATATCAAGGACTCGTTGGGCAATTCACTCTGGAACTGAAATCGGAACGCTCACTGACATTTCCCCTATCTGAAAGTTTGATAAACGCCGGAAAAATGAGTAAGTCCAAAAAAAAATTTTTTTCAATTTTTTTCAATTTTACCCCCGTGGGATATATATTCTACCCACACACATTTCGAACTCTCCCGGGGTACCCTCACACATATTATTCCCTCATTTAATGGATATTTTCACAAAAAAGTGAAATTTTCAAAAATCCAAAATATTGGCTGAAAACGACTAAATATCAAGGACTCATTGGGCGAATCGCTCTGGAACTGAAATCGGAACGCTCACTGACATTTCCCCTATCTGAAAGTCTGATAAACGCCGGAAAAATGACTAAGTCCAAAAAAAAAATGTTTTCAACTTTTTTCAATTTTACCCCCGTGGGATATATATTCTACCCACACACATTTGGAACTCTCCTGGGGTACCCTCACACATATTATTCCCTCATTTAGTGGATATTTTCACAAAAAAGTGAAATTTTCAAAAATCCAGGAAATTGGCTGAAAACGACTAAATATCAAGGAGTCATTGGACGAATCGCTCTGGAACTGATATCAGAAGCTCACTGACATTTGCCCTATCTGAAAGTCTGATAAACGCCGGAAAAATGACTAAGTCCAAAAAAAAAAAATGTTTTCAACTTTTTTCAATTTTACCCCCCGTGGGATATATATGCTACCCACACACATTTGTAACTCTCCTGGGGTCCCTCACACATATTATTCCCTCATTTAGTGGATATTTTCACAAAAAAGTGAAATTTTCAAAAATCCAGAAAATTGGCTGAAAACGACTAAATATCAAGGACTCTTTGGGCAAATCACTCTGGAACTGAAATCGGAACGCTCACTAAAATTTCCCCTATCTGAAAATCTGATAAACGCCGGAAAAATGACTAAGTCCAAAAAAAATTTTTTTTCAACTTTTTTCAGTTTTACCCCGGTGGGATATATATTCTACCCACACACATTTGGAACTCTCCAGGGTTACCCTCACACATATTATTTCCTCATTTACTGGATATTTTGACAAAAAAAGTTAAATTTTCAAAAATCCAGAAAATTGGCTGAAAACGACTAAATATCAAGGACTCATTGGGCGAATCACTCTGGAACTGAAATCGGAACGCTCACTGACATTTCCTCTATCTGAAAGTCTGATAAATGGCGGAAAAATGAGTAAGTCCAAAAAAAATTTTTTTTTAACTTTTTTCAATTTTACCCCCATGAGATACATATTCTACCCACACACATTTCGCACTCTCCTGGGGTACCCTCACACATATTATTCCCTCATTTAGTGGATATTTTCACAAAAAAGTGAAATTTTCAAAAATCCAAAATATTGGCTGAAAATGACTAAATATCAAGGACTCATTGGGCGAATCGCTCTGGAACTGAAATCGGAATGCTCACTGACATTTGCCCTATCTGAAAGTCTGATAAACGCCGGAAAAATGACTAAGTCCAAAAAAAAAATTTTTTCAAATTTTTTCAATTTTACCCCCGTGGGATATATATTCTACCCACACACATTTGGATCTCTCCTGGGGTACCCTCACACATATTATTCCCTCATTTAGTGGATATTTTCACAAAAAAGTGAAATTTTCAAAAATCCAAAATATTGGCTGAAAACGACTAAACATTAAGGACTCATTGGGCGAATCGCTCTGGAACTGAAATCGGAACACTCACTGACATTTGCCCTATCTGAAAGTCTGATAAACGCCGGAAAAATGACTAAGTCCAAAAAAAAAAAATTTTCAACTTTTTTCAATTTTACCCCCGTGGGATATATATTCTACCCACACACATTTGGAACTCTCCTGGGGTACCCTCACACATATTATTCCCTCATTTAGTGGATATTTTCACAAAAAAGTGAAATTTTTAAAAATCCAGAAAATTGGCTGAAAACGACAAAATATCAAGGACTCATTGGGTGAATCACTCTGGAACTGAAATCGGAACGCTCACTGACATTTCCCCTTTCTGAAAGTCTGATAAACACCGGAAAAATGACTAAGTCCAAAAAAAAAATGTTTTCAACTTTTTTCAATTTTACCCCCGTGGGATACATATTCTACCCACACACATTTGGAACTCTCCTGGGGTACCCTCAACACATATTATTCCCTCATTTAGTGGATATTTTCACAAAAAAGTGAAATTTTCAAAAATTCAGAAAATTGGCTGAAAACGACTAAATATCAAGGACTCATTGGGCGAATCACTCTGGAGCTGAAATCGGAACGCTCACTGACATTTCCCCTATCTGAAAGTCTGATAAACGCCGGAAAAATGACTAAGTCGAAAAAAAAAAAATTTTCAAATTTTTTCAATTTTACCCCCGTGGGATATATATTCTACCCACACACATTTGGATCTCTCCTGGGGTACCCTCACACATATTATTCCCTCATTTAGTGGATATTTTCACAAAAAAGTGAAATTTTCAAAAATCCAAAATATTGGCTGAAAACGACTAAACATTAAGGACTCATTGGGCGAATCGCTCTGGAACTGAAATCGGAACACTCACTGACATTTGCTCTATCTGAAAGTCTGATAAACGCCGGAAAAATGACTAAGTCCAAAAAAAAAAAATATTCAACTTTTTTCAATTTTACCCCCGTGGGATATATATTCTACCCACACACATTTGGAACTCTCCTGGGGTACCCTCACACATATTATTCCCTCATTTAGTGGATATTTTCACAAAAAAGTGAAATTTTCAAAAATCCAAAATATTGGCTGAAAACGACTAAATATCAAGGACTCATTGGGCGAATCGCTCTGGAACTGAAATCTGAACGCTAACTGACATTTCCCCTATCTGAAAGTCTGATAAACGCCGGAAAAATGACTAAGTCCAAAAAAAAAATGATTTCAACTTTTTTCAATTTTAACCCCGTGGGATATATATTGTACCCACACACATTTGGAACTCTCCTGGGGTACCCTCAACACATATTATTCCCTCATTTAGTGGATATTTTCACAAAAAAAGTGAAATTTTCAAAAATTTAGAAAATTGGCTGAAAACGAC
The DNA here is from genome assembly GCF_046119375.1 of Phyllobates terribilis. Classification (NCBI taxonomy): domain Eukaryota; kingdom Metazoa; phylum Chordata; class Amphibia; order Anura; family Dendrobatidae; genus Phyllobates; species Phyllobates terribilis. The sequence goes on along the minus strand of NW_027362772.1, from coordinate 188,840,916 downwards.
TAAATATCAAGGACTCATTGGGCCAATCGCTCTGGAACTGAAATAGGAATGCTCACTGACATCTCCCCTATTTGAAAGTCTGATAAACGGCGGAAAAATGACTAAGTCCAAAAAAAAATTTTTTTAAACTTTTTTCAACTTTACCCCCGTGGGATATATATTCTACCCACATACATTTCGAACTCTCCTGGTGTACCCTCACACATATTATTTCCTCATTTAGTGGATATTTTCACAAAAAAAGTGAAATTTTCAAAAATCCAGAAAATTGGCTGAAAACGACTAAATATCAAGGACTCATTGGGCCAATCGCTCTGGAACTGAAATCGGAATGCTCACTGATATTTCCCCTCTCTGAAAGTCTGATAAATGCGGGAAAAATGACTAAGTCCAAAAAAAAATTTTTTTCAACTTTTTTCAATTTTACCCCCGTGGGATATATATTATACCCACACACATTTCGAACTCTCCTGTGGTACCCTCACACATATTATTCCCTCATTTAGTAGATATTTTCACAAAAAAGTGAAATTTTCAAAAATCCAAAATATTGGCTGAAAACGACTAAACATTAAAGACTCATTGGGCGAATCGCTCTGGAACTGAAATCGGAACACTCACTGACATTTGCTCTATCTGAAAGTCTGATAAACGCCGGAAAAATGACTAAGTCCAAAAAAAAAACATTTTCAACTTTTTTCAATTTTACTCCCGTGGGATATATATTCTACCCACACACATTTGGAACTCTCCTGGGGTACCCTCACACATATTATTCCCTCATTTAGTGGATATTTTCACAAAAAAGTGAAATTTTCAAAAATCCAAAATATTGGCTGAAAACGACTAAATATCAAGGACTCATTGGGCGAATCGCTCTGGAACTGAAATCTGAACGCTAAGTGACATTTCCCCTATCTGAAAGTCTGATAAACGCCGGAAAAATGACTAAGTCCAAAAAAAAATTTTTTCAACTTTTTTCAATTTTACCCCCGTGGGATATATATTCTACCCACACACATTTGGAACTCTCCTGGAGTACCCTCACACATATTATTCCCTCATTTAGTGGATATTTTCACAAAAAAGTGAAATTTTCAAAAATCCAGAAAATTGGCTGAAAACGACTAAATATCAAGGACTCATTGGGCGAATCACTCTGGAACTGAAATCTGAATGCTCACTGACATTTCCCCTATCTGAAAGTCTGATAAACGCCGGAAAAATGACTAAGTCCAAAAAAAAAAAATTTTCAACTTTTTTCAATTTTACCCCCGTGGGATATATATTCTACCCACACACATTTGGAACTCTCCTGGGGTACCCTCACACATATTATTCCCTCATTTAGTGGATATTTTCACAAAAAAGTGAAATTTTCAAAAATCCGAAAATTGGCTGAAAACGACTAAATATCAAGGACTCGTTGGGCAAATCACTCTGGAACTGAAATCGGAACGCTCACTGACATTTCCCCTATCTGAAAGTTTGATAAACGCCGGAAAAATGAGTAAGTCCAAAAAAAAATTTTTTTCAATTTTTTTCAATTTTACCCCCGTGGGATATATATTCTACCCACACACATTTCGAACTCTCCCGGGGTACCCTCACACATATTATTCCCTCATTTAATGGATATTTTCACAAAAAAGTGAAATTTTCAAAAATCCAAAATATTGGCTGAAAACGACTAAATATCAAGGACTCATTGGGCGAATCGCTCTGGAACTGAAATCGGAACGCTCACTGACATTTCCCCTATCTGAAAGTCTGATAAACGCCGGAAAAATGACTAAGTCCAAAAAAAAAATGTTTTCAACTTTTTTCAATTTTACCCCCGTGGGATATATATTCTACCCACACACATTTGGAACTCTCCTGGGGTACCCTCACACATATTATTCCCTCATTTAGTGGATATTTTCACAAAAAAGTGAAATTTTCAAAAATCCAGGAAATTGGCTGAAAACGACTAAATATCAAGGAGTCATTGGACGAATCGCTCTGGAACTGATATCAGAAGCTCACTGACATTTGCCCTATCTGAAAGTCTGATAAACGCCGGAAAAATGACTAAGTCCGAAAAAAAAAAATGTTTTCAACTTTTTTCAATTTTACCCCCCGTGGGATATATATGCTACCCACACACATTTGTAACTCTCCTGGGGTCCCTCACACATATTATTCCCTCATTTAGTTGATATTTTCACAAAAAAGTGAAATTTTCAAAAATCCAGAAAATTGGCTGAAAACGACTAAATATCAAGGACTCTTTGGGAAAATCACTCTGGAACTGAAATCGGAACGCTCACTAACATTTCCCCTATCTGAAAATCTGATAAACGCCGGAAAAATGACTAAGTCCAAAAAAAATTTTTTTTCAACTTTTTTCAGTTTTACCCCGGTGGGATATATATTCTACCCACACACATTTGGAACTCTCCAGGGTTACCCTCACACATATTATTTCCTCATTTACTGGATATTTTGACAAAAAAAGTTAAATTTTCAAAAATCCAGAAAATTGGCTGAAAACGACTAAATATCAAGGACTCATTGGGCGAATCACTCTGGAACTGAAATCGGAACGCTCACTGACATTTCCTCTATCTGAAAGTCTGATAAATGGCGGAAAAATGAGTAAGTCCAAAAAAAATTTTTTTTTAACTTTTTTCAATTTTACCCCCATGAGATACCTATTCTACCCACACACATTTCGCACTCTCCTGGGGTACCCTCACACATATTATTCCCTCATTTAGTGGATATTTTCACAAAAAAGTGAAATTTTCAAAAATCCAAAATATTGGCTGAAAATGACTAAATATCAAGGACTCATTGGGCGAATCGCTCTGGAACTGAAATCGGAATGCTCACTGACATTTGCCCTATCTGAAAGTCTGATAAACGCCGGAAAAATGACTAAGTCCAAAAAAAAAATTTTTTCAAATTTTTTCAATTTTACCCCCGTGGGATATATATTCTACCCACACACATTTGGATCTCTCCTGGGGTACCCTCACACATATTATTCCCTCATTTAGTGGATATTTTCACAAAAAAGTGAAATTTTCAAAAATCCAAAATATTGGCTGAAAACGACTAAACATTAAGGACTCATTGGGCGAATCGCTCTGGAACTGAAATCGGAACACTCACTGACATTTGCCCTATCTGAAAGTCTGATAAACGCCGGAAAAATGACTAAGTCCAAAAAAAAAAAATTTTCAACTTTTTTCAATTTTACCCCCGTGGGATATATATTCTACCCACACACATTTGGAACTCTCCTGGGGTACCCTCACACATATTATTCCCTCATTTAGTGGATATTTTCACAAAAAAGTGAAATTTTTAAAAATCCAGAAAATTGGCTGAAAACGACAAAATATCAAGGACTCATTGGGTGAATCACTCTGGAACTGAAATCGGAACGCTCACTGACATTTCCCCTTTCTGAAAGTCTGATAAACACCGGAAAAATGACTAAGTCCAAAAAAAAAATGTTTTCAACTTTTTTCAATTTTACCCCCGTGGGATACATATTCTACCCACACACATTTGGAACTCTCCTGGGGTACCCTCAACACATATTATTCCCTCATTTAGTGGATATTTTCACAAAAAAGTGAAATTTTCAAAAATTTAGAAAATTGGCTGAAAACGACTAAATATCAAGGACTCATTGGGCCAATCGCTCTGGAACTGAAATCGGAATGCTCACTGATATTTCCCCTCTCTGAAAGTCTGATAAATGCGGGAAAAATGACTAAGTCCAAAAAAAAATTTTTTTCAACTTTTTTCAATTTTACCCCCGTGGGATATATATTATACCCACACACATTTCGAACTCTCCTGTGGTACCCTCACACATATTATTCCCTCATTTAGTAGATATTTTCACAAAAAAGTGAAATTTTCAAAAATCCAAAATATTGGCTGAAAACGACTAAATATCAAGGACTCATTGGGCGAATCGCTCTGGAACTGAAATCTGAACGCTAAGTGACATTTCCCCTATCTGAAAGTCTGATAAACGCCGGAAAAATGACTAAGTCCAAAAAAAAAAAATTTTCAACTTTTTTCAATTTTACCCCCGTGGGATATATATTCTACCCACACACATTTGGAACTCTCCTGGAGTACCCTCACACATATTATTCCCTCATTTAGTGGATATTTTCACAAAAAAGTGAAATTTTCAAAAATCCAGAAAATTGGCTGAAAACGACTAAATATCAAGGACTCATTGGGCGAATCACTCTGGAACTGAAATCTGAACGCTCACTGACATTTCCCCTATCTGAAAGTCTGATAAACGCCGGAAAAATGACTAAGTCCAAAAAAAAAAAATTTTCAACTTTTTTCAATTTTACCCCCGTGGGATATATATTCTACCCACACACATTTGGAACTCTCCTGGGGTACCCTCACACATATTATTTCCTCATTTAGTGGATATTTTCACAAAAAAGTGAAATTTTCAAAAATCCAGAAAATTGGCTGAAAACGACTAAATATCAAGGACTCATTGGGTGAATCACTCAGGAACTGAAATCGGAACGCTCACTGACATTTCCCCTCTCTGAAAGTCTGATAAACGCCGGAAAAATGACTAAGTCCAAAAAAAAAAATGATTTCAACTTTTTTCAATTTTAACCCCGTGGGATATATATTGTACCCACACACATTTGGAACTCTCCTGGGGTACCCTCACACATATTATTCCCTCATTTTGTGGATATTTTCACAAAAAAGTGAAATTTTCAAAAATCCAAAATATTGGCTGAAAATGACTAAATATCAAGGACTCATTGGGCGAATCGCTCTGGAACTGAAATCGGAACGCTCACTGACATTTCCCCTATCTGAAAGTCTGATAAACGCCGGAAAAATGACTAAGTCCAAAAAAAAAATTTTTTCAACTTTTTTCAATTTTACCCCCGTTGGATATATATTCTACCCACACACATTTGGAACTCTCCTGGGGTACCCTCACACATATTATTCCCTCATTTAGGGGATATTTTCACAAAAAAGTGAAATTTTCAAAAATCCAGAAAATTGGCTGAAAACGACTAAATATCAAGGACTTATTGGGTGAATCACTCTGGAGCTGAAATCGGAACGCTCACTGACATTTCCTCTCTCTGAAAGTCTGATAAACGCCGGAAAAATGACTAAATCCCAAAAAAATTTTTTTCAACTTTTTTCAATTTTACCCCCGTGGGATATATATTCTACCCACACACATTTGGAACTCTCCTGGGGTACCCTCACACATATTATTCCCTCATTTAGTGCATATTTTCACAAAAAAGTGAAATTTTGAAAAATCCAAAAAATTGGCTGAAAACGACTAAATATCAAGGACTCATTGGGCGAATCGCTCTGGAACTGAAATCGGAACGCTCACTGACATTTACCCTATCTGAAAGTCTGATAAACGCCGGAAAAATGACTAAGTCCAAAAAAAAATGTTTTCAACTTTTTTGAATTTTACCCCCGTGGGATATATATTCTACCCACACACATTTGGAACTCTCCTGGGGTACCCTCACACATATTATTCCCTCATTTAGTGGATATTTTCACAAGAAAGTGAAATTTTCAAAAATCCAAAATATTGGCTGAAAACGACTAAATATCAAGGACTCATTGGGCGAATCGCTCAGGAACTGAAATCGGAACACTCACTGACATTTCCCCTATCTGAAAGTCTGATAAACGCCGGAAAAATGACTAAGTCAAAAAAAAAAATTTTTTTCAACTTTTTTCAATTTTAACCCCGTGGGATATATATTCTACCCACACACATTTGGAACTCTCCTGGAGTACCCTCACACATATTATTCCCTCATTTAGTGGATATTTTCACAAAAAAGTGAAATTTTCAAAAATCCAAAATATTGGCTGAAAACGACTAAACATCAAGGACTCATTTGGCGAATCGCTCTGGAACTGAAATCGGAATGCTCAGTGACATTAGCCCTATCTGAAAGTCTGATGAACGCCGGAAAAATGACTAAGTCCAAAAAAATTTTTTTAACTTTTTTCAATTTTTACCCCCGTTGGATATATATTCTACCCACACACATTTGGAACTCTCCTGGGGTACCCTCACACATATTATTCCCTCATTTAGTGGATATTTTCACAAAAAAGTGAAATTTTCAAAAATCCAGAAAATTGGCTGAAAACGACTAAATATCAAGGACTCATTGGGTGAATCACTCTGGAGCTGAAATCGGAACGCTCACTGACATTTCCTCTCTCTGAAAGTCTGATAAACGCCGGAAAAATGACTAAATCCAAAAAAATTTTTTTTCAACTTTTTTCAATTTTACCCCCGTGGGATATATATTCTAACCACACACATTTGGAACTCTCCTGGGGTACCCTCACACATATTATTCCCTCATTTAGTGCATATTTTCACAAAAAAGTGAAATTTTCAAAAATGCAAAAAATTGGCTGAAAAGGACTAAATATCAAGGACTCATTGGGCGAATCGCTCTGGAACTGAAATCGGAACGCTCACTGACATTTACCCTATCTGAAAGTCTGATAAACGCCGGAAAAATGACTAAGTCCAAAAAAAAATGTTTTCAACTTTTTTCAATTTTACCCCCGTGGGATATATATTCTACCCACACACATTTGGAACTCTCCTGGGGTACCCTCACACATATTATTCCCTCATTTAGTGGATATTTTCACAAAAAAGTGAAATTTTCAAAAATCCAAAATATTGGTTGAAAACGACTAAATATCAAGGACTCATTTGGCGAATCGCTCTGGAACTGAAATCGGAATGCTCACTGTCATTTTCCCTAAATGAAAGTCTGATAAACACTGCAAAAATGACTAAGTCCAAAAAAAAAATGTTTTCAACTTTTTTCAATTTTACCCCCGTGGGATTTATATTCTACCCACACACATTTGGAACTCTCCTGGGGTACCCTCACACATATTATTCCCTCATTTAGTGGATATTTTCACAAAAAAGTGAAATTTTCAAAAATCCAAAATATTGGCTGAAAACGACTAAACATCAAGGACTCATTTGGCGAATCGCTCTGGAACTGAAATCGGAACGCTCAGTGACATTAGCCCTATCTGAAAGTCTGATGAACGCCGGAAAAATGACTAAGTCCAAAAAAATTTTTTTCAACTTTTTTCAATTTTACCCCCGTTGGATATATATTCTACCCACACACATTTGGAACTCTCCTGGGGTACCCTCACACATATTATTCCCTCATTTAGTGGATATTTTCACAAAAAAGTGAAATTTTCAAAAATCCAGAAAATTGGCTGAAAACGACTAAATATCAAGGACTCATTGGGTGAATCACTCTGGAGCTGAAATCGGAATGCTCACTGACATTTCCTCTCTCTGAAAGTCTGATAAACGCCGGAAAAATGACTAAATCCAAAAAAAATTTTTTTCAACTTTTTTCAATTTTACCCCCGTGGGATATATATTCTACCCACACACATTTGGAACTCTCCTGGGGTACCCTCACACATATTATTCCCTCATTTAGTGCATATTTTCACAAAAAAGTGAAATTTTCAAAAATCCAAAAAATTGGCTGAAAACGACTAAATATCAAGGACTCATTGGGCGAATCGCTCTGGAACTGAAATCGGAACGCTCACTGACATTTACCCTATCTGAAAGTCTGATAAACGCCGGAAAAATGACTAAGTCCAAAAAAAAATGTTTTCAACTTTTTTCAATTTTACCCCCGTGGGATATATATTCTACCCACACACATTTGGAACTCTCCTGGGGTACCCTCACACATATTATTCCCTCATTTAGTGGATATTTTCACAAAAAAGTGAAATTTTCAAAAATCCAAAATATTGGCTGAAAAAGACTAAATATCAAGGACTCATTGGGCGAATCGCTCAGGAACTGAAATCGGAACGCTCACTGACATTTCCCCTATCTGAAAGTCTGATAAACGCCGGAAAAATGACTAAGTCAAAAAAAAAAATTTTTTTAAACTTTTTTCAATTTTAACCCCGTGGGATATATATTCTACCCACACACATTTGGAACTCTCCTGGAGTACCCTCACACATATTATTCCCTCATTTAGTGGATATTTTCACAAAAAAGTGAAATTTTCAAAAATCCAAAATATTGGCTGAAAACGACTAAACATCAAGGACTCATTTGGCGAATCGCTCTGGAACTGAAATCGGAACGCTCAGTGACATTAGCCCTATCTGAAAGTCTGATGAACGCCGGAAAAATGACTAAGTCCAAAAAAATTTTTTTCAACTTTTTTCAATTTTACCCCCGTTGGATATATATTCTACCCACACACATTTGGAACTCTCCTGGGGTACCCTCACACATATTATTCCCTCATTTAGTGGATATTTTCACAAAAAAGTGAAATTTTCAAAAATCCAGAAAATTGGCTGAAAACGACTAAATATCAAGGACTTATTGGGTGAATCACTCTGGAGCTGAAATCGGAACGCTCACTGACATTTCCTCTCTCTGAAAGTCTGATAAACGCCGGAAAAATGACTAAATCCAAAAAAAATTTTTTTCAACTTTTTTCAATTTTACCCCCGTGGGATATATATTCTACCCACACACATTTGGAACTCTCCTGGGGTACCCTCACACATATTATTCCCTCATTTAGTGCATATTTTCACAAAAAAGTGAAATTTTGAAAAATCCAAAAAATTGGCTGAAAACGACTAAATATCAAGGACTCATTGGGCGAATCGCTCTGGAACTGAAATCGGAACGCTCACTGACATTTACCCTATCTGAAAGTCTGATAAACGCCGGAAAAATGACTAAGTCCAAAAAAAAATGTTTTCAACTTTTTTGAATTTTACCCCCGTGGGATATATATTCTACCCACACACATTTGGAACTCTCCTGGGGTACCCTCACACATATTATTCCCTCATTTAGTGGATATTTTCACAAAAAAGTGAAATTTTCAAAAATCCAAAATATTGGCTGAAAACGACTAAATATCAAGGACTCATTGGGCGAATCGCTCAGGAACTGAAATCGGAACGCTCACTGACATTTCCCCTATCTGAAAGTCTGATAAACGCCGGAAAAATGACTAAGTCAAAAAAAAAAATTTTTTTCAACTTTTTTCAATTTTAACCCCGTGGGATATATATTCTACCCACACACATTTGGAACTCTCCTGGGGTACCCTCACACATATTATTCCCTCATTTAGTGGATATTTTCACAAAAAAGTGAAATTTTCAAAAATCCAGAAAATTGGCTGAAAACGACTAAATATCAAGGACTCATTGGGTGAATCACTCTGGAGCTGAAATCGGAATGCTCACTGACATTTCCTCTCTCTGAAAGTCTGATAAACGCCGGAAAAATGACTAAATCCAAAAAAAAATTTTTTCAACTTTTTTCAATTTTACCCCCGTGGGATATATATTCTACCCACACACATTTGGAACTCTCCTGGGGTACCCTCACACATATTATTCCCTCATTTAGTGCATATTTTCACAAAAAAGTGAAATTTTCAAAAATCCAAAAAATTGGCTGAAAACGACTAAACATCAAGGACTCATTTGGCGAATCGCTCTGGAACTGAAATCGGAACGCTCAGTGACATTAGCCCTATCTGAAAGTCTGATGAACGCCGGAAAAATGACTAAGTCCAAAAAAAATTTTTTTAACTTTTTTCAATTTTACCCCCGTTGGATATATATTCTACCCACACACATTTGGAACTCTCCTGGGGTACCCTCACACATATCATTCCCTCATTTAGTGGATATTTTCACAAAAAAGTGAAATTTTCAAAAATCCAGAAAATTGGCTGAAAACGACTAAATATCAAGGACTCATTGGGTGAATCACTCTGGAGCTGAAATCGGAACGCTCACTGACATTTCCTCTCTCTGAAAGTCTGATAAACGCCGGAAAAATGACTAAATCCCAAAAAATTTTTTTTCAACTTTTTTCAATTTTACCCCCGTGGGATATATATTCTACCCACACACATTTGGAACTCTCCTGGGGTACCCTCACACATATTATTCCCTCATTTAGTGCATATTTTCACAAAAAAGTGAAATTTTCAAAAATGCAAAAAATTGGCTGAAAACGACTAAATATCAAGGACTCATTGGGCGAATCGCTCTGGAACTGAAATCGGAACGCTCACTGACATTTACCCTATCTGAAAGTCTGATAAACGCCGGAAAAATGACTAAGTCCAAAAAAAAAATGTTTTCAACTTTTTTCAATTTTACCCCCGTGGGATATATATTCTACCCACACACATTTGGAACTCTCCTGGGGTACCCTCACACATATTATTCCCTCATTTAGTGGATATTTTCACAAAAAAGTGAAATTTTCAAAAATCCAAAATATTGGTTGAAAACGACTAAATATCAAGGACTCATTTGGCGAATCGCTCTGGAACTGAAATCGGAATGCTCACTGTCATTTTCCCTAAATGAAAGTCTGATAAACACTGGAAAAATGACTAAGTCCAAAAAAAAAATGTTTTCAACTTTTTTCAATTTTACCCCCGTGGGATTTATATTCTACCCACACACATTTGGAACTCTCCTGGGGTACCCTCACACATATTATTCCCTCATTTAGTGCATATTTTCACAAAAAAGTGAAATTTTCAAAAATCCAAAAAATTGGCTGAAAACGACTAAATATCAAGGACTCATTGGGCGAATCGCTCTGGAACTGAAATCGGAACGCTCACTGACATTTACCCTATCTGAAAGTCTGATAAACGCCGGAAAAATGACTAAGTCCAAAAAAAAATGTTTTCAACTTTTTTCAATTTTACCCCCGTGGGATATATATTCTACCCACACACATTTGGAACTCTCCTGGGGTACCCTCACACATATTATTCCCTCATTTAGTGGATATTTTCACAAAAAAGTGAAATTTTCAAAAATCCAAAATATTGGCTGAAAACGACTAAATATCAAGGACTCATTTGGCGAATCGCTCTGGAACTGAAATCGGAATGCTCACTGTCATTTTCCCTAACTGAAAGTCTGATAAACACTGGAAAAATGACTAAGTCCAAAAAAAAAATGTTTTCAACTTTTTTCAATTTTACCCCCGTGGGATATATATTCTACCCACACACATTTGGAACTCTCCTGGGGTACCCTCACACATATTATTCCCTCATTTAGTGGATATTTTCACAAAAAAGTGAAATTTTCAAACATCCAAAATATTGGCTGAAAACGACTAAATATCAAGGACTCATTGGGCGAATCGCTCTGGAACTGAAATCGGAATGCTCACTGTCATTTTCCCTAACTGAAAGTCTGATAAACACTGGAAAAATGACTAAGTCCAAAAAAAAAATGTTTTCAACTTTTTTCAATTTTACCCCCGTGGGATTTATATTCTACCCACATTTGGAACTCTCCTGGGGTACCCTCACACATATTATTCCCTCATTTAGTGCATATTTTCACAAAAAAGTGAAATTTTCAAAAATCCAAAAAATTGGCTGAAAACGACTAAATATCAAGGACTCATTGGGCGAATCACTCTGGAACTGAAATCGGAACGCTCACTGACTTTTCCCCTATCTGAAAGTCTGATAAACGCCGGAAAAATGACTAAGTCCAAAAAAAATATTTTTTCAACTTTTTTCAATTTTACCCCCGTGGGATATATATTCTACCCACACACATTTGGAACTCTCCTGGAGTACCCTCACACATATTATTCCCTCATTTAGTGGATATTTTCAGAAAAAAGTGAAATTTTCAAAAATCCAGAAAATTGGCTGAAAACGACTAAATATCAAGGACTCATTGGGCGAATCACTCTGGAACTGAAATCGGAACGCTCACTGACATTTCCAATATCTGAAAGTCTGATAAACGCCGGAAAAATGACTAAGTCAAAAAAAAATTTTTTTTCAACTTTTTTCAATTTTACCCCCGTGGGATTTATATTCTACCCACACACATTTGGAACTCTCCTGGGGTACCCTCACACATATTATTCCCTCATTTAGTGCATATTTTCACAAAAAAGTGAAATTTTCAAAAATCCAAAAAATTGGCTGAAAACGACTAAATATCAAGGACTCATTGGGCGAATCGCTCTGGAACTGAAATCGGAACGCTCACCGACATTTACCCTATCTGAAAGTCTGATAAACGCCGGAAAAATGACTAAGTCCAAAAAAAAAATTTTTCAACTTTTTTCAATTTTACCCCCGTGGGATATATATTCTACAATCAAATTACAGCAGCAGGGGTATAGAAATAACTACACAAAAAAATGTAAACACAAGCAGGTGTAGTGCTATAGGAAATTAAAACTTAACATTTATTACCACTAGATAAAATATGTGCAACACACAAGTACTTAAAAACACAGATGTACTGTCTATAATATTAAATAGCCAAAGTACTTCCATATATTGTTACGTCCAAAGATATAGATATATGTCATATAAGCATATTGTATCTCTGACGTAGCCAGAAAAGTGTAGCAAACAGGAAGTAATGGAGCCTACAGGACACTATTACAATTTATTGTGTCTCAATATGTGAGAACGCAGGAACATTAACCCTATCAATGGTAACCATTTAACCTTGGTTTATAAAAAAATGGAACATCCTCACCAATTTTGATATCCGTTCCCGCTCTCAGACTTCAAAATAGCACCATATGATGGGGGCAGACCATGTCTAATAGGGTCACCAACCCATCACAATATACCGCTCCCGACGCGTTTCTTTGCCTCAGCTAGTCATCAGTGGAAAAAAGAGAGAAGACATGCGGTATGCACGCTGCCCACAATCGCGCAGCTCATTCACCAGACAGTCTGACAAAAAATGTGTTCCTCTTTGGTGGAAAGTACTTCCACCAACTCAGGGGTACTGCGATGGGGAGCCCATGTGCCCCATCGTATGCCAATCTTTACCTGGGTTGGTGGGAGGAAACCGTCGTGTTTGGAGACATCCCCATTGAGGGTGGTGAAAACATTCTACTATGGGTTCGATATATTGACGAGGTCCTAGTAATGTGGAAGGGGGACAAAGCATCCTTTGGAGACCTTGTGGGAAGGCTTAACCACAATGACCTCAACCTACATTTTACTTTTGAGTTTGGCCCCCATGAGTTGCCCTTCCATGACATCCTTATACGGATAAGTCCTTGTGTGTTGCACATATTTTATCTAGTGGTAATAAATGTTAAGTTTTAATTTCCTATAGCACTACACCTGCTTGTGTTTTGATATATATTCTACCCACACACGTTTGGAACTCTCCTGGGGTATCCTCACACATATTATTCCCTCATTTAGTGGATATTTTCACAAAAAAGTGAAATTTTCAAAAATCCAGAAAATTGGCTGAAAACGACTAAATATCAAGGACTCATTGGGCGAATCGCTCTGGAACTGAAATCGGAATGCTCACTGACATTTCCCCTATCTGAAAGTCTGATAAACGCCGGAAAAATGACTAAGTCCAAAAAAAAATTTTTTTCAACTTTTTTCAATTTTACCCCTGTGGGATATATATTCTACCCACACACATTTGGAACTCTCCTGGGGGTACCCTCACACATATTATTCCCTCATTTAGTGGATATTTTCACAAAAAAGAGAAATTTTCAAGAATCCAGAAAATTAGCAGAAAACGACTAAATATCAAAAACTCATTGGGCGAATCGCTCTGGTATTGAAATCGGAGCACTTACTGACATTTACCCTTTCTGAAAATCTGATAAACGCCAGAAAAATGACTAAGTCCAAAAAAAAAATTTTTTCAACTTTTTTCAATTTTAACTCAGTGGGATATATATTCTACCCACACACATTTGGAACTCTCCTGAGGTACCCTCACACATATTATTCCCTCATTTAGTGGATATTTTCATAAAAAAAGTGAAATTTTCAAAAATCCAGAAAATTGGCTGAAAACGACTAAATATCAAGGACTCATTGGGCGAATCTCTCTGGAACTGAAATCGGAACGCTCACTGACATTTCCCCTATCTGAAAGTCTGATAAACGCCGGAAAATGACTAAGTACCAAAAAAAAAATTTTTTCAACTTTTTTCAATTTTACCCCCGTGGGATATATATTCTACCCACACACATTTGGAACTCTCCTGGGGTACCCTCACACATATTATTCCCTCATTTAGTGGATATTTTCACAAAAAAGTGAAATTTTCAAAAATCCAAAATATTGGCTGAAAACGACTAAATATCAAGGACTCATTGGGCGAATCGCTCTGGTACTGAAATCGGAACGCTCACTGACATTTGCCCTATCTGAAAGTCTGACAAACGCCGGAAAAATGAATAAGTCCAAAAAAAAAATTTTTTAAACTTTTTTCAATTTTACCCCCGTGGGATATATATTCTACCCACACAAATTTGGAACTCTCCTGGGGTACCCTCACACATATTATTCCCTCATTTAGTGGATATTTTAGCAAAAAAGTGAAATTTTCAAAAATTCAGAAAATTGCCTGAAAACGACGAAACATCAAGGACTCATCCGGCGAATCGCTCTGGAACTGAAATCGGAACGCTCATTGACTTTTCCCCTATCTGAAAGTCTGATAAACGCCGGAAAATGACTAAGTACAAAAAAAAAAATTTTTTTCAACTTTTTTTCAATTTTACCCCCGTGGGATATATATTCTACCCACACACATTTGGAACTCTCCTGGGGTACCCTCACACATATTATTCCCTCATTTAGTGGATATTTTCACAAAAAAGTGAAATTTTCAAAAATCCAGAAAATTGGCTAAAAGCGACTAAATATCAAGGACTCATTGGGCGAATCGCTCTGGAACTGAAATCGGAACGCTCACTGACATTTCCCCTATCTGAAAGTCTGATAAACACCGGAAAAATGACTAAGTCCAAAAAAATTTTTTTTTAAACTTTTTTAAATTTTACCCCCGTGGGAAATATATTCTACCCACATACATTTGGAACTCTCCTGGGGTACCCTCACACATATTATTCCCTCATTTAGTAGATATTTTCACAAAAAAGTGAAATTTTCAAAAATTCTAAATATTGGCTGAAAACGACTAAATATCAAGGACTCATTGGGCAAATCGCTCTGGAACTGAAATCGAAACGCTCACTGATATTTGCCCTATCTGAAAGTCTGATAAACGCCGGAAAAATGACTAAGTCCAAAAAAAATTTTTTTCAACTTTTTTCAATTTTACCCCCGTGGGATATATATTCTACCCACACACATTTGGAATTCTCCTGGGGTACCCTCACACATATTATTCCCTCATTTAGTGGATATTTTCACAAAAAAGTGAAATTTTCAAAAATTTAAAATATTGGCTGAAAATAACTAAATATCAAGGACTCATTGCGCGAGTTGCTCTGGAACTGAAATCGGAATGCTCACTGACATTTCCCCTATCTGAAAGTCTAATAAACGCCGGAAAATGACTAAGTACCAAAAAAAAAATTTTTTAAACTTTTTTCAATTTTACCCCCTTGGGTTATATATATATACCCACACACATTTGGAACTCTCCTGGGGTACCCTCACACATATCATTCCCTTATTTAGTGGATATTTTCACAAAAAAGTGAAATTTTCAAAAATCCAGAAAATCGGCTGAAAATGATTAAATATCAAGGACTGATTGGGAGAATCGCTCTGGAACTGAAATCGGAATGCTCACTGACATTTGTCCTATCTGAAAGACTGATAAACGCCGGAAAAATGACTAAGTCCAAAAAAAATTTTTTTTCAACTTTTTTCAATTTTACCCCCGTGGGATATGTATTCTACCCACACACGTTTGGAACTCTCCTGGGGTACCCTCACACATATTATTCCCTCATTTAGTGGATATTTTCACAAAAAAGTGAAATTTTCAAAAATCCAGAAAATTGGCTGAAAAGGACTAAATATCAAGGACTCATTGGGCGAATCGCTCTGGAACTGAAATCGGAACGCTCACTGACATTTCCCCTATCTGAAAGTCTGCTAAACGCCGGAAAAATGACTAAGTCCAAAAAAAATTTTTTTTCAACTTTTTTCAATTTTAACTCAGTGGGATATATATTCTACCCACACACATTTGGAACTCTCCTGAGGTACCCTCACACATATTATTCCCTCATTTAGTGGATATTTTCATAAAAAAAGTGAAATTTTCAAAAATCCAGAAAATTGGCTGAAAACGACTAAATATCAAGGACTCATTGGGCGAATCTCTCTGGAACTGAAATCGGAACGCTCACAGACTTTTCCCCTATCTGAAAGTCTGATAAACGCCGGAAAATGACTAAGTACAAAAAAAAAAAATTTTTTCAACTTTTTTTCAATTTTACCCCCGTGGGATATATATTCTACCCACACACATTTGGAACTCTCCTGGGGTACCCTCACACATATTATTCCCTCATTTAGTGGATATTTTCACAAAAAAGTGAAATTTTAAAAAATCCAGAAAATTGGCTGAAAACGACTAAATATCAAGGACTCATTGGGCAAATCGCTCTGGAACTGAAATCGAAACGCTCAAACGCCCTATCTGAAAGTCTGATAAACGCCGGAAAATGACTAAGTACCAAAAAAATTTTTTTTCAACTTTTTTCAATTTTACCCCCGTGGGATATATATTCTGCCCACACACATTTGGAATTCTCCTGGGGTACTCTCACACATATTATTCCCTCATTTAGTGGATATTTTCACAAGAAAGTGAAATTTTCAAAACTTTAAAATATTGGCTGAAAATGACTAAATATCAAGGACTCATTGCGTGAGTTGCTCTGGAACTGAAATCGGAATGCTCACTGACATTTCCCCTATCTGAAAGTCTGATAAACGCCGGAAAATGACTAAGTCCAAAAAAAAATTTTTTAAACTTTTTTCAATTTTACCCCCGTGGGATATATATTCTACCCACACACATTTGGAACTCTCCTGGGGAAACCTCACACATATTATTCCCTCATTTAGTGGATATTTTCACAAAAAAGTGAAATTTTCAAAAATCCAGAAAATTGGCTGAAAACGACTAAATATCAAGGACTCAATGGGCGAATCGCTCTGGAACTGAAATCGTAACGCTCACTAACATTTGCCCTACCTGAAAGTCTGATAAACGCCGGAAAAATGACTAAGCTCAAAAAAATTTTTTTTTAACTTCTTTCAATTTTGCCCCCGTAGGATATATATTCTACCCACACACATTTGGAACTCTACTGGGGTACCCTCACACATATTATTCCCTCATTTAGTGGATATTTTCACAAAACAGTGAAATTTTCAAAAATCCAGAAAATTGGCTGAAAACGACTAAATTTCAAGGACTCAATGGGCGAATCACTTTGGAACTGAAATCGGAACGCTCACTGACATTTCCCCTATTTGAAAGTCTGAAAAATGCCGGAAAAATGACTAAGTCCAAAAAAAATTTTTTTTCAACTTTTTTCAATTTTACACCCATGGGATATATATTCTACCCACACACATTTGGAACTCTCCTGGGGTACCCTCACACATATTATTCCCTCATTTAGTGGATATTTTCACAAAAAAGTGAAATTTTCAAAAATCCAAAATATTGGCTGAAAACGACTAAATATCAAGGACTCATTGGGCGAATCGCTCTGGTACTGAAATCAGAACGCTCACTGACATTTGCCTTATCTGAAAGTCTGACAAACACCGGAAAAATGAATGTCCAAAAAAAAAATTTTTTAAACTTTTTTCAATTTTACCCCCGTGGGATATATATTCTACCCACACACATTTGGAACTCTCCTGGGGTAACCTCACACATATTATTCCCTCATTTAGTGGATATTTTCACAAAAAAGTGAAATTTTCAAAAATTCAAAATATTGGCTGAAAACCACTAAATATCAAGTACTCATTGGGTGAATCGCTCTGCAACTGAAATTGGAATGCTCACTGACATTTCCCCTATCTGAAAGTCTGATAAACGCCGGGAAAATGACTAAGTCCAAAAAAAAATTTTTTTCAACTTTTTTCAATTTTACCCCCGTGGGATATATATTCTACCCACACACATTTGGAACTCTCCTGGGGTACCCTCACACATATTATTCCCTCATTTAGTGGATATTTTCACAAAAAAGTGAAATTTTCAAAAATCCAGAAAATTGGCTGAAAACGACTAAATATCAAGGACTCAATGGGCGAATCGCTCTGGAACTGAAATCGGAACGCTCACTGACATTTGCTCTATCTGAAAGTCTGATAAACGCCGGAAAAATGACTAAGTTCAAAAAAAAACTTTTTCAACTTTTTTCAATTTTACCCCGTAGGATATATATTCTACCCACACACATTTGGAACTCTCCTGGGGTACCCTCACACATATTATTCCCTCATTTAGTGGATATTTTCACAAAAAAGTGAAATTTTCAAAAATCCAGAAAATTGGCTGAAAACGACTAAATATCAAGGACTCATTGGGCGAATCACTCTGGAACTGAAATCGGAACGCTCACTGACATTTGCCCTATCTGAAAGTCTGATAAACGCCGGAAAAATGACAAAGTTCAAAAAAAAAATTTTTCAACTTTTTTCAATTTTACCCCCGTAGGATATATATTCTACCCACCACATTTGGAACTCTCCTGGGGTACCCTCACACGTATTATTCCCTCATTTAGTGGATATTTTCACAAAAAAGTGAAATTTTCAAAAATCCAGAAAATTGGCTGAAAACGACTAAATATCAAGGACTCAATGGGTGAATCGCTCTGGAACTGAAATCGGAATGCTCACTGACATTTCCCCTATCTGAAAGTCTGATAAACAGCGGAAAAATGACTAAGTCCAAAAAAATTTTTTTTTCAACTTTTTTCAATTTTACCCCCGTGGGATATATATTCTACCCACACACATTTGGAACACTCCTGGGGTACCCTCACACATATTATTCCCTCATTTAGTGGATATTTTCACAAAAAAGTGAAATTTTCAAAAATCCAGAAAATTGGCTGAAAACGACTAAATATCAAGGACTCATTGGGCGAATCGCTCTGGTACTGAAATCGGAACGCTCACTGACATTTGCCCTATCTGAAAGTCTGATAAAAGCCGGAAAAATTACAAAGTTCAAAAAAAAATTTTTTCAACTTTTTTCAACTTTACCCCCGTGGGATATATATTCTACCCACACACATTTGGAACACTCCTGGGGTACCCTCACACATATTATTCCCTCATTTAGTGGATATTTTCACAAAAAAGTGAAATTTTCAAAAATCCAGAAAATTGGCTGAAAAGGACTAAATACCAAGGACTCAATGGGCAAATCGCTCTGGAACTGAAATCGGAACGCTCACTGACACTTGCCCTATCTGAAAGTCTGATAAACGCCGGAAAAATGACAGTCTAAAAAAAAATTTTTTTCAACTTTTTTCAATTTTACCCCTGTGGGATATATATTCTACCCACACACATTTGGAACTCTCCTGGGGTACCCTCACACATATTATTCCCTCAATTAGTGGATATTTTCACAAAAAAGATAAATTTTCAAAAATCCAGAAAATTGGCTGAAAACGACTAAATATCAAGGACTCATTGGGCGAATCGCTCTGGAACTGAAATTGGAATGCTCAATGACATATGCCCTATCTGAAAGTCTGATAAACGCCGGAAAAAAGACTAAGTGCAAAAAAAACTTTTTTTAAACTTTTTTCAATTTTACCCCCGTGGGATATATATTCTACCCACACACATTTGGAACTCTCCTGGGGTACCCTCACACATGTTATTCCCTCATTTAGTGGATATTTTCAAAAAAAAGTGAAATTTTCAAAAATCCAAAATATTGGCTGAAAACGACTAAATATCAAGGACTCATTGGGCGAATCGCTCTGGTACTGAAATCAGAACGCTCACTGACATTTGCCTTATCTGAAAGTCTGACAAACGCCAGAAAAATGAATGTCCAAAAAAAAAATTTTTTAAACTTTTTTCAACTTTACCCCCGTGGGATATATATTCTACCCACACAAATTTGGAACTCTCCTGGGGTACCCTCACACATATTATTCCCTCATTTAGTGGATATTTTCACAAAAAAGTGAAATTTTCAAAAATCCAGAAAATTGGCTGAAAACGACTAAATATCAAGAACTCATTGGGCGAATCGCTCTGGAACTGAAATCGGAACGCTCACTGACATTTCCCCTATCTGAAAGTCTGATAAACGTCGGAAAAATGACTAAGTCCAAAAAAAATTTTTTTGAAACTTTTTTCAATTTTACCCCCGTGGGATATATAGTCTACCCATACACATTTGGAACTCTCCTGGGGTACCCTCACACATGTTATTCCCTCATTTAGTGGATATTTTCACAAAAAAGTGAAATTTTCAAAAATCCAGAAAATTGGCTGAAAACGACTTAATATCAAGGACTCAATGGGCGAATCGCTCTGGAACTGAAATCGGAACGCTCACTGACATTTGCCTATCTGAAAGTCTGATAAACGCCGGAAAAATGACTAAGTCCAAAAAAAATTTTTTTTAAACTTTTTTAAATTTTACCCCCGTGGGATATATATTCTACCCACACACATTTGGAACTCTCCTGGGGTACCCTCACACATATTATTCCCTCATTTAGTGGATATTTATACAAAAAAGTGAAATTTTCAAAAATCCAGAAAATTGGCTGAAAACGACTAAATATCAAGGACTCAATGGGCGAATCGCTCTGGAACTGAAATCGGAACGCTCACTGACATTTGCTCTATCTGAAAGTCTGATAAACGCCGGAAAAATGACTAAGTTCAAAAAAAAACTTTTTCAACTTTTTTCAATTTTACCCCGTAGGATATATATTCTACCCACACACATTTGGAACTCTCCTGGGGTACCCTCACACATATTATTCCCTCATTTAGTGGATATTTTCACAAAAAAGTGAAATTTTCAAAAATCCAGAAAATTGGCTGAAAACGACTAAATATCAAGGACTCATTGGGCGAATCACTCTGGAACTGAAATCGGAACGCTCACTGACATTTGCCCTATCTGAAAGTCTGATAAACGCCGGAAAAATGACAAAGTTCAAAAAAAAATTTTTTCAACTTTTTTCAATTTTACCCCCGTAGGATATATATTCTACCCACCACATTTGGAACTCTCCTGGGGTACCCTCACACGTATTATTCCCTCATTTAGTGGATATTTTCACAAAAAAGTGAAATTTTCAAAAATCCAGAAAATTGGCTGAAAACGACTAAATATCAAGGACTCAATGGGTGAATCGCTCTGGAGCTGAAATCGGAATGCTCACTGACATTTCCCCTATCTGAAAGTCTGATAAACAGCGGAAAAATGACTAAGTCCAAAAAAAATTTTTTTTTCAACTTTTTTCAATTTTACCCCCGTGGGATATATATTCTACCCACACACATTTGGAACACTCCTGGGGTACCCTCACACATATTATTCCCTCATTTAGTGGATATTTTCACAAAAAAGTGAAATTTTCAAAAATTCAAAATATTGGCTCAAAACCACTAAATATCAAGGACTCATTGGGCGAATCGCTCTGGAACTGAAATTGGAATGCTCACTGACATTTCCCCTCTCTGAAAGTCTGATAAACGCCGGGAAAATGACTAAGTCCAAAAAAAAATTTTTTTCAACTTTTTTCAATTTTACCCCCGTGGGATATATATTCTACCCACACACATTTGGAACTCTCCTGGGGTACCCTCACACATATTATTCCCTCATTTAGTGGATATTTTCACAAAAAAGTGAAATTTTCAAAAATCCAGAAAATTGGCTGAAAACGACTAAATATCAAGGACTCAATGGGCGAATCGCTCTGGAACTGAAATCGGAACGCTCACTGACATTTGCCTATCTGAAAGTCTGATAAACGCCGGAAAAATGACTAAGTTCAAAAAAAAACTTTTTAAACTTTTTTCAATTTTACCCCGTAGGATATATATTCTACCCACACACATTTGGAACTCTCCTGGGGTACCCTCACACATATTATTCCCTCATTTAGTGGATATTTTCACAAAAAAGTGAAATTGTCAAAAATCCAGAAAATTGGCTGAAAACGACTAAATATCAAGCACTCATTGGGCGAATCACTCTGGAACTGAAATTGGAACGCTCACTGACATTTGCCCTATCTGAAAGTCTGATAAACGCCGGAAAAATGACAAAGTTCAAAAAAAAAATTTTTCAACTTTTTTCAATTTTACCCCCGTAGGATATATATTCTACCCACCACATTTGGAACTCTCCTGGGGTACCCTCACACGTATTATTCCCTCATTTAGTGGATATTTTCACAAAAAAGTGAAATTTTCAAAAATCCAGAAAATTGGCTGAAAACGACTAAATATCAAGGACTCAATGGGTGAATCGCTCTGGAACTGAAATCGGAATGCTCACTGACATTTCCCCTATCTGAAAGTCTGATAAACAGCGGAAAAATGACTAAGTCCAAAAAAAATTTTTTTTTCAACTTTTTTCAATTTTACCCCCGTGGGATATATATTCTACCCACACACATTTGGAACACTCCTGGGGTACCCTCACACATATTATTCCCTCATTTAGTTGATATTTTCACAAAAAAGTGAAATTTTCAAAAATCCAGAAAATTGGCTGAAAACGACTAAATATCAAGGACTCATTGGGCGAATCGCTCTGGTACTGAAATCGGAACGCTCACTGACATTTGCCCTATCTGAAAGTCTGATAAAAGCCGGAAAAATGACAAAGTTCAAAAAAAAATTTTTTCAACTTTTTTCAACTTTACCCCCGTGGGATATATATTCTACCCACACACATTTGGAACACTCCTGGGGTACCCTCACACATATTATTCCCTCATTTAGTGGATATTTTCACAAAAAAGTGAAATTTTCAAAAATCCAGAAAATTGGCTGAAAAGGGCTAAATACCAAGGACTCAATGGGCAAATCGCTCTGGAACTGAAATCGGAACGCTCACTGACACTTGCCCTATCTGAAAGTCTGATAAACGCCGGAAAAATGACTAAGTTCAAAAAAAAACTTTTTCAACTTTTTTCAATTTTACCCCGTAGGATATATATTCTACCCACACACATTTGGAACTCTCCTGGGGTACCCTCACACATATTATTCCCTCATTTAGTGGATATTTTCACAAAAAAGTGAAATTTTCAAAAATCCAGAAAATTGGCTGAAAACGACTAAATATCAAGGACTCATTGGGCGAATCACTCTGGAACTGAAATCGGAACGCTCACTGACATTTGCCCTATCTGAAAGTCTGATAAACGCCGGAAAAATGACAAAGTTCAAAAAAAAAATTTTTCAACTTTTTTCAATTTTACCCCCGTAGGATATATATTCTACCCACCACATTTGGAACTCTCCTGGGGTACCCTCACACGTATTATTCCCTCATTTAGTGGATATTTTCACAAAAAAGTGAAATTTTCAAAAATCCAGAAAATTGGCTGAAAACGACTAAATATCAAGGACTCAATGGGTGAATCGCTCTGGAACTGAAATCGGAATGCTCACTGACATTTCCCCTATCTGAAAGTCTGATAAACAGCGGAAAAATGACTAAGTCCAAAAAAAATTTTTTTTTCAACTTTTTTCAATTTTACCCCCGTGGGATATATATTCTACCCACACACATTTGGAACACTCCTGGGGTACCCTCACACATATTATTCCCTCATTTAGTGGATATTTTCACAAAAAAGTGAAATTTTCAAAAATCCAGAAAATTGGCTGAAAACGACTAAATACCAAGGACTCAATGGGCAAATCGCTCTGGAACTGAAATCGGAACGCTCACTGACACTTGCCCTATCTGAAAGTCTGATAAACGCCGGAAAAATGACTAAGTCCAAAAAAAAATTTTTTTCAACTTTTTTCAATTTTACCCCTGTGGGATATATATTCTACCCACACACATTTGGAACTCTCCTGGGGTACCCTCACACATATTATTCCCTCATTTAGTGGATATTTTCACAAAAAAGTGAAATTTTCAAAAATTCATAATATTGGCTGAAAACCACTAAATATCAAGGACTCATTGGGCGAATCGCTCTGGAACTGAAATTGGAATGCTCACTGACATTTCCCCTATCTGAAAGTCTGATAAACGCCGGGAAAATGACGAAGTCCAAAAAAAAATTTTTTTCAACTTTTTTCAATTTTACCCCCGTGGGATATATATTCTACCCACACACATTTGGAACTCTCCTGGGGTACCCTCACACATATTATTCCCTCATTTAGTGGATATTTTCACAAAAAAGTGAAATTTTCAAAAATCCAGAAAATTGGCTGAAAACGACTAAATATCAAGGACTCATTGGGCGAATCACTCTGGAACTGAAATCGGAA
The DNA here is from genome assembly GCF_046119375.1 of Phyllobates terribilis. Lineage (NCBI taxonomy): Eukaryota > Metazoa > Chordata > Amphibia > Anura > Dendrobatidae > Phyllobates > Phyllobates terribilis. The sequence continues at coordinate 188,816,484 of NW_027362772.1, read as the reverse complement.
CGCTCACTGACATTTGCCCTATCTGAAAGTCTGATAAACGCCGAAAAAATGACAAAGTTCAAAAAAAAAATTTTTCAACTTTTTTCAATTTTACCCCCGTAGGATATATATTCTACCCACCACATTTGGAACTCTCCTGGGGTACCCTCACACGTATTATTCCCTCATTTAGTGGATATTTTCACAAAAAAGTGAAATTTTCAAAAATCCAGAAAATTGGCTGAAAACGACTAAATATCAAGGACTCAATGGGTGAATCGCTCTGGAACTGAAATCGGAATGCTCACTGACATTTCCCCTATCTGAAAGTCTGATAAACAGCGGAAAAATGACTAAGTCCAAAAAAAATTTTTTTTTCAATTTTACCCCCGTGGGATATATATTCTACCAACACACATTTGGAACTCTCCTGGGGTACCCTCACATGTATTATTCCCTCATTTAGTGGATATTTTCACAAAAAAGTGAAATTTTCAAAAATCCAGAAAATTGGCTGAAAACGACTAAACATCAAGGACTCATTGGGCGAATCGCTCTGGTACTGAAATTGCAATGCTTACTGACATTTCCCCTATCTGAAAGTCTGATAAACGCCGGAAAAATGACTAAGTCCAAAAAAAATTTTTTTTCAACGTTTTTCAATTTTACCCCCGTGGGATATATATTCTACCCACACACATTTGGAACTCTCCTGGGGTACCCTCACACATATTATTCCCTCATTTAGTGGATATTTTCACAAAAAAGATAAATTTTCAAAAATCCAGAAAATTGGCTGAAAACGACTAAATATCAACGACTCATTGGGCGAATCGCTCTGGAACTGAAATTGGAACGCTTACTGACATTTCCCCTATCTGAAAGTCTGATAAACGCCGGAAAAATGACTAAGTCCAAAAAAAATTTTTTTTCAACTTTTTTAAATTTTACCCCCATGGGATATATATTTTACCCACACACATTTGGAACTCTCCTGGGGTACCCTCACACATATTATTCCCTCATTTAGTGGATATTTTCACAAAAAAGATAAATTTTCAAAAATCCAGAAAATTGGCTGAAAACGACTAAATATCAAGGACTCATTGGGCGAATCGCTCTGGAACAGAAATTGGAACGCTTACTGACATTTCCCCTATCTGAAAGTCTGATAAACGCCGGAAAAATGACTAAGTCCAAAAAAAATTTTTTTTTCAACTTTTTTCAATTTTACCCCCGTGGGATATATATTCTACCCACACACATTTGGAACACTCCTGGGGTACCCTCACACATATTATTCCCTCATTTAGTGGATATTTTCACAAAAAAGTGAAATTTTCAAAAATCCAGAAAATTGGCTGAAAACGACTAAATATCAAGGACTCATTGGGCGAATCACTCTGGTACTGAAATCGGAACGCTCACTGACATTTGCCCTATCTGAAAGTCTGATAAAAGCCGGAAAAATGACAAAGTTCAAAAAAAAATTTTTTCAACTTTTTTCAACTTTACCCCCGTGGGATATATATTCTATCCACACACATTTGGAACTCTCCTGGGGTACCCTCACACATATTATTCCCTCATTTAGTGGATATTTTCACAAAAAAGATAAATTTTCAAAAATCCAGAAAATTGGCTGAAAACGACTAAATATCAAGGACTCATTGGGCGAATCGCTCTGGAACTGAAATTGGAACGTTTACTGACATTTCCCCTATCTGAAAGTCTGATAAACGCCGGAAAAATGACTAAGTCCAAAAAAAATTTTTTTGCAACTTTTTTCAATTTTACCCCCGTGGGATATATATTCTACTCACACACATTTGGAACTCTCCTGGGGTACCCTCACACATATTTTTCCATCATTTAGTGGATATTTTCACAAAAAAGTGAAATTTTCAAAAATTCAAAATATTGGCTGAAAACCACTAAATATCAAGGACTCATTGGGCGAATTGCTCTGGAACTGAAATTGGAATGCTCACTGACATTTGCCCTATCTGAAAGTCTGATAAACACCGGAAAAATGACTAAGTCCAAAAAAAATTTTTTTTCAACGTTTTTCAATTTTACTCCCGTGGAATATATATTCTACCCACACAAATTTGGAACTCTCCTGGGGTACCCTCACACAAATTATTCCCTCATTTATTGGATATTTTCACAAAAAAGTAAAATTTTCAAAAATCCAGAAAATTGGCTGAAAACGACTAAATATCAAGGACTCATTTGGTGAATCACTCTGGAACTGAAATCGGAGTGCTCACTGACATTTCCCCTATCTGAAAGTCTGATAAACGCCGGGAAAATGACTAAGTCCAAAAAAAAATTTTTTAAACTTTTTTCAATTTTACCCCCGTGGGATATATATTCTACCCACACACATTTGGAACACTCCTGGGGTACCCTCACACATATTATTCCCTCATTTAGGGGATATTTTCAGAAAAAAGTGAAATTTTAAAAAATCCAGAAAATTGGCTGAAAACGACTAAATATCAAGGACTCAATGGGCGAATCGCTCTGGAACTGAAATCGGAACGCTCACTGACATTTGCCTATCTGAAAGTCTGATAAACGCCGGAAAAATGACTAAGTCCAAAAAAAAGTTTTTTTAAACTTTTTTAAATTTTACCCCCGTGGGATATATATTCTACCCACACACATTTGGAACTCTCCTGGGGTACCCTCACACATATTATTCCCTCATTTAGTGGATATTTATACAAAAAAGTGAAATTTTCAAAAATCCAGAAAATTGGCTGAAAACGACTAAATATCAAGGACTCAATGGGCGAATCGCTCTGGAACTGAAATCGGAACGCTCACTGACATTTGCCCTATCTGAAAGTCTGATAAACGCCGGAAAAATGACTAAGCTCAAAAAAAAATTTTTTTTAACTTTTTTCAATTTTACCCCTTTAAAATATATATTCTACCCACACACATTTGGAACTCTACTGGGGTACCCTCACACATATTATTCCCTCATTTAGTGGATATTTTCACAAAACAGTGAAATCTTCAAAAATCCAGAAAATTGGCTGAAAACGACTAAATTTCAGGGACTCAATGGGCGAATCACTCTGGAACTGAAATCGGAGCGCTCACTGACATTTCCCCTATCTGAAAGTCTGATAAACGCCGGAAAAATGACTAAGTCCAAAAAAAATTTTTTTTCAACTTTTTTCAATTTTACACCCGTGGGATATATATTTTACCCACACACATTTGGAACTCTCCTGAGGTACCCTCACACATATTATTCCCTCATTTAGTGGATATTTTCACAAAAAAGTGAAATTTTCAAAAATCCAGAAAATTGGCTGAAAACGACTAAATATCAAGGACTCATTGGGCGAATCGCTCTGGAACTGAAAACGGAACGGTCACTGACATTTGCCCTATCTGAAAGTCTGATAAACGCCGGAAAAATGACAAAGTTCAAAAAAAAAATTTTTCAACTTTTTTCAATTTTACCCCCGTAGGATATATATTCTACCCACCACATTTGGAACTCTCCTGGGGTACCCTCACACGTATTATTCCCTCATTTAGTGGATATTTTCACAAAAAAGTGAAATTTTCAAAAATCCAGAAAATTGGCTGAAAACGACTAAATATCAAGGACTCAATGGGTGAATCGCTCTGGAACTGAAATCGGAATGCTCACTGACATTTCCCCTATCTGAAAGTCTGATAAACAGCGGAAAAATTACTAAGTCCAAAAAAAATTTTTTTTTCAATTTTACCCCCGTGGGATATATATTCTACCCACACACATTTGGAACACTCCTGGGGTACCCTCACATGTATTATTCCCTCATTTAGTGGATATTTTCACAAAAAAGTGAAATTTTCAAAAATCCAGAAAATTGGCTGAAAACGACTAAACATCAAGGACTCAATGGGTGAATCGCTCTGGAACTGAAATCGGAATGCTCACTGACATTTCCCCTATCTGAAAGTCTGATAAACAGCGGAAAAATGACTAAGTCCAAAAAAAATTTTTTTTTCAACTTTTTTCAATTTTACCCCCGTGGGATATATATTCTACCCACACACATTTGGAACACTCCTGGGGTACCCTCACACATATTATTCCCTCATTTAGTTGATATTTTCACAAAAAAGTGAAATTTTCAAAAATCCAGAAAATTGGCTGAAAACGACTAAATATCAAGGACTCATTGGGCGAATCGCTCTGGTACTGAAATCGGAACGCTCACTGACACTTGCCCTATCTGAAAGTCTGATAAAAGCCGGAAAAATGACAAAGTTCAAAAAAAATTTTTTTCAACTTTTTTCAACTTTACCCCCGTGGGATATATATTCTACCCACACACATTTGGAACACTCCTGGGGTACCCTCACACATATTATTCCCTCATTTAGTGGATATTTTCACAAAAAAGTGAAATTTTCAAAAATCCAGAAAATTGGCTGAAAAGGGCTAAATACCAAGGACTCAATGGGCAAATCGCTCTGGAACTGAAATCGGAACGCTCACTGACACTTGCCCTATCTGAAAGTCTGATAAACGCCGGAAAAATGACTAAGTTCAAAAAAAAACTTTTTCAACTTTTTTCAATTTTACCCCGTAGGATATATATTCTACCCACACACATTTGGAACTCTCCTGGGGTACCCTCACACATATTATTCCCTCATTTAGTGGATATTTTCACAAAAAAGTGAAATTTTCAAAAATCCAGAAAATTGGCTGAAAACGACTAAATATCAAGGACTCATTGGCCGAATCACTCTGGAACTGAAATCGGAACGCTCACTGACATTTGCCCTATCTGAAAGTCTGATAAACGCCGGAAAAATGACAAAGTTCAAAAAAAAAATTTTTCAACTTTTTTCAATTTTACCCCCGTAGGATATATATTCTACCCACCACATTTGGAACTCTCCTGGGGTACCCTCACACGTATTATTCCCTCATTTAGTGGATATTTTCACAAAAAAGTGAAATTTTCAAAAATCCAGAAAATTGGCTGAAAACGACTAAATATCAAGGACTCAATGGGTGAATCGCTCTGGAACTGAAATCGGAATGCTCACTGACATTTCCCCTATCTGAAAGTCTGATAAACAGCGGAAAAATGACTAAGTCCAAAAAAAATTTTTTTTTCAACTTTTTTCAATTTTACCCCCGTGGGATATATATTCTACCCACACACATTTGGAACACTCCTGGGGTACCCTCACACATATTATTCCCTCATTTAGTGGATATTTTCACAAAAAAGTGAAATTTTCAAAAATCCAGAAAATTGGCTGAAAACGACTAAATACCAAGGACTCAATGGGCAAATCGCTCTGGAACTGAAATCGGAACGCTCACTGACACTTGCCCTATCTGAAAGTCTGATAAACGCCGGAAAAATGACTAAGTCCAAAAAAAAATTTTTTTCAACTTTTTTCAATTTTACCCCTGTGGGATATATATTCTACCCACACACATTTGGAACTCTCCTGGGGTACCCTCACACATATTATTCCCTCATTTAGTGGATATTTTCACAAACAAGTGAAATTTTCAAAAATTCATAATATTGGCTGAAAACCACTAAATATCAAGGACTCATTGGGCGAATCGCTCTGGAACTGAAATTGGAATGCTCACTGACATTTCCCCTATCTGAAAGTCTGATAAACGCCGGGAAAATGACGAAGTCCAAAAAAAAATTTTTTTCAACTTTTTTCAATTTTACCCCCGTGGGATATATATTCTACCCACACACATTTGGAACTCTCCTGGGGTACCCTCACACATATTATTCCCTCATTTAGTGGATATTTTCACAAAACAGTGAAATCTTCAAAAATCCAGAAAATTGGCTGAAAACGACTAAATTTCAGGGACTCAATGGGCGAATCACTCTGGAACTGAAATCGGAGCGCTCACTGACATTTCCCCTATCTGAAAGTCTGATAAACGCCGGAAAAATGACTAAGTCCAAAAAAAATTTTTTTTCAACTTTTTTCAATTTTACACCCGTGGGATATATATTTTACCCACACACATTTGGAACTCTCCTGAGGTACCCTCACACATATTATTCCCTCATTTAGTGGATATTTTCACAAAAAAGTGAAATTTTCAAAAATCCAGAAAATTGGCTGAAAACGACTAAATATCAAGGACTCATTGGGCGAATCGCTCTGGAACTGAAAACGGAACGGTCACTGACATTTGCCCTATCTGAAAGTCTGATAAACGCCGGAAAAATGACAAAGTTCAAAAAAAAAATTTTTCAACTTTTTTCAATTTTACCCCCGTAGGATATATATTCTACCCACCACATTTGGAACTCTCCTGGGGTACCCTCACACGTATTATTCCCTCATTTAGTGGATATTTTCACAAAAAAGTGAAATTTTCAAAAATCCAGAAAATTGGCTGAAAACGACTAAATATCAAGGACTCAATGGGTGAATCGCTCTGGAACTGAAATCGGAATGCTCACTGACATTTCCCCTATCTGAAAGTCTGATAAACAGCGGAAAAATTACTAAGTCCAAAAAAAAATTTTTTTTCAATTTTACCCCCGTGGGATATATATTCTACCCACACACATTTGGAACACTCCTGGGGTACCCTCACATGTATTATTCCCTCATTTAGTGGATATTTTCACAAAAAAGTGAAATTTTCAAAAATCCAGAAAATTGGCTGAAAACGACTAAACATCAAGGACTCAATGGGTGAATCGCTCTGGAACTGAAATCGGAATGCTCACTGACATTTCCCCTATCTGAAAGTCTGATAAACAGCGGAAAAATGACTAAGTCCAAAAAAAATTTTTTTTTCAACTTTTTTCAATTTTACCCCCGTGGGATATATATTCTACCCACACACATTTGGAACACTCCTGGGGTACCCTCACACATATTATTCCCTCATTTAGTTGATATTTTCACAAAAAAGTGAAATTTTCAAAAATCCAGAAAATTGGCTGAAAACGACTAAATATCAAGGACTCATTGGGCGAATCGCTCTGGTACTGAAATCGGAACGCTCACTGACACTTGCCCTATCTGAAAGTCTGATAAAAGCCGGAAAAATGACAAAGTTCAAAAAAAATTTTTTTCAACTTTTTTCAACTTTACCCCCGTGGGATATATATTCTACCCACACACATTTGGAACACTCCTGGGGTACCCTCACACATATTATTCCCTCATTTAGTGGATATTTTCACAAAAAAGTGAAATTTTCAAAAATCCAGAAAATTGGCTGAAAAGGGCTAAATACCAAGGACTCAATGGGCAAATCGCTCTGGAACTGAAATCGGAACGCTCACTGACACTTGCCCTATCTGAAAGTCTGATAAACGCCGGAAAAATGACTAAGTTCAAAAAAAAACTTTTTCAACTTTTTTCAATTTTACCCCGTAGGATATATATTCTACCCACACACATTTGGAACTCTCCTGGGGTACCCTCACACATATTATTCCCTCATTTAGTGGATATTTTCACAAAAAAGTGAAATTTTCAAAAATTCATAATATTGGCTGAAAACCACTAAATATCAAGGACTCATTGGGCGAATCGCTCTGGAACTGAAATTGGAATGCTCACTGACATTTCCCCTATCTGAAAGTCTGATAAACGCCGGGAAAATGACGAAGTCCAAAAAAAAATTTTTTTCAACTTTTTTCAATTTTACCCCCGTGGGATATATATTCTACCCACACACATTTGGAACTCTCCTGGGGTACCCTCACACATATTATTCCCTCATTTAGTGGATATTTTCACAAAAAAGTGAAATTTTCAAAAATCCAGAAAATTGGCTGAAAACGACTAAATATCAAGGACTCATTGGGCGAATCACTCTGGAACTGAAATCGGAACGCTCACTGACATTTGCCCTATCTGAAAGTCTGATAAACGCCGGAAAAATGACAAAGTTCAAAAAAAAAATTTTTCAACTTTTTTCAATTTTACCCCCGTAGGATATATATTCTACCCACCACATTTGGAACTCTCCTGGGGTACCCTCACACGTATTATTCCCTCATTTAGTGGATATTTTCACAAAAAAGTGAAATTTTCAAAAATCCAGAAAATTGGCTGAAAACGACTAAATATCAAGGACTCAATGGGTGAATCGCTCTGGAACTGAAATCGGAATGCTCACTGACATTTCCCCTATCTGAAAGTCTGATAAACAGCGGAAAAATGACTAAGTCCAAAAAAAATTTTTTTTTCAATTTTACCCCCGTGGGATATATATTCTACCAACACACATTTGGAACTCTCCTGGGGTACCCTCACATGTATTATTCCCTCATTTAGTGGATATTTTCACAAAAAAGTGAAATTTTCAAAAATCCAGAAAATTGGCTGAAAACGACTAAACATCAAGGACTCATTGGGCGAATCGCTCTGGAACTGAAATCGAAACGCTCACTGACATTTGCCCTATCTGAAAGGCTGATAAACGCCGGAAAAATGACTAAGTCCAAAAAAAAATTTTTTTCAACTTTTTTAAATTTTTCCCCCGTGGGATATATATTCTACCCACACACATTTGGAACTCTCCTGGGGTACCCTCACACATATTATTCCCTCATTTAGTGGATATTTTCACAAAAAAGTGAAATTTTCAAAAATCCAGAAAATTGGCTGAAAACGACTAAATATCAAGGACTCATTGGGCGAATCGCTCTGGAACTGAAATTGGAATGCATACTGACATTTCCCCTATCTGAAAGTCTGATAAACGCTGGAAAAATGACTAAGTCCAAAAAAAAATTTTTTTTACCTTTTTTCAATTTTACCCCCGTGTGATATATATTCTACCCACACACATTTGGAACACTCCTGGGGTACCCTCACACATATTATTCCCTCATTTAGTGGATATTTTCACAAAAAAGTGAAATTTTCAAAAATCCAGAAAATTGGCTGAAAACGACTAAATATCAAGGACTCATTGGGCGAATCGCTCTGGAACTGAAATCGGAATGCTCACTGACATTTGCCCCATCTGAAAGTCTGATAAACGCCGGAAAAATGGCTAAGTCCAAAAAAAAAATTTTTTCAACTTTTTTCAATTTTACCCCCGTGGGATATATATTCTACCCACACACATTTGGAACTCTCCTGGGGTACCCTCACACATATTATTCCCTCATTTAGTGGATATTTTCACAAAAAAGTGAAATTTTCAAAAATTCAAAATATTGGCTGAAAACGACTAAATATCAAGGACTCATTGTGCGAATCGCTCTGGAACTGAAATCGGAATGCTCACTGACATTTGCCCTATCTGAAAGTCTGATAAACGCCGGAAAAATGGCTAAGTCTAAAAAAAAATGTTTTAAACTTTTTTCAATTTTACCCCCGTGGGATATATATTCTACCCACACACATTTGGAACTCTCCTGGGGTACCCTCACACATATTATTCCCTCATTTAGTGGATATTTTCACAAAAAAGATAAATTTTCAAAAATCCAGAAAATTGGCTGAAAACGACTAAATATCAAGGACTCATTGGGCGAATCGCTCTGGAACTGAAATTGGAACGTTTACTGACATTTCCCCTATCTGAAAGTCTGATAAACGCCGGAAAAATGACTAAGTCCAAAAAAATTTTTTTTCAACTTTTTTCAATTTTACCCCCGTGGAATATATATTCTACCCACACACATTTGGAACTCTCCTGGGGTACCCTCACACATATTATTCCCTCCTTTAGTGGATATTTTCACAAAAAAGTGAAATTTTCAAAAATTCAAAATATTGGCTGAAAACGACTAAATATCAAGGACTCATTGGGCGAATCGCTCTGGAACTGAAATCGAAACGCTCACTGACATTTGCCCTATCTGAAAGGCTGATAAACGCCGGAAAAATGACTAAGTCCAAAAAAAAATTTTTTTCAACTTTTTTAAATTTTTCCCCCGTGGGATATATATTCTACCCACACACATTTGGAACTCTCCTGGGGTACCCTCACACATATTATTCCCTCATTTAGTGGATATTTTCACAAGAAAGTGAAATTTTCAAAAATCCAGAAAATTGGCTGAAAACGACTAAATATCAAGGACTCATTGGGCGAATCGCTCTGGAACTGAAATTGGAATGCTTACTGACATTTCCCCTATCTGAAAGTCTGATAAACGCCGGAAAAATGACTAAGTCCAAAAAAAAATTTTTTTTACCTTTTTTCAATTTTACCCCCGTGTGATATATATTCTACCCACACACATTTGGAAATCTCCTGGGGTACCCTCACACATATTATTCCCTCATTTAGTGGATATTTTCACAAAAAAGATAAATTTTCAAAAATCCAGAAAATTGGCTGAAAACGACTAAATATCAAGGACTCAATGGGAGAATCGCTCTGGAACTGAAATCGGAATGCTCATTGACATTTCCCCTATCTGAAAGTCTGATAAACACCGGAAAAATGACTAAGTCCAAAAAAAATTTTTTTCAACTTTTTTCAATTTTACCCCCGTGGAATATATATTCTACCCACACACATTTGGAACTCTCCTGGGGTACCCTCACACATATTATTCCCTCCTTTAGTGGATATTTTCACAAAAAAGTGAAATTTTCAAAAATTCAAAATATTGGCTGAAAACGACTAAATATCAAGGACTCATTGGGCGAATCGCTCTGGAACTGAAATCGAAACGCTCACTGACATTTGCCCTATCTGAAAGGCTGATAAACGCCGGAAAAATGACTAAGTCCAAAAAAAAATTTTTTTCAACTTTTTTAAATTTTTCCCCCGTGGGATATATATTCTACCCACACACATTTGGAACTCTCCTGGGGTACCCTCACACATATTATTCCCTCATTTAGTGGATATTTTCACAAAAAAGTGAAATTTTCAAAAATCCAGAAAATTGGCTGAAAACGACTAAATATCAAGGACTCATTGGGCGAATCGCTCTGGAACTGAAATTGGAATGCATACTGACATTTCCCCTATCTGAAAGTCTGATAAACGCTGGAAAAATGACTAAGTCCAAAAAAAAATTTTTTTTACCTTTTTTCAATTTTACCCCCGTGTGATATATATTCTACCCACACACATTTGGAACACTCCTGGGGTACCCTCACACATATTATTCCCTCATTTAGTGGATATTTTCACAAAAAAGTGAAATTTTCAAAAATCCAGAAAATTGGCTGAAAACGACTAAATATCAAGGACTCATTGGGCGAATCGCTCTGGAACTGAAATCGGAATGCTCACTGACATTTGCCCCATCTGAAAGTCTGATAAACGCCGGAAAAATGGCTAAGTCCAAAAAAAAAATTTTTTCAACTTTTTTCAATTTTACCCCCGTGGGATATATATTCTACCCACACACATTTGGAACTCTCCTGGGGTACCCTCACACATATTATTCCCTCATTTAGTGGATATTTTCACAAAAAAGTGAAATTTTCAAAAATTCAAAATATTGGCTGAAAACGACTAAATATCAAGGACTCATTGTGCGAATCGCTCTGGAACTGAAATCGGAATGCTCACTGACATTTGCCCTATCTGAAAGTCTGATAAACGCCGGAAAAATGGCTAAGTCTAAAAAAAAATGTTTTAAACTTTTTTCAATTTTACCCCCGTGGGATATATATTCTACCCACACACATTTGGAACTCTCCTGGGGTACCCTCACACATATTATTCCCTCATTTAGTGGATATTTTCACAAAAAAGTGAAATTTTCAAAAATCCAGAAAAGTGGCTGAAAACGAATAAATATCAAGGACTCATTGGGCGAATCGCTCTGGAACTGAAATCAGAACGCTCACTGACATTTTCCTTATCTGAAAGTCTGATAAACGCCGGAAAAATGACTAAGTCCAAAAAAAATAATTTTTTCAACTTTTTAAATTTTACCCCCGTGGGATATATATTCTACCCACACACATTTGGACCTCTCCTGGGGTACCCTCACACATATTATTCCCTCATTTAGTGGATATTTTCACAAAAAAGTGAAATTTTCAAAAATCCAGAAAATTGGCTGAAAACGACTAAATATCAAGGACTCATTGGACGAATCGCTCTGGAACTGAAATCGGAATGCTCACTGACATTTCCCCTATCTGAAAATCTGATAAACGCCGGAAAAATGACTAAGTCCAAAAAAATTTTTTTTAAACTTTTTTCAATTTTACCCCCGTGGGATATATATTCTACCCACACACATTTGGAACTCTCCTGGGGTACCCTCACACATATTATTCCCTCATTTAGTGGATATTTTCACAGAAAAGTGAAATTTTCAAAAATCCAAAATATTGGCTGAAAACGACTAAATATCAAGGACTCATTGGGCGACTCGCTCTGGAACTGAAATCGGAACGCTCACTGACATTTCCCCTATCTGAAAGTCTGATAAACGCCGGAAAAATGACTAAGTCGAAAAAAAATAATTTTTTCAACTTTTTTCAATTTTACCCCCGTGGGATATATATTCTACCCACACACATTTGGAACTCTCCTGGGGTACCCTCACACATATTATTACCTCATTTAGTGGATATTTTCACAAAAAAGTGAAATTTTCAAAAATCCAGAAAATTGGCTGAAGACGACTAAATATCAAGGACTCATTGGGCGAATCTCTCTGGAACTGAAATCGGAACGCTCACTGACATTTTCCCTATCTGAAAGTCTGATAAACGCCGAAAAATGACTAAGTCCAAAAAAATTATTTTTTCAACTTTTTTCAATTTTACCCCCGTGGGATATATATTCTACCCACACACATTTGGAACTCTCCTGGGGTACCCTCACACATATTATTCCCTCATTTAGTGGATATTTTCACAAAAAAGTGAAATTTTCAAAAATCCAGAAAATTGGCTGAAAACGACTAAATATCAAGGACTCATTGGGCGAATCACTCTGGAACTGAAATCGGAATGCTCACTGACATTTCCCCTATCTGAAAGTCTGATAAACGCTGGAAAAATGACTGAGTCCAAAAAAATAAATTTTTCAACTTTTTTCAATTTTACCCCGTGGGATATATATTCTACCCACACACATTTGGAACTCTCCTGGGGTACCCTCACAAATATTATTCCCTCATTTAGTGGATATTTTCACAGAAAAGTGAAATTTTCAAAAATCCAGAAAATTGGCTGAAAACGACTAAATATCAAGCACTCATTGGGCGAATCGCTCTGGAACTGAAATCGGAACGCTCACTGACATTTTCCCTATCTGAAAGTCTGATAAACGGCGGAAAAATGACTAAGTCCAAAAAAAAATAATTTTTTCAACTTTTTTAAATTTTACCCCCGTGGGATATATATTCTACCCACACACATTTGGAACTCTCCTGGGGTACCCTCACACATATTATTCCCTCATTTAGTGGATATTTTCACAAAAAAGTGAAAATTTCAAAAATCCAGAAAATTGGCTGAAAACGAATAAATATCAAGGACTCATTGGGCGTATCGCTCCGGAACTGAAATCAGAACGCTCACTGACATTTTCCCTATCTGAAAGTCTTGATAAACGCCGGAAAAATGACTAAGTCCAAAAAAAATTTTTTTCAACTTTTTTCAATTTTACCCCCGTGGGATATATATTCTACCCACACACATTTGGAACTCTCCTGGGGTATCCTCACACATATTATTCCCTCATTTAGTGGATATTTTCACAAAAAAGTGAAATTTTCAAAAATCCAGAAAATTGGCTGAAAACGACTAAATATCAAGGACTCATTGGGCGAATCGCTCTGGAACTGAAATCGGAATGCTCACTGACATTTCCCCTATCTGAAAGTCTGATAAACGCTGGAAAAATGACTGAGTCCAAAAAAATAAATTTTTCAACTTTTTTCAATTTTACCCCGTGGGATATATATTCTACCCACACACATTTGGAACTCTCCTGGGGTACCCTCACAAATATTATTCCCTCATTTAGTGGATATTTTCACAAAAAAGTGAAAATTTCAAAAATCCAGAAAATTGGCTGAAAACGAATAAATATCAAGGACTCATTGGGCGTATCGCTCCGGAACTGAAATCAGAACGCTCACTGACATTTTCCCTATCTGAAAGTCTTGATAAACGCCGGAAAAATGACTAAGTCCAAAAAAAATTTTTTTCAACTTTTTTCAATTTTACCCCCGTGGGATATATATTCTACCCACACACATTTGGAACTCTCCTGGGGTATCCTCACACATATTATTCCCTCATTTAGTGGATATTTTCACAAAAAAGTGAAATTTTCAAAAATCCAGAAAATTGGCTGAAAACGACTAAATATCAAGGACTCATTGGGCGAATCGCTCTGGAACTGAAATCGGAACGCTCACTGACATTTCCCCTATCTGAAAGTCTGATAAACGCCGGAAAAATGACTAAGTCCAAAAAAATAAATTTTTCAACTTTTTTCAATTTTACCCCTTGGGATATATATTCTACCCACACACATTTGGAACTCTCCTGGGGTACCCTCACACATATTATTCCCTCATTTAGTGGATATTTTCACAGAAAAGTGAAATTTTCAAAAATCCAGAAAATTGGCTGAAAACGACTAAATATCAATGACTCATTGGGCGAATCGCTCTGGAACTGAAATCGGAATTCTCACTGACATTTCCCCTATCTGAAAGTCTGATAAACGCTGGAAAAATGACTGAGTCCAAAAAAATAAATTTTTCAACTTTTTTCAATTTTACCCCATGGGATATATATTCTACCCACACACATTTGGAACTCTCCTGGGGTACCCTCACAAATATTATTCCCTCATTTAGTGGATATTTTCACAGAAAAGTGAAATTTTCAAAAATCCAGAAAATTGGCTGAAAACGACTAAATATCAAGGACTCATTGGGCGAATCGCTCTGGAACTGAAATCGGAACGCTCACTGACATTTTTCCTATCTGAAAGTCTGATAAACGGCGGAAAAATGACAGTCCAAAAAAAAATAATTTTTTCAACTTTTTTAAATTTTACCCCCGTGGGATATATATTCTACCCACACACATTTGGAACTCTCCTGGGGTACCCTCACACATATTATTCCCTCATTTAGTGGATATTTTCACAAAAAAGTGAAATTTTCAAAAATCCAGAAAATTGGCTGAAAACGAATAAATATCAAGGACTCATTGGGCGTATCGCTCCGAAACTGAAATCAGAACGCTCACTGACATTTTCCCTATCTGAAAGTCTTGATAAACGCCGGAAAAATGACTAAGTCCAAAAAAATAAATTTTTCAACTTTTTTCAATTTTACCCCTTGGGATATATATTCTACCCACACACATTTGGAACTCTCCTGGGGTACCCTCACACATATTATTCCCTCATTTAGTGGATATTTTCACAGAAAAGTGAAATTTTCAAAAATCCAGAAAATTGGCTGAAAACGACTAAATATCAATGACTCATTGGGCGAATCGCTCTGGAACTGAAATCGGAATGCTCACTGACATTTGCCCTATCTGAAAGTCTGATAAACGCCGGAAAAATGGCTAAGTCTAAAAAAAAATGTTTTAAACTTTTTTCAATTTTACCCCCGTGGGATATATATTCTACCCACACACATTTGGAACACTACTGGGGTACCCTCACACATATTATTCCCTCATTTAGTGGATATTTTCACAAAAAAGATAAATTTTCAAAAATCCAGAAAATTGGCTGAAAACGACTAAATATCAAGGACTCATTGGGCGAATCGCTCTGGAACTGAAATTGGAATGCTTACTGACATTTCCCCTATCTGAAAGTCTGATAAACGCCGGAAAAATGACTAAGTACAAAAAAAATTTTTTTTAAACTTTTTTCAATTTTACCCCCGTGGGATATATATTCTACCCACACACATTTGGAACTCTCATGGGGTACCCTCACACATATTATTCCCTCATTTAGTGGATATTTTCACAAAAAAGTGAAATTTTCAAAAATCCAGAAAATTGGCTGAAAACGACTAAATATCAAGGACTCATTGGGCGAATCGCTCTGGAACTGAAATCGGATCCCTCACTGACATTTGCACTATCTGAAAGTCTGATAAACGCCAGAAAAATGACAAAGTTCAAAAAAAATTTTTTCAACTTTTTTCAATTTTACTCCCGTAGGATATATATTCTACCCACACACATTTGGAACTCTCCTGGGGTACCCTCACACATATTATTCCCTCATTTAGTGGATATTTTCAAAAAAAGTGAAATTTTCAAAAATCCAGAAAATTGGCTGAAAACGACTAAATATCAAGGACTCAATGGGAGAATCGCTCTGGAGCTGAAATCGGAATGCTCATTGACATTTCCCCTATCTGAAAGTCTGATAAACGCCGGAAAAATGACTAAGTCCAAAAAAAATTTTTTTCAACTTTTTTCAATTTTCCCCCCGTGGGATATATATTCTACCCACACACATTTGGAACTCTCCTGGGGTACCCTCACACATATTATTCCCTCATTTAGTGGATATTTTCACAAAAAAGTGAAATTTTCAAAAATCCAGAAAAGTGGCTGAAAACGAATAAATATCAAGGACTCATTGGGCGAATCGCTCTGGAACTGAAATCAGAACGCTCACTGACATTTTCCCTATCTGAAAGTCTGATAAACGCCGGAAAAATGACTAAGTCCAAAAAAAATAATTTTTTCAACTTTTTAAATTTTACCCCCGTGGGATATATATTCTACCCACACACATTTGGACCTCTCCTGGGGTACCCTCACACATATTATTCCCTCATTTAGTGGATATTTTCACAAAAAAGTGAAATTTTCAAAAATCCAGAAAATTGGCTGAAAACGACTAAATATCAAGGACTCATTGGACGAATCGCTCTGGAACTGAAATCGGAATGCTCACTGACATTTCCCCTATCTGAAAATCTGATAAACGCCGGAAAAATGACTAAGTCCAAAAAAATTTTTTTTAAACTTTTTTCAATTTTACCCCCGTGGGATATATATTCTACCCACACACATTTGGAACTCTCCTGGGGTACCCTCACACATATTATTCCCTCATTTAGTGGATATTTTCACAGAAAAGTGAAATTTTCAAAAATCCAAAATATTGGCTGAAAACGACTAAATATCAAGGACTCATTGGGCGACTCGCTCTGGAACTGAAATCGGAACGCTCACTGACATTTCCCCTATCTGAAAGTCTGATAAACGCCGGAAAAATGACTAAGTCGAAAAAAAATAATTTTTTCAACTTTTTTCAATTTTACCCCCGTGGGATATATATTCTACCCACACACATTTGGAACTCTCCTGGGGTACCCTCACAAATATTATTCCCTCATTTAGTGGATATTTTCACAGAAAAGTGAAATTTTCAAAAATCCAGAAAATTGGCTGAAAACGACTAAATATCAAGGACTCATTGGGCGAATCGCTCTGGAACTGAAATCGGAACGCTCACTGACATTTTCCCTATCTGAAAGTCTGATAAACGGCGGAAAAATGACTAAGTCCAAAAAAAAATAATTTTTTCAACTTTTTTAAATTTTACCCCCGTGGGATATATATTCTACCCACACACATTTGGAACTCTCCTGGGGTACCCTCACACATATTATTCCCTTATTTAGTGGATATTTTCACAAAAAAGTGAAAATTTCAAAAATGCAGTAAATTGGCTGAAAACGAATAAATATCAAGGACTCATTGGGCGTATCGCTCCGGAACTGAAATCAGAACGCTCACTGACATTTTCCCTATCTGAAAGTCTTGATAAACGCCGGAAAAATGACTAAGTCCAAAAAAAATTTTTTTCAACTTTTTTCAATTTTACCCCCGTGGGATATATATTCTACCCACACACATTTGGAACTCTCCTGGGGTATCCTCACACATATTATTCCCTCATTTAGTGGATATTTTCACAAAAAAGTGAAATTTTCAAAAATCCAGAAAATTGGCTGAAAACGACTAAATATCAAGGACTCATTGGGCGAATCGCTCTGGAACTGAAATCGGAATGCTCACTGACATTTCCCCTATCTGAAAGTCTGATAAACGCTGGAAAAATGACTGAGTCCAAAAAAATAAATTTTTCAACTTTTTTCAATTTTACCCCGTGGGATATATATTCTACCCACACACATTTGGAACTCTCCTGGGGTACCCTCACAAATATTATTCCCTCATTTAGTGGATATTTTCACAAAAAAGTGAAAATTTCAAAAATCCAGAAAATTGGCTGAAAACGAATAAATATCAAGGACTCATTGGGCGTATCGCTCCGGAACTGAAATCAGAACGCTCACTGACATTTTCCCTATCTGAAAGTCTTGATAAACGCCGGAAAAATGACTAAGTCCAAAAAAAATTTTTTTCAACTTTTTTCAATTTTACCCCCGTGGGATATATATTCTACCCACACACATTTGGAACTCTCCTGGGGTATCCTCACACATATTATTCCCTCATTTAGTGGATATTTTCACAAAAAAGTGAAATTTTCAAAAATCCAGAAAATTGGCTGAAAACGACTAAATATCAAGGACTCATTGGGCGAATCGCTCTGGAACTGAAATCGGAACGCTCACTGACATTTCCCCTATCTGAAAGTCTGATAAACGCCGGAAAAATGACTAAGTCCAAAAAAATAAATTTTTCAACTTTTTTCAATTTTACCCCTTGGGATATATATTCTACCCACACACATTTGGAACTCTCCTGGGGTACCCTCACACATATTATTCCCTCATTTAGTGGATATTTTCACAGAAAAGTGAAATTTTCAAAAATCCAGAAAATTGGCTGAAAACGACTAAATATCAATGACTCATTGGGCGAATCGCTCTGGAACTGAAATCGGAATGCTCACTGACATTTCCCCTATCTGAAAGTCTGATAAACGCTGGAAAAATGACTGAGTCCAAAAAAATAAATTTTTCAACTTTTTTCAATTTTACCCCATGGGATATATATTCTACCCACACACATTTGGAACTCTCCTGGGGTACCCTCACAAATATTATTCCCTCATTTAGTGGATATTTTCACAGAAAAGTGAAATTTTCAAAAATCCAGAAAATTGGCTGAAAACGACTAAATATCAAGGACTCATTGGGCGAATCGCTCTGGAACTGAAATCGGAACGCTCACTGACATTTTCCCTATCTGAAAGTCTGATAAACGGCGGAAAAATGACAGTCCAAAAAAAAATAATTTTTTCAACTTTTTTAAATTTTACCCCCGTGGGATATATATTCTACCCACACACATTTGGAACTCTCCTGGGGTACCCTCACACATATTATTCCCTCATTTAGTGGATATTTTCACAAAAAAGTGAAATTTTCAAAAATCCAGAAAATTGGCTGAAAACGAATAAATATCAAGGACTCATTGGGCGTATCGCTCCGAAACTGAAATCAGAACGCTCACTGACATTTTCCCTATCTGAAAGTCTTGATAAACGCCGGAAAAATGACTAATTCCAAAAAAAATTTTTTTTTAACTTTTTTCAATTTTACCCCGTGGGATATATATTCTACCCACACATATTTGGAACTCTCCTGGGGTACCCTCACACATATTATTCCCTCATTTAGTGGATATTTTCACAAAAAAGTGAAATTTTCAAAAATCCAGAAAATTGGCTGAAAACGACTAAATATCAAGGACTCATTGGGCGAATCGCTCTGGAACTGAAATCGGAACGCTCACTGACATTTCCCCTATCTGAAAGTCTGATAAACGCCGGAAAAATGACTAAGTCCAAAAAAATAAATTTTTCAACTTTTTTCAATTTTACCCCTTGGGATATATATTCTACCCACACACATTTGGAACTCTCCTGGGGTACCCTCACACATATTATTCCCTCATTTAGTGGATATTTTCACAGAAAAGTGAAATTTTCAAAAATCCAGAAAATTGGCTGAAAACGACTAAATATCAATGACTCATTGGGCGAATCGCTCTGGAACTGAAATCGGAATGCTCACTGACATTTCCCCTATCTGAAAGTCTGATAAACGCTGGAAAAATGACTGAGTCCCAAAAAATAAATTTTTCAACTTTTTTCAATTTTACCCCGTGGGATATATATTCTACCCACACACATTTGGAACTCTCCTGGGGTACCCTCACAAATATTATTCCCTCATTTAGTGGATATTTTCACAGAAAAGTGAAATTTTCAAAAATCCAGAAAATTGGCTGAAAACGACTAAATATCAAGGACTCATTGGGCGAATCGCTCTGGAACTGAAATCGGAACGCTCACTGACATTTTCCCTATCTGAAAGTCTGATAAACGGCGGAAAAATGACAGTCCAAAAAAAAATAATTTTTTCAACTTTTTTAAATTTTACCCCCGTGGGATATATATTCTACCCACACACATTTGGAACTCTCCTGGGGTACCCTCACACATATTATTCCCTCATTTAGTGGATATTTTCACAAAAAAGTGAAATTTTCAAAAATCCAGAAAATTGGCTGAAAACGAATAAATATCAAGGACTCATTGGGCGTATCGCTCCGGAACTGAAATCAGAACGCTCACTGACATTTTCCCTATCTGAAAGTCTTGATAAACGCCGGAAAAATGACTAATTCCAAACAAAAATTTTTTTTAACTTTTTTCAATTTTACCCCGTGGGATATATATTCTACCCACACATATTTGGAACTCTCCTGGGGTACCCTCACACATATTATTCCCTCATTTAGTGGATATTTTCACAAAAAAGTGAAATTTTCAAAAATCCAGAAAATTGGCTGAAAACGACTAAATATCAAGGACTCATTGGGCGAATCGCTCTGGAACTGAAATCGGAACGCTCACTGACATTTCCCCTATCTGAAAGGCTGATATACGCCGGAAAAATGACTAAGTCCAAAAAAATTTTTTTTAAACTTTTTTCAATTTTACCCCCGTGGGATACATATTATACCCACACACATTTGGAACTCTCCTGGAGTACCCTCACACATATTATTCCCTCATTTAGTGGATATTTTCACAAAAAAGTGAAATTTTCAAAAATCCAGAAAAGTGGCTGAAAACGAATAAATATCAAGGACTCATTGGGCGAATCGCTCTGGAACTGAAATCAGAACGCTCACTGACATTTTCCCTATCTGAAAGTTTGATAAACGCCAGAAAAATGACTAAGTCCAAAAAAAATAATTTTTTCAACTTTTTAAATTTTACCCCCGTGGGATATATATTCTACCCACACACATTTGGACCTCTCCTGGGGTACCCTCACACATATTATTCCCTCATTTAGTGGATATTTTCACAAAAAAGTGAAATTTTCAAAAATCCAGAAAAGTGGCTGAAAACGAATAAATATCAAGGACTCATTGGGCGAATCGCTCTGGAACTGAAATCAGAACGCTCACTGACATTTTCCCTATCTGAAAGTCTGATAAACGCCGGAAAAATGACTAAGTCCAAAAAAAATATTTTTTTCAACTTTTTAAATTTTACCCCCGTGGGATATATATTCTACCCACACACATTTGGACCTCTCCTGGGGTACCCTCACACATATTATTCCCTCATTTAGTGGATATTTTCACAAAAAAGTGAAATTTTCAAAAATCCAGAAAATTGGCTGAAAACGACTAAATATCAAGGACTCATTGGGCGAATCACTCTGGAACTGAAATCGGAATGCTCACTGACATTTCCCCTATCTGAAAGTCTGATAAACGCTGGAAAAATGACTGAGTCCAAAAAAATAAATTTTTCAACTTTTTTCAATTTTACCCCGTGGGATATATATTCTACCCACACACATTTGGAACTCTCCTGGGGTACCCTCACAAATATTATTCCCTCATTTAGTGGATATTTTCACAGAAAAGTGAAATTTTCAAAAATCCAGAAAATTGGCTGAAAACGACTAAATATCAAGGACTCATTGGGCGAATCGCTCTGGAACTGAAATCGGAATGCTCACTGACATTTTCCCTAT
Source organism: Phyllobates terribilis (assembly GCF_046119375.1). Lineage (NCBI taxonomy): Eukaryota > Metazoa > Chordata > Amphibia > Anura > Dendrobatidae > Phyllobates > Phyllobates terribilis. The sequence goes on along the minus strand of NW_027362772.1, from coordinate 188,794,534 downwards.
CTGAAAGTCTGATAAACGGCGGAAAAATGACTAAGTCCAAAAAAAAATAATTTTTTCAACTTTTTTAAATTTTACCCCCGTGGGATATATATTCTACCCACACACATTTGGAACTCTCCTGGGGTACCCTCACACATATTATTCCCTCATTTAGTGGATATTTTCACAAAAAAGTGAAAATTTCAAAAATGCAGTAAATTGGCTGAAAACGAATAAATATCAAGGACTCATTGGGCGTATCGCTCCGGAACTGAAATCAGAACGCTCACTGACATTTTCCCTATCTGAAAGTCTTGATAAACGCCGGAAAAATGACTAAGTCCAAAAAAAATTTTTTTCAACTTTTTTCAATTTTACCCCCGTGGGATATATATTCTACCCACACACATTTGGAACTCTCCTGGGGTATCCTCACACATATTATTCCCTCATTTAGTGGATATTTTCACAAAAAAGTGAAATTTTCAAAAATCCAGAAAATTGGCTGAAAACGACTAAATATCAAGGACTCATTGGGCGAATCGCTCTGGAACTGAAATCGGAACGCTCACTGACATTTCCCCTATCTGAAAGTCTGATAAACGCCGGAAAAATGACTAAGTCCAAAAAAATAAATTTTTCAACTTTTTTCAATTTTACCCCTTGGGATATATATTCTACCCACACACATTTGGAACTCTCCTGGGGTACCCTCACACATATTATTCCCTCATTTAGTGGATATTTTCACAGAAAAGTGAAATTTTCAAAAATCCAGAAAATTGGCTGAAAACGACTAAATATCAATGACTCATTGGGCGAATCGCTCTGGAACTGAAATCGGAATGCTCACTGACATTTCCCCTATCTGAAAGTCTGATAAACGCTGGAAAAATGACTGAGTCCAAAAAAATAAATTTTTCAACTTTTTTCAATTTTACCCCGTGGGATATATATTCTACCCACACACATTTGGAACTCTCCTGGGTTACCCTCACAAATATTATTCCCTCATTTAGTGGATATTTTCACAAAAAAGTGAAAATTTCAAAAATCCAGAAAATTGGCTGAAAACGAATAAATATCAAGGACTCATTGGGCGAATCGCTCTGGAACTGAAATCGGAACGCTCACTGACATTTTCCCTATCTGAAAGTCTGATAAACGGCGGAAAAATGACAGTCCAAAAAAAAATAATTTTTTCAGCTTTTTTAAATTTTACCCCCGTGGGATATATATTCTACCCACACACATTTGGAACTCTCCTGGGGTACCCTCACACATATTATTCCCTCATTTAGTGGATATTTTCACAAAAAAGTGAAATTTTCAAAAATCCAGAAAATTGGCTGAAAACGAATAAATATCAAGGACTCATTGGGCGTATCGCTCCGAAACTGAAATCAGAACGCTCACTGACATTTTCCCTATCTGAAAGTCTTGATAAACGCCGGAAAAATGACTAATTCCAAAAAAAATTTTTTTTTAACTTTTTTCAATTTTACCCCGTGGGATATATATTCTACCCACACATATTTGGAACTCTCCTGGGGTACCCTCACACATATTATTCCCTCATTTAGTGGATATTTTCACAAAAAAGTGAAATTTTCAAAAATCCAGAAAATTGGCTGAAAACGACTAAATATCAAGGACTCATTGGGCGAATCGCTCTGGAACTGAAATCGGAACGCTCACTGACATTTCCCCTATCTGAAAGTCTGATAAACGCCGGAAAAATGACTAAGTCCAAAAAAATAAATTTTTCAACTTTTTTCAATTTTACCCCTTGGGATATATATTCTACCCACACACATTTGGAACTCTCCTGGGGTACCCTCACACATATTATTCCCTCATTTAGTGGATATTTTCACAGAAAAGTGAAATTTTCAAAAATCCAGAAAATTGGCTGAAAACGACTAAATATCAATGACTCATTGGGCGAATCGCTCTGGAACTGAAATCGGAATGCTCACTGACATTTCCCCTATCTGAAAGTCTGATAAACGCTGGAAAAATGACTGAGTCCAAAAAAATAAATTTTTCAACTTTTTTCAATTTTACCCCGTGGGATATATATTCTACCCACACACATTTGGAACTCTCCTGGGGTACCCTCACAAATATTATTCCCTCATTTAGTGGATATTTTCACAGAAAAGTGAAATTTTCAAAAATCCAGAAAATTGGCTGAAAACGACTAAATATCAAGGACTCATTGGGCGAATCGCTCTGGAACTGAAATCGGAACGCTCACTGACATTTTCCCTATCTGAAAGTCTGATAAACGGCGGAAAAATGACAGTCCAAAAAAAAATAATTTTTTCAACTTTTTTAAATTTTACCCCCGTGGGATATATATTCTACCCACACACATTTGGAACTCTCCTGGGGTACCCTCACACATATTATTCCCTCATTTAGTGGATATTTTCACAAAAAAGTGAAATTTTCAAAAATCCAGAAAATTGGCTGAAAACGAATAAATATCAAGGACTCATTGGGCGTATCGCTCCGGAACTGAAATCAGAACGCTCACTGACATTTCCCCTATCTGAAAGTCTGATATACGCCGGAAAAATGACTAAGTCCAAAAAAATTTTTTTTAAACTTTTTTCAATTTTACCCCCGTGGGATACATATTCTACCCACACACATTTGGAACTCTCCTGGAGTACCCTCACACATATTATTCCCTCATTTAGTGGATATTTTCACAAAAAAGTGAAATTTTCAAAAATCCAGAAAAGTGGCTGAAAACTAATAAATATCAAGGACTCATTGGGCGAATCGCTCTGGAACTGAAATCAGAACGCTCACTGACATTTTCCCTATCTGAAAGTTTGATAAACGCCAGAAAAATGACTAAGTCCAAAAAAAATAATTTTTTCAACTTTTTAAATTTTACCCCCGTGGGATATATATTCTACCCACACACATTTGGACCTCTCCTGGGGTACCCTCACACATATTATTCCCTCATTTAGTGGATATTTTCACAAAAAAGTGAAATTTTCAAAAATCCAGAAAAGTGGCTGAAAACGAATAAATATCAAGGACTCATTGGGCGAATCGCTCTGGAACTGAAATCAGAACGCTCACTGACATTTTCCCTATCTGAAAGTCTGATAAACGCCGGAAAAATGACTAAGTCCAAAAAAAATATTTTTTTCAACTTTTTAAATTTTACCCCCGTGGGATATATATTCTACCCACACACATTTGGACCTCTCCTGGGGTACCCTCACACATATTATTCCCTCATTTAGTGGATATTTTCACAAAAAAGTGAAATTTTCAAAAATCCAGAAAATTGGCTGAAAACGACTAAATATCAAGGACTCATTGGACGAATCGCTCTGGAACTGAAATCGGAACGCTCACTGACATTTCCCCTATCTGAAAATCTGATAAACGCCGGAAAAATGACTAAGTCCAAAAAAATTTTTTTTAAACTTTTTTCAATTTTACCCCCGTGGGATATATATTCTACCCACACACATTTGGAACTCTCCTGGGGTACCCTCACACATATTATTCCCTCATTTAGTGGATATTTTCACAGAAAAGTGAAATTTTCAAAAATCCAAAATATTGGCTGAAAACGACTAAATATCAAGGACTCATTGGGCGAATCTCTCTGGAACTGAAATCGGAACGCTCACTGACATTTTCCCTATCTGAAAGTCTGATAAACGCCGAAAAATGACTAAGTCCAAAAAAATTATTTTTTCAACTTTTTTCAATTTTACCCCCGTGGGATATATATTCTACCCACACACATTTGTAACTCTCCTGGGGTACCCTCACACATATTATTCCCTCATTTAGTGGATATTTTCACAAAAAAGTGAAATTTTCAAAAATCCAGAAAATTGGCTGAAAACGACTAAATATCAAGGACTCATTGGGCGAATCACTCTGGAACTGAAATCGGAACGCTCACTGACATTTCCCCTATCTGAAAGTCTGATATACGCCGGAAAAATGACTAAGTCCAAAAAAAAATTTTTTCAACTTTTTTCAATTTTACCCCCGTGGGATATATATTCTACCCACACACATTTGGAACTCTCCTGGGGTACCCTCACACATATTATTCCCTCATTTAGTGGATATTTTCACAAAAAAGTGAAATTTTCAAAAATCCAGAAAATTGGCTGAAAACGACTAAATATCAAGGACTCATTGGGCGAATCACTCTGGAACTGAAATCGGAACGCTCACTGACATTTCCCCTATCTGAAAGTCTGATAAACGCCGGAAAAATGACTAAGTCCAAAAAAATAAATTTTTCAACTTTTTTCAATTTTACCCCTTGGGATATATATTCTACCCACACACATTTGGAACTCTCCTGGGGTACCCTCACACATATTATTCCCTCATTTAGTGGATATTTTCACAGAAAAGTGAAATTTTCAAAAATCCAGAAAATTGGCTGAAAACGACTAAATATCAAGGACTCATTGGGCGAATCGCTCTGGAACTGAAATCGGAACGCTCACTGACATTTTCCCTATCTGAAAGTCTGATAAACGGCGGAAAAATGACTAAGTCCAAAAAAAAATAATTTTTTCAACTTTTTTAAATTTTACCCCCGTGGGATTTATATTCTACCCACACACATTTGGAACTCTCCTGGGGTACCCTCACACATATTATTCCCTCATTTAGTGGATATTTTCACAAAAAAGTGAAATTTTCAAAAATCCAGAAAATTGGCTGAAAACGAATAAATATCAAGGACTCATTGGGCGTATCGCTCCGGAACTGAAATCAGAACGCTCACTGACATTTTCCCTATCTGAAAGTCTTGATAAACGCCGGAAAAATGACTAATTCCAAAAAAAAATTTTTTTTAACTTTTTTCAATTTTACCCCGTGGGATATATATTCTACCCACACATATTTGGAACTCTCCTGGGGTACCCTCACACATATTATTCCCTCATTTAGTGGATATTTTCACAAAAAAGTGAAATTTTCAAAAATCCAGAAAATTGGCTGAAAACGACTAAATATCAAGGACTCATTGGGCGAATCGCTCTGGAACTGAAATCGGAATGCTCACTGACATTTCCCCTATCTGAAAGTCTGATATACGCCGGAAAAATGACTAAGTCCAAAAAAATTTTTTTTAAACTTTTTTCAATTTTACCCCCGTGGGATACATATTCTACCCACACACATTTGGAACTCTCCTGGAGTACCCTCACACATATTATTCCCTCATTTAGTGGATATTTTCACAAAAAAGTGAAATTTTCAAAAATCCAGAAAAGTGGCTGAAAACGAATAAATATCAAGGACTCATTGGGCGAATCGCTCTGGAACTGAAATCAGAACGCTCACTGACATTTTCCCTATCTGAAAGTTTGATAAACGCCGGAAAAATGACTAAGTCCAAAAAAAATAATTTTTTCAACTTTTTAAATTTTACCCCCGTGGGATATATATTCTATCCACACACATTTGGACCTCTCCTGGGGTACCCTCACACATATTATTCCCTCATTTAGTGGATATTTTCACAAAAAAGTGAAATTTTCAAAAATCCAGAAAATTGGCTGAAAACGACTAAATATCAAGGACTCATTGGACGAATCGCTCTGGAACTGAAATTGGAACGCTCACTGACATTTCCCCTATCTGAAAGTCTGATAAAAGCCGGAAAAATGACTAAGTCCAAAAAGTTTTTTTAAAACTTTTTTCAATTTTACCCCCGTGGGATATATATTCTACCCACACACATTTGGAACTCTCCTGGGGTACCCTCACACATATTATTCCCTCATTTAGTGGATATTTTCACAGAAAAGTGAAATTTTCAAAAATCCAAAATATTGGCTGAAAACGACTAAATATCAAGGACTCATTGGGCGAATCGCTCTGGAACTGAAATCGGAACACTCACTGACATTTCCCCTATCTGAAAGTCTGATAAACGCCGGAAAAATGACTAAGTCCAAAAAAAATAATTTTTTCAACTTTTTTCAATTTTACCCCCGTGGGATATATATTCTACCCACACACATTTGGAACTCTCCTGGGGTACCCTCACACATATTATTACCTCATTTAGTGGATATTTTCACAAAAAAGTGAAATTTTCAAAAATCCAGAAAATTGTCTGAAGACGACTAAATATCAAGGACTCATTGGGCGAATCTCTCTGGAACTGAAATCGGAACGCTCACTGACATTTTCCCTATCTGAAAGTCTGATAAACGCCGAAAAATGACTAAGTCCAAAAAAATTATTTTTTCAACTTTTTTCAATTTTACCCCCGTGGGATATATATTCTACCCACACACATTTGGAACTCTCCTGGGGTACCTTCACACATATTATTCCCTCATTTAGTGGATATTTTCACAAAAAAGTGAAATTTTCAAAAATCCAGAAAATTGGCTGAAAACGACTAAATATCAAGGACTCATTGGGCGAATCACTCTGGAACTGAAATCGGAACGCTCACTGACATTTCCCCTATCTGAAAGTCTGATATACGCCGGAAAAATGACTAAGTCCAAAAAAAATTTTTTTCGACTTTTTTCAATTTTACCCCCGTGGGATATATATTCTACCCACACACATTTGGAACTCTCCTGGGGTACCCTCACACATATTATTCCCTCATTTAGTGGATATTTTCACAAAAAAGTGAAATTTTCAAAAATCCAGAAAATTGGCTGAAAACGACTAAATATCAAGGACTCATTGGGCGAATCACTCTGGAACTGAAATCGGAACGCTCACTGACATTTCCCCTATCTGAAAGTCTGATATACGCCGGAAAAATGACTAAGTCCAAAAAAAATTTTTTTCAACTTTTTTCAATTTTACCCCCGTGGGATATATATTCTACCCACACACATTTGGAACTCTCCTGGGGTATCCTCACACATATTATTCCCTCATTTAGTGGATATTTTCACAAAAAAGTGAAATTTTCAAAAATCCAGAAAATTGGCTGAAAACGACTAAATATCAAGGACTCATTGGGCGAATTGCTCTGGAACTGAAATCGGAACGCTCACTGACATTTCCCCTATCTGAAAGTCTGATAAACTCCGGAAAAATGACTAAGTCCAAAAAAATAAATTTTTCAACTTTTTTCAATTTTACCCCTTGGGATATATATTCTACCCACACACATTTGGAACTCTCCTGGGGTACCCTCACACATATTATTCCCTCATTTAGTGGATATTTTCACAAAAAAGTGAAATTTTCAAAAATCCAGAAAATTGGCTGAAAACGACTAAATATCAAGGACTCATTGGACGAATCGCTCTGGAACTGAAATCTGAACGCTCACTGACATTTCCCCTATCTGAAAGTCTGATAAACGCCGGAAAAATGACTAAGTCCAAAAAAATTTTTTTTAAACTTTTTTCAATTTTACTACCGTGGGATATATATTCTACCCACACACATTTGGAACTCTCCTGGGGTACCCTCACACATATTATTCCCTCATTTAGTGGATATTTTCACAGAAAAGTGAAATTTTCAAAAATCCAAAATATTGGCTGAAAACGACTAAATATCAAGGACTCATTGGGCGAATCTCTCTGGAACTGAAATCGGAACGCTCACTGACATTTTCCCTATCTGAAAGTCTGATAAACGCCGAAAAATGACTAAGTCCAAAAAAATTATTTTTTCAACTTTTTTCAATTTTACCCCCGTGGGATATATATTCTACCCACACACATTTGGAACTCTCCTGGGGTACCCTCACACATATTATTCCCTCATTTAGTGGATATTTTCACAAAAAAGTGAAATTTTCAAAAATCCAGAAAATTGGCTGAAAACGACTAAATATCAAGGACTCATTGGGCGAATCACTCTGGAACTGAAATCGGAACGCTCACTGACATTTCCCCTATCTGAAAGTCTGATATACGCCGGAAAAATGACTAAGTCCAAAAAAAATTTTTTTCAACTTTTTTCAATTTTACCCCCGTGGGATATATATTCTACCCACACACATTTGGAACTCTCCTGGGGTACCCTCACACATATTATTCCCTCATTTAGTGGATATTTTCACAGAAAAGTGAAATTTTCAAAAATCCAAAATATTGGCTGAAAACGACTAAATATCAAGGACTCATTGGGCGAATCGCTCTGGAACTGAAATCGGAACGCTCACTGACATTTCCCCTATCTGAAAGTCTGATAAACGCTGGAAAAATGACTAAGTCCAAAAAAAAATTTTTTCAACTTTTTTCAATTTTACCCCCGTGGGATATATATTCTACCCACACACATTTGGAACTCTCCTGGGGTATCCTCACACATATTATTCCCTCATTTAGTGGATATTTTCACAAAAAAGTGAAATTTTCAAAAATCCAGAAAATTGGCTGAAAACGACTAAATATCAAGGACTCATTGGGCGAATCGCTCTGGAACTGAAATCGGAACGCTCACTGACATTTCCCCTATCTGAAAGTCTGATAAACGCCGGAAAAATGACTAAGTCCAAAAAAATAAATTTTTCAACTTTTTTCAATTTTACCCCTTGGGATATATATTCTACCCACACACATTTGGAACTCTCCTGGGGTACCCTCACACATATTATTCCCTCATTTAGTGGATATTTTCACAAAGAAGTGAAATTTTCAAAAATCCAGAAAATTGGCTGAAAACGAATAAATATCAAGGACTCATTGGGCGTATCGTTCCGGAACTGAAATCAGAACTCTCACTGACATTTTCCCTATCTGAAAGTCTTGATAAACGCCGGAAAAATGACTAATTCCAAAAAAAAATTTTTTTTAACTTTTTTCAATTTTACCCCGTGGGATATATATTCTACCCACACACATTTGGAACTCTCCTGGGGTACCCTCACACATATTATTCCCTCATTTAGTGGATATTTTCACAGAAAAGTGAAATTTTCAAAAATCCAAAATATTGGCTGAAAACGACTAAATATCAAGGACTCATTGGGCGAATCGCTCTGGAACTGAAATCGGAATGCTCACTGACATTTCCCCTATCTGAAAGTCTGATATATGCCGGAAAAATGACTAAGTCCAAAAAAATAAATTTTTCAACTTTTTTCATTTTTACCCCCGTGGGATACATATTCTATCCACACACATTTGGAACTCTCCTGGAGTACCCTCACACATATTATTCCCTCATTTAGTGGATATTTTCACAAAAAAGTGAAATTTTCAAAAATCCAGAAAAGTGGCTGAAAACGAATAAATATCAAGGACTCATTGGGCGAATCGCTCTGGAACTGAAATCAGAACGCTCACTGACATTTTCCCTATCTGAAAGTCTGATAAACGCCGGAAAAATGACTAAGTCCAAAAAAAATAATTTTTTCAACTTTTTAAATTTTACCCCCGTGGGATATATATTCTACCCACACACATTTGGAACTCTCCTGGGGTACCCTCACACATATTATTCCCTCATTTAGTGGATATTTTCACAGAAAAGTGAAATTTTCAAAAATCCAAAATATTGGCTGAAAACGACTAAATATCAAGGACTCATTGGGCGAATCGCTCTGGAACTGAAATCGGAACGCTCACTGACATTTCCCCTATCTGAAAGTCTGATAAACGCCGGAAAAATGACTAAGTCCAAAAAAAATAATTTTTTCAACTTTTTTCAATTTTACCCCCGTGGGATATATATTCTACCCAAACACATTTGGAACTCTCCTGGGGTACCCTCACACATATTATTACCTCATTTAGTGGATATTTTCACAAAAAAGTGAAATTTTCAAAAATCCAGAAAATTGGCTGAAGACGACTAAATATCAAGGACTCATTGGGCGAATCTCTCTGGAACTGAAATCGGAACGCTCACTGACATTTTCCCTATCTGAAAGTCTGATAAACGCCGAAAAATGACTAAGTCCAAAAAAATTATTTTTTCAACTTTTTTCAATTTTACCCCCGTGGGATATATATTCTACCCACACACATTTGGAACTCTCCTGGGGTACCCTTACACATATTATTCCCTCATTTAGTGGATATTTTCACAAAAAAGTGAAATTTTCAAAAATCCAGAAAATTGGCTGAAAACGACTAAATATCAAGGACTCATTGGGCGAATCACTCTGGAACTGAAATCGGAACGCTCACTGACATTTCCCCTATCTGAAAGTCTGATATACGCCGGAAAAATGACTAAGTCCAAAAAAAAATTTTTTCAACTTTTTTCAATTTTACCCCCGTGGATTATATATTCTACCCACACACATTTGGAACTCTCCTGGGGTACCCTCACACATATTATTCCCTCATTTAGTGGATATTTTCACAAAAAAGTGAAATTTTCAAAAATCCAGAAAATTGGCTGAAAACGACTAAATATCAAGGACTCATTGGACGAATCGCTCTGGAACTGAAATCGGAACGCTCACTGACATTTCCCCTATCTGAAAGTCTGATAAACGCCAGAAAAATGATTAAGTCCAAAAAAAATAATTTTTTCAACTTTTTAAATTTTACCCCCGTGGGATATATATTCTACCCACACACATTTGGAACTCTCCTGGGGTACCCTCACACATATTATTCCCTCATTTAGTGGATATTTTCACAGAAAAGTGAAATTTTCAAAAATCCAAAATATTGGCTGAAAACGACTAAATATCAAGGACTCATTGGGCGAATCGCTCTGGAACTGAAATCGGAACGCTCACTGACATTTCCCCTATCTGAAAGTTTGATAAACGCCGGAAAAATGACTAAGTCCAAAAAAAATAATTTTTTCAACTTTTTAAATTTTACCCCCGTGGGATATATATTCTACCCACACACATTTGGAACTCTCCTGGGGTATCCTCACACATATTATTCCTTCATTTAGTGGATATTTTCACAAAAAAGCGAAATTTTCAAAAATCCAGAAAATTGGCTGAAAACGACTAAATATCAAGGACTCATTGGGCGAATCGCTCTGGAACTGAAATCGGAACGCTCACTGACATTTCCCCTATCTGAAAGTCTGATAAACGCCGGAAAAATGACTAAGTCCAAAAAAATAAATTTTTTAACTTTTTTCAATTTTACCTCGTGGGATATATATTCTACCCACACACATTTGGAACTCTCCTGGGGTACCCTCACACATATTATTCCCTCATTTAGTGGATATTTTCACAGAAAAGTGAAATTTTCAAAAATCCAAAATATTGGCTGAAAACGACTAAATATCAAGGACTCATTGGGCGAATCGCTCTGGAACTGAAATCGGAATGCTCACTGACATTTCCCCTATCTGAAAGTCTGATATACGCCGGAAAAATGACTAAGTCCAAAAAAATAAATTTTTCAACTTTTTTCATTTTTACCCCCGTGGGATATATATTCTACCCACACACATTTGGAACTCTCCTGGGGTACCCTCACACATATTATTCCCTCATTTAGTGGATATTTTCACAAAAAAGTGAAATTTTCAAAAATCCAGAAAATTGGCTGAAAACGACTAAATATCAAGGACTCATTGGACGAATCGCTCTGGAACTGAAATCGGAACGCTCACTGACATTTCCCCTATCTGAAAGTCTGATAAACGCCGGAAAAATGACTAAGTCCAAAAAAATTTTTTTTAAACTTTTTTCAATTTTACCCCCGTGGGATATATATTCTACCCACACACATTTGGAACTCTCCTGGGGTACCCTCACACATATTATTCCCTCATTTAGTGGATATTTTCACAGAAAAGTGAAATTTTCAAAAATCCAAAATATTGGCTGAAAACGACTAAATATCAAGGACTTATTGGGCGAATCGCTCTGGAACTGAAATCGGAACGCTCACTGACATTTCCCCTATCTGAAAGTCTGATAAACGCCGGAAAAATGACTAAGTCCAAAAAAAATAATTTTTTCAACTTTTTTCAATTTTACCCCCGTGGGATATATATTCTACCCACACACATTTGGAACTCTCCTGGGGTACCCTCACACATATTATTACCTCATTTAGTGGATATTTTCACAAAAAAGTGAAATTTTCAAAAATCCAGAAAATTGGCTGAAGACGACTAAATATCAAGGACTCATTGGGCAAATCTCTCTGGAACTGAAATCGGAACGCTCACTGACATTTTCCCTATCTGAAAGTCTGATAAACACCGAAAAATGACTAAGTCCAAAAAAATTATTTTTTCAACTTTTTGCAATTTTACCCCCGTGGGATATATATTCTACCCACACACATTTGGACCTCTCCTGGGGTACCCTCACACATATTATTCCCTCATTTAGTGGATATTTTCACAAAAAAGTGAAATTTTCAAAAATCCAGAAAATTGGCTGAAAACGACTAAATATCAAGGACTCATTGGGCGAATCACTCTGGAACTGAAATCGGAACGCTCACTGACATTTCCCCTATCTGAAAGTCTGATATACGCCGGAAAAATGACTAAGTTTAAAAAAAAAAATTTTTCAACTTTTTTCAATTTTACCCCCGTGGGATATATATTCTACCCACACACATTTGGAACTCTCCTGGGGTACCCTCACACATATTATTCCCTCATTTAGTGGATATTTTCACAAAAAAGTGAAATTTTCAAAAATCCAGAAAATTGGCTGAAAACGAATAAATATCAAGGACTCATTGGGCGTATCGCTCCGGAACTGAAATCAGAACGCTCACTGACATTTTCCCTATCTGAAAGTCTTGATAAACGCTGGAAAAATGACTAATTCCAAAAAAATTTTTTTTTTAACTTTTTTCAATTTTACCCCGTGGGATATATATTCTACCCACACACATTTGGAACTCTCCTGGGGTACCCTCACACATATTGTTCCCTCATTTAGTGGATATTTTCACAGAAAAGTGAAATTTTCAAAAATCCAAAATATTGGCTGAAAACGACTAAATATCAAGGACTCATTGGGCGAATCGCTCTGGAACTGAAATCGGAATGCTCACTGACATTTCCCCTATCTGAAAGTCTGATATACGCCGGAAAAATGACTAAGTCCAAAAAAATAAATTTTTCAACTTTTTTCATTTTTACCCCCGTGGGATATATATTCTACCCACACACATTTGGAACTCTCCTGGGGTACCCTCACACATATTATTCCCTCATTTAGTGGATATTTTCACAAAAAAGTGAAATTTTCAAAAATCCAGAAAATTGGCTGAAAACGACTAAATATCAAGGACTCATTGGACGAATCGCTCTGGAACTGAAATCGGAACGCTCACTGACATTTCCCCTATCTGAAAGTCTGATAAACGCCGGAAAAATGACTAAGTCCAAAAAAATTTTTTTTAAACTTTTTTCAATTTTACCCCCGTGGGATACATATTCTATCCACACACATTTGGAACTCTCCTGGAGTACCCTCACACATATTATTCCCTCATTTAGTGGATATTTTCACAAAAAAGTGAAATTTTCAAAAATCCAGAAAAGTGGCTGAAAACGAATAAACATCAAGGACTCATTGGGCGAATCGCTCTGGAACTGAAATCAGAACGCTCACTAACATTTTCCCTATCTGAAAGTCTGATAAACGCCGGAAAAATGACTAAGTCCAAAAAAAATAATTTTTTCAACTTTTTAAATTTTACCCCCGTGGGATATATATTCTACCCACACACATTTGGAACTCTCCTGGGGTACCCTCACACATATTATTCCCTCATTTAGTGGCTATTTTCACAGAAAAGTGAAATTTTCAAAAATCCAAAATATTGGCTGAAAACGACTAAATATCAAGGACTCATTGGGCGAATCGCTCTGGAACTGAAATCGGAACGCTCACTGACATTTCCCCTATCTGAAAGTCTGATAAACGCCGTAAAAATGACTAAGTCCAAAAAAAATAATTTTTTCAACTTTTTTCAATTTTACCCCCGTGGGATATATATTCTACCCACACACATTTGGAACTCTCCTGGGGTACCCTCACACATATTATTACCTCATTTAGTGGATATTTTCACAAAAAAGTGAAATTTTCAAAAATCCAGAAAATTGGATGAAGACGACTAAATATCAAGGACTCATTGGGCGAATCTCTCTGGAACTGAAATCGGAACGCTCACTGACATTTTCCCTATCTGAAAGTCTGATAAACGCAGAAAAATGACTAAGTCCAAAAAAATTATTTTTTCAACTTTTTTCAATTTTACCCCCGTGGGATATATATTCTACCCACACACATTTGGAACTCTCCTGGGGTACCCTCACACATATTATTCCCTCATTTAGTGGATATTTTCACAAAAAAGTGAAATTTTCAAAAATCCAGAAAATTGGCTGAAAACGACTAAATATCAAGGACTCATTGGGCGAATCACTCTGGAACTGAAATCGGAACGCTCACTGACATTTCCCCTATCTGAAAGTCTGATATACGCCGGAAAAATGAATAAGTCCCAAAAAAATTTTTTTCAACTTTTTTCAATTTTACCCCCGTGGGATATATATTCTACCCACACACATTTGGAACTCTCCTGGGGTATCCTCACACATATTATTCCCTCATTTAGTGGATATTTTCACAAAAAAGTGAAATTTTCAAAAATCCAGAAAATTGGCTGAAAACGACTAAATATCAAGGACTCATTGGGCGAATCGCTCTGGAACTGAAATCGGAACGCTCACTGACATTTCCCCTATCTGAAAGTCTGATAAACGCCGGAAAAATGACTAAGTCCAAAAAAAATAATTTTTTCAACTTTTTTCAATTTTACCCCCATGGGATATATATTCTACCCACACACATTTGGAACTCTCCTGGGGTACCCTCACACATATTATTACCTCATTTAGTGGATATTTTCACAAAAAAGTGAAATTTTCAAAAATCCAGAAAATTGGCTGAAAACGAATAAATATCAAGGACTCATTGGGCGTATCGCTCCGGAACTGAAATCAGAACGCTCACTGACATTTTCCCTATCTGAAAGTCTTGATAAACGCCGGAAAAATGACTAATTCCAAAAAAAAAATTTTTTTAACTTTTTTCAATTTTACCCCGTGGGATATATATTCTACCCACACACATTTGGAACTCTCCTGGGGTACCCTCACACATATTATTCCCTCATTTAGTGGATATTTTCACAGAAAAGTGAAATTTTCAAAAATCCAAAATATTGGCTGAAAACGACTAAATATCAAGGACTCATTGGGCGAATCGCTCTGAAACTGAAATCGGAATGCTCACTGACATTTCCCCTATCTGAAAGTCTGATATACGCCGGAAAAATGACTAAGTCCAAAAAAATAAATTTTTCAACTTTTTTCATTTTTACCCCCGTGGGATATATATTCTACCCACACACATTTGGAACTCTCCTGGGGTACCCTCACACATATTATTCCCTCATTTAGTGGATATTTTCACAAAAAAGTGAAATTTTCAAAAATCCAGAAAATTGGCTGAAAACGAATAAATATCAAGGACTCATTGGACGAATCGCTCTGGAACTGAAATCGGAACGCTCACTGACATTTCCCCTATCTGAAAGTCTGATAAACGCCGGAAAAATGACTAAGTCCAAAAAAATTTTTTTTAAACTTTTTTCAATTTTACCCCCGTGGGATACATATTCTATCCACACACATTTGGAACTCTCCTGGAGTACCCTCACACATATTATTCCCTCATTTAGTGGATATTTTCACAGAAAAGTGAAATTTTCAAAAATCCAAAATATTGGCTGAAAACGACTAAATATCAAGGACTCATTGGGCGAATCGCTCTGGAACTGAAATCGGAACGCTCACTGACATTTCCCCTATCTGAAAGTCTGATAAACGCCGGAAAAATGACTAAGTCCAAAAAAAATAATTTTTTCAACTTTTTTCAATTTTACCCCCGTGGGATATATATTCTACCCACACACATTTGGAACTCTCCTGGGGTACCCTCACACATATTATTACCTCATTTAGTGGATATTTTCACAAAAAAGTGAAATTTTCAAAAATCCAGAAAATTGGCTGAAGACGACTAAATATCAAGGACTCATTGGGCGAATCTCTCTGGAACTGAAATCGGAACGCTCACTGACATTTCCCCTATCTGAAAGTCTGATAAACGCCGGAAAAATGACTAAGTCCAAAAAAAATAATTTTTTCAACTTTTTTCAATTTTACCCCCGTGGGATATATATTCTACCCACACACATTTGGAACTCTCCTGGGGTACCCTCACACATATTATTACCTCATTTAGTGGATATTTTCACAAAAAAGTGAAATTTTCAAAAATCCAGAAAATTGGCTGAAAACGAATAAATATCAAGGACTCATTGGGCGTATCGCTCCGGAACTGAAATCAGAACGCTCACTGACATTTTCCCTATCTGAAAGTCTTGATAAACGCCGGAAAAATGACTAATTCCAAAAAAAAATTTTTTTTAACTTTTTTCAATTTTACCCCGTGGGATATATATTCTACCCACACACATTTGGAACTCTCCTGGGGTACCCTCACACATATTATTCCCTCATTTAGTGGATATTTTCACAGAAAAGTGAAATTTTCAAAAATCCAAAATATTGGCTGAAAACGACTAAATATCAAGGACTCATTGGGCGAATCGCTCTGGAACTGAAATCGGAATGCTCACTGACATTTTCCCTATCTGAAAGTCTGATATACGCCGGAAAAATGACTAAGTCCAAAAAAATAAATTTTTCAACTTTTTTCATTTTTACCCCCGTGGGATATATATTCTACCCACACACATTTGGAACTCTCCTGGGGTACCCTCACACATATTATTCCCTCATTTAGTGGATATTTTCACAAAAAAGTGAAATTTTCAAAAATCCAGAAAATTGGCTGAAAACGACTAAATATCAAGGACTCATTGGACGAATCGCTCTGGAACTGAAATCGGAACGCTCACTGACATTTCCCCTATCTGAAAGTCTGATAAACGCCGGAAAAATGACTAAGTCCAAAAAAATTTTTTTTAAACTTTTTTCAATTTTACCCCCGTGGGATACATATTCTATCCACACACATTTGGAACTCTCCTGGAGTACCCTCACACATATTATTCCCTCATTTAGTGGATATTTTCACAGAAAAGTGAAATTTTCAAAAATCCAAAATATTGGCTGAAAACGACTAAATATCAAGGACTCATTGGGCGAATCGCTCTGGAACTGAAATCGGAACGCTCACTGACATTTCCCCTATCTGAAAGTCTGATAAACGCCGGAAAAATGACTAAGTCCAAAAAAAATAATTTTTTCAACTTTTTTCAATTTTACCCCCGTGGGATATATATTCTACCCACACACATTTGGAACTCTCCTGGGGTACCCTCACACATATTATTACCTCATTTAGTGGATATTTTCACAAAAAAGTGAAATTTTCAAAAATCCAGAAAATTGGCTGAAGACGACTAAATATCAAGGACTCATTGGGCGAATCTCTCTGGTACTGAAATCGGAACGCTCACTGACATTTTCCCTATCTGAAAGTCTGATAAACGCCGAAAAATGACTAAGTCCAAAAAAATTATTTTTTCAACTTTTTTCAATTTTACCCCCGTGGGATATATATTCTACCCACACACATTTGGAACTCTCCTGGGGTACCCTCACACATATTATTCCCTCATTTAGTGGATATTTTCACAAAAAAGTGAAATTTTCAAAAATCCAGAAAATTGGCTGAAAACGACTAAATATCAAGGACTCATTGGGCGAATCACTCTGGAACTGAAATCGGAACGCTCACTGACATTTCCCCTATCTGAAAGTCTGATATACGCCGGAAAAATGACTAAGTCCAAAAAAAATAATTTTTTCAACTTTTTTCAATTTTACCCCCGTGGGATATATATTCTACCCACACACATTTGGAACTCTCCTGGGGTACCCTCACACATATTATTACCTCATTTAGTGGATATTTTCACAAAAAAGTGAAATTTTCAAAAATCCAGAAAATTGGCTGAAAACGAATAAATATCAAGGACTCATTGGGCGTATCGCTCCGGAACTGAAATCAGAACGCTCACTGACATTTTCCCTATCTGAAAGTCTTGATAAACGCCGGAAAAATGACTAATTCCAAAAAAAAATTTTTTTTAACTTTTTTCAATTTTACCCCGTGGGATATATATTCTACCCACACACATTTGGAACTCTCCTGGGGTACCCTCACACATATTATTCCCTCATTTAGTGGATATTTTCACAGAAAAGTGAAATTTTCAAAAATCCAAAATATTGGCTGAAAACGACTAAATATCAAGGACTCATTGGGCGAATCGCTCTGGAACTGAAATCGGAATGCTCACTGACATTTTCCCTATCTGAAAGTCTGATATACGCCGGAAAAATGACTAAGTCCAAAAAAATAAATTTTTCAAATTTTTTCATTTTTACCCCCGTGGGATATATATTCTACCCACACACATTTGGAACTCTCCTGGGGTACCCTCACACATATTATTCCCTCATTTAGTGGATATTTTCACAAAAAAGTGAAATTTTCAAAAATCCAGAAAATTGGCTGAAAACGACTAAATATCAAGGACTCATTGGACGAATCGCTCTGGAACTGAAATCGGAACGCTCACTGACATTTCCCCTATCTGAAAGTCTGATAAACGCCGGAAAAATGACTAAGTCCAAAAAAATTTTTTTTAAACTTTTTTCAATTTTACCCCCGTGGGATACATATTCTATCCACACACATTTGGAACTCTCCTGGAGTACCCTCACACATATTATTCCCTCATTTAGTGGATATTTTCACAAAAAAGTGAAATTTTCAAAAATCCAGAAAAGTGGCTGAAAACGAATAAATATCAAGGACTCATTGGGCGAATCGCTCTGGAACTGAAATCAGAACGCTCACTGACATTTTCCCTATCTGAAAGTCTGATAAACGCCGGAAAAATGACTAAGTCCAAAAAAAAAAATTTTTTCAACTTTTTAAATTTTACCCCCGTGGGATATATATTCTACCCACACACATTTGGAACTCTCCTGGGGTACCCTCACACATATTATTCCCTCATTTAGTGGATATTTTCACAGAAAAGTGAAATTTTCAAAAATCCAAAATATTGGCTGAAAACGACTAAATATCAAGGACTCATTGGGCGAATCGCTCTGGAACTGAAATCGGAACGCTCACTGACATTTCCCCTATCTGAAAGTCTGATAAACGCCGGAAAAATGACTAAGTCCAAAAAAAATAATTTTTTCAACTTTTTTCAATTTTACCCCCGTGGGATATATATTCTACCCACACACATTTGGAACTCTCCTGGGGTACCCTCACACATATTATTACCTCATTTAGTGGATATTTTCACAAAAAAGTGAAATTTTCAAAAATCCAGAAAATTGGCTGAAGACGACTAAATATCAAGGACTCATTGGGCGAATCTCTCTGGAACTGAAATCGGAACGCTCACTGACATTTTCCCTATCTGAAAGTCTGATAAACGCCGAAAAATGACTAAGTCCAAAAAAATTATTTTTTCAACTTTTTTCAATTTTACCCCCGTGGGATATATATTCTACCCACACACATTTGGAACTCTCCTGGGGTACCCTCACACATATTATTCCCTCATTTAGTGGATATTTTCACAAAAAAGTGAAATTTTCAAAAATCCAGAAAATTGGCTGAAAACGACTAAATATCAAGGACTCATTGGGCGAATCACTCTGGAACTGAAATCGGAACGCTCACTGACATTTCCCCTATCTGAAAGTCTGATATACGCCGGAAAAATGAATAAGTCCCAAAAAAATTTTTTTCAACTTTTTTCAATTTTACCCCCGTGGGATATATATTCTACCCACACACATTTGGAACTCTCCTGGGGTATCCTCACACATATTATTCCCTCATTTAGTGGATATTTTCACAAAAAAGTGAAATTTTCAAAAATCCAGAAAATTGGCTGAAAACGACTAAATATCAAGGACTCATTGGGCGAATCGCTCTGGAACTGAAATCGGAACGCTCACTGACATTTCCCCTATCTGAAAGTCTGATAAACGCCGGAAAAATGACTAAGTCCAAAAAAAATAATTTTTTCAACTTTTTTCAATTTTACCCCCGTGGGATATATATTCTACCCACACACATTTGGAACTCTCCTGGGGTACCCTCACACATATTATTACCTCATTTAGTGGATATTTTCACAAAAAAGTGAAATTTTCAAAAATCCAGAAAATTGGCTGAAAACGAATAAATATCAAGGACTCATTGGGCGTATCGCTCCGGAACTGAAATCAGAACGCTCACTGACATTTTCCCTATCTGAAAGTCTTGATAAACGCCGGAAAAATGACTAATTCCAAAAAAAAATTTTTTTTAACTTTTTTCAATTTTACCCCGTGGGATATATATTCTACCCACACACATTTGGAACTCTCCTGGGGTACCCTCACACATATTATTCCCTCATTTAGTGGATATTTTCACAGAAAAGTGAAATTTTCAAAAATCCAAAATATTGGCTGAAAACGACTAAATATCAAGGACTCATTGGGCGAATCGCTCTGAAACTGAAATCGGAATGCTCACTGACATTTCCCCTATCTGAAAGTCTGATATACGCCGGAAAAATGACTAAGTCCAAAAAAATAAATTTTTCAACTTTTTTCATTTTTACCCCCGTGGGATATATATTCTACCCACACACATTTGGAACTCTCCTGGGGTACCCTCACACATATTATTCCCTCATTTAGTGGATATTTTCACAAAAAAGTGAAATTTTCAAAAATCCAGAAAATTGGCTGAAAACGAATAAATATCAAGGACTCATTGGACGAATCGCTCTGGAACTGAAATCGGAACGCTCACTGACATTTCCCCTATCTGAAAGTCTGATAAACGCCGGAAAAATGACTAAGTCCAAAAAAATTTTTTTTAAACTTTTTTCAATTTTACCCCCGTGGGATACATATTCTATCCACACACATTTGGAACTCTCCTGGAGTACCCTCACACATATTATTCCCTCATTTAGTGGATATTTTCACAAAAAAGTGAAATTTTCAAAAATCCAGAAAAGTGGCTGAAAACGAATAAATATCAAGGACTCATTGGGCGAATCGCTCTGGAACTGAAATCAGAACGCTCACTGACATTTTCCCTATCTGAAAGTCTGATAAACGCCGGAAAAATGACTAAGTCCAAAAAAAATAATTTTTTCAACTTTTTAAATTTTACCCCCGTGGGATATATATTCTACCCACACACATTTGGAACTCTCCTGGGGTACCCTCACACATATTATTCCCTCATTTAGTGGATATTTTCACAGAAAAGTGAAATTTTCAAAAATCCAAAATATTGGCTGAAAACGACTAAATATCAAGGACTCATTGGGCGAATCGCTCTGGAACTGAAATCGGAACGCTCACTGACATTTCCCCTATCTGAAAGTCTGATAAACGCCGGAAAAATGACTAAGTCCAAAAAAAATAATTTTTTCAACTTTTTTCAATTTTACCCCCGTGGGATATATATTCTACCCACACACATTTGGAACTCTCCTGGGGTACCCTCACACATATTATTACCTCATTTAGTGGATATTTTCACAAAAAAGTGAAATTTTCAAAAATCCAGAAAATTGGCTGAAGACGACTAAATATCAAGGACTCATTGGGCGAATCTCTCTGGAACTGAAATCGGAACGCTCACTGACATTTCCCCTATCTGAAAGTCTGATAAACGCCGGAAAAATGACTAAGTCCAAAAAAAATAATTTTTTCAACTTTTTTCAATTTTACCCCCGTGGGATATATATTCTACCCACACACATTTGGAACTCTCCTGGGGTACCCTCACACATATTATTACCTCATTTAGTGGATATTTTCACAAAAAAGTGAAATTTTCAAAAATCCAGAAAATTGGCTGAAAACGAATAAATATCAAGGACTCATTGGGCGTATCGCTCCGGAACTGAAATCAGAACGCTCACTGACATTTTCCCTATCTGAAAGTCTTGATAAACGCCGGAAAAATGACTAATTCCAAAAAAAAATTTTTTTTAACTTTTTTCAATTTTACCCCGTGGGATATATATTCTACCCACACACATTTGGAACTCTCCTGGGGTACCCTCACACATATTATTCCCTCATTTAGTGGATATTTTCACAGAAAAGTGAAATTTTCAAAAATCCAAAATATTGGCTGAAAACGACTAAATATCAAGGACTCATTGGGCGAATCGCTCTGGAACTGAAATCGGAATGCTCACTGACATTTTCCCTATCTGAAAGTCTGATATACGCCGGAAAAATGACTAAGTCCAAAAAAATAAATTTTTCAACTTTTTTCATTTTTACCCCCGTGGGATATATATTCTACCCACACACATTTGGAACTCTCCTGGGGTACCCTCACACATATTATTCCCTCATTTAGTGGATATTTTCACAAAAAAGTGAAATTTTCAAAAATCCAGAAAATTGGCTGAAAACGACTAAATATCAAGGACTCATTGGACGAATCGCTCTGGAACTGAAATCGGAACGCTCACTGACATTTCCCCTATCTGAAAGTCTGATAAACGCCGGAAAAATGACTAAGTCCAAAAAAATTTTTTTTAAACTTTTTTCAATTTTACCCCCGTGGGATACATATTCTATCCACACACATTTGGAACTCTCCTGGAGTACCCTCACACATATTATTCCCTCATTTAGTGGATATTTTCACAAAAAAGTGAAATTTTCAAAAATCCAGAAAAGTGGCTGAAAACGAATAAATATCAAGGACTCATTGGGCGAATCGCTCTGGAACTGAAATCAGAACGCTCACTGACATTTTCCCTATCTGAAAGTCTGATAAACGCCGGAAAAATGACTAAGTCCAAAAAAAAAAATTTTTTCAACTTTTTAAATTTTACCCCCGTGGGATATATATTCTACCCACACACATTTGGAACTCTCCTGGGGTACCCTCACACATATTATTCCCTCATTTAGTGGATATTTTCACAGAAAAGTGAAATTTTCAAAAATCCAAAATATTGGCTGAAAACGACTAAATATCAAGGACTCATTGGGCGAATCGCTCTGGAACTGAAATCGGAACGCTCACTGACATTTCCCCTATCTGAAAGTCTGATAAACGCCGGAAAAATGACTAAGTCCAAAAAAAATAATTTTTTCAACTTTTTTCAATTTTACCCCCGTGAGATATATATTCTACCCACACACATTTGGAACTCTCCTGGGGTACCCTCACACATATTATTACCTCATTTAGTGGATATTTTCACAAAAAAGTGAAATTTTCAAAAATCCAGAAAATTGGCTGAAGACGACTAAATATCAAGGACTCATTGGGCGAATCTCTCTGGAACTGAAATCGGAACGCTCACTGACATTTTCCCTATCTGAAAGTCTGATAAACGCCGAAAAATGACTAAGTCCAAAAAAATTATTTTTTCAACTTTTTTCAATTTTACCCCCGTGGGATATATATTCTACCCACACACATTTGGAACTCTCCTGGGGTACCCTCACACATATTATTCCCTCATTTAGTGGATATTTTCACAAAAAAGTGAAATTTTCAAAAATCCAGAAAATTGGCTGAAAACGACTAAATATCAAGGACTCATTGGGCGAATCACTCTGGAACTGAAATCGGAACGCTCACTGACATTTCCCCTATCTGAAAGTCTGATATACGCCGGAAAAATGACTAAGTCCAAAAAAAATAATTTTTTCAACTTTTTTCAATTTTACCCCCGTGGGATATATATTCTACCCACACACATTTGGAACTCTCCTGGGGTACCCTCACACATATTATTACCTCATTTAGTGGATATTTTCACAAAAAAGTGAAATTTTCAAAAATCCAGAAAATTGGCTGAAGACGACTAAATATCAAGGACTCATTGGGCGAATCTCTCTGGAACTGAAATCGGAACGCTCACTGACATTTCCCCTATCTGAAAGTCTGATAAACGCCGGAAAAATGACTAAGTCCAAAAAAAATAATTTTTTCAACTTTTTTCAATTTTACCCCCGTGGGATATATATTCTACCCACACACATTTGGAACTCTCCTGGGGTACCCTCACACATATTATTACCTCATTTAGTGGATATTTTCACAAAAAAGTGAAATTTTCAAAAATCCAGAAAATTGGCTGAAGACGACTAAATATCAAGGACTCATTGGGCGAATCTCTCTGGAACTGAAATCGGAACGCTCACTGACATTTTCCCTATCTGAAAGTCTGATAAACGCCGAAAAATGACTAAGTCCAAAAAAAATTTTTTTCAACTTTTTTCAATTTTACCCCCGTGGGATATATATTCTACCCACACACATTTGGAACTCTCCTGGGGTACCCTCACACATATTATTCCCTCATTTAGTGGATATTTTCACAAAAAAGTGAAATTTTCAAAAATCCAGAAAAGTGGCTGAAAACGAATAAATATCAAGGACTCATTGGGCGAATCGCTCTGGAACTGAAATCAGAACGCTCACTGACATTTTCCCTATCTGAAAGTCTGATAAACGCCGGAAAAATGACTAAGTCCAAAAAAAAAAATTTTTTCAACTTTTTAAATTTTACCCCCGTGGGATATATATTCTACCCACACACATTTGGAACTCTCCTGGGGTACCCTCACACATATTATTCCCTCATTTAGTGGATATTTTCACAGAAAAGTGAAATTTTCAAAAATCCAAAATATTGGCTGAAAACGACTAAATATCAAGGACTCATTGGGCGAATCGCTCTGGAACTGAAATCGGAACGCTCACTGACATTTCCCCTATCTGAAAGTCTGATAAACGCCGGAAAAATGACTAAGTCCAAAAAAAATAATTTTTTCAACTTTTTTCAATTTTACCCCCGTGGGATATATATTCTACCCACACACATTTGGAACTCTCCTGGGGTACCCTCACACATATTATTACCTCATTTAGTGGATATTTTCACAAAAAAGTGAAATTTTCAAAAATCCAGAAAATTGGCTGAAGACGACTAAATATCAAGGACTCATTGGGCGAATCTCTCTGGAACTGAAATCGGAACGCTCACTGACATTTTCCCTATCTGAAAGTCTGATAAACGCCGAAAAATGACTAAGTCCAAAAAAATTATTTTTTCAGCTTTTTTCAATTTTACCCCCGTGGGATATATATTCTACCCACACACATTTGGAACTCTCCTGGGGTACCCTCACACATATTATTCCCTCATTTAGTGGATATTTTCACAAAAAAGTGAAATTTTCAAAAATCCAGAAAATTGGCTGAAAACGACTAAATATCAAGGACTCATTGGGCGAATCACTCTGGAACTGAAATCGGAACGCTCACTGACATTTCCCCTATCTGAAAGTCTGATATACGCCGGAAAAATGACTAAGTCCAAAAAAAATTTTTTTCAACTTTTTTCAATTTTACCCCCGTGGGATATATATTCTACCCACACACATTTGGAACTCTCCTGGGGTACCCTCACACATATTATTCCCTCATTTAGTGGATATTTTCACAAAAAAGTGAAATTTTCAAAAATCCAGAAAATTGGCTGAAAACGACTAAATATCAAGGACTCATTGGGCGAATCACTCTGGAACTGAAATCGGAACGCTCACTGACATTTCCCCTATCTGAAAGTCTGATATACGCCGGAAAAATGACTAAGTCCAAAAAAAATTTTTTTCAACTTTTTTCAATTTTACCCCCGTGGGATATATATTCTACCCACACACATTTGGAACTCTCCTGGGTTATCCTCACACATATTATTCCCTCATTTAGTGGATATTTTCACAAAAAAGTGAAATTTTCAAAAATCCAGAAAATTGGCTGAAAACGACTAAATATCAAGGACTCATTGGGCGAATCGCTCTGGAACTGAAATCGGAACGCTCACTGACATTTCCCCTATCTGAAAGTCTGATAAACGCCGGAAAAATGACTGAGTCCAAAAAAATAAATTTTTCAACTTTTTTCAATTTTACCCCTTGGGATATATATTCTACCCACACACATTTGGAACTCTCCTGGGGTACCCTCACACATATTATTCCCTCATTTAGTGGATATTTTCACAAAAAAGTGAAATTTTCAAAAATCCAGAAAATTGGCTGAAAACGACTAAATATCAAGGACTCATTGGGCGAATCACTCTGGAACTGAAATCGGAACGCTCACTGACATTTCCCCTATCTGAAAGTCTGATATACGCCGGAAAAATGACTAAGTCCAAAAAAAATTTTTTTAAACTTTTTTCAATTTTACCCCCGTGGGATATATATTCTACCCACACACATTTGGAACTCTCCTGGGGTACCCTCACACATATTATTCCCTCATTTAGTGGATATTTTCACAAAAAAGTGAAATTTTCAAAAATCCAGAAAATTGGCTGAAAACGACTAAATATCAAGGACTCATTGGGCGAATCACTCTGGAACTGAAATCGGAATGCTCACTGACATTTCCCCTATCTGAAAGTCTGATATACGCCGGAAAAATGACTAAGTCCAAAAAAATAAATTTTTCAACTTTTTTCATTTTTACCCCCGTGGGATATATATTCTACCCACACACATTTGGAACTCTCCTGGGGTACCCTCACACATATTATTCCCTCATTTAGTGGATATTTTCACAAAAAAGTGAAATTTTCAAAAATCCAGAAAATTGGCTGAAAACGACTAAATATCAAGGACTCATTGGGCGAATCGCTCTGGAACTGAAATCGGAACACTCACTGACATTTTCCCTATCTGAAAGTCTGATAAACGGCGGAAAAATGACTAAGTCCAAAAAAATAATTTTTTCAACTTTTTTAAATTTTACCCCCGTGGGATATATATTCTACCCACACACATTTGGAACTCTCCTGGGGTACCCTCACACATATTATTCCCTCATTTAGTGGATATTTTCACAAAAAAGTGAAATTTTCAAAAATCCAGAAAATTGGCTGAAAACGAATAAATATCAAGGACTCATTGGGCGTATCGCTCCGGAACTGAAATCAGAACGCTCACTGACATTTTCCCTATCTGAAAGTCTTGATAAACGCCGGAAAAATGACTAATTCCAAAAAAAAATTTTTTTTAACTTTTTTCAATTTTACCCCGTGGGATATATATTCTACCCACACACATTTGGAACTCTCCTGGGGTACCCTCACACATATTATTCCCTCATTTAGTGGATATTTTCACAGAAAAGTGAAATTTTCAAAAATCCAAAATATTGGCTGAAAACGACTAAATATCAAGGACTCATTGGGCGAATCGCTCTGGAACTGAAATCGGAATGCTCACTGACATTTCCCCTATCTGAAAGTCTGATATACGCCGGAAAAATGACTAAGTCCAAAAAAATAAATTTTTCAACTTTTTTCATTTTTACCCCCGTGGGATATATATTCTACCCACACACATTTGGAACTCTCCTGGGGTACCCTCACACATATTATTCCCTCATTTAGTGGATATTTTCACAAAAAAGTGAAATTTTCAAAAATCCAGAAAATTGGCTTAAAACGACTAAATATCAAGGACTCATTGGACGAATCGCTCTGGAACTGAAATCGGAACGCTCACTGACATTTCCCCTATCTGAAAGTCTGATAAACGCCGGAAAAATGACTAAGTCCAAAAAAATTTTTTTTTTACTTTTTTCAATTTTACCCCGTGGGATATATATTCTACCCACACACATTTGGAACTCTCCTGGGGTACCCTCACACATATTATTCCCTCATTTAGTGGATATTTTCACAAAAAAGTGAAATTTTCAAAAATCCAGAAAATTGGCTGAAAACGACTAAATATCAAGGACTCATTGGGCGAATCGCTCTGGAACTGAAATCGGAACACTCACTGACATTTTCCCTATCTGAAAGTCTGATAAACGGCGGAAAAATGACTAAGTCCAAAAAAAAATAATTTTTTCAACTTTTTTAAATTTTACCCCCGTGGGATATATATTCTACCCACACACATTTGGAACTCTCCTGGGGTACCCTCACACATATTATTCCCTCATTTAGTGGATATTTTCACAAAAAAGTGAAATTTTCAAAAATCCAGAAAATTGGCTGAAAACGAATAAATATCAAGGACTCATTGGGCGTATCGCTCCGGAACTGAAATCAGAACGCTCACTGACATTTTCCCTATCTGAAAGTCTTGATAAACGCCGGAAAAATGACTAATTCCAAAAAAAATTTTTTTTAACTTTTTTCAATTTTACCCCGTGGGATATATATTCTACCCACACACATTTGGAACTCTCCTGGGGTACCCTCACACATATTATTCCCTCATTTAGTGGATATTTTCACAGAAAAGTGAAATTTTCAAAAATCCAAAATATTGGCTGAAAACGACTAAATATCAAGGACTCATTGGGCGAATCGCTCTGGAACTGAAATCGGAATGCTCACTGACATTTCCCCTATCTGAAAGTCTGATATACGCCGGAAAAATGACTAAGTCCAAAAAAATAAATTTTTCAACTTTTTTCATTTTTACCCCCGTGGGATATATATTCTACCCACACACATTTGGAACTCTCCTGGGGTACCCTCACACATATTATTCCCTCATTTAGTGGATATTTTCACAAAAAAGTGAAATTTTCAAAAATCCAGAAAATTGGCTGAAAACGACTAAATATCAAGGACTCATTGGACGAATCGCTCTGGAACTGAAATCGGAACGCTCACTGACATTTCCCCTATCTGAAAGTCTGATAAACGCCGGAAAAATGACTAAGTCCAAAAAAAATTTTTTTAACTTTTTTCAATTTTACCCCGTGGGATATATATTCTACCCACACACATTTGGAACTCTCCTGGGGTACCCTCACACATATTATTCCCTCATTTAGTGGATATTTTCACAGAAAAGTGAAATTTTCAAAAATCCAAAATATTGGCTGAAAACGACTAAATATCAAGGACTCATTGGGCGAATCGCTCTGGAACTGAAATCGGAATGCTCACTGACATTTCCCCTATCTGAAAGTCTGATATACGCCGGAAAAATGACTAAGTCCAAAAAAATAAATTTTTCAACTTTTTTCAATTTTACCCCCGTGGGATACATATTCTATCCACACACATTTGGAACTCTCCTGGAGTACCCTCACACATATTATTCCCTCATTTAGTGGATATTTTCACAAAAAAGTGAAATTTTCAAAAATCCAGAAAAGTGGCTGAAAACGAATAAATATCAAGGACTCATTGGGCGAATCTCTCTGGAACTGAAATCGGAACGCTCACTGACATTTTCCCTATCTGAAAGTCTGATAAACGCCGAAAAATGACTAAGTCCCAAAAAATTAATTTTTCAACTTTTTTCAATTTTACCCCCGTGGGATATATATTCTACCCACACACATTTGGAACTCTCCTGGGGTACCCTCACACATATTATTCCCTCATTTAGTGGATATTTTCACAAAAAAGTGAAATTTTCAAAAATCCAGAAAATTGGCTGAAAACGACTAAATATCAAGGACTCATTGGGCGAATCACTCTGGAACTGAAATCGGAACACTCACTGACATTTCCCCTATCTGAAAGTCTGATATACGCCGGAAAAATGACTAAGTCTAAAAAAATTTTTTTCAACTTTTTTCAATTTTACCCCCGTGGGATATATATTCTACCCACACACATTTGGAACTCTCCTGGGGTACCCTCACACATATTATTCCCTCATTTAGTGGATATTTTCACAAAAAAGTGAAATTTTCAAAAATCCAGAAAATTGGCTGAAAACGACTAAATATCAAGGACTCATTGGGCGAATCACTCTGGAACTGAAATCGGAACGCTCACTGACATTTCCCCTATCTGAAAGTCTGATATACGCCGGAAAAATGACTAAGTCTAAAAAAATTTTTTTTCAACTTTTTTCAATTTTACCCCCGTGGGATATATATTCTACCCACACACATTTGGAACTCTCCTGGGGTACCCTCACACATATTATTCCCTCATTTAGTGGATATTTTCACAAAAAAGTGAAATTTTCAAAAATCCAGAAAATTGGCTGAAAACGACTAAATATCAAGGACTCATTGGGCGAATCACTCTGGAACTGAAATCGGAATGCTCACTGACATTTCCCCTATCTGAAAGTCTGATATACGCCGGAAAAATGACTAAGTCCAAAAAAAAATTTTTTCAACTTTTTTCATTTTTACCCCCGTGGGATATATATTCTACCCACACACATTTGGAACTCTCCTGGGGTACCCTCACACATATTATTCCCTCATTTAGTGGATATTTTCACAAAAAAGTGAAATTTTCAAAAATCCAGAAAATTGGCTGAAAACGACTAAATATCAAGGACTCATTGGGCGAATCGCTCTGGAACTGAAATCGGAACACTCACTGACATTTTCCCTAT
Source organism: Phyllobates terribilis (assembly GCF_046119375.1). Taxonomy (NCBI): domain Eukaryota; kingdom Metazoa; phylum Chordata; class Amphibia; order Anura; family Dendrobatidae; genus Phyllobates; species Phyllobates terribilis. The sequence continues at coordinate 188,764,111 of NW_027362772.1, read as the reverse complement.
CTGAAAGTCTGATAAACGGCGGAAAAATGACTAAGTCCAAAAAAAAATAATTTTTTCAACTTTTTTAAATTTTACCCCCGTGGGATATATATTCTACCCACACACATTTGGAACTCTCCTGGGGTACCCTCACACATATTATTCCCTCATTTAGTGGATATTTTCACAAAAAAGTGAAATTTTCAAAAATCCAGAAAATTGGCTGAAAACGAATAAATATCAAGGACTCATTGGGCGTATCGCTCCGGAACTGAAATCAGAACGCTCACTGACATTTTCCCTATCTGAAAGTCTTGATAAACGCCGGAAAAATGACTAATTCCAAAAAAAAATTTTTTTTAACTTTTTTCAATTTTACCCCGTGGGATATATATTCTACCCACACACATTTGGAACTCTCCTGGGGTACCCTCACACATATTATTCCCTCATTTAGTGGATATTTTCACAGAAAAGTGAAATTTTCAAAAATCCAAAATATTGGCTGAAAACGACTAAATATCATGGACTCATTGGGCGAATCGCTCTGGAACTGAAATCGGAATGCTCACTGACATTTCCCCTATCTGAAAGTCTGATATACGCCGGAAAAATGACTAAGTCCAAAAAAATAAATTTTTCAACTTTTTTCATTTTTACCCCCGTGGGATATATATTCTACCCACACACATTTGGAACTCTCCTGGGGTACCCTCACACATATTATTACCTCATTTAGTGGATATTTTCACAAAAAAGTGAAATTTTCAAAAATCCAGAAAATTGGCTGAAAACGACTAAATATCAAGGACTCATTGGGCGAATCACTCTGGAACTGAAATCGGAACGCTCACTGACATTTCCCCTATCTGAAAGTCTGATATACGCCGGAAAAATGACTAAGTCCAAAAAAAATTTTTTTCAACTTTTTTCAATTTTACCCCCGTGGGATATATATTCTACCCACACACATTTGGAACTCTCCTGGGGTACCCTCACACATATTATTCCCTCATTTAGTGGATATTTTCACAAAAAAGTGAAATTTTCAAAAATCCAGAAAATTGGCTGAAAACGACTAAATATCAAGGACTCATTGGGCGAATCGCTCTGGAACTGAAATCGGAACGCTCACTGACATTTCCCCTATCTGAAAGTCTGATATACGCCGGAAAAATGACTAAGTCCAAAAAAAATTTTTTTCAACTTTTTTAAATTTTACCCCCGTGGTATATATATTCTACCCACACACATTTGGAACTCTCCTGGGTTATCCTCACACATATTATTCCCTCATTTAGTGGATATTTTCACAAAAAAGTGAAATTTTCAAAAATCCAGAAAATTGGCTGAAAACGACTAAATATCAAGGACTCATTGGGCGAATCGCTCTGGAACTGAAATCGGAACGCTCACTGACATTTCCCCTATCTGAAAGTCTGATAAACGCCGGAAAAATGACTAAGTCCAAAAAAATAAATTTTTCAACTTTTTTCAATTTTACCCCTTGGGATATATATTCTACCCACACACATTTGGAACTCTCCTGGGGTACCCTCACACATATTATTCCCTCATTGAGTGGACATTTTCACAGAAAAGTGAAATTTTCAAAAATCCAAAATATTGGCTGAAAACGACTAAATATCAAGGACTCATTGGGCGAATCGCTCTGGAACTGAAATCGGAACGCTCACTGACATTTCCCCTATCTGAAAGTCTGATAAACGCCGGAAAAATGACTAAGTCCAAAAAAAATAATTTTTTCAACTTTTTTCAATTTTACCCCCGTGGGATATATATTCTACCCACACACATTTGGAACTCTCCTGGGGTACCCTCACACATATTATTACCTCATTTAGTGGATATTTTCACAAAAAAGTGAAATTTTCAAAAATCCAGAAAATTGGCTGAAGATGACTAAATATCAAGGACTCATTGGGCGTATCGCTCCGGAACTGAAATCAGAACGCTCACTGACATTTTCCCTATCTGAAAGTCTTGATAAACGCCGGAAAAATGACTAATTCCAAAAAAAATTTTTTTTTTACTTTTTTCAATTTTACCCCGTGGGATATATATTCTACCCACACACATTTGGAACTCTCCTGGGGTACCCTCACACATATTATTCCCTCATTTAGTGGATATTTTCACAGAAAAGTGAAATTTTCAAAAATCCAAAATATTGGCTGAAAACGACTAAATATCATGGACTCATTGGGCGAATCGCTCTGGAACTGAAATCGGAATGCTCACTGACATTTCCCCTTTCTGAAAGTCTGATATACGCCGGAAAAATGACTAAGTCCAAAAAAATAAATTTTTCAACTTTTTTCATTTTTACCTCCGTGGGATATATATTCTACCCACACACATTTGGAACTCTCCTGGGGTACCCTCACACATATTATTACCTCATTTAGTGGATATTTTCACAAAAAAGTGAAATTTTCAAAAATCCAGAAAATTGGCTGAAGACGACTAAATATCAAGGACTCATTGGGCGAATCTCTCTGGAACTGAAATCGGAACGCTCACTGACATTTTCCCTATCTGAAAGTCTGATAAACGCCGAAAAATGACTAAGTCCAAAAAAATTATTTTTTCAACTTTTTTCAATTTTACCCCCGTGGGATATATATTCTACCCACACACATTTGGAACTCTCCTGGGGTACCCTCACACATATTATTCCCTCATTTAGTGGATATTTTCACAAAAAAGTGAAATTTTCAAAAATCCAGAAAATTGGCTGAAAACGACTAAATATCAAGGACTCATTGGGCGAATCACTCTGGAACTGAAATCGGAACGCTCACTGACATTTCCCCTATCTGAAAGTCTGATATACGCCGGAAAAATGACTAAGTCCAAAAAAATAAATTTTTCAACTTTTTTCAATTTTACCCCTTGGGATATATATTCTACCCACACACATTTGGAACTCTCCTGGGGTACCCTCACACATATTATTACCTCATTTAGTGGATATTTTCACAAAAAAGTGAAATTTTCAAAAATCCAGAAAATTGGCTGAAGATGACTAAATATCAAGGACTCATTGGGCGTATCGCTCCGGAACTGAAATCAGAACGCTCACTGACATTTTCCCTATCTGAAAGTCTTGATAAACGCCGGAAAAATGACTAATTCCAAAAAAAATTTTTTTTTTACTTTTTTCAATTTTACCCCGTGGGATATATATTCTACCCACACACATTTGGAACTCTCCTGGGGTACCCTCACACATATTATTCCCTCATTTAGTGGATATTTTCACAGAAAAGTGAAATTTTCAAAAATCCAAAATATTGGCTGAAAACGACTAAATATCATGGACTCATTGGGCGAATCGCTCTGGAACTGAAATCGGAATGCTCACTGACATTTCCCCTTTCTGAAAGTCTGATATACGCCGGAAAAATGACTAAGTCCAAAAAAATAAATTTTTCAACTTTTTTCATTTTTACCTCCGTGGGATATATATTCTACCCACACACATTTGGAACTCTCCTGGGGTACCCTCACACATATTATTACCTCATTTAGTGGATATTTTCACAAAAAAGTGAAATTTTCAAAAATCCAGAAAATTGGCTGAAGACGACTAAATATCAAGGACTCATTGGGCGAATCTCTCTGGAACTGAAATCGGAACGCTCACTGACATTTTCCCTATCTGAAAGTCTGATAAACGCCGAAAAATGACTAAGTCCAAAAAAATTATTTTTTCAACTTTTTTCAATTTTACCCCCGTGGGATATATATTCTACCCACACACATTTGGAACTCTCCTGGGGTACCCTCACACATATTATTCCCTCATTTAGTGGATATTTTCACAAAAAAGTGAAATTTTCAAAAATCCAGAAAATTGGCTGAAAACGACTAAATATCAAGGACTCATTGGGCGAATCACTCTGGAACTGAAATCGGAACGCTCACTGACATTTCCCCTATCTGAAAGTCTGATATACGCCGGAAAAATGACTAAGTCCAAAAAAAATTTTTTTCAACTTTTTTCAATTTTACCCCCGTGGGATATATATTCTACCCACACACATTTGGAACTCTCCTGGGTTATCCTCACACATATTATTCCCTCATTTAGTGGATATTTTCACAAAAAAGTGAAATTTTCAAAAATCCAGAAAATTGGCTGAAAACGACTAAATATCAAGGACTCATTGGGCGAATCGCTCTGGAACTGAAATCGGAACGCTCACTGACATTTCCCCTATCTGAAAGTCTGATAAACGCCGGAAAAATGACTAAGTCCAAAAAAATAAATTTTTCAACTTTTTTCAATTTTACCCCTTGGGATATATATTCTACCCACACACATTTGGAACTCTCCTGGGGTACCCTCACACATATTATTCCCTCATTGAGTGGATATTTTCACAGAAAAGTGAAATTTTCAAAAATCCAAAATATTGGCTGAAAACGACTAAATATCAAGGACTCATTGGGCGAATCGCTCTGGAACTGAAATCGGAACGCTCACTGACATTTCCCCTATCTGAAAGTCTGATAAACGCCGGAAAAATGACTAAGTCCAAAAAAAATAATTTTTTCAACTTTTTTCAATTTTACCCCCGTGGGATATATATTCTACCCACACACATTTGGAACTCTCCTGGGGTACCCTCACACATATTATTACCTCATTTAGTGGATATTTTCACAAAAAAGTGAAATTTTCAAAAATCCAGAAAATTGGCTGAAGATGACTAAATATCAAGGACTCATTGGGCGAATCTCTCTGGAACTGAAATCGGAACGCTCACTGACATTTTCCCTATCTGAAAGTCTGATAAACGCCGAAAAATGACTAAGTCCAAAAAAATTATTTTTTCAACTTTTTTCAATTTTACCCCCGTGGGATATATATTCTACCCACACACATTTGGAACTCTCCTGGGGTACCCTCACACATATTATTCCCTCATTTAGTGGATATTTTCACAAAGAAGTGAAATTTTCAAAAATCCAGAAAATTGGCTGAAAACGACTAAATATCAAGGACTCATTGGGCGAATCACTCTGGAACTGAAATCGGAACGCTCACTGACATTTCCCCTATCTGAAAGTCTGATATACGCCGGAAAAATGACTAAGTCCAAAAAAAATTTTTTTCAACTTTTTTCAATTTTACCCCCGTAGGATATATATTCTACCCACACACATTTGGAACTCTCCTGGGGTACCCTCACACATATTATTCCCTCATTTAGTGGATATTTTCACAAAAAAGTGAAATTTTCAAAAATCCAGAAAATTGGCTGAAAACGACTAAATATCAAGGACTCATTGGGCGAATCACTCTGGAACTGAAATCGGAACGCTCACTGACATTTCCCCTATCTGAAAGTCTGATATACGCCGGAAAAATGACTAAGTCCAAAAAAAATTTTTTTCAACTTTTTTCAATTTTACCCCCGTGGGATATATATTCTACCCACACACATTTGGAACTCTCCTGGGTTATCCTCACACATATTATTCCCTCATTTAGTGGATATTTTCACAAAAAAGTGAAATTTTCAAAAATCCAGAAAATTGGCTGAAAACGACTAAATATCAAGGACTCATTGGGCGAATCGCTCTGGAACTGAAATCGGAACGCTCACTGACATTTCCCCTATCTGAAAGTCTGATAAACGCCGGAAAAATGACTAAGTCCAAAAAAAATAATTTTTTCAACTTTTTTCAATTTTACCCCCGTGGGATATATATTCTACCCACACACATTTGGAACTCTCCTGGGGTACCCTCACACATATTATTACCTCATTTAGTGGATATTTTCACAAAAAAGTGAAATTTTCAAAAATCCAGAAAATTGGCTGAAGATGACTAAATATCAAGGACTCATTGGGCGAATCTCTCTGGAACTGAAATCGGAACGCTCACTGACATTTTCCCTATCTGAAAGTCTGATAAACGCCGAAAAATGACTAAGTCCAAAAAAATTATTTTTTCAACTTTTTTCAATTTTACCCCCGTGGGATATATATTCTACCCACACACATTTGGAACTCTCCTGGGGTACCCTCACACATATTATTCCCTCATTTAGTGGATATTTTCACAAAGAAGTGAAATTTTCAAAAATCCAGAAAATTGGCTGAAAACGACTAAATATCAAGGACTCATTGGGCGAATCACTCTGGAACTGAAATCGGAACGCTCACTGACATTTCCCCTATCTGAAAGTCTGATATACGCCGGAAAAATGACTAAGTCCAAAAAAAATTTTTTTCAACTTTTTTCAATTTTACCCCCGTGGGATATATATTCTACCCACACACATTTGGAACTCTCCTGGGGTACCCTCACACATATTATTCCCTCATTTAGTGGATATTTTCACAAAAAAGTGAAATTTTCAAAAATCCAGAAAATTGGCTGAAAACGACTAAATATCAAGGACTCATTGGGCGAATCACTCTGGAACTGAAATCGGAACGCTCACTGACATTTCCCCTATCTGAAAGTCTGATATACGCCGGAAAAATGACTAAGTCCAAAAAAAATTTTTTTCAACTTTTTTCAATTTTACCCCCGTGGGATATATATTCTACCCACACACATTTGGAACTCTCCTGGGTTATCCTCACACATATTATTCCCTCATTTAGTGGATATTTTCACAAAAAAGTGAAATTTTCAAAAATCCAGAAAATTGGCTGAAAACGACTAAATATCAAGGACTCATTGGGCGAATCGCTCTGGAACTGAAATCGGAACGCTCACTGACATTTCCCCTATCTGAAAGTCTGATAAACGCCGGAAAAATGACTAAGTCCAAAAAAATAAATTTTTCAACTTTTTTCAATTTTACCCCCGTGGGATATATATTCTACCCACACACATTTGGAACTCTCCTGGGGTACCCTCACACATATTATTACCTCATTTAGTGGATATTTTCACAAAAAAGTGAAATTTTCAAAAATCCAGAAAATTGGCTGAAGATGACTAAATATCAAGGACTCATTGGGCGAATCTCTCTGGAACTGAAATCGGAACGCTCACTGACATTTTCCCTATCTGAAAGTCTGATAAACGCCGAAAAATGACTAAGTCCAAAAAAATTATTTTTTCAACTTTTTTCAATTTTACCCCCGTGGGATATATATTCTACCCACACACATTTGGAACTCTCCTGGGGTACCCTCACACATATTATTCCCTCATTTAGTGGATATTTTCACAAAGAAGTGAAATTTTCAAAAATCCAGAAAATTGGCTGAAAACGACTAAATATCAAGGACTCATTGGGCGAATCACTCTGGAACTGAAATCGGAACGCTCACTGACATTTCCCCTATCTGAAAGTCTGATATACGCCGGAAAAATGACTAAGTCCAAAAAAAATTTTTTTCAACTTTTTTCAATTTTACCCCCGTGGGATATATATTCTACCCACACACATTTGGAACTCTCCTGGGGTACCCTCACACATATTATTCCCTCATTTAGTGGATATTTTCACAAAAAAGTGAAATTTTCAAAAATCCAGAAAATTGGCTGAAAACGACTAAATATCAAGGACTCATTGGGCGAATCACTCTGGAACTGAAATCGGAACGCTCACTGACATTTCCCCTATCTGAAAGTCTGATATACGCCGGAAAAATGACTAAGTCCAAAAAAAATTTTTTTCAACTTTTTTCAATTTTACCCCCGTGGGATATATATTCTACCCACACACATTTGGAACTCTCCTGGGTTATCCTCACACATATTATTCCCTCATTTAGTGGATATTTTCACAAAAAAGTGAAATTTTCAAAAATCCAGAAAATTGGCTGAAAACGACTAAATATCAAGGACTCATTGGGCGAATCGCTCTGGAACTGAAATCGGAACGCTCACTGACATTTCCCCTATCTGAAAGTCTGATAAACGCCGGAAAAATGACTAAGTCCAAAAAAATAAATTTTTCAACTTTTTTCAATTTTACCCCCGTGGGATATATATTCTACCCACACACATTTGGAACTCTCCTGGGGTACCCTCACACATATTATTACCTCATTTAGTGGATATTTTCACAAAAAAGTGAAATTTTCAAAAATCCAGAAAATTGGCTGAAGATGACTAAATATCAAGGACTCATTGGGCGAATCTCTCTGGAACTGAAATCGGAACGCTCACTGACATTTTCCCTATCTGAAAGTCTGATAAACGCCGAAAAATGACTAAGTCCAAAAAAATTATTTTTTCAACTTTTTTCAATTTTACCCCCGTGGGATATATATTCTACCCACACACATTTGGAACTCTCCTGGGGTACCCTCACACATATTATTCCCTCATTTAGTGGATATTTTCACAAAAAAGTGAAATTTTCAAAAATCCAGAAAATTGGCTGAAAACGACTAAATATCAAGGACTCATTGGGCGAATCACTCTGGAACTGAAATCGGAACGCTCACTGACATTTCCCCTATCTGAAAGTCTGATATACGCCGGAAAAATGACTAAGTCCAAAAAAAATTTTTTTCAACTTTTTTCAATTTTACCCCCGTGGGATATATATTCTACCCACACACATTTGGAACTCTCCTGGGTTATCCTCACACATATTATTCCCTCATTTAGTGGATATTTTCACAAAAAAGTGAAATTTTCAAAAATCCAGAAAATTGGCTGAAAACGACTAAATATCAAGGACTCATTGGGCGAATCGCTCTGGAACTGAAATCGGAACGCTCACTGACATTTCCCCTATCTGAAAGTCTGATAAACGCCGGAAAAATGACTAAGTCCAAAAAAATAAATTTTTCAACTTTTTTCAATTTTACCCCTTGGGATATATATTCTACCCACACATTTGGAACTCTCCTGGGGTACCCTCACACATATTATTCCCTCATTTAGTGGATATTTTCACAGAAAAGTGAAATTTTCAAAAATCCAGAAAATTGGCTGAAAACGACTAAATATCAAGGACTCATTGGGCGAATCGCTCTGGAACTGAAATCGGAACACTCACTGACATTTTCCCTATCTGAAAGTCTGATAAACGGCGGAAAAATGACTAAGTCCAAAAAAAAATAATTTTTTCAACTTTTTTAAATTTTACCCCCGTGGGATATATATTCTACCCACACACATTTGGAACTCTCCTGGGGTACCCTCACACATATTATTCCCTCATTTAGTGGATATTTTCACAAAAAAGTGAAATTTTCAAAAATCCAGAAAATTGGCTGAAAACGAATAAATATCAAGGACTCATTGGGCGTATCGCTCCGGAACTGAAATCAGAACGCTCACTGACATTTTCCCTATCTGAAAGTCTTGATAAACGCCGGAAAAATGACTAATTCCAAAAAAAATTTTTTTTTAACTTTTTTCAATTTTACCCCGTGGGATATATATTCTACCCACACACATTTGGAACTCTCCTGGGGTACCCTCACACATATTATTCCCTCATTTAGTGGATATTTTCACAGAAAAGTGAAATTTTCAAAAATCCAAAATATTGGCTGAAAACGACTAAATATCAAGGACTCATTGGGCGAATCGCTCTGAAACTGAAATCGGAATGCTCACTGACATTTCCCCTATCTGAAAGTCTGATATACGCCGGAAAAATGACTAAGTCCAAAAAAAATTTTTTTAAACTTTTTTCAATTTTACCCCCGTGGGATATATATTCTACCCACACACATTTGGAACTCTCCTGGGGTACCCTCACACATATTATTCCCTCATTTAGTGGATATTTTCACAAAAAAGTGAAATTTTCAAAAATCCAGAAAATTGGCTGAAAACGACTAAATATCAAGGACTCATTGGGCGAATCACTCTGGAACTGAAATCGGAACGCTCACTGACATTTCCCCTATCTGAAAGTCTGATATACGCCGGAAAAATGACTAAGTCCAAAAAAAATTTTTTTCAACTTTTTTCAATTTTACCCCCGTGGGATATATATTCTACCCACACACATTTGGAACTCTCCTGGGTTATCCTCACACATATTATTCCCTCATTTAGTGGATATTTTCACAAAAAAGTGAAATTTTCAAAAATCCAGAAAATTGGCTGAAAACGACTAAATATCAAGGACTCATTGGGCGAATCGCTCTGGAACTGAAATCGGAACGCTCACTGACATTTCCCCTATCTGAAAGTCTGATAAACGCCGGAAAAATGACTAAGTCCAAAAAAATAAATTTTTCAACTTTTTTCAATTTTACCCCCGTGGGATATATATTCTACCCACACACATTTGGAACTCTCCTGGGGTACCCTCACACATATTATTACCTCATTTAGTGGATATTTTCACAAAAAAGTGAAATTTTCAAAAATCCAGAAAATTGGCTGAAGATGACTAAATATCAAGGACTCATTGGGCGAATCTCTCTGGAACTGAAATCGGAACGCTCACTGACATTTTCCCTATCTGAAAGTCTGATAAACGCCGAAAAATGACTAAGTCCAAAAAAATTATTTTTTCAACTTTTTTCAATTTTACCCCCGTGGGATATATATTCTACCCACACACATTTGGAACTCTCCTGGGGTACCCTCACACATATTATTCCCTCATTTAGTGGATATTTTCACAAAAAAGTGAAATTTTCAAAAATCCAGAAAATTGGCTGAAAACGACTAAATATCAAGGACTCATTGGGCGAATCACTCTGGAACTGAAATCGGAACGCTCACTGACATTTCCCCTATCTGAAAGTCTGATATACGCCGGAAAAATGACTAAGTCCAAAAAAAATTTTTTTCAACTTTTTTCAATTTTACCCCCGTGGGATATATATTCTACCCACACACATTTGGAACTCTCCTGGGTTATCCTCACACATATTATTCCCTCATTTAGTGGATATTTTCACAAAAAAGTGAAATTTTCAAAAATCCAGAAAATTGGCTGAAAACGACTAAATATCAAGGACTCATTGGGCGAATCGCTCTGGAACTGAAATCGGAACGCTCACTGACATTTCCCCTATCTGAAAGTCTGATAAACGCCGGAAAAATGACTAAGTCCAAAAAAATAAATTTTTCAACTTTTTTCAATTTTACCCCTTGGGATATATATTCTACCCACACATTTGGAACTCTCCTGGGGTACCCTCACACATATTATTCCCTCATTTAGTGGATATTTTCACAGAAAAGTGAAATTTTCAAAAATCCAGAAAATTGGCTGAAAACGACTAAATATCAAGGACTCATTGGGCGAATCGCTCTGGAACTGAAATCGGAACACTCACTGACATTTTCCCTATCTGAAAGTCTGATAAACGGCGGAAAAATGACTAAGTCCAAAAAAAAATAATTTTTTCAACTTTTTTAAATTTTACCCCCGTGGGATATATATTCTACCCACACACATTTGGAACTCTCCTGGGGTACCCTCACACATATTATTCCCTCATTTAGTGGATATTTTCACAAAAAAGTGAAATTTTCAAAAATCCAGAAAATTGGCTGAAAACGAATAAATATCAAGGACTCATTGGGCGTATCGCTCCGGAACTGAAATCAGAACGCTCACTGACATTTTCCCTATCTGAAAGTCTTGATAAACGCCGGAAAAATGACTAATTCCAAAAAAAATTTTTTTTTAACTTTTTTCAATTTTACCCCGTGGGATATATATTCTACCCACACACATTTGGAACTCTCCTGGGGTACCCTCACACATATTATTCCCTCATTTAGTGGATATTTTCACAGAAAAGTGAAATTTTCAAAAATCCAAAATATTGGCTGAAAACGACTAAATATCAAGGACTCATTGGGCGAATCGCTCTGAAACTGAAATCGGAATGCTCACTGACATTTCCCCTATCTGAAAGTCTGATATACGCCGGAAAAATGACTAAGTCCAAAAAAAATTTTTTTAAACTTTTTTCAATTTTACCCCCGTGGGATATATATTCTACCCACACACATTTGGAACTCTCCTGGGGTACCCTCACACATATTATTCCCTCATTTAGTGGATATTTTCACAGAAAAGTGAAATTTTCAAAAATCCAAAATATTGGCTGAAAACGACTAAATATCATGGACTCATTGGGCGAATCGCTCTGGAACTGAAATCGGAATGCTCACTGACATTTCCCCTATCTGAAAGTCTGATATACGCCGGAAAAATGACTAAGTCCAAAAAAATAAATTTTTCAACTTTTTTCATTTTTACCCCCGTGGGATATATATTCTACCCACACACATTTGGAACTCTCCTGGGGTACCCTCACACATATTATTCCCTCATTTAGTGGATATTTTCACAAAAAAGTGAAATTTTCAAAAATCCAGAAAATTGGCTGAAAACGACTAAATATCAAGGACTCATTGGGCGAATCGCTCTGGAACTGAAATCGGAACACTCACTGACATTTTCCCTATCTGAAAGTCTGATAAACGGCGGAAAAATGACTAAGTCCAAAAAAAATAATTTTTTCAACTTTTTTAAATTTTACCCCCGTGGGATATATATTCTACCCACACACATTTGGAACTCTCCTGGGGTACCCTCACACATATTATTCCCTCATTTAGTGGATATTTTCACAAAAAAGTGAAATTTTCAAAAATCCAGAAAATTGGCTGAAAACGAATAAATATCAAGGACTCATTGGGCGTATCGCTCCGGAACTGAAATCAGAACGCTCACTGACATTTTCCCTATCTGAAAGTCTTGATAAACGCCGGAAAAATGACTAATTCCAAAAAAAAATTTTTTTTAACTTTTTTCAATTTTACCCCGTGGGATATATATTCTACCCACACACATTTGGAACTCTCCTGGGGTACCCTCACACATATTATTCCCTCATTTAGTGGATATTTTCACAGAAAAGTGAAATTTTCAAAAATCCAAAATATTGGCTGAAAACGACTAAATATCAAGGACTCATTGGGCGAATCGCTCTGGAACTGAAATCGGAATGCTCACTGACATTTCCCCTATCTGAAAGTCTGATATACGCCGGAAAAATGACTAAGTCCAAAAAAATAAATTTTTCAACTTTTTTCATTTTTACCCCCGTGGGATATATATTCTACCCACACACATTTGGAACTCTCCTGGGGTACCCTCACACATATTATTCCCTCATTTAGTGGATATTTTCACAAAAAAGTGAAATTTTCAAAAATCCAGAAAATTGGCTGAAAACGACTAAATATCAAGGACTCATTGGGCGAATCGCTCTGGAACTGAAATCGGAACACTCACTGACATTTTCCCTATCTGAAAGTCTGATAAACGGCGGAAAAATGACTAAGTCCAAAAAAAAATAATTTTTTCAACTTTTTTAAATTTTACCCCCGTGGGATATATATTCTACCCACACACATTTGGAACTCTCCTGGGGTACCCTCACACATATTATTCCCTCATTTAGTGGATATTTTCACAAAAAAGTGAAATTTTCAAAAATCCAGAAAATTGGCTGAAAACGAATAAATATCAAGGACTCATTGGGCGTATCGCTCCGGAACTGAAATCAGAACGCTCACTGACATTTTCCCTATCTGAAAGTCTTGATAAACGCCGGAAAAATGACTAATTCCAAAAAAAATTTTTTTTTAACTTTTTTCAATTTTACCCCGTGGGATATATATTCTACCCACACACATTTGGAACTCTCCTGGGGTACCCTCACACATATTATTCCCTCATTTAGTGGATATTTTCACAAAAAAGTGAAATTTTCAAAAATCCAGAAAATTGGCTGAAAACGACTAAATATCAAGGACTCATTGGGCGAATCACTCTGGAACTGAAATCGGAATGCTCACTGACATTTCCCCTATCTGAAAGTCTGATATACGCCGGAAAAATGACTAAGTCCAAAAAAATAAATTTTTCAACTTTTTTCATTTTTACCCCCGTGGGATATATATTCTACCCACACACATTTGGAACTCTCCTGGGGTACCCTCACACATATTATTCCCTCATTTAGTGGATATTTTCACAAAAAAGTGAAATTTTCAAAAATCCAGAAAATTGGCTGAAAACGACTAAATATCAAGGACTCATTGGGCGAATCGCTCTGGAACTGAAATCGGAACACTCACTGACATTTTCCCTATCTGAAAGTCTGATAAACGGCGGAAAAATGACTAAGTCCAAAAAAAATAATTTTTTCAACTTTTTTAAATTTTACCCCCGTGGGATATATATTCTACCCACACACATTTGGAACTCTCCTGGGGTACCCTCACACATATTATTCCCTCATTTAGTGGATATTTTCACAAAAAAGTGAAATTTTCAAAAATCCAGAAAATTGGCTGAAAACGAATAAATATCAAGGACTCATTGGGCGTATCGCTCCGGAACTGAAATCAGAACGCTCACTGACATTTTCCCTATCTGAAAGTCTTGATAAACGCCGGAAAAATGACTAATTCCAAAAAAAAATTTTTTTTAACTTTTTTCAATTTTACCCCGTGGGATATATATTCTACCCACACACATTTGGAACTCTCCTGGGGTACCCTCACACATATTATTCCCTCATTTAGTGGATATTTTCACAGAAAAGTGAAATTTTCAAAAATCCAAAATATTGGCTGAAAACGACTAAATATCAAGGACTCATTGGGCGAATCGCTCTGGAACTGAAATCGGAATGCTCACTGACATTTCCCCTATCTGAAAGTCTGATATACGCCGGAAAAATGACTAAGTCCAAAAAAATAAATTTTTCAACTTTTTTCATTTTTACCCCCGTGGGATATATATTCTACCCACACACATTTGGAACTCTCCTGGGGTACCCTCACACATATTATTCCCTCATTTAGTGGATATTTTCACAAAAAAGTGAAATTTTCAAAAATCCAGAAAATTGGCTGAAAACGACTAAATATCAAGGACTCATTGGGCGAATCGCTCTGGAACTGAAATCGGAACACTCACTGACATTTTCCCTATCTGAAAGTCTGATAAACGGCGGAAAAATGACTAAGTCCAAAAAAAAATAATTTTTTCAACTTTTTTAAATTTTACCCCCGTGGGATATATATTCTACCCACACACATTTGGAACTCTCCTGGGGTACCCTCACACATATTATTCCCTCATTTAGTGGATATTTTCACAAAAAAGTGAAATTTTCAAAAATCCAGAAAATTGGCTGAAAACGAATAAATATCAAGGACTCATTGGGCGTATCGCTCCGGAACTGAAATCAGAACGCTCACTGACATTTTCCCTATCTGAAAGTCTTGATAAACGCCGGAAAAATGACTAATTCCAAAAAAAATTTTTTTTTAACTTTTTTCAATTTTACCCCGTGGGATATATATTCTACCCACACACATTTGGAACTCTCCTGGGGTACCCTCACACATATTATTCCCTCATTTAGTGGATATTTTCACAGAAAAGTGAAATTTTCAAAAATCCAAAATATTGGCTGAAAACGACTAAATATCAAGGACTCATTGGGCGAATCGCTCTGGAACTGAAATCGGAATGCTCACTGACATTTCCCCTATCTGAAAGTCTGATATACGCCGGAAAAATGACTAAGTCCAAAAAAATAAATTTTTCAACTTTTTTCATTTTTACCCCCGTGGGATATATATTCTACCCACACACATTTGGAACTCTCCTGGGGTACCCTCACACATATTATTCCCTCATTTAGTGGATATTTTCACAAAAAAGTGAAATTTTCAAAAATCCAGAAAATTGGCTGAAAACGAATAAATATCAAGGACTCATTGGGCGTATCGCTCCGGAACTGAAATCAGAACGCTCACTGACATTTTCCCTATCTGAAAGTCTTGATAAACGCCGGAAAAATGACTAATTCCAAAAAAAAATTTTTTTTAACTTTTTTCAATTTTACCCCGTGGGATATATATTCTACCCACACACATTTGGAACTCTCCTGGGGTACCCTCACACATATTATTCCCTCATTTAGTGGATATTTTCACAGAAAAGTGAAATTTTCAAAAATCCAAAATATTGGCTGAAAACGACTAAATATCAAGGACTCATTGGGCGAATCGCTCTGGAACTGAAATCGGAATGCTCACTGACATTTCCCCTATCTGAAAGTCTGATATACGCCGGAAAAATGACTAAGTCCAAAAAAATAAATTTTTCAACTTTTTTCATTTTTACCCCCGTGGGATATATATTCTACCCACACACATTTGGAACTCTCCTGGGGTACCCTCACACATATTATTCCCTCATTTAGTGGATATTTTCACAAAAAAGTGAAATTTTCAAAAATCCAGAAAATTGGCTGAAAACGACTAAATATCAAGGACTCATTGGACGAATCGCTCTGGAACTGAAATCGGAACGCTCACTGACATTTCCCCTATCTGAAAGTCTGATAAACGCCGGAAAAATGACTAAGTCCAAAAAAATTTTTTTTAACTTTTTTCAATTTTACCCCGTGGGATATATATTCTACCCACACACATTTGGAACTCTCCTGGGGTACCCTCACACATATTATTCCCTCATTTAGTGGATATTTTCACAGAAAAGTGAAATTTTCAAAAATCCAAAATATTGGCTGAAAACGACTAAATATCAAGGACTCATTGGGCGAATCGCTCTGGAACTGAAATCGGAATGCTCACTGACATTTCCCCTATCTGAAAGTCTGATATACGCCGGAAAAATGACTAAGTCCAAAAAAATAAATTTTTCAACTTTTTTCAATTTTACCCCCGTGGGATATATATTCTACCCACACACATTTGGAACTCTCCTGGGGTACCCTCACACATATTATTCCCTCATTTAGTGGATATTTTCACAAAAAAGTGAAATTTTCAAAAATCCAGAAAATTGGCTGAAAACGAATAAATATCAAGGACTCATTGGGCGTATCGCTCCGGAACTGAAATCAGAACGCTCACTGACATTTTCCCTATCTGAAAGTTTGATAAACGCCGGAAAAATGACTAAGTCCAAAAAAAATAATTTTTTCAACTTTTTAAATTTTACCCCCGTGGGATATATATTCTACCCACACACATTTGGAACTCTCCTGGGGTACCCTCACACATATTATTCCCTCATTTAGTGGATATTTTCACAGAAAAGTGAAATTTTCAAAAATCCAAAATATTGGCTGAAAACGATTAAATATCAAGGACTCATTGGGCGAATCGCTCTGGAACTGAAATCGGAATGCTCACTGACATTTCCCCTATCTGAAAGTCTGATAAACGCCGGAAAAATGACTAAGTCCAAAAAAAATAAATTTTTCAACTTTTTTAATTTTACCCCTTGGGATATATATTCTACCCACACACATTTGGAACTCTCCTGGGGTACCCTCACACATATTATTCCCTCATTTAGTGGATATTTTCACAAAAAAGTGAAATTTTCAAAAATCCAGAAAATTGGCTGAAAACGAATAAATATCAAGGACTCATTGGGCGTATCGCTCCGGAACTGAAATCAGAACGCTCACTGACATTTTCCCTATCTGAAAGTCTTGATAAACGCCGGAAAAATGACTAATTCCAAAAAAAAAATTTTTTTAACTTTTTTCAATTTTACCCCGTGGGATATATATTCTACCCACACACATTTGGAACTCTCCTGGGGTACCCTCACACATATTATTCCCTCATTTAGTGGATATTTTCACAGAAAAGTGAAATTTTCAAAAATCCAAAATATTGGGTGAAAACGACTAAATATCAAGGACTCATTGGGCGAATCGCTCTGGAACTGAAATCGGAACGCTCACTGACATTTCCCCTATCTGAAAGTCTGATAAACGCCGGAAAAATGACTAAGTCCAAAAAAATTTTTTTTAAACTTTTTCAATTTTACCCCCGTGGGATACATATTCTATCCACACACATTTGGAACTCTCCTGGAGTACCCTCACACATATTATTCCCTCATTTAGTGGATATTTTCACAAAAAAGTGAAATTTTCAAAAATCCAGAAAAGTGGCTGAAAACGAATAAATATCAAGGACTCATTGGGCGAATCGCTCTGGAACTGAAATCAGAACGCTCACTGACATTTTCCCTATCTGAAAGTCTGATAAACGCCGGAAAAATGACTAAGTCCAAAAAAATAAATTTTTCAACTTTTTTCAATTTTACCCCTTGGGATATATATTCTACCCACACATTTGGAACTCTCCTGGGGTACCCTCACACATATTATTCCCTCATTTAGTGGATATTTTCACAAAAAAGTGAAATTTTCAAAAATCCAGAAAATTGGCTGAAAACGAATAAATATCAAGGACTCATTGGGCGTATCGCTCCGGAACTGAAATCAGAACGCTCACTGACATTTTCCCTATCTGAAAGTCTTGATAAACGCCGGAAAAATGACTAATTCCAAAAAAAAATTTTTTTTAACTTTTTTCAATTTTACCCCGTGGGATATATATTCTACCCACACACATTTGGAACTCTCCTGGGGTACCCTCACACATATTATTCCCTCATTTAGTGGATATTTTCACAGAAAAGTGAAATTTTCAAAAATCCAAAATATTGGCTGAAAACGACTAAATATCAAGGACTCATTGGGCGAATCGCTCTGAAACTGAAATCGGAATGCTCACTGACATTTCCCCTATCTGAAAGTCTGATATACGCCGGAAAAATGACTAAGTCCAAAAAAAATTTTTTTAAACTTTTTTCAATTTTACCCCCGTGGGATATATATTCTACCCACACACGTTTGGAACTCTCCTGGGGTACCCTCACACATATTATTCCCTCATTTAGTGGATATTTTCACAAAAAAGTGAAATTTTCAAAAATCCAGAAAATTGGCTGAAAACGACTAAATATCAAGGACTCATTGGGCGAATCACTCTGGAACTGAAATCGGAATGCTCACTGACATTTCCCCTATCTGAAAGTCTGATATACGCCGGAAAAATGACTAAGTCCAAAAAAATAAATTTTTCAACTTTTTTCATTTTTACCCCCGTGGGATATATATTCTACCCACACACATTTGGAACTCTCCTGGGGTACCCTCACACATATTATTCCCTCATTTAGTGGATATTTTCACAAAAAAGTGAAATTTTCAAAAATCCAGAAAATTGGCTGAAAACGACTAAATATCAAGGACTCATTGGGCGAATCGCTCTGGAACTGAAATCGGAACACTCACTGACATTTTCCCTATCTGAAAGTCTGATAAACGGCGGAAAAATGACTAAGTCCAAAAAAAATAATTTTTTCAACTTTTTTAAATTTTACCCCCGTGGGATATATATTCTACCCACACACATTTGGAACTCTCCTGGGGTACCCTCACACATATTATTCCCTCATTTAGTGGATATTTTCACAAAAAAGTGAAATTTTCAAAAATCCAGAAAATTGGCTGAAAACGAATAAATATCAAGGACTCATTGGGCGTATCGCTCCGGAACTGAAATCAGAACGCTCACTGACATTTTCCCTATCTGAAAGTCTTGATAAACGCCGGAAAAATGACTAATTCCAAAAAAAAATTTTTTTTATCTTTTTTCAATTTTACCCCGTGGGATATATATTCTACCCACACACATTTGGAACTCTCCTGGGGTACCCTCACACATATTATTCCCTCATTTAGTGGATATTTTCACAGAAAAGTGAAATTTTCAAAAATCCAAAATATTGGCTGAAAACGACTAAATATCAAGGACTCATTGGGCGAATCGCTCTGGAACTGAAATCGGAATGCTCACTGACATTTCCCCTATCTGAAAGTCTGATATACGCCGGAAAAATGACTAAGTCCAAAAAAATAAATTTTTCAACTTTTTTCATTTTTACCCCCGTGGGATATATATTCTACCCACACACATTTGGAACTCTCCTGGGGTACCCTCACACATATTATTCCCTCATTTAGTGGATATTTTCACAAAAAAGTGAAATTTTCAAAAATCCAGAAAATTGGCTGAAAACGACTAAATATCAAGGACTCATTGGGCGAATCGCTCTGAAACTGAAATCGGAACACTCACTGACATTTTCCCTATCTGAAAGTCTGATAAACGGCGGAAAAATGACTAAGTCCAAAAAAAAATAATTTTTTCAACTTTTTTAAATTTTACCCCCGTGGGATATATATTCTACCCACACACATTTGGAACTCTCCTGGGGTACCCTCACACATATTATTCCCTCATTTAGTGGATATTTTCACAAAAAAGTGAAATTTTCAAAAATCCAGAAAATTGGCTGAAAACGAATAAATATCAAGGACTCATTGGGCGTATCGCTCCGGAACTGAAATCAGAACGCTCACTGACATTTTCCCTATCTGAAAGT
This sequence comes from Phyllobates terribilis, assembly GCF_046119375.1. Lineage (NCBI taxonomy): Eukaryota > Metazoa > Chordata > Amphibia > Anura > Dendrobatidae > Phyllobates > Phyllobates terribilis. The sequence goes on along the minus strand of NW_027362772.1, from coordinate 188,743,821 downwards.
CTTGATAAACGGCGGAAAAATGACTAATTCCAAAAAAAATTTTTTTTTAACTTTTTTCAATTTTACCCCGTGGGATATATATTCTACCCACACACATTTGGAACTCTCCTGGGGTACCCTCACACATATTATTCCCTCATTTAGTGGATATTTTCACAGAAAAGTGAAATTTTCAAAAATCCAAAATATTGGCTGAAAACGACTAAATATCAAGGACTCATTGGGCGAATCGCTCTGGAACTGAAATCGGAATGCTCACTGACATTTCCCCTATCTGAAAGTCTGATAAACGCCGGAAAAATGACTAAGTCCAAAAAAATTTTTTTTAAACTTTTTCAATTTTACCCCCGTGGGATACATATTCTATCCACACACATTTGGAACTCTCCTGGAGTACCCTCACACATATTATTCCCTCATTTAGTGGATATTTTCACAAAAAAGTGAAATTTTCAAAAATCCAGAAAAGTGGCTGAAAACGAATAAATATCAAGGACTCATTGGGCGAATCGCTCTGGAACTGAAATCAGAACGCTCACTGACATTTTCCCTATCTGAAAGTCTGATAAACGCCGGAAAAATGACTAAGTCCAAAAAAATAAATTTTTCAACTTTTTTCAATTTTACCCCTTGGGATATATATTCTACCCACACATTTGGAACTCTCCTGGGGTACCCTCACACATATTATTCCCTCATTTAGTGGATATTTTCACAAAAAAGTGAAATTTTCAAAAATCCAGAAAATTGGCTGAAAACGAATAAATATCAAGGACTCATTGGGCGTATCGCTCCGGAACTGAAATCAGAACGCTCACTGACATTTTCCCTATCTGAAAGTCTTGATAAACGCCGGAAAAATGACTAATTCCAAAAAAAAATTTTTTTTAACTTTTTTCAATTTTACCCCGTGGGATATATATTCTACCCACACACATTTGGAACTCTCCTGGGGTACCCTCACACATATTATTCCCTCATTTAGTGGATATTTTCACAGAAAAGTGAAATTTTCAAAAATCCAAAATATTGGCTGAAAACGACTAAATATCAAGGACTCATTGGGCGAATCGCTCTGAAACTGAAATCGGAATGCTCACTGACATTTCCCCTATCTGAAAGTCTGATATACGCCGGAAAAATGACTAAGTCCAAAAAAAATTTTTTTAAACTTTTTTCAATTTTACCCCCGTGGGATATATATTCTACCCACACACGTTTGGAACTCTCCTGGGGTACCCTCACACATATTATTCCCTCATTTAGTGGATATTTTCACAAAAAAGTGAAATTTTCAAAAATCCAGAAAATTGGCTGAAAACGACTAAATATCAAGGACTCATTGGGCGAATCACTCTGGAACTGAAATCGGAATGCTCACTGACATTTCCCCTATCTGAAAGTCTGATATACGCCGGAAAAATGACTAAGTCCAAAAAAATAAATTTTTCAACTTTTTTCATTTTTACCCCCGTGGGATATATATTCTACCCACACACATTTGGAACTCTCCTGGGGTACCCTCACACATATTATTCCCTCATTTAGTGGATATTTTCACAAAAAAGTGAAATTTTCAAAAATCCAGAAAATTGGCTGAAAACGACTAAATATCAAGGACTCATTGGGCGAATCGCTCTGGAACTGAAATCGGAACACTCACTGACATTTTCCCTATCTGAAAGTCTGATAAACGGCGGAAAAATGACTAAGTCCAAAAAAAATAATTTTTTCAACTTTTTTAAATTTTACCCCCGTGGGATATATATTCTACCCACACACATTTGGAACTCTCCTGGGGTACCCTCACACATATTATTCCCTCATTTAGTGGATATTTTCACAAAAAAGTGAAATTTTCAAAAATCCAGAAAATTGGCTGAAAACGAATAAATATCAAGGACTCATTGGGCGTATCGCTCCGGAACTGAAATCAGAACGCTCACTGACATTTTCCCTATCTGAAAGTCTTGATAAACGCCGGAAAAATGACTAATTCCAAAAAAAAATTTTTTTTATCTTTTTTCAATTTTACCCCGTGGGATATATATTCTACCCACACACATTTGGAACTCTCCTGGGGTACCCTCACACATATTATTCCCTCATTTAGTGGATATTTTCACAGAAAAGTGAAATTTTCAAAAATCCAAAATATTGGCTGAAAACGACTAAATATCAAGGACTCATTGGGCGAATCGCTCTGGAACTGAAATCGGAATGCTCACTGACATTTCCCCTATCTGAAAGTCTGATATACGCCGGAAAAATGACTAAGTCCAAAAAAATAAATTTTTCAACTTTTTTCATTTTTACCCCCGTGGGATATATATTCTACCCACACACATTTGGAACTCTCCTGGGGTACCCTCACACATATTATTCCCTCATTTAGTGGATATTTTCACAAAAAAGTGAAATTTTCAAAAATCCAGAAAATTGGCTGAAAACGACTAAATATCAAGGACTCATTGGGCGAATCGCTCTGAAACTGAAATCGGAACACTCACTGACATTTTCCCTATCTGAAAGTCTGATAAACGGCGGAAAAATGACTAAGTCCAAAAAAAAATAATTTTTTCAACTTTTTTAAATTTTACCCCCGTGGGATATATATTCTACCCACACACATTTGGAACTCTCCTGGGGTACCCTCACACATATTATTCCCTCATTTAGTGGATATTTTCACAAAAAAGTGAAATTTTCAAAAATCCAGAAAATTGGCTGAAAACGAATAAATATCAAGGACTCATTGGGCGTATCGCTCCGGAACTGAAATCAGAACGCTCACTGACATTTTCCCTATCTGAAAGTCTTGATAAACGGCGGAAAAATGACTAATTCCAAAAAAAATTTTTTTTTAACTTTTTTCAATTTTACCCCGTGGGATATATATTCTACCCACACACATTTGGAACTCTCCTGGGGTACCCTCACACATATTATTCCCTCATTTAGTGGATATTTTCACAGAAAAGTGAAATTTTCAAAAATCCAAAATATTGGCTGAAAACGACTAAATATCAAGGACTCATTGGGCGAATCGCTCTGGAACTGAAATCGGAATGCTCACTGACATTTCCCCTATCTGAAAGTCTGATATACGCCGGAAAAATGACTAAGTCCAAAAAAATAAATTTTTCAACTTTTTTCATTTTTACCCCCGTGGGATATATATTCTACCCACACACATTTGGAACTCTCCTGGGGTACCCTCACACATATTATTCCCTCATTTAGTGGATATTTTCACAAAAAAGTGAAATTTTCAAAAATCCAGAAAATTGGCTGAAAACGAATAAATATCAAGGACTCATTGGGCGTATCGCTCCGGAACTGAAATCAGAACGCTCACTGACATTTTCCCTATCTGAAAGTCTTGATAAACGCCGGAAAAATGACTAATTCCAAAAAAAAATTTTTTTTAACTTTTTTCAATTTTACCCCGTGGGATATATATTCTACCCACACACATTTGGAACTCTCCTGGGGTACCCTCACACATATTATTCCCTCATTTAGTGGATATTTTCACAGAAAAGTGAAATTTTCAAAAATCCAAAATATTGGCTGAAAACGACTAAATATCAAGGACTCATTGGGCGAATCGCTCTGGAACTGAAATCGGAATGCTCACTGACATTTCCCCTATCTGAAAGTCTGATATACGCCGGAAAAATGACTAAGTCCAAAAAAATAAATTTTTCAACTTTTTTCATTTTTACCCCCGTGGGATATATATTCTACCCACACACATTTGGAACTCTCCTGGGGTACCCTCACACATATTATTCCCTCATTTAGTGGATATTTTCACAAAAAAGTGAAATTTTCAAAAATCCAGAAAATTGGCTGAAAACGACTAAATATCAAGGACTCATTGGACGAATCGCTCTGGAACTGAAATCGGAACGCTCACTGACATTTCCCCTATCTGAAAGTCTGATAAACGCCGGAAAAATGACTAAGTCCAAAAAAATTTTTTTTAACTTTTTTCAATTTTACCCCGTGGGATATATATTCTACCCACACACATTTGGAACTCTCCTGGGGTACCCTCACACATATTATTCCCTCATTTAGTGGATATTTTCACAGAAAAGTGAAATTTTCAAAAATCCAAAATATTGGCTGAAAACGACTAAATATCAAGGACTCATTGGGCGAATCGCTCTGGAACTGAAATCGGAATGCTCACTGACATTTCCCCTATCTGAAAGTCTGATATACGCCGGAAAAATGACTAAGTCTAAAAAAAATTTTTTTCAACTTTTTTCAATTTTACCCCCGTGGGATATATATTCTACCCACACACATTTGGAACTCTCCTGGGGTACCCTCACACATATTATTCCCTCATTTAGTGGATATTTTCACAAAAAAGTGAAATTTTCAAAAATCCAGAAAATTGGCTGAAAACGACTAAATATCAAGGACTCATTGGGCGAATCACTCTGGAACTGAAATCGGAACGCTCACTGACATTTCCCCTATCTGAAAGTCTGATAAACGGCGGAAAAATGACTAAGTCCAAAAAAAAATAATTTTTTCAACTTTTTTAAATTTTACCCCCGTGGGATATATATTCTACCCACACACATTTGGAACTCTCCTGGGGTACCCTCACACATATTATTCCCTCATTTAGTGGATATTTTCACAAAAAAGTGAAATTTTCAAAAATCCAGAAAATTGGCTGAAAACGAATAAATATCAAGGACTCATTGGGCGTATCGCTCCGGAACTGAAATCAGAACGCTCACTGACATTTTCCCTATCTGAAAGTCTTGATAAACGCCGGAAAAATGACTAATTCCAAAAAAAAATTTTTTTTAACTTTTTTCAATTTTACCCCGTGGGATATATATTCTACCCACACACATTTGGAACTCTCCTGGGGTACCCTCACACATATTATTCCCTCATTTAGTGGATATTTTCACAGAAAAGTGAAATTTTCAAAAATCCAAAATATTGGCTGAAAACGACTAAATATCAAGGACTCATTGGGCGAATCGCTCTGGAACTGAAATCGGAATGCTCACTGACATTTCCCCTATCTGAAAGTCTGATATACGCCGGAAAAATGACTAAGTCCAAAAAAATAAATTTTTCAACTTTTTTCATTTTTACCCCCGTGGGATATATATTCTACCCACACACATTTGGAACTCTCCTGGGGTACCCTCACACATATTATTCCCTCATTTAGTGGATATTTTCACAAAAAAGTGAAATTTTCAAAAATCCAGAAAATTGGCTGAAAACGACTAAATATCAAGGACTCATTGGACGAATCGCTCTGGAACTGAAATCGGAACGCTCACTGACATTTCCCCTATCTGAAAGTCTGATAAACGCCGGAAAAATGACTAAGTCCAAAAAAATTTTTTTTAACTTTTTTCAATTTTACCCCGTGGGATATATATTCTACCCACACACATTTGGAACTCTCCTGGGGTACCCTCACACATATTATTCCCTCATTTAGTGGATATTTTCACAGAAAAGTGAAATTTTCAAAAATCCAAAATATTGGCTGAAAACGACTAAATATCAAGGACTCATTGGGCGAATCGCTCTGGAACTGAAATCGGAATGCTCACTGACATTTCCCCTATCTGAAAGTCTGATATACGCCGGAAAAATGACTATGTCCAAAAAAATAAATTTTTCAACTTTTTTCAATTTTACCCCCGTGGGATACATATTCTATCCACACACATTTGGAACTCTCCTGGAGTACCCTCACACATATTATTCCCTCATTTAGTGGATATTTTCACAAAAAAGTGAAATTTTCAAAAATCCAGAAAATTGGCTGAAAACGACTAAATATCAAGGACTCATTGGGCGAATCACTCTGGAACTGAAATCGGAATGCTCACTGACATTTCCCCTATCTGAAAGTCTGATATACGCCGGAAAAATGACTAAGTCTAAAAAAAATTTTTTTCAACTTTTTTCAATTTTACCCCCGTGGGATATATATTCTACCCACACACATTTGGAACTCTCCTGGGGTACCCTCACACATATTATTCCCTCATTTAGTGGATATTTTCACAAAAAAGTGAAATTTTCAAAAATCCAGAAAATTGGCTGAAAACGACTAAATATCAAGGACTCATTGGGCGAATCACTCTGGAACTGAAATCGGAACGCTCACTGACATTTCCCCTATCTGAAAGTCTGATAAACGGCGGAAAAATGACTAAGTCCAAAAAAAAATAATTTTTTCAACTTTTTTAAATTTTACCCCCGTGGGATATATATTCTACCCACACACATTTGGAACTCTCCTGGGGTACCCTCACACATATTATTCCCTCATTTAGTGGATATTTTCACAAAAAAGTGAAATTTTCAAAAATCCAGAAAATTGGCTGAAAACGAATAAATATCAAGGACTCATTGGGCGTATCGCTCCGGAACTGAAATCAGAACGCTCACTGACATTTTCCCTATCTGAAAGTTTGATAAACGCCGGAAAAATGACTAAGTCCAAAAAAAATAATTTTTTCAACTTTTTAAATTTTACCCCCGTGGGATATATATTCTACCCACACACATTTGGAACTCTCCTGGGGTACCCTCACACATATTATTCCCTCATTTAGTGGATATTTTCACAGAAAAGTGAAATTTTCAAAAATCCAAAATATTGGCTGAAAACGACTAAATATCAAGGACTCATTGGGCGAATCGCTCTGGAACTGAAATCGGAATGCTCACTGACATTTCCCCTATCTGAAAGTCTGATAAACGCCGGAAAAATGACTAAGTCCAAAAAAAATAAATTTTTCAACTTTTTTAATTTTACCCCTTGGGATATATATTCTACCCACACACATTTGGAACTCTCCTGGGGTACCCTCACACATATTATTCCCTCATTTAGTGGATATTTTCACAAAAAAGTGAAATTTTCAAAAATCCAGAAAATTGGCTGAAAACGAATAAATATCAAGGACTCATTGGGCGTATCGCTCCGGAACTGAAATCAGAACGCTCACTGACATTTTCCCTATCTGAAAGTCTTGATAAACGCCGGAAAAATGACTAATTCCAAAAAAAAAATTTTTTTAACTTTTTTCAATTTTACCCCGTGGGATATATATTCTACCCACACACATTTGGAACTCTCCTGGGGTACCCTCACACATATTATTCCCTCATTTAGTGGATATTTTCACAGAAAAGTGAAATTTTCAAAAATCCAAAATATTGGGTGAAAACGACTAAATATCAAGGACTCATTGGGCGAATCGCTCTGGAACTGAAATCGGAACGCTCACTGACATTTCCCCTATCTGAAAGTCTGATAAACGCCGAAAAAATGACTAAGTCCAAAAAAATTTTTTTTAAACTTTTTCAATTTTACCCCCGTGGGATACATATTCTATCCACACACATTTGGAACTCTCCTGGAGTACCCTCACACATATTATTCCCTCATTTAGTGGATATTTTCACAAAAAAGTGAAATTTTCAAAAATCCAGAAAAGTGGCTGAAAACGAATAAATATCAAGGACTCATTGGGCGAATCGCTCTGGAACTGAAATCAGAACGCTCACTGACATTTTCCCTATCTGAAAGTCTGATAAACGCCGGAAAAATGACTAAGTCCAAAAAAAATAATTTTTTCAACTTTTTAAATTTTACCCCCGTGGGATATATATTCTACCCACACACATTTGGAACTCTCCTGGGGTACCCTCACACATATTATTCCCTCATTTAGTGGATATTTTCACAGAAAAGTGAAATTTTCAAAAATCCAAAATATTGGCTGAAAACGACTAAATATCAAGGACTCATTGGGCGAATCGCTCTGGAACTGAAATCGGAATGCTCACTGACATTTCCCCTATCTGAAAGTCTGATATACGCCGGAAAAATGACTAAGTCTAAAAAAAATTTTTTTCAACTTTTTTCAATTTTACCCCCGTGGGATATATATTCTACCCACACACATTTGGAACTCTCCTGGGGTACCCTCACACATATTATTCCCTCATTTAGTGGATATTTTCACAAAAAAGTGAAATTTTCAAAAATCCAGAAAATTGGCTGAAAACGACTAAATATCAAGGACTCATTGGGCGAATCACTCTGGAACTGAAATCGGAACGCTCACTGACATTTCCCCTATCTGAAAGTCTGATAAACGGCGGAAAAATGACTAAGTCCAAAAAAAAATAATTTTTTCAACTTTTTTAAATTTTACCCCCGTGGGAAATATATTCTACCCACACACATTTGGAACTCTCCTGGGGTACCCTCACACATATTATTCCCTCATTTAGTGGATATTTTCACAAAAAAGTGAAATTTTCAAAAATCCAGAAAATTGGCTGAAAACGAATAAATATCAAGGACTCATTGGGCGTATCGCTCCGGAACTGAAATCAGAACGCTCACTGACATTTTCCCTATCTGAAAGTCTTGATAAACGCCGGAAAAATGACAAATTCCAAACAAAATAATTTTTTCAACTTTTTAAATTTTACCCCCGTGGGATATATATTCTACCCACACACATTTGGAACTCTCCTGGGGTACCCTCACACATATTATTCCCTCATTTAGTGGATATTTTCACAGAAAAGTGAAATTTTCAAAAATCCAAAATATTGGCTGAAAACGACTAAATATCAAGGACTCATTGGGCGAATCGCTCTGGAACTGAAATCGGAATGCTCACTGACATTTCCCCTATCTGAAAGTCTGATATACGCCGGAAAAATGACTAAGTCCAAAAAAATAAATTTTTCAACTTTTTTCATTTTTACCCCCGTGGGATATATATTCTACCCACACACATTTGGAACTCTCCTGGGGTACCCTCACACATATTATTCCCTCATTTAGTGGATATTTTCACAGAAAAGTGAAATTTTCAAAAATCCAAAATATTGGCTGAAAACGACTAAATATCAAGGACTCATTGGGCGAATCGCTCTGGAACTGAAATCGGAACGCTCACTGACATTTCCCCTATCTGAAAGTCTGATAAACGCCGGAAAAATGACTAAGTCCAAAAAAAATAAATTTTTCAACTTTTTTCAATTTTACCCCTTGGGATATATATTCTACCCACACACATTTGGAACTCTCCTGGGGTACCCTCACACATATTATTCCCTCATTTAGTGGATATTTTCACAAAAAAGTGAAATTTTCAAAAATCCAGAAAATTGGCTGAAAACGAATAAGTATCAAGGACTCATTGGGCGTATCGCTCCGGAACTGAAATCAGAACGCTCACTGACATTTTCCCTATCTGAAAGTCTTGATAAACGCCGGAAAAATGACTAATTCCAAAAAAAAATTTTTTTTAACTTTTTCAATTTTACCCCCGTGGGATACATATTCTATCCACACACATTTGGAACTCTCCTGGAGTACCCTCACACATATTATTCCCTCATTTAGTGGATATTTTCACAAAAAAGTGAAATTTTCAAAAATCCAGAAAAGTGGCTGAAAACGAATAAATATCAAGGACTCATTGGGCGAATCGCTCTGGAACTGAAATCAGAACGCTCACTGACATTTTCCCTATCTGAAAGTCTGATAAACGCCGGAAAAATGACTAAGTCCAAAAAAAATAATTTTTTCAACTTTTTAAATTTTACCCCCGTGGGATATATATTCTACCCACACACATTTGGAACTCTCCTGGGGTACCCTCACACATATTATTCCCTCATTTAGTGGATATTTTCACAGAAAAGTGAAATTTTCAAAAATCCAAAATATTGGCTGAAAACGACTAAATATCAAGGACTCATTGGGCGAATCGCTCTGGAACTGAAATCGGAATGCTCACTGACATTTCCCCTATCTGAAAGTCTGATAAATGCCGGAAAAATGACTAAGTCCAAAAAAAATAATTTTTTCAACTTTTTTCAATTTTACCCCCGTGGGATATATATTCTACCCACACACATTTGGAACTCTCCTGGGGTACCCTCACACATATTATTCCCTCATTTAGTGGATATTTTCACAAAAAAGTGAAATTTTCAAAAATCCAGAAAATTGGCTGAAAACGACTAAATATCAAGGACTCATTGGGCGAATCACTCTGGAACTGAAATCGGAACGCTCACTGACATTTCCCCTATCTGAAAGTCTGATATACGCCGGAAAAATGACTAAGTCCAAAAAAAATTTTTTTTAACTTTTTTCAATTTTACCCCCGTGGGATATATATTCTACCCACACACATTTGGAACTCTCCTGGGGTATCCTCACACATATTATTCCCTCATTTAGTGGATATTTTCACAAAAAAGTGAAATTTTCAAAAATCCAGAAAATTGGCTGAAAACGACTAAATATCAAGGACTCATTGGGCGAATCGCTCTGGAACTGAAATCGGAACGCTCACTGACATTTCCCCTATCTGAAAGTCTGATAAACGCCGGAAAAATGACTAAGTCCAAAAAAATAAATTTTTCAACTTTTTTCAATTTTACCCCTTTGGATATATATTCTACCCACACACATTTGGAACTCTCCTGGGGTACCCTCACACATATTATTCCCTCATTTAGTGGATATTTTCACAGAAAAGTGAAATTTTCAAAAATCCAGAAAATTGGCTGAAAACGACTAAATATCAAGGACTCATTGGGCGAATCGCTCTGGAATTGAAATCGGAACACTCACTGACATTTTCCCTATCTGAAAGTCTGATAAACGGCGGAAAAATGACTAAGTCCAAAAAAAAATAATTTTTTCAACTTTTTTAAATTTTACCCCCGTGGGATATATATTCTACCCACACACATTTGGAACTCTCCTGGGGTACCCTCACACATATTATTCCCTCATTTAGTGGATATTTTCACAAAAAAGTGAAATTTTCAAAAATCCAGAAAATTGGCTGAAAACGAATAAATATCAAGGACTCATTGGGCGTATCGCTCCGGAACTGAAATCAGAACGCTCACTGACATTTTCCCTATCTGAAAGTCTTGATAAACGCCGGAAAAATGACTAATTCCAAAAAAAAATTTTTTTTTTACTTTTTTCAATTTTACCCCGTGGGATATATATTCTACCCACACACATTTGGAACTCTCCTGGGGTACCCTCACACATATTATTCCCTCATTTAGTGGATATTTTCACAGAAAAGTGAAATTTTCAAAAATCCAAAATATTGGCTGAAAACGACTAAATATCAAGGACTCATTGGGCGAATCGCTCTGGAACTGAAATCGGAATGCTCACTGACATTTCCCCTATCTGAAAGTCTGATATACGCCGGAAAAATGACTAAGTCCAAAAAAATAAATTTTTCAACTTTTTTCATTTTTACCCCCGTGGGATATATATTCTACCCACACACATTTGGAACTCTCCTGGGGTACCCTCACACATATTATTCCCTCATTTAGTGGATATTTTCACAGAAAAATGAAATTTTCAAAAATCCAAAATATTGGCTGAAAACGACTAAATATCAAGGACTCATTGGGCGAATCGCTCTGGAACTGAAATCGGAACGCTCACTGACATTTCCCCTATCTGAAAGTCTGATAAACGCCGGAAAAATGACTAAGTCCAAAAAAAATAAATTTTTCAACTTTTTTCAATTTTACCCCTTGGGATATATATTCTACCCACACACATTTGGAACTCTCCTGGGGTACCCTCACACATATTATTCCCTCATTTAGTGGATATTTTCACAGAAAAGTGAAATTTTCAAAAATCCAGAAAATTGGCTGAAAACGACTAAATATCAAGGACTCATTGGGCGAATCGCTCTGGAACTGAAATCGGAACACTCACTGACATTTTCCATATCTGAAAGTCTGATAAACGGCGGAAAAATGACTAAGTCCAAAAAAAAATAATTTTTTCAACTTTTTTAAATTTTACCCCCGTGGGATATATATTCTACCCACACACATTTGGAACTCTCCTGGGGTACCCTCACACATATTATTCCCTCATTTAGTGGATATTTTCACAAAAAAGTGAAATTTTCAAAAATCCAGAAAATTGGCTGAAAACGAATAAATATCAAGGACTCATTGGGCGTATCGCTCCGGAACTGAAATCAGAACGCTCACTGACATTTTCCCTATCTGAAAGTCTTGATAAACGCCGGAAAAATGACTAATTCCAAAAAAAAATTTTTTTTAACTTTTTCAATTTTACCCCCGTGGGATACATATTCTATCCAAACACATTTGGAACTCTCCTGGAGTACCCTCACACATATTATTCCCTCATTTAGTGGATATTTTCACAAAAAAGTGAAATTTTCAAAAATCCAGAAAAGTGGCTGAAAACGAATAAATATCAAGGACTCATTGGGCGAATCGCTCTGGAACTGAAATCAGAACGCTCACTGACATTTTCCCTATCTGAAAGTCTGATAAACGCCGGAAAAATGACTAAGTCCAAAAAAAATAATTTTTTCAACTTTTTAAATTTTACCCCCGTGGGATATATATTCTACCCACACACATTTGGAACTCTCCTGGGGTACCCTCACACATATTATTCCCTCATTTAGTGGATATTTTCACAGAAAAGTGAAATTTTCAAAAATCCAAAATATTGGCTGAAAACGACTAAATATCAAGGACTCATTGGGCGAATCGCTCTGGAACTGAAATCGGAATGCTCACTGACATTTCCCCTATCTGAAAGTCTGATAAATGCCGGAAAAATGATTAAGTCCAAAAAAAATAATTTTTTCAACTTTTTTCAATTTTACCCCCGTGGGATATATATTCTACCCACACACATTTGGAACTCTCCTGGGGTACCCTCACACATATTATTCCCTCATTTAGTGGATATTTTCACAAAAAAGTGAAATTTTCAAAAATCCAGAAAATTGGCTGAAAACGACTAAATATCAAGGACTCATTGGGCGAATCACTCTGGAACTGAAATCGGAACGCTCACTGACATTTCCCCTATCTGAAAGTCTGATATACGCCGGAAAAATGACTAAGTCCAAAAAAAATTTTTTTTAATTTTTTTCAATTTTACCCCCGTGGGATATATATTCTACCCACACACATTTGGAACTCTCCTGGGGTATCCTCACACATATTATTCCCTCATTTAGTGGATATTTTCACAAAAAAGTGAAATTTTCAAAAATCCAGAAAATTGGCTGAAAACGACTAAATATCAAGGACTCATTGGGCGAATCGCTCTGGAACTGAAATCGGAACGCTCACTGACATTTCCCCTATCTGAAAGTCTGATAAACGCCGGAAAAATGACTAAGTCCAAAAAAATAAATTTTTCAACTTTTTTCAATTTTACCCCTTGGGATATATATTCTACCCACACACATTTGGAACTCTCCTGGGGTACCCTCACACATATTATTCCCTCATTTAGTGGATATTTTCACAGAAAAGTGACATTTTCAAAAATCCAGAAAATTGGCTGAAAACGACTAAATATCAAGGACTCATTGGGCGAATCGCTCTGGAACTGAAATCGGAACACTCACTGACATTTTCCCTATCTGAAAGTCTGATAAACGGCGGAAAAATGACTAAGTCCAAAAAAAAATAATTTTTTCAACTTTTTTAAATTTTACCCCCGTGGGATATATATTCTACCCACACACATTTGGAACTCTCCTGGGGTACCCTCACACATATTATTCCCTCATTTAGTGGATATTTTCACAAAAAAGTGAAATTTTCAAAAATCCAGAAAATTGGCTGAAAACGAATAAATATCAAGGACTCATTGGGCGTATCGCTCCGGAACTGAAATCAGAACGCTCACTGACATTTTCCCTATCTGAAAGTCTTGATAAACGCCGGAAAAATGACTAATTCCCAAAAAAAATTTTTTTTTTACTTTTTTCAATTTTACCCCGTGGGATATATATTCTACCCACACACATTTGGAACTCTCCTGGGGTACCCTCACACATATTATTCCCTCATTTAGTGGATATTTTCACAGAAAAGTGAAATTTTCAAAAATCCAAAATATTGGCTGAAAACGACTAAATATCAAGGACTCATTGGGCGAATCGCTCTGGAACCGAAATCGGAACGCTCACTGACATTTCCCCTATCTGAAAGTCTGATAAACGCCGGAAAAATGACTAAGTCCAAAAAAATAAATTTTTCAACTTTTTTCAATTTTACCCCTTGGGATATATATTCTACCCACACACATTTGGAACTCTCCTGGGGTACCCTCACACATATTATTCCCTCATTTAGTGGATATTTTCACAAAAAAGTGAAATTTTCAAAAATCCAGAAAATTGGCTGAAAACGAATAAATATCAAGGACTCATTGGGCGTATCGCTCCGGAACTGAAATCAGAACGCTCACTGACATTTTCCCTATCTGAAAGTCTTGATAAACGCCAGAAAAATGACTAATTCCAAAAAAAAATTTTTTTTTAACTTTTTTCAATTTTACCCCGTGGGATATATATTCTACCCACACACATTTGGAACTCTCCTGGGGTACCCTCACACATATTATTCCCTCATTTAGTGGATATTTTCACAGAAAAGTGAAATTTTCAAAAATCCAAAATATTGGCTGAAAACGACTAAATATCATGGACTCATTGGGCGAATCGCTCTGGAACTGAAATCGGAATGCTCACTGACATTTCCCCTATCTGAAAGTCTGATATACGCCGGAAAAATGACTAAGTCCAAAAAAATAAATTTTTCAACTTTTTTCATTTTTACCCCCGTGGGATATATATTCTACCCACACACATTTGGAACTCTCCTGGGGTACCCTCACACATATTATTCCCTCATTTAGTGGATATTTTCACAAAAAAGTGAAATTTTCAAAAATCCAGAAAATTGGCTGAAAACGACTAAATATCAAGGACTCATTGGACGAATCGCTCTGGAACTGAAATCGGAACGCTCACTGACATTTCCCCTATCTGAAAGTCTGATAAACGCCGGAAAAATGACTAATTCCAAAAAAAATTTTTTTAACTTTTTTCAATTTTACCCCGTGGGATATATATTCTACCCACACACATTTGGAACTCTCCTGGGGTACCCTCACACATATTATTCCCTCATTTAGTGGATATTTTCACAGAAAAGTGAAATTTTCAAAAATCCAAAATATTGGCTGAAAACGACTAAATATCAAGGACTCATTGGGCGAATCGCTCTGGAACTGAAATCGGAATGCTCACTGACATTTCCCCTATCTGAAAGTCTGATATACGCCGGAAAAATGACTAAGTCCAAAAAAATAAATTTTTCAACTTTTTTCAATTTTACCCCCGTGGGATACATATTCTATCCACACACATTTAGAACTCTCCTGGAGTACCCTCACACATATTATTCCCTCATTTAGTGGATATTTTCACAAAAAAGTGAAATTTTCAAAAATCCAGAAAAGTGGCTGAAAACGAATAAATATCAAGGACTCATTGGGCGAATCTCTCTGGAACTGAAATCGGAACACTCACTGACATTTTCCCTATCTGAAAGTCTGATAAACGCCGAAAAATGACTAAGTCCCAAAAAATTATTTTTTCAACTTTTTTCAATTTTACCCCCGTGGGATATATATTCTACCCACACACATTTGGAACTCTCCTGGGGTACCCTCACACATATTATTCCCTCATTTAGTGGATATTTTCACAAAAAAGTGAAATTTTCAAAAATCCAGAAAATTGGCTGAAAACGACTAAATATCAAGGACTCATTGGGCACTAAATATCAAGGACTCATTGGGCGAATCACTCTGGAACTGAAATCGGAACGCTCACTGACATTTCCCCTATCTGAAAGTCTGATATACGCCGGAAAAATGACTAAGTCCAAAAAAAATTTTTTTTAACTTTTTTCAATTTTACCCCCGTGGGATATATATTCTACCCACACACATTTGGAACTCTCCTGGGGTATCCTCACACATATTATTCCCTCATTTAGTGGATATTTTCACAAAAAAGTGAAATTTTCAAAAATCCAGAAAATTGGCTGAAAACGACTAAATATCAAGGACTCATTGGGCGAATCGCTCTGGAACTGAAATCGGAACGCTCACTGACATTTCCCCTATCTGAAAGTCTGATAAACGCCGGAAAAATGACTAAGTCCAAAAAAATAAATTTTTCAACTTTTTTCAATTTTACCCCTTGGGATATATATTCTACCCACACACATTTGGAACTCTCCTGGGGTACCCTCACACATATTATTCCCTCATTTAGTGGATATTTTCACAGAAAAGTGACATTTTCAAAAATCCAGAAAATTGGCTGAAAACGACTAAATATCAAGGACTCATTGGGCGAATCGCTCTGGAACTGAAATCGGAACACTCACTGACATTTTCCCTATCTGAAAGTCTGATAAACGGCGGAAAAATGACTAAGTCCAAAAAAAAATAATTTTTTCAACTTTTTTAAATTTTACCCCCGTGGGATATATATTCTACCCACACACATTTGGAACTCTCCTGGGGTACCCTCACACATATTATTCCCTCATTTAGTGGATATTTTCACAAAAAAGTGAAATTTTCAAAAATCCAGAAAATTGGCTGAAAACGAATAAATATCAAGGACTCATTGGGCGTATCGCTCCGGAACTGAAATCAGAACGCTCACTGACATTTTCCCTATCTGAAAGTCTTGATAAACGCCGGAAAAATGACTAATTCCAAAAAAAAATTTTTTTTTTACTTTTTTCAATTTTACCCCGTGGGATATATATTCTACCCACACACATTTGGAACTCTCCTGGGGTACCCTCACACATATTATTCCCTCATTTAGTGGATATTTTCACAGAAAAGTGAAATTTTCAAAAATCCAAAATATTGGCTGAAAACGACTAAATATCAAGGACTCATTGGGCGTATCGCTCCGGAACTGAAATCAGAACGCTCACTGACATTTTCCCTATCTGAAAGTCTTGATAAACGCCGGAAAAATGACTAATTCCAAAAAAAAAATTTTTTTAACTTTTTTCAATTTTACCCCGTGGGATATATATTCTACCCACACACATTTGGAACTCTCCTGGGGTACCCTCACACATATTATTCCCTCATTTAGTGGATATTTTCACAGAAAAGTGAAATTTTCAAAAATCCAAAATATTGGCTGAAAACGACTAAATATCATGGACTCATTGGGCGAATCGCTCTGGAACTGAAATCGGAATGCTCACTGACATTTCCCCTATCTGAAAGTCTGATATACGCCGGAAAAATGACTAAGTCCAAAAAAATAAATTTTTCAACTTTTTTCATTTTTACCCCCGTGGGATATATATTCTACCCACACACATTTGGAACTCTCCTGGGGTACCCTCACACATATTATTCCCTCATTTAGTGGATATTTTCACAAAAAAGTGAAATTTTCAAAAATCCAGAAAATTGGCTGAAAACGACTAAATATCAAGGACTCATTGGACGAATCGCTCTGGAACTGAAATCGGAACGCTCACTGACATTTCCCCTATCTGAAAGTCTGATAAACGCCGAAAAATGACTAAGTCCCAAAAAATTATTTTTTCAACTTTTTTCAATTTTACCCCCGTGGGATATATATTCTACCCACACACATTTGGAACTCTCCTGGGGTACCCTCACACATATTATTCCCTCATTTAGTGGATATTTTCACAAAAAAGTGAAATTTTCAAAAATCCAGAAAATTGGCTGAAAACGACTAAATATCAAGGACTCATTGGGCGAATCACTCTGGAACTGAAATCGGAACGCTCACTGACATTTCCCCTATCTGAAAGTCTGATATACGCCGGAAAAATGACTAAGTCCAAAAAAAATTTTTTTCAACTTTTTTCAATTTTACCCCCGTGGGATATATATTCTACCCACACACATTTGGAACTCTCCTGGGGTATCCTCACACATATTATTCCCTCATTTAGTGGATATTTTCACAAAAAAGTGAAATTTTCAAAAATCCAGAAAATTGGCTGAAAACGACTAAATATCAAGGACTCATTGGGCGAATCGCTCTGGAACTGAAATCGGAATGCTCACTGACATTTCCCCTATCTGAAAGTCTGATAAACGCCGGAAAAATTACTAAGTCCAAAAAAATAAATTTTTCAACTTTTTTCAATTTTACCCCTTGGGATATATATTCTACCCACACACATTTGGAACTCTCCTGGGGTACCCTCACACATATTATTCCCTCATTTAGTGGATATTTTCACAGAAAAGTGAAATTTTCAAAAATCCAGAAAATTGGCTGAAAACGACTAAATATCAAGGACTCATTGGGCGAATCGCTCTGGAACTGAAATCGGAACACTCACTGACATTTTCCCTATCTGAAAGTCTGATAAACGGCGGAAAAATGACTAAGTCCAAAAAAAAATAATTTTTTCAACTTTTTTAAATTTTACCCCCGTGGGATATATATTCTACCCACACACATTTGGAACTCTCCTGGGGTACCCTCACACATATTACTCCCTCATTTAGTGGATATTTTCACAAAAAAGTGAAATTTTCAAAAATCCAGAAAATTGGCTGAAAACGAATAAATATCAAGGACTCATTGGGCGTATCGCTCCGGAACTGAAATCAGAACGCTCACTGACATTTTCCCTATCTGAAAGTCTTGATAAACGCCGGAAAAATGACTAATTCCAAAAAAAATTTTTTTAAAACTTTTTTCAATTTTACCCCGTGGGATATATATTCTACCCACACACATTTGGAACTCTCCTGGGGTACCGTCACACATATTATTCCCTCATTTAGTGGATATTTTCACAGAAAAGTGAAATTTTCAAAAATCCAGAAAATTGGCTGAAAACGACTAAATATCAAGGACTCATTGGGCGAATCGCTCTGGAACTGAAATCGGAACACTCACTGACATTTTCCCTATCTGAAAGTCTGATAAACGGCGGAAAAATGACTAAGTCCAAAAAAAAATAATTTTTTCAACTTTTTTAAATTTTACCCCCGTGGGATATATATTCTACCCACACACATTTGGAACTCTCCTGGGGTACCCTCACACATATTATTCCCTCATTTAGTGGATATTTTCACAAAAAAGTGAAATTTTCAAAAATCCAGAAAATTGGCTGAAAACGAATAAATATCAAGGACTCATTGGGCGTATCGCTCCGGAACTGAAATCAGAACGCTCACTGACATTTTCCCTATCTGAAAGTCTTGATAAACGCCGGAAAAATGACTAATTCCAAAAAAAAAATTTTTTTAACTTTTTTCAATTTTACCCCGTGGGATATATATTCTACCCACACACATTTGGAACTCTCCTGGGGTACCCTCACACATATTATTCCCTCATTTAGTGGATATTTTCACAGAAAAGTGAAATTTTCAAAAATCCAAAATATTGGCTGAAAACGACTAAATATCAAGGACTCATTGGGCGAATCGCTCTGGAACTGAAATCGGAACGCTCACTGACATTTCCCCTATCTGAAAGTCTGATAAACGCCGGAAAAATGACTAAGTCCAAAAAAATTTTTTTTAAACTTTTTCAATTTTACCCCCGTGGGATACATATTCTATCCACACACATTTGGAACTCTCCTGGAGTACCCTCACACATATTATTCCCTCATTTAGTGGATATTTTCACAAAAAAAGTGAAATTTTCAAAAATCCAGAAAAGTGGCTGAAAACGAATAAATATCAAGGACTCATTGGGCGAATCGCTCTGGAACTGAAATCAGAACGCTCACTGACATTTTCCCTATCTGAAAGTCTGATAAACGCCGGAAAAATGACAGTCCAAAAAAAATAATTTTTTCAACTTTTTAAATTTTACCCCCGTGGGATATATATTCTACCCACACACATTTGGAACTCTCCTGGGGTACCCTCACACATATTATTCCCTCATTTAGTGGATATTTTCACAGAAAAGTGAAATTTTCAAAAATCCAAAATATTGGCTGAAAACGACTAAATATCAAGGACTCATTGGGCGAATCGCTCTGGAACTGAAATCGAAATGCTCACTGACATTTCCCCTATCTGAAAGTCTGATAAACGCCGGAAAAATGACTAAGTCCAAAAAAAATAATTTTTTCAACTTTTTTCAATTTTACCCCCGTGGGATATATATTCTACCCACACACATTTGGAACTCTCCTGGGGTACCCTCACACATATTATTCCCTCATTTAGTGGATATTTTCACAAAAAAGTGAAATTTTCAAAAATCCAGAAAATTGGCTGAAAACGACTAAATATCAAGGACTCATTGGGCGAATCACTCTGGAACTGAAATCGGAACGCTCACTGACATTTCCCCTATCTGAAAGTCTGATAAACGCTGGAAAAATGACTAAGTCCAAAAAAATTTTTTTTAAACTTTTTTCAATTTTACCCCCGTGGGATACATATTCTATCCACACACATTTGGAACTCTCCTGGAGTACCCTCACACATATTATTCCCTCATTTAGTGGATATTTTCACAAAAAAGTGAAATTTTCAAAAATCCAGAAAAGTGGCTGAAAACGAATAAATATCAAGGACTCATTGGGCGAATCGCTCTGGAACTGAAATCAGAACGCTCACTGACATTTTCCCTATCTGAAAGTCTGATAAACGCCGGAAAAATGACTAAGTCCAAAAAAAATAATTTTTTCAACTTTTTAAATTTTACCCCCGTGGGATATATATTCTACCCACACACATTTGGAACTCTCCTGGGGTACCCTCACACATATTATTCCCTCATTTAGTGGATATTTTCACAAAAAAGTGAAATTTTCAAAAATCCAGAAAATTGGCTGAAGACGACTAAATATCAAGGACTCATTGGCCGAATCTCTCTGGAACTGAAATCGGAACGCTCACTGACATTTTCCCTATCTGAAAGTCTGATAAACGCCGAAAAATGACTAAGTCCAAAAAAATTATTTTTTCAACTTTTTTCAATTTTACCCCCGTGGGATATATATTCTACCCACACACATTTGGAACTCTCCTGGGGTACCCTCACACATATTATTCCCTCATTTAGTGGATATTTTCACAAAAAAGTGAAATTTTCAAAAATCCAGAAAATTGGCTGAAAACGACTAAATATCAAGGACTCATTGGGCGAATCACTCTGGAACTGAAATCGGAATGCTCACTGACATTTCCCCTATCTGAAAGTCTGATATACGCCGGAAAAATGACTAAGTCCAAAAAAAAATTTTTTCAACTTTTTTCAATTTTACCCCCGTGGGATATATATTCTACCCACACACATTTGGAACTCTCCTGGGGTACCCTCACACATATTATTCCCTCATTTAGTGGATATTTTCACAGAAAAGTGAAATTTTCAAAAATCCAAAATATTGGCTGAAAACGACTAAATATCAAGGACTCATTGGGCGAATCGCTCTGGAACTGAAATCGAAATGCTCACTGACATTTCCCCTATCTGAAAGTCTGATAAACGCCGGAAAAATGACTAAGTCCAAAAAAAATAATTTTTTCAACTTTTTTCAATTTTACCCCCGTGGGATATATATTCTACCCACACACATTTGGAACTCTCCTGGGGTACCCTCACACATATTATTCCCTCATTTAGTGGATATTTTCACAAAAAAGTGAAATTTTCAAAAATCCAGAAAATTGGCTGAAAACGACTAAATATCAAGGACTCATTGGGCGAATCACTCTGGAACTGAAATCGGAACGCTCACTGACATTTCCCCTATCTGAAAGTCTGATAAACGCTGGAAAAATGACTAAGTCCAAAAAAATTTTTTTTAAACTTTTTTCAATTTTACCCCCGTGGGATACATATTCTATCCACACACATTTGGAACTCTCCTGGAGTACCCTCACACATATTATTCCCTCATTTAGTGGATATTTTCACAAAAAAGTGAAATTTTCAAAAATCCAGAAAAGTGGCTGAAAACGAATAAATATCAAGGACTCATTGGGCGAATCGCTCTGGAACTGAAATCAGAACGCTCACTGACATTTACCCTATCTGAAAGTCTGATAAACGCCGGAAAAATGACTAAGTCCAAAAAAAATAATTTTTTCAACTTTTTAAATTTTACCCCCGTGGGATATATATTCTACCCACACACATTTGGAACTCTCCTGGGGTACCCTCACACATATTATTCCCTCATTTAGTGGATATTTTCACAAAAAAGTGAAATTTTCAAAAATCCAGAAAATTGGCTGAAGACGACTAAATATCAAGGACTCATTGGCCGAATCTCTCTGGAACTGAAATCGGAACGCTCACTGACATTTTCCCTATCTGAAAGTCTGATAAACGCCGAAAAATGACTAAGTCCAAAAAAATTATTTTTTCAACTTTTTTCAATTTTACCCCCGTGGGATATATATTCTACCCACACACATTTGGAACTCTCCTGGGGTACCCTCACACATATTATTCCCTCATTTAGTGGATATTTTCACAAAAAAGTGAAATTTTCAAAAATCCAGAAAATTGCCTGAAAACGACTAAATATCAAGGACTCATTGGGCGAATCACTCTGGAACTGAAATCGGAATGCTCACTGACATTTCCCCTATCTGAAAGTCTGATATACGCCGGAAAAATGACTAAGTCCAAAAAAAAATTTTTTCAACTTTTTTCAATTTTACCCCCGTGGGATATATATTCTACCCACACACATTTGGAACTCTCCTGGGGTACCCTCACACATATTATTCCCTCATTTAGTGGATATTTTCACAGAAAAGTGAAATTTTCAAAAATCCAGAAAATTGGCTGAAAACGACTAAATATCAAGGACTCATTGGGCGAATCGCTCTGGAACTGAAATCGGAACACTCACTGACATTTTCCCTATCTGAAAGTCTGATAAACGGCGGAAAAATGACTAAGTCCAAAAAAAAATAATTTTTTCAACTTTTTTAAATTTTACCCCCGTGGGATATATATTCTACCCACACACATTTGGAACTCTCCTGGGGTACCCTCACACATATTATTCCCTCATTTAGTGGATATTTTCACAAAAAAGTGAAATTTTCAAAAATCCAGAAAATTGGCTGAAAACGAATAAATATCAAGGACTCATTGGGCGTATCGCTCCGGAACTGAAATCAGAACGCTCACTGACATTTTCCCTATCTGAAAGTCTTGATAAACGCCGGAAAATGACTAATTCCAAAAAAAAATTTTTTTTTTACTTTTTTCAATTTTACCCCGTGGGATATATATTCTACCCACACACATTTGGAACTCTCCTGGGGTACCCTCACACATATTATTCCCTCATTTAGTGGATATTTTCACAGAAAAGTGAAATTTTCAAAAATCCAAAATATTGGCTGAAAACGACTAAATATCAAGGACTCATTGGGCGAATCGCTCTGGAACTGAAATCGGAATGCTCACTGACATTTCCCCTATCTGAAAGTCTGATATACGCCGGAAAAATGACTAAGTTCAAAAAAATAAATTTTTCAACTTTTTTCATTTTTACCCCCGTGGGATATATATTCTACCCACACACATTTGGAACTCTCCTGGGGTACCCTCACACATATTATTCCCTCATTTAGTGGATATTTTCACAGAAAAGTGAAATTTTCAAAAATCCAAAATATTGGCTGAAAACGACTAAATATCAAGGACTCATTGGGCGAATCGCTCTGGAACTGAAATCGGAACGCTCACTGACATTTCCCCTATCTGAAAGTCTGATAAACGCCGGAAAAATGACTAAGTCCAAAAAAATTTTTTTTAAACTTTTTCAATTTTACCCCCGTGGGATACATATTCTATCCACACACATTTGGAACTCTCCTGGAGTACCCTCACACATATTATTCCCTCATTTAGTGGATATTTTCACAAAAAAGTGAAATTTTCAAAAATCCAGAAAAGTGGCTGAAAACGAATAAATATCAAGGACTCATTGGGCGAATCGCTCTGGAACTGAAATCAGAACGCTCACTGACATTTTCCCTATCTGAAAGTCTGATAAACGCCGGAAAAATGACAGTCCAAAAAAAATAATTTTTTCAACTTTTTAAATTTTACCCCCGTGGGATATATATTCTACCCACACACATTTGGAACTCTCCTGGGGTACCCTCACACATATTATTCCCTCATTTAGTGGATATTTTCACAGAAAAGTGAAATTTTCAAAAATCCAAAATATTGGCTGAAAACGACTAAATATCAAGGACTCATTGGGCGAATCGCTCTGGAACTGAAATCGAAATGCTCACTGACATTTCCCCTATCTGAAAGTCTGATAAACGCCGGAAAAATGACTAAGTCCAATAAAAATAATTTTTTCAACTTTTTTCAATTTTACCCCCGTGGGATATATATTCTACCCACACACATTTGGAACTCTCCTGGGGTACCCTCACACATATTATTCCCTCATTTAGTGGATATTTTCACAAAAAAGTGAAATTTTCAAAAATCCAGAAAATTGGCAGAAAACGACTAAATATCAAGGACTCATTGGGCGAATCACTCTGGAACTGAAATCGGAACGCTCACTGACATTTCCCCTATCTGAAAGTCTGATAAACGCTGGAAAAATGACTAAGTCCAAAAAAATTTTTTTTAAACTTTTTTCAATTTTACCCCCGTGGGATACATATTCTATCCACACACATTTGGAACTCTCCTGGAGTACCCTCACACATATTATTCCCTCATTTAGTGGATATTTTCACAAAAAAGTGAAATTTTCAAAAATCCAGAAAAGTGGCTGAAAACGAATAAATATCAAGGACTCATTGGGCGAATCGCTCTGGAACTGAAATCAGAACGCTCACTGACATTTTCCCTATCTGAAAGTCTGATAAACGCCGGAAAAATGACTAAGTCCAAAAAAAATAATTTTTTCAACTTTTTAAATTTTACCCCCGTGGGATATATATT
This sequence comes from Phyllobates terribilis, assembly GCF_046119375.1. NCBI lineage: Eukaryota > Metazoa > Chordata > Amphibia > Anura > Dendrobatidae > Phyllobates > Phyllobates terribilis. The sequence goes on along the minus strand of NW_027362772.1, from coordinate 188,718,910 downwards.
CTACCCACACACATTTGGAACTCTCCTGGGGTACCCTCACACATATTATTCCCTCATTTAGTGGATATTTTCACAAAAAAGTGAAATTTTCAAAAATCCAGAAAATTGGCTGAAAACGACTAAATATCAAGGACTCATTGGGCGAATCACTCTGGAACTGAAATCGGAACGCTCACTGACATTTTCCCTATCTGAAAGTCTGATAAACGCCGAAAAATGACTAAGTCCAAAAAAATTATTTTTTCAACTTTTTTCAATTTTACCCCCGTGGGATATATATTCTACCCACACACATTTGGAACTCTCCTGGGGTACCCTCACACATATTATTCCCTCATTTAGTGGATATTTTCACAAAAAAGTGAAATTTTCAAAAATCCAGAAAATTGGCTGAAAACGACTAAATATCAAGGACTCATTGGGCGAATCACTCTGGAACTGAAATCGGAATGCTCACTGACATTTCCCCTATCTGAAAGTCTGATATACGCCGGAAAAATGACTAAGTCCAAAAAAAATTTTTTTCAACTTTTTTCAATTTTACCCCCGTGGGATATATATTCTACCCACACACATTTGGAACTCTCCTGGGGTACCCTCACACATATTATTCCCTCATTTAGTGGATATTTTCACAGAAAAGTGAAATTTTCAAAAATCCAGAAAATTGGCTGAAAACGACTAAATATCAAGGACTCATTGGGCGAATCGCTCTGGAACTGAAATCGGAACACTCACTGACATTTTCCCTATCTGAAAGTCTGATAAACGGCGGAAAAATGACTAAGTCCAAAAAAAAATAATTTTTTCAACTTTTTTAAATTTTACCCCCGTGGGATATATATTCTACCCACACACATTTGGAACTCTCCTGGGGTACCCTCACACATATTATTCCCTCATTTAGTGGATATTTTCACAGAAAAGTGAAATTTTCAAAAATCCAAAATATTGGCTGAAAACGACTAAATATCAAGGACTCATTGGGCGAATCGCTCTGGAACTGAAATCGGAATGCTCACTGACATTTCCCCTATCTGAAAGTCTGATATACGCCGGAAAAATGACTAAGTTCAAAAAAATAAATTTTTCAACTTTTTTCATTTTTACCCCCGTGGGATATATATTCTACCCACACACATTTGGAACTCTCCTGGGGTACCCTCACACATATTATTCCCTCATTTAGTGGATATTTTCACAAAAAAGTGAAATTTTCAAAAATCCAAAATATTGGCTGAAAACGACTAAATATCAAGGACTCATTGGGCGAATCGCTCTGGAACTGAAATCGGAACGCTCACTGACATTTCCCCTATCTGAAAGTCTGATAAACGCCGGAAAAATGACTAAGTCCAAAAAAATAAATTTTTCAACTTTTTTCAATTTTACCCCTTGGGATATATATTCTACCCAAACACATTTGGAACTCTCCTGGGGTACCCTCACACATATTATTCCCTCATTTAGTGGATATTTTCACAAAAAAGTGAAATTTTCAAAAATCCAGAAAATTGGCTGAAGACGACTAAATATCAAGGACTCATTGGGCGAATCTCTCTGGAACTGAAATCGGAACGCTCACTGACATTTCCCCTATCTGAAAGTCTGATATACGCCGGAAAAATGACTAAGTCCAAAAAAAATTTTTTTCAACTTTTTTCAATTTTACCCCCGTGGGATATATATTCTACCCACACACATTTGGAACTCTCCTGGGGTATCCTCACACATATTATTCCCTCATTTAGTGGATATTTTCACAGAAAAGTGAAATTTTCAAAAATCCAGAAAATTGGCTGAAAACGACTAAATATCAAGGACTCATTGGGCGAATCGCTCTGGAACTGAAATCGGAATGCTCACTGACATTTCCCCTATCTGAAAGTCTGATAAACGCTGGAAAAATGACTAAGTCCAAAAAAATAAATTTTTCAACTTTTTTCAATTTTACCCCCGTGGGATATATATTCTACCCACACACATTTGGAACTCTCCTGGGGTACCCTCACACATATTATTCCCTCATTTAGTGGATATTTTCACAAAATAGTGAAATTTTCAAAAATCCAGAAAATTGGCTGAAAACGACTAAATATCAAGGACTCATTGGGCGAATCACTCTGGAACTGAAATCGGAACGCTCACTGACATTTCCCCTATCTGAAAGTCTGATAAACGCTGGAAAAATGACTAAGTCCAAAAAAATTTTTTTTAAACTTTTTTCAATTTTACCCCCGTGGGATACATATTCTATCCACACACATTTGGAACTCTCCTGGAGTACCCTCACACATATTATTCCCTCATTTAGTGGATATTTTCACAAAAAAGTGAAATTTTCAAAAATCCAGAAAAGTGGCTGAAAACGAATAAATATCAAGGACTCATTGGGCGAATCGCTCTGGAACTGAAATCAGAACGCTCACTGACATTTTCCCTATCTGAAAGTCTGATAAACGCCGGAAAAATGACTAAGTCCAAAAAAAATAATTTTTTCAACTTTTTAAATTTTACCCCCGTGGGATATATATTCTACCCACACACATTTGGAACTCTCCTGGGGTACCCTCACACATATTATTCCCTCATTTAGTGGATATTTTCACAGAAAAGTGAAATTTTCAAAAATCCAAAATATTGGCTGAAAACGACTAAATATCAAGGACTCATTGGGCGAATCGCTCTGGAACTGAAATCGGAATGCTCACTGACATTTCCCCTATCTGAAAGTCTGATATACGCCGGAAAAATGACTAAGTTCAAAAAAATAAATTTTTCAACTTTTTTCATTTTTACCCCCGTGGGATATATATTCTACCCACACACATTTGGAACTCTCCTGGGGTACCCTCACACATATTATTCCCTCATTTAGTGGATATTTTCACAGAAAAGTGAAATTTTCAAAAATCCAGAAAATTGGCTGAAGACGACTAAATATCAAGGACTCATTGGGCGAATCTCTCTGGAACTGAAATCAGAACGCTCACTGACATTTCCCCTATCTGAAAGTCTGATATACGCCGGAAAAATGACTAAGTCCAAAAAAAATTTTTTTCAACTTTTTTCAATTTTACCCCCGTGGGATATATATTCTACCCACACACATTTGGAACTCTCCTGGGGTATCCTCACACATATTATTCCCTCATTTAGTGGATATTTTCACAGAAAAGTGAAATTTTCAAAAATCCAGAAAATTGGCTGAAAACGACTAAATATCAAGGACTCATTGGGCGAATCGCTCTGGAACTGAAATCGGAATGCTCACTGACATTTCCCCTATCTGAAAGTCTGATAAACGCTTAAAAAATGACTAAGTCCAAAAAAATGAATTTTTCAACTTTTTTCATTTTTACCCCCGTGGGATATATATTCTACCCACACACATTTGGAACTCTCCTGGGGTACCCTCACACATATTATTCCCTCATTTAGTGGATATTTTCACAAAAAAGTGAAATTTTCAAAAATCCAGAAAATTGGCTGAAAACGACTAAATATCAAGGACTCATTGGACGAATCGCTCTGGAACTGAAATCGGAACGCTCACTGACATTTCCCCTATCTGAAAGTCTGATAAACGCCGGAAAAATGACTAAGTCCAAAAAAATTTTTTTTAAACTTTTTTCAATTTTACCCCCGTGGGATACATATTCTATCCACACACATTTGGAACTCTCCTGGAGTACCCTCACACATATTATTCCCTCATTTAGTGGATATTTTCACAAAAAAGTGAAATTTTCAAAAATCCAGAAAATTGGCTGAAAACGACTAAATATCAAGGACTCATTGGACGAATCGCTCTGGAACTGAAATCGGAACGCTCACTGACATTTCCCCTATCTGAAAGTCTGATAAACGCCGGAAAAATGACTAAGTCCAAAAAAATTTTTTTTAAACTTTTTTCAATTTTACCCCCGTGGGATACATATTCTATCCACACACATTTGGAACTCTCCTGGAGTACCCTCACACATATTATTCCCTCATTTAGTGGATATTTTCACAAAAAAGTGAAATTTTCAAAAATCCAGAAAAGTGGCTGAAAACGAATAAATATCAAGGACTCATTGGGCGAATCGCTCTGGAACTGAAATCAGAACGCTCACTGACATTTTCCCTATCTGAAAGTCTGATAAACGCCGGAAAAATGACTAAGTCCAAAAAAAATAATTTTTTCAACTTTTTAAATTTTACCCCTGTGGGATATATATTCTACCCACACACATTTGGAACTCTCCTGGGGTACCCTCACACATATTATTCCCTCATTTAGTGGATATTTTCACAAAAAAGTGAAATTTTCAAAAATCCAGAAAATTGGCTGAAGACGACTAAATATCAAGGACTCATTGGGCGAATCTCTCTGGAACTGAAATCGGAACGCTCACTGACATTTTCCCTATCTGAAAGTCTGATAAACGCCGAAAAATGACTAAGTCCAAAAAATTATTTTTTCAACTTTTTTCAATTTTACCCCCGTGGGATATATATTCTACCCACACACATTTGGAACTCTCCTGGGGTACCCTCACACATATTATTCCCTCATTTAGTGGATATTTTCACAAAAAAGTGAAATTTTCAAAAATCCAGAAAATTGGCTGAAAACGACTAAATATCAAGGACTCATTGGGCGAATCACTCTGGAACTGAAATCGGAATGCTCACTGACATTTCCCCTATCTGAAAGTCTGATATACGCCGGAAAAATGACTAAGTCCAAAAAAAATTTTTTTCAACTTTTTTCAATTTTACCCCCGTGGGATATATATTCTACCCACACACATTTGGAACTCTCCTGGGGTACCCTCACACATATTATTCCCTCATTTAGTGGATATTTTCACAAAAAAGTGAAATTTTCAAAAATCCAGAAAATTGGCTGAAAATGACTAAATATCAAGGACTCATTGGGCGAATCACTCTGGAACTGAAATCGGAACGCTCACTGACATTTCCCCTATCTGAAAGTCTGATATACGCCGGAAAAATGACTAAGTCCAAAAAAAATTTTTTTCAACTTTTTTCAATTTTACCCCCGTGGGATATATATTCTACCCACACACATTTGGAACTCTCCTGGGGTATCCTCACACATATTATTCCCTCATTTAGTGGATATTTTCACAAAAAAGTGAAATTTTCAAAAATCCAGAAAATTGGCTGAAAACGACTAAATATCAAGGACTCATTGGGCGAATCGCTCTGGAACTGAAATCGGAACGCTCACTGACATTTCCCCTATCTGAAAGTCTGATAAACGCCGGAAAAATGACTAAGTCCAAAAAAATAAATTTTTCAACTTTTTTCAATTTTACCCCTTGGGATATATATTCTACCCACACACATTTGGAACTCTCCTGGGGTACCCTCACACATATTATTCCCTCATTTAGTGGATATTTTCACAGAAAAGTGAAATTTTCAAAAATCCAGAAAATTGGCTGAAAACGACTAAATATCAAGGACTCATTGGACGAATCGCTCTGGAACTGAAATCGGAACGCTCACTGACATTTCCCCTATGTGAAAGTCTGATAAACGCCGGAAAAATGACTAAGTCCAAAAAAATTTTTTTTAAACTTTTTTCAATTTTACCCCCGTGGGATACATATTCTATCCACACACATTTGGAACTCTCCTGGAGTACCCTCACACATATTATTCCCTCATTTAGTGGATATTTTCACAGAAAAGTGAAATTTTCAAAAATCCAAAATATTGGCTGAAAACGACTAAATATCAAGGACTCATTGGGCGAATCGCTCTGGAACTGAAATCGGAATGCTCACTGACATTTCCCCTATCTGAAAGTCTGATATACGCCGGAAAAATGACTAAGTCCAAAAAAATAAATTTTTCAACTTTTTTCAATTTTACCCCCGTGGGATATATATTCTACCCACACACATTTGGAACTCTCCTGGGGTACCCTCACACATATGATGCCCTCATTTAGTGGATATTTTCACAAAAAAGTGAAATTTTCAAAAATCCAGAAAATTGGCTGAAAACAACTAAATATCAAGGACTCATTGGGCGAATCGCTCTGGAACTGAAATCGGAACGCTCACTGACATTTCCCCTATCTGAAAGTCTGATAAACACAGGAAAAATGACTAAGTCCAAAAAAAATTTTTTTTAACTTTTTTCAATTTTACCCCCGTGGGATATATATTCTCCCCACACACATTTGGAACTCTCCTGGGGTACCCTCACACATATTATTCCCTCATTTAGTGGATATTTTCACAAAAAAGTGAAATTTTCAAAAATCCAGAAAATTGGCTGAAAACGACTAAATATCAAGGACTCATTGGGCGAATCGCTCTGGAACTGAAATCGGAACGCTCACTGACATTTTCCCTATCTGAAAGTCTGATAAACGCCGGAAAAATAACTAAGTTCAAAAAAAATAATTTTTTCAACTTTTTTAAATTTTACCCCCGTGGGATATAGATTCTACCCACACACATTTGGAACTCTCCTGGGGTACCCTCACACATATTATTCCCTCATTTAGTGGATATTTTCACAAAAAAGTGAAATTTTCAAAAATCCAGAAAATTGGCTGAAAACGAATAAATATCAAGGACTCATTGGGCGTATCGCTCCGGAACTGAAATCAGAACGCTCACTGACATTTTCCCTATCTGAAAGTCTTGATAAACGCCGGAAAAATGACTAATTCCAAAAAAAAAAAATGTTTTAACTTTTTTCAATTTTTCCCCGTGGGATATATATTCTACCCACACACATTTGGAACTCTCCTGGGGTACCCTCACACATATTATTCCCTCATTTAGTGGATATTTTCACAGAAAAGTGAAATTTTAAAAAATCCAAAATATTGGCTGAAAACGACTAATTATCAAGGACTCATTGGGCGAATCGCTCTGGAACTGAAATCGGAATGCTCACTGACATTTCCCCTATCTGAAAGTCTGATATATGCCGGAAAAATGACTAAGTCCAAAAAAATAAATTTTTCAACTTTTTTCAATTTTACCCCCGTGGGATATATATTCTACCCACACACATTTGGAACTCTCCTGGGGTACCCTCACACATATGATTCCCTCATTTAGTGGATATTTTCACAAAAAAGTGAAATTTTCAAAAATCCAGGAAATTGGCTGAAAACAACTAAATGTCAAGGACTCATTGGGTGAATCGCTCTGGAACTGAAATCGGAACGCTCACTGACATTTCCCCTATCTGAAAGTCTGATAAACCCCGGAAAAATGACTAAGTCCAAAAAAATAAATTTTTCAACTTTTTTCAATTTTACCCCCGTGGGATATATATTCTACCCACACACATTTGGAACTCTCCTGGGGTACCCTCACACATATTATTCCCTCATTTAGTGGATATTTTCACAAAAAAGTGAAATTTTCAAAAATCCAGAAAATTGGCTGAAAACGAATAATTATCAAGGACTCATTGGGCGTATCGCTCCGGAACTGAAATCAGAACGCTCACTGACATTTTCCCTATCTGAAAGTCTTGATAAACGCCGGAAAAATGACTAATTCCAAAAAAAAAATGTTTTAACTTTTTTCAATTTTTCCCCGTGGGATATATATTCTACCCACACACATTTGGAACTCTCCTGGGGTACCCTCACACATATTATTCCCTCATTTAGTGGATATTTTCACAGAAAAGTGAAATTTTCAAAAATCCAAAATATTGGCTGAAAACGACTAAATATCAAGGACTCATTGGGCGCATCGCTCTGGAACTGAAATCGGAATGCTCACTGACATTTCCCCTATCTGAAAGTCTGATATACGCCGGAAAAATGACTAAGTCCAAAAAAATAAATTTTTCAACTTTTTTCAATTTTACCCCCGTGGGATATATATTCTACCCACACACATTTGGAACTCTCCTGGGGTACCCTCACACATATTATTACCTCATTTAGTGGATATTTTCACAAAAAAGTGAAATTTTCAAAAATCCAGAAAATTGGCTGAAAACGACTAAATATCAAGGACTCATTGGGCGAATCGCTCTGGAACTGAAATCGGAACGCTCACTGACATTTTCCCTATCTGAAAGTCTGATAAACGCCGGAAAAATGACTAAGTCCAAAAAAAATAATTTTTTCAACTTTTTTAAATTTTACCCCCGTGGGATATATATTCTACCCACACACATTTGGAACTCTCCTGGGGTACCCTCACACATATTATTCCCTCATTTAGTGGATATTTTCACAAAAAAGTGAAATTTTCAAAAATCCAGAAAATTGGCTGAAAACGCATAAATATCAAGGACTCATTGGGCGTATCGCTCCGGAACTGAAATCAGAACGCTCACTGACATTTTCCCTATCTGAAAGACTTGATAAACGCCAGAAAAATGACTAATTCCAAAAAAAAAAAATGTTTTAACTTTTTTCAATTTTTCCCCGTGGGATATATATTCTACCCACACACATTTGGAACTCTCCTGGGGTACCCTCACACATATGATTCCCTCATTTAGTGGATATTTTCACAAAAAAGTGAAATTTTCAAAAATCCAGGAAATTGGCTGAAAACAACTAAATATCAAGGACTCATTGGGTGAATCGCTCTGGAACTGAAATCGGAACGCTCACTGACATTTCCCCTATCTGAAAGTCTGATAAACGCCGGAAAAATGACTAAGTCCAAAAAAATAAATTTTTCAACTTTTTTCAATTTTACCCCCGTGGGATATATATTCTACCCACACACATTTGGAACTCTCCTGGGGTACCCTCACACATATTATTCCCTCATTTAGTGGATATTTTCACAAAAAAGTGAAATTTTCAAAAATCCAGAAAATTGGCTGAAAACGAATAAATATCAAGGACTCATTGGGCGTATCGCTCCGGAACTGAAACCAGAACGCTCACTGACATTTTCCCTATCTGAAAGTCTTGATAAACGCCGGAAAAATGACTAATTCCAAAAAAAAAATGTTTTAACTTTTTTCAATTTTTCCCCGTGGGATATATATTCTACCCACACACATTTGGAACTCTCCTGGGGTACCCTCACACATATTATTCCCTCATTTAGTGGATATTTTCACAGAAAAGTGAAATTTTCAAAAATCCAAAATATTGGCTGAAAACGACTAAATATCAAGGACTCATTGGGCGAATCGCTCTGGAACTGAAATCGGAACGCTCACTGACATTTTCCCTATCTGAAAGTCTGATAAATGCCGGAAAAATGACTAATTCCAAAAAAAAAATGTTTTAACTTTTTTCAATTTTTCCCCGTGGGATATATATTCTACCCACACACATTTGGAACTCTCCTGGGGTACCCTCACACATATGATTCCCTCATTCAGTGGATATTTTCACAAAAAAGTGAAATTTTCAAAAATCCAGAAAATTGGCTGAAAACGACTAAATATCAAGGACTCATTGGGCGCATCGCTCTGGAACTGAAATCGGAATGCTCACTGACATTTCCCCTATCTGAAAGTCTGATATACGCCGGAAAAATGACTAAGTCCAAAAAAATAAATTTTTCAACTTTTTTCAATTTTACCCCCGTGGGATATATATTCTACCCACACACATTTGGAACTCTCCTGGGGTACCCTCACACATATTATTCCCTCATTTAGTGGATATTTTCACAAAAAAGTGAAATTTTCAAAAATCCAGAAAATTGGCTGAAAACGACTAAATATCAAGGACTCATTGGGCGAATCGCTCTGGAACTGAAATCGGAACGCTCACTGACATTTTCCCTATCTGAAAGTCTGATAAACGCCGGAAAAATGACTAATTCAAAAAAAAAAAATGTTTTAACTTTTTTCAATTTTTCCCCGTGGGATATATATTCTACCCACACACATTTGGAACTCTCCTGGGGTACCCTCACACATATGATTCCCTCATTCAGTGGATATTTTCACAAAAAAGTGAAATTTTCAAAAATCCAGAAAATTGGCTGAAAACGACTAAATATCAAGGACTCATTGGGCGATTCGCTCTGGAACTGAAATCGGAATGCTCACTGACATTTTCGCTATCTGAAAGTCTGATAAACGCCGGAAAAATGACTAAGTCCAAAAAAAATAATTTTTTCAACTTTTTTTAAATTTTACCCCCGTGGGATATATATTCTACCCACACACATTTGGAACTCTCCTGGGGTACCCTCACACATATTATTACCTCATTTAGTGGATATTTTCACAAAAAAGTGAAATTTTCAAAAATCCAGAAAATTGGCTGAAAACGACTAAATATCAAGGACTCATTGGGCGAATCGCTCTGGAACTGAAATCGGAACGCTCACTGACATTTTCCCTATCTGAAAGTCTGATAAACGCCGGAAAAATGACTAAGTCCAAAAAAAATAATTTTTTCAACTTTTTTAAATTTTACCCCCGTGGGATATATATTCTACCCACACACATTTGGAACTCTCCTGGGGTACCCTCACACATATTATTCCCTCATTTAGTGGATATTTTCACAAAAAAGTGAAATTTTCAAAAATCCAGAAAATTGGCTGAAAACGCATAAATATCAAGGACTCATTGGGCGTATCGCTCCGGAACTGAAATCAGAACGCTCACTGACATTTTCCCTATCTGAAAGTCTTGATAAACGCCGGAAAAATGACTAATTCCAAAAAAAAAAATGTTTTAACTTTTTTCAATTTTTCCCCGTGGGATATATATTCTACCCACACACATTTGGAACTCTCCTGGGGTACCCTCACACATATGATTCCCTCATTTAGTGGATATTTTCACAAAAAAGTGAAATTTTCAAAAATCCAGAAAATTGGCTGAAAACGACTAAATATCAAGGACTCATTGGGCGAATCTCTCTGGAACTGAAATCGGAACGCTCACTGACATTTCCCCTATCTGAAAGTCTGATAAACGCCGGAAAAGTGACTAAGTCCAAAAAAAATTTTTTTAAACTTTTTTCAATTTTACCCCCGTGGGATATATATTCTACCCACACACATTTGGAACTCTCCTGGGGTACCCTCACACATATTATTACCTCATTTAGTGGATATTTTCACAAAAAAGTGAAATTTTCAAAAATCCAGAAAATTGGCTGAAAACGACTAAATATCAAGGACTCATTGGGCGAATCGCTCCGGAACTGAAATCAGAACGCTCACTGACATTTTCCCTATCTGAAAGTCTTGATAAACGCCGGAAAAATGACTAATTCCAAAAAAAAAAATGTTTTAACTTTTTTCAATTTTTCCCCGTGGGATATATATTCTACCCACACACAGTTGGAACTCTCCTGGGGTACCCTCACACATATTATTCCCTCATTTAGTGGATATTTTCACAGAAAAGTGAAATTTTCAAAAATCCAAAATATTGGCTGAAAACGACTAAATATCAAGGACTCATTGGGCGAATCGCTCTGGAACTGAAATCGGAACGCTCACTGACATTTTCCCTATCTGAAAGTCTGATAAATGCCGGAAAAATGACTAATTCCAAAAAAAAAATGTTTTAACTTTTTTCAATTTTTCCCCGTGGGATATATATTCTACCCACACACATTTGGAACTCTCCTGGGGTACCCTCACACATATGATTCCCTCATTCAGTGGATATTTTCACAAAAAAGTGAAATTTTCAAAAATCCAGAAAATTGGCTGAAAACGACTAAATATCAAGGACTCATTGGGCGCAACGCTCTGGAACTGAAATCGGAATGCTCACTGACATTTCCCCTATCTGAAAGTCTGATATACGCCGGAAAAATGACTAAGTCCAAAAAAATAAATTTTTCAACTTTTTTCAATTTTACCCCCGTGGGATATATATTCTACCCACACACATTTGGAACTCTCCTGGGGTACCCTCACACATATTATTCCCTCATTTAGTGGATATTTTCACAAAAAAGTGAAATTTTCAAAAATCCAGAAAATTGGCTGAAAACGACTAAATATCAAGGACTCATTGGGCGAATCGCTCTGGAACTGAAATCGGAACGCTCACTGACATTTTCCCTATCTGAAAGTCTGATAAACGCCGGAAAAATGACTAATTCAAAAAAAAAAAATGTTTTAACTTTTTTCAATTTTTCCCCGTGGGATATATATTCTACCCACACACATTTGGAACTCTCCTGGGGTACCCTCACACATATGATTCCCTCATTCAGTGGATATTTTCACAAAAAAGTGAAATTTTCAAAAATCCAGAAAATTGGCTGAAAACGACTAAATATCAAGGACTCATTGGGCGATTCGCTCTGGAACTGAAATCGGAATGCTCACTGACATTTTCGCTATCTGAAAGTCTGATAAACGCCGGAAAAATGACTAAGTCCAAAAAAAATAATTTTTTCAACTTTTTTTAAATTTTACCCCCGTGGGATATATATTCTACCCACACACATTTGGAACTCTCCTGGGGTACCCTCACACATATTATTACCTCATTTAGTGGATATTTTCACAAAAAAGTGAAATTTTCAAAAATCCAGAAAATTGGCTGAAAACGACTAAATATCAAGGACTCATTGGGCGAATCGCTCTGGAACTGAAATCGGAACGCTCACTGACATTTTCCCTATCTGAAAGTCTGATAAACGCCGGAAAAATGACTAATTCAAAAAAAAAAAATGTTTTAACTTTTTTCAATTTTTCCCCGTGGGATATATATTCTACCCACACACATTTGGAACTCTCCTGGGGTACCCTCACACATATTATTCCCTCATTTAGTGGATATTTTCACAAAAAAGTGAAATTTTCAAAAATCCAGAAAATTGGCTGAAAACGCATAAATATCAAGGACTCATTGGGCGATTCGCTCTGGAACTGAAATCGGAATGCTCACTGACATTTTCCCTATCTGAAAGTCTTGATAAACGCCGGAAAAATGACTAATTCCAAAAAAAAAAAATGTTTTAACTTTTTTCAATTTTTCCCCGTGGGATATATATTCTACCCACACACATTTGGAACTCTCCTGGGGTACCCTCACACATATGATTCCCTCATTTAGTGGATATTTTCACAAAAAAGTGAAATTTTCAAAAATCCAGAAAATTGGCTGAAAACGACTAAATATCAAGGACTCATTGGGCGAATCGCTCTGGAACTGAAATCGGAACGCTCACTGACATTTTCCCTATCTGAAAGTTTGATAAACGCCGGAAAAATGACTAAGTCCAAAAAAAATAATTTTTTCAACTTTTTTAAATTTTACCCCCGTGGGATATATATTTTACCCACACACATTTGGAACTCTCCTGGGGTACCCTCACACATATTATTCCCTCATTTAGTGGATATTTTCACAAAAAAGTGAAATTTTCAAAAATCCAGAAAATTGGCTGAAAACGCATAAATATCAAGGACTCATTGGGCGTATCGCTCCGGAACTGAAATCAGAACGCTCACTGACATTTTCCCTATCTGAAAGTCTTGATAAACGCCGGAAAAATGACTAATTCCAAAAAAAAAAATGTTTTAACTTTTTTCAATTTTTCCCCGTGGGATATATATTCTACCCACACACATTTGGAACTCTCCTGGGGTACCCTCACACATATTATTCCCTCATTTAGTGGATATTTTCACAGAAAAGTGAAATTTTCAAAAATCCAAAATATTGGCTGAAAACGACTAATTATCAAGGACTCATTGGGCGAATCGCTCTGGAACTGAAATCGGAATGCTCACTGACATTTTCCCTATCTGAAAGTCTGATTAACGCCGGAAAAATGACTAAGTCCAAAAAAAAATTTGTTAAACTTTTTTCAATTTTACCCCCGTGGGATATATATTCTACCCACACACATTTGGAACTCTCCTGGGGTACCCTCACACATATTATTCCCTCATTTAGTGGATATTTTCACAAAAAAGTGAAATTTCTCACTGACATTTTCCCTATCTGAAAGTCTGATAAACGCCGGAAAAATGACTAATTCCAAAAAAAAAAATTTTTTTCAACTTTTTTCAATTTTTCCCCGTGGGATATATATTCTACCCACACACATTTGGAACTCTCCTGGGGTACCCTCACACATATGATTCCCTCATTCAGTGGATATTTTCACAAAAAAGTGAAATTTTCAAAAATCCAGAAAATTGGCTGAAAACGACTAAATATCAAGGACTCATTGGGCGATTCGCTCTGGAACTGAAATCGGAATGCTCACTGACATTTTCGCTATCTGAAAGTCTGATAAACGCCGGAAAAATGACTAAGTCCAAAAAAAATAATTTTTTCAACTTTTTTTAAATTTTACCCCCGTGGGATATATATTCTACCCACACACATTTGGAACTCTCCTGGGGTACCCTCACACATATTATTACCTCATTTAGTGGATATTTTCACAAAAAAGTGAAATTTTCAAAAATCCAGAAAATTGGCTGAAAACGACTAAATATCAAGGACTCATTGGGCGAATCGCTCTGGAACTGAAATCGGAACGCTCACTGACATTTTCCCTATCTGAAAGTCTGATAAACGCCGGAAAAATGACTAATTCAAAAAAAAAAAATGTTTTAACTTTTTTCAATTTTTCCCCGTGGGATATATATTCTACCCACACACATTTGGAACTCTCCTGGGGTACCCTCACACATATTATTCCCTCATTTAGTGGATATTTTCACAAAAAAGTGAAATTTTCAAAAATCCAGAAAATTGGCTGAAAACGCATAAATATCAAGGACTCATTGGGCGATTCGCTCTGGAACTGAAATCGGAATGCTCACTGACATTTTCCCTATCTGAAAGTCTTGATAAACGCCGGAAAAATGACTAATTCCAAAAAAAAAAAATGTTTTAACTTTTTTCAATTTTTCCCCGTGGGATATATATTCTACCCACACACATTTGGAACTCTCCTGGGGTACCCTCACACATATGATTCCCTCATTTAGTGGATATTTTCACAAAAAAGTGAAATTTTCAAAAATCCAGAAAATTGGCTGAAAACGACTAAATATCAAGGACTCATTGGGCGAATCGCTCTGGAACTGAAATCGGAACGCTCACTGACATTTTCCCTATCTGAAAGTTTGATAAACGCCGGAAAAATGACTAAGTCCAAAAAAAATAATTTTTTCAACTTTTTTAAATTTTACCCCCGTGGGATATATATTTTACCCACACACATTTGGAACTCTCCTGGGGTACCCTCACACATATTATTCCCTCATTTAGTGGATATTTTCACAAAAAAGTGAAATTTTCAAAAATCCAGAAAATTGGCTGAAAACGCATAAATATCAAGGACTCATTGGGCGTATCGCTCCGGAACTGAAATCAGAACGCTCACTGACATTTTCCCTATCTGAAAGTCTTGATAAACGCCGGAAAAATGACTAATTCCAAAAAAAAAAATGTTTTAACTTTTTTCAATTTTTCCCCGTGGGATATATATTCTACCCACACACATTTGGAACTCTCCTGGGGTACCCTCACACATATTATTCCCTCATTTAGTGGATATTTTCACAGAAAAGTGAAATTTTCAAAAATCCAAAATATTGGCTGAAAACGACTAATTATCAAGGACTCATTGGGCGAATCGCTCTGGAACTGAAATCGGAATGCTCACTGACATTTTCCCTATCTGAAAGTCTGATTAACGCCGGAAAAATGACTAAGTCCAAAAAAAAATTTGTTAAACTTTTTTCAATTTTACCCCCGTGGGATATATATTCTACCCACACACATTTGGAACTCTCCTGGGGTACCCTCACACATATTATTCCCTCATTTAGTGGATATTTTCACAAAAAAGTGAAATTTCTCACTGACATTTTCCCTATCTGAAAGTCTGATAAACGCCGGAAAAATGACTAATTCCAAAAAAAAAAATTTTTTTCAACTTTTTTCAATTTTTCCCCGTGGGATATATATTCTACCCACACACATTTGGAACTCTCCTGGGGTACCCTCACACATATGATTCCCTCATTTAGTGGATATTTTCACAAAAAAGTGAAATTTTCAAAAATCCAGAAAATTGGCTGAAAACGACTAAATATCAAGGACTCATTGGGCGAATCGCTCTGGAACTGAAATCGGAACGCTCACTGACATTTTCCCTATCTGAAAGTCTGATAAACGCCGGTAAAATGACTAAGTCCAAAAAAAATAATTTTTTCAACTTTTTTAAATTTTACCCCCGTGGGATATATATTCTACCCACACACATTTGGAACTCTCCTGGGGTACCCTCACACATATGATTCCCTCATTTAGTGGATATTTTCACAAAAAAGTGAAATTTTCAAAAATCCAGAAAATTGGCTGAAAACGAATAAATATCAAGGATTCATTGGGCGTATCGCTCCGGAACTGAAATCAGAACGCTCACTGACATTTTCCCTATCTGAAAGTCTTGATAAACGCCGGAAAAATGACTAATTCCAAAAAAAAAATGTTTTAACTTTTTTCAATTTTTCCCCGTGGGATATATATTCTACCCACACACATTTGGAACTCTCCTGGGGTAACCTCACACATATTATTCCCTCATTTAGTGGATATTTTCACAAAAAAGTGAAATTTTCAAAAATCCAGAAAATTGGCTGAAAACGACTAAATATCAAGGGCTCATTGGGCGAATCGCTCTGGAACTGAAATCGGAACGCTCACTGACATTTCCCCTATCTGAAAGTCTGATAAACGCCGGAAAAATGACTAAGTCCAAAAAAAATAATTTTTTCAACTTTTTTCAATTTTACCCCCGTGGGATATATATTCTACCCACACACATTTGGAACTCTCCTGGGGTACCCTCACACATATTATTCCCTCATTTAGTGGATATTTTCACAAAAAAGTGAAATTTTCAAAAATCCAGAAAATTGGCTGAAAACGAATAAATATCAAGGACTCATTGGGCGAATCGCTCCGGAACTGAAATCAGAACGCTCACTCACATTTTCCCTATCTGAAAGTCTTGATAAACGCCGGAAAAATGACTAATTCCAAAAAAAAAATTTTTCACCTTTTTTCAATTTTACCCCGTGGGATATATATTCTACCCACACACATTTGGAACTCTCCTGGGGTACCCTCACACATATTATTCCCTCATTTAGTGGATATTTTCACAGAAAAGTGAAATTTTCAAAAATCCAAAATATTGGCTGAAAACGACTAAATATCAAGGACTCATTGGGCAAATCGCTCTGGAACTGAAATCGGAATGCTCACTGACATTTCCCCTATCTGAAAGTCTGATATACGCCGGAAAAATGACTAAGTCCAAAAAAATAAATTTTTCAACTTTTTTCAATTTTACCCCCGTGGGATATATATTCTACCCACACACATTTGGAACTCTCCTGGGGTACCCTCACACATATTATTCCCTCATTTAGTGGATATTTTCACAAAAAAGTGAAGTTTTCAAAAATCCAGAAAATTGGCTGAAAACGACTAAATATCAAGGACTCATTGGGCGAATCGCTCTGGAACTGAAATCGGAACACTCACTGACATTTCCCCTATCTGAAAGTCTGATAAACGCCGGAAAAATGACTAAGTCCAAAAAAAATAATTTTTTCAACTTTTTTCAATTTTACCCCCGTGGGATATATATTCTACCCACACACATTTGGAACTCTCCTGGGGTACCCTCACACATATTATTCCCTCAATAAGTGGATATTTTCACAAAAAAGTGAAATTTTCAAAAATCCGGAAAATTGGCTGAAAACGACTAAATATCAAGGGCTCATTGGGCGAATCGCTCTGGAACTGAAATCGGAATGCTCACTGACATTTCCCCTATCTGAAAGTCTGATATACGCCGGAAAAATGACTAAGTCCAAAAAAATAAATTTTTCAACTTTTTTCAATTTTACCCCCGTGGGATATATATTCTACCCACACACATTTGGAACTCTCCTGGGGTACCCTCACACATATTATTCCCTCATTTAGTGGATATTTTCACAAAAAAGTGAAATTTTCAAAAATCCAGAAAATTGGCTGAAAACGAATAAATATCAAGGACTCATTGGGCGAATCGCTCCGGAACTGAAATCAGAACGCTCACTGACATTTTCCCTATCTGAAAGTCTTGATAAACGGCGGAAAAATGACTAATTCCAAAAAAAAAATTTTTCACCTTTTTTCAATTTTACCCCGTGGGATATATATTCTACCCACACACATTTGGAACTCTCCTGGGGTACCCTCACACATATTATTCCCTCATTTAGTGGATATTTTCACAGAAAAGTGAAATTTTCAAAAATCCAAAATATTGGCTGAAAACGACTAAATATCAAGGACTCATTGGGCAAATCGCTCTGGAACTGAAATCGGAATGCTCACTGACATTTCCCCTATCTGAAAGTCTGATATACGCCGGAAAAATGACTAAGTCCAAAAAAATAAATTTTTCAACTTTTTTCAATTTTACCCCCGTGGGATATATATTCTACCCACACACATTTGGAACTCTCCTGGGGTACCCTCACACATATTATTCCCTCATTTAGTGGATATTTTCACAAAAAAGTGAAATTTTCAAAAATCCAGAAAATTGGCTGAAAACGAATAAATATCAAGGACTCATTGGGCGAATCGCTCCGGAACTGAAATCAGAACGCTCACTGACATTTTCCCTATCTGAAAGTCTTGATAAAAGCCGGAAAAATTACTAATTCCAAAAAAAAATTTTTTCAACTTTTTTCAATTTTACCCCCGTGGGATATATATTCTACCCACACACATTTGGAACTCTCCTGGGGTACCCTCACACATATTATTCCCTCATTTAGTGGATATTTTCACAGAAAAGTGAAATTTTCAAAAATCCAAAATATTGGCTGAAAACGACTAAATATCAAGGACTCATTGGGCGAATCGCTCTGGAACTGAAATCGGAATGCTCACTGACATTTCCCCTATCTGAAAGTCTGATATACGCCGGAAAAATGACTAAGTCCAAAAAATTTTTTTTTCAACTTTTTTCAATTTTACCCCCGTGGGATATATATTATACCCACACACATTTGGAACTCTCCTGGGGTACCCTCACACATATTATTCCCTCATTTAGTGGATATTTTCACAAAAAAGTGAAATTTTCAAAAATCCGCAAAATTGGCTGAAAACGACTAAATATCAAGGGCTCATTGGGCTAATCGCTCTGGAACTGAAATCGGAACGCTCACTGACATTTCCCCTATCTGAAAGTCTTGATAAACGCCGGAAAAATGACTAATTCCAAAAAAAAAATTTTTCAACTTTTTTCAATTTTATCCCCGTGGGATATATATTTTACCCACACACATTTGGAACTCTCCTGCGGTACCCTCACACATATTATTCCCTCGTTTAGTGGATATTTTCACAAAAAAGAGAAATTTTCAAAAATCCAAAATATTGGCTGAAAACTACTAAATATCAAGGACTCATTGGGCGAATCACTCTGGAACTCAAATCGGAATGCTCACTGACATTTCCCCTATCTGAAAGTCTGATAAACGCCGGAAAAATGACTAAGTCCAAAAAAATAAATTTTTTTACTTTTTTCAATTTTACCCCTGTGGGATATATATTCTACCCACACACATTTCGAACTCTCCTGAGGTACCCTCACACATATTATTCCCTCATTTAGTGGATATTTTCACAAAAAAGTGAAATTTTCAAAAATCCAGAAAATTGGCTGAAAACGACTAAATATCAAGGACTCATTGGGCGAATCGCTCTGGAACTGAAATCAGAACGCTCACTGACATTTCCCCTATCTGAAAGTCTGATATACGCTGGAAAAATGACTAAGTCCAAAAAAATTTTTTTTCAACTTTTTTCAATTTTACCCCCGTGGGATATACATTCTACCCACACACATTTGGAACTCTCCTGGGGTACCCTCACACATATTATTCAATCATTTAGTGGATATTTTCACAAAAAAGTGAAATTTTCAAAAATCCAGAAAATTGGCTGAAAACGAATAAATATCAAGGACTCATTGGGCTAATCGCTCCGGAACTGAAATCAGAATGCTCACTGACATTTCCCCTATCTGAAAGTCTTGATAAACGCCGGAAAAATGACTAATTCCAAAAAAAAAATTTTTCAACTTTTTTCAATTTTACCCACGTGGGATATATATTTTACCCACACACATTTGGAACTCTCCTGGGGTACCCTCACACATATTATTCCCTCATTTAGTGGATATTTTCACAGAAAAGTGAAATTTTCAAAAATCCAAAATATTGGCTGAAAACAACTAAATATCAAGGACTCATTGGGCGAATCGCTCTGGAACTGAAATCGGAATGCTCACTGACATTTCCCCTATCTGAAAGTCTGATGAACGCCGGAAAAATGATTAAGTCCAAAAAAATAAATTTTTAAACTTTTTTCAATTTTACCCCCGTGGGATATATATTTTACCCACACACATTTGGAACTCTCCTGGGGTACCCTCACACATATTATTCCCTCATTTAGTGGATATTTTCACAAAAAAGTGAAATTTTAAAAAATCCGGAAAATTGGCTGAAAACGACTAAATATCAAGGGCTCATTGGGCGAATCGCTCTGGAACTGAAATGGGAAAGCTCACTGACATTTCCCCTATCTGAAAGTCTGATAAACGCCGGAAAAATGACTAAGTCCAAAAAAAATTTTTTTAAACTTTTTTCAATTTTACCCCCGTGGGATATATATTCTACCCACACACATTTGGAACTCTCCTGGGGTACCCTCACACATATTATTCCCTCATTTAGTGGATATTTTCACAGAAAAGTGAAATTTTCAAAAATCCAAAATATTGGCTGAAAACAACTAAATATCAAGGACTCATTGGGAGAATCGCTCTGGAACTGAAATCGGAAGGCTCACTGACATTTCCCCTATCTGAAAGTCTGATATACGCCGGAAAAATGACTAAGTCCAAAAAAAATAATTTTTTCAACTTTTTTCAATTTTACCCCCGTGGGATATATATTCTACCCACACACATTTGGAACTCTCCTGGGGTATCCTCACACATATTATTCCCTCATTTAGTGGATATTTTCACAAAAAAGTGAAATTTTCAAAAATCCAGAAAATTGGCTGAAAACGAATAAATATCAAGGACTCATTGGGCGAATCGCTCCGGAACTGAAATCAGAACGCTCACTGACATTTCCCCTATCTGAAAGTCTTGATAAACACCGGAAAAATGAGTAATTACAAAAAAAAAATTTTTCAACTTTTTTCAATTTTACCCCCGTGGGATATATATTCTACCCACACACATTTGGAACTCTCCTGGGGTACCCTCACACATATTATTCCCTCATTTAGTGGATATTTTCACAGAAAAGTGAAATTTTCAAAAATCCAAAATATTGGCTGAAAACGACTAAATATCAAGGACTCATTGGGCGAATCGCTCTGGAACTGAAATCGGAACGCTCACTGACATTTCCCCTATCTGAAAGTCTGATTTACGCCGGAAAAATGACGAAGTCCAAAAAATTTTTTTTTCAATTTTACCCCCATGGGATATGTATTCTACCCACACACATTTGGAACTCTCCTGGGGTACCCTCACACATATTATTCCCTCATTTAGTGGATATTTTCACAAAAAAGTGAAATTTTCAAAAATCCGGAAAATTGGCTGAAAACGACTAAATATCAAGGGCTCATTGGGGGAATCGCTCTGGAACTGAAATCGGAACGCTCACTGACATTTCCCCTATCTGAAAGTCTGATAAACGCCGGAAAAATGACTAAGTCCAAAAAAAATTTTTTTAAACTTTTTTCAATTTTACCCCCGTGGGATATATATTCTACCCACACACATTTGGAACTCTCCTGGGGTACCCTCACACATATTATTCCCTCATTTAGTGGATATTTTCACAAAAAAGTGAAATTTTCAAAAATCCAGAAAATTGGCTGAAAACGAATAAATATCAAGGATTCATTGGGCGTATCGCTCCGGAACTGAAATCAGAACGCTCACTGACATTTTCCCTATCTGAAAGTCTTGATAAACGCCGGAAAAATGACTAATTCCAAAAAAAAAATGTTTTAACTTTTTTCAATTTTTCCCCGTGGGATATATATTCTACCCACACACATTTGGAACTCTCCTGGGGTAACCTCACACATATTATTCCCTCATTTAGTGGATATTTTCACAAAAAAGTGAAATTTTCAAAAATCCAGAAAATTGGCTGAAAACGACTAAATATCAAGGACTCATTGGGCGAATCGCTCTGGAACTGAAATCGGAACGCTCACTGACATTTCCCCTATCTGAAAGTCTGATAAACGCCGGAAAAATGACTAAGTCCAAAAAAAATAATTTTTTCAACTTTTTTCAATTTAACCCCCGTGGGATATATATTCTACCCACACACATTTGGAACTCTCCTGGGGTACCCTCACACATATTATTCCCTCAATAAGTGGATATTTTCACAAAAAAGTGAAATTTTCAAAAATCCGGAAAATTGTCTGAAAACGACTAAATATCAAGGGCTCATTGGGCGAATCGCTCTGGAACTGAAATCGGAATGCTCACTGACATTTCCCCTATCTGAAAGTCTGATATACGCCGGAAAAATGACTAAGTCCAAAAAAATAAATTTTTCAACTTTTTTCAATTTTACCCCCGTGGGATATATATTCTACCCACACACATTTGGAACTCTCCTGGGGTACCCTCACACATATTATTCCCTCATTTAGTGTATATTTTCACAAAAAAGTGAAATTTTCAAAAATCCAGAAAATTGGCTGAAAACGAATAAATATCAAGGACTCATTGGGCGAATCGCTCCGGAACTGAAATCAGAACGCTCACTGACATTTTCCCTATCTGAAAGTCTTGATAAACGGCGGAAAAATGACTAATTCCAAAAAAAAAATTTTTTACCTTTTTTCAATTTTACCCCGTGGGATATATATTCTACCCACACACATTTGGAACTCTCCTGGGGTACCCTCACACATATTATTCCCTCATTTAGTGGATATTTTCACAGAAAAGTGAAATTTTCAAAAATCCAAAATATTGGCTGAAAACGACTAAATATCAAGGACTCATTGGGCAAATCGCTCTGGAACTGAAATCGGAATGCTCACTGACATTTCCCCTATCTGAAAGTCTGATATACGCCGGAAAAATGACTAAGTCCAAAAAAATAAATTTTTCAACTTTTTTCAATTTTACCCCCGTGGGATATATATTCTACCCACACACATTTGGAACTCTCCTGGGGTACCCTCACACATATTATTCCCTCATTTAGTGGATATTTTCACAAAAAAGTGAAATTTTCAAAAATCCAGAAAATTGGCTGAAAACGAATAAATATCAAGGACTCATTGGGCGAATCGCTCCGGAACTGAAATCAGAACGCTCACTGACATTTTCCCTATCTGAAAGTCTTGATAAAAGCCGGAAAAATTACTAATTCCAAAAAAAAATTTTTTCAACTTTTTTCAATTTTACCCCCGTGGGATATATATTCTACCCACACACATTTGGAACTCTCCTGGGGTACCCTCACACATATTATTCCCTCATTTAGTGGATATTTTCACAGAAAAGTGAAATTTTCAAAAATCCAAAATATTGGCTGAAAACGACTAAATATCAAGGACTCATTGGGCGAATCGCTCTGGAACTGAAATCGGAACGCTCACTGACATTTCCCCTATCTGAAAGTCTGATATACGCCGGAAAAATGACTAAGTCCAAAAAATTTTTTTTTCAACTTTTTTCAATTTTACCCCCGTGGGATATATATTATACCCACACACATTTGGAACTCTCCTGGGGTACCCTCACACATATTATTCCCTCATTTAGTGGATATTTTCACAAAAAAGTGAAATTTTCAAAAATCCGCAAAATTGGCTGAAAACGACTAAATATCAAGGGCTCATTGGGCTAATCGCTCTGGAACTGAAATCGGAATGCTCACTGACATTTCCCCTATCTGAAAGTCTGATAAACACCGGAAAAATGACTAAGTCCAAAAAAAATTTTTTTAAACTTTTTTCAATTTTACCCCCGTGGGATATATATTCTACCCACACACATTTGGAACTCTCCTGGGGTATCCTCACACATATTATTCCCTCATTTAGTGGATATTTTCACAAAAAGTTGAAATTTTCAAAAATCCAGAAAATTGGCTGAAAACGAATAAATATCAAGGACTCATTGGGCGAATCGCTCCGGAACTGAAATCAGAATGCTCACTGACATTTCCCCTATCTGAAAGTCTTGATAAACGCCGGAAAAATGACTAATTCCAAAAAAAAAATTTTTCAACTTTTTTCAATTTTATCCCCGTGGGATATATATTTTACCCACACACATTTGGAACTCTCCTGCGGTACCCTCACACATATTATTCCCTCGTTTAGTGGATATTTTCACAAAAAAGAGAAATTTTCAAAAATCCAAAATATTGGCTGAAAACTACTAAATATCAAGGACTCATTGGGCGAATCACTCTGGAACTCAAATCGGAATGCTCACTGACATTTCCCCTATCTGAAAGTCTGATAAACGCCTGAAAAATGACTAAGTCCAAAAAAATAAATTTTTTTACTTTTTTCAATTTTACCCCTGTGGGATATATATTCTACCCACACACATTTGGAACTCTCCTGAGGTACCCTCACACATATTATTCCCTCATTTAGTGGATATTTTCACAAAAAAGTGAAATTTTCAAAAATCCAGAAAATTGGCTGAAAACGACTAAATATCAAGGACTCATTGGGCGAATCGCTCTGGAACTGAAATCAGAACGCTCACTGACATTTCCCCTATCTGAAAGTCTGATATACGCTGGAAAAATGACTAAGTCCAAAAAATTTTTTTTTCAACTTTTTTCAATTTTACCCCCGTGGGATATACATTCTACCCACACACATTTGGAACTCTCCTGGGGTACCCTCACACATATTATTCCCTCATTTAGTGGATATTTTCACAAAAAAGTGAAATTTTCAAAAATCCAGAAAATTGGCTGAAAACGAATAAATATCAAGGACTCATTGGGCGAATCGCTCCGGAACTGAAATCAGAATGCTCACTGACATTTCCCCTATCTGAAAGTCTTGATAAACGCCGGAAAAATGACTAATTCCAAAAAAAAAATTTTTCAACTTTTTTCAATTTTACCCACGTGGGATATATATTTTACCCACACACATTTGGAACTCTCCTGGGGTACCCTCACACATATTATTCCCTCATTTAGTGGATATTTTCACAGAAAAGTGAAATTTTCAAAAATCCAAAATATTGGCTGAAAACAACTAAATATCAAGGACTCATTGGGCGAATCGCTCTGGAACTGAAATCGGAACGCTCACTGACATTTCCCCTATCTGAAAGTCTGATATACGCTGGAAAAATGACTAAGTCCAAAAAATTTTTTTTTCAACTTTTTTCAATTTTACCCCCGTGGGATATATATTCTACCCACACACATTTGGAACTCTCCTGGGGTACCCTCACACATATTATTCCCTCATTTAGTAGATAATTTCACAAAATAGTGAAATTTTAAAAAATCCAGAAAATTGGCTGAAAACGACTAAATATCAAGGAGTCATTGGGCGAATCGCTCTGGAACTGAAATCGGAACGCTCACTGACATTTTCCCTATCTGAAAGTCTGATAAACGCCTGAAAAATGACTAAGTCCAAAAAAAATAATTTTTTCAACTTTTTTCAATTTTACCCCCGTGGGATATATATTCTACCCACACACATTTGGAACTCTCCTGGGGTACCCTCACACATATTATTCCCTCGTTTAGTGGATATTTTCACAAAAAACTGAAATTTTCAAAAATCCAAAATATTGGCTGAAAACTACTAAATATCAAGGACTCATTGGGCGAATCACTCTGGAACTGAAATCGGAATGCTCACTGACATTTCCCCTATCTGAAAGTCTGATAAACGCCGGAAAAATGATTAAGTCCAAAAAAATAAATTTTTAAACTTTTTTCAATTTTACCCCCGTGGGATATATATTTTACCCACATACATTTGGAACTCTCCTGGGGTACCCTCACACATATTATTCCCTCATTTAGTGGATATTTTCACAAAAAAGTGAAATTTTCAAAAATCCGGAAAATTGGCTGAAAACGACTAAATATCAAGGGCTCATTGGGCGAATCGCTCTGGAACTGAAATGGGAAAGCTCACTGACATTTCCCCTATCTGAAAGTCTGATAAACGCCGGAAAAATGACTAAGTCCAAAAAAAATTTTTTTAAACTTTTTTCAATTTTACCCCCGTGGGATATATATTTTACCCACACACATTTGGAACTCTCCTGGGGTACCCTCACACATATTATTCCCTCATTTAGTGGATATTTTCACAAAAAAGTGAAATTTTCAAAAATCCGGAAAATTGGCTGAAAACGACTAAATATCAAGGGCTCATTGGGCGAATCGCTCTGGAACTGAAATGGGAAAGCTCACTGACATTTCTCCTATCTGAAAGTCTGATAAACGCCGGAAAAATGATTAAGTCCAAAAAAAATTTTTTTAAACTTTTTTCAATTTTACCCCCGTGGGATATATATTCTACCCACACACATTTGGAACTCTCCTGGGGTACCCTCACACATATTATTCCCTCATTTAGTGGATATTTTCACAGAAAAGTGAAATTTTCAAAAATCCAAAATATTGGCTGAAAACGACTAAATATCAAGGACTCATTGGGCGAATCGTTCTGGAACTGAAATCGGAATGCTCACTGACATTTCCCCTATCTGAAAGTCTGATTTACGCCGGAAAAATGACAAAGTCCAAAACATTTTTTTTTCAACTTTTTTCAATTTTACCCCCGTGGGATATATATTCTACCCACACACATTTGGAACTCTCGTGGGGTACCCTCACACATATTATTCCCTCATTTAGTGGATATTTTCACAAAAAAGTGAAATTTTCAAAAATCCAGAAAATTGGCTGAAAAAGACTAAATATCAAGGACTCATTGGGCGAATCGCTCTGGAACTGAAATCGGAACACTCACTGACATTTCCCCTATCTGAAAGTCTGAGAAACGCCGGAAAAATGACTAAGTCCAAAAAAAAATTTTTTAAACTTTTTTCAATTTTACCCCCGTGGGATATATATTTTACCCACACACATTTGGAACTCTCCTGGGGTACCCTCACACATATTATTCCCTCATTTAGTGGTTATTTTCACAAAAAAGTGAAATTTTCAAAAATCCAGAAAATTGGCTGAAAACGAATAAATATCAAGGACTCATTGGGCGAATCGCTCCGGAACTAAAATCAGAATGCTCACTGACATTTCCCCTATCTGAAAGTCTTGATAAACGCCGGAAAAATGACTAATTCCAAAAAAAACTATTTTTCAACTTTTTTCAATTTTACCCCCGTGGGATATATATTTTACCAACACACATTTGGAACTCTCCTGGGGTACCCTCACACATATTATTCCCTCATTTAGTGGATATTTTCACAGAAAAGTGAAATTTTCAAAAATCCAAAATATTGGCTGAAAACGACTAAATATCAAGGACTCATTGGGCGAATCGTTCTGGAACTGAAATCGGAATGCTCACTGACATTTCCCCTATCTGAAAGTCTGATTTACGCCGGAAAAATGACAAAGTCCAAAACATTTTTTTTTCAACTTTTTTCAATTTTACCCCCGTGGGATATATATTCTACCCACACACATTTGGAACTCTCGTGGGGTACCCTCACACATATTATTCCCTCATTTAGTGGATATTTTCACAAAAAAGTGAAATTTTCAAAAATCCAGAAAATTGGCTGAAAAAGACTAAATATCAAGGACTCATTGGGCGAATCGCTCTGGAACTGAAATCGGAACACTCACTGACATTTCCCCTATCTGAAAGTCTGAGAAACGCCGGAAAAATGACTAAGTCCAAAAAAAAATTTTTTAAACTTTTTTCAATTTTACCCCCGTGGGATATATATTTTACCCACACACATTTGGAACTCTCCTGGGGTACCCTCACACATATTATTCCCTCATTTAGTGGATATTTTCACAGAAAAGTGAAATTTTCAAAAATCCAAAATATTGGCTGAAAACAACTAAATATCAAGGACTCATTGGGAGAATCGCTCTGGAACTGAAATCGGAAGGCTCACTGACATTTCGCCTATCTGAAAGTCTGATATACGCCGGAAAAATGACTAAGTCCAAAAAAAATAATTTTTTCAACTTTTTTCAATTTTACCCCCGTGGGATATATATTCTACCCACACACATTTGGAACTCTCCTGGGGTACCCTCACACATATTATTCCCTCATTTAGTGGATATTTTCACAAAAAAGTGAAATTTTCAAAAATCCAGAAAATTGGCTGAAAACGAATAAATATCAAGGACTCATTGGGCGAATCGCTCCGGAACTGAAATCAGAACGCTCACTGACATTTCCCCTATCTGAAAGTCTTGATAAACACCGGAAAAATGAGTAATTACAAAAAAAAAATTTTTCAACTTTTTTCAATTTTACCCCCGTGGGATATATATTTTACCCACACACATTTGGAACTCTCCTGGGGTACCCTCACACATATTATTCCCTCATTTAATGGATATTTTCACAGAAAAGTGAAATTTTCAAAAATCCAAAATATTGGCTGAAAACGACTAAATATCAAGGACTCATTGGGCGAATCGCTCTGGAACTGAAATCGGAACGCTCACTGACATTTCCCCTATCTGAAAGTCTGATTTACGCCGGAAAAATGACGAAGTCCAAAAAATTTTTTTTTCAATTTTACCCCCGTGGGATATGTATTTTACCCACACACATTTGGAACTCTCTTGGGGTACCCTCACAGATATTATTCCCTCATTTAGTGGATATTTTCACAAAAAAGTGAAATTTTCAAAAATCCAGAAGATTGGCTGAAAACGAATAAATATCAAGGACTCATTGGGCGAATCGCTCCGGAATTGAAATCAGAATGCTCACTGACATTTCCCCTATCTGAAAGTCTTGATAAACGCCGGAAAAATGACTAATTCCAAAAAAAAATTTTTCAACTTTTTTCAATTTTACCCCCGTGGGATATATATTTTACCCACACACATTTGGAACTCTCCTGGGGTACCCTCACACATATTATTCCCTCATTTAGTGGATATTTTCACAAAAAAGTGAAATTTTCAAAAATCCAGAAAATTGGCTAAAAACGACTAAATATCAGGGCTCATTCGGCGAATCGCTCTGGAACTGAAATCGGAACGCTCACTGACATTTCCCCTATCTGAAAGTCTGATAAACGCCGGAAAAATGACTAATTCCAAAAAAAATTTTTTTTAACTTTTTTCTATTTTACCCCCGTGGGATATATATTTTACCCACACACATTTGGAACTCTCCTGGGGTACCCTCACACATATTATTCCCTCATTTAGTGGATATTTTCACAGAAAAGTGAAATTTTCAAAAATCCAAAATATTGGCTGAAAACGACTAAATATCAAGGTCTCATTGGGCGAATCGCTCTGGAACTGAAATCGGAACGCTCACTGACATTTCCCCTATCTGAAAGTCTGATATACGCCGGAAAAATGACTAAGTCCAAAAAAATTTTTTTTCAACTTTTTTCAATTTTACCCCCGTGGGATATATATTCTACCCACACACATTTGGAACTCTCCTGGGGTACCCTCACACATATTATTCCCTCATTTAGTGGATATTTTCACAGAAAAGTGAAATTTTCAAAAATCTAAAATATTGGCCGAAAACGACAAAATATCAAGGACTCATTGGGCGAATCGCTCTGGAACTGAAATCGGAACGCTCACTGACATTTCCCCTATCTGAAAGTCTGATATACGCCGGAAAAATGACTAAGTCCAAAAAATTTTTTTTAAAACTTTTTTCAATTTTACCCCCGTGGGATATATATTCTACCCACACACATTTGGAACTCTCCTGGGGTACCCTTACACATATTATTCCCTCATTTAGTGGATATTTTCACAAAAAAGTGAAATTTTCAAAAATCCGGAAAATTGGCTGAAAACGACTAAATATCAAGGGCTCATTGGGGGAATCGCTCTGGAACTGAAATCGGAACGCTCACTGACATTTCCCCTATCTGAAAGTCTGATAAACGCCGGAAAAATGACTAAGTCCAAAAAAAATTTTTTTAAACTTTTTTCAATTTTACCCCCGTGGGATATATATTCTACCCACACACATTTGGAACTCTCCTGGGGTACCCTCACACATATTATTCCCTCATTTAGTGGATATTTTCACAAAAAATTGAAATTTTCAAAAATCCAAAATATTGGCTGAAAACGACTAAATATCAAGGACTCATTGGGCGAATCGCTCTGGAACTGAAATCAGAACGCTCACTGACATTTCCCCTATCTGAAAGTCTGATATACGCCGGAAAAATGACTAAGTTCAAAAAAATTTTTTTTCAACTTTTTTCAATTTTACCCCCGTGGGATATATATTCTACCCACACACATTTGGAACTCTCCTGGGGTACCCTCACACATATTATTACCTCATTTAGTGGATATTTTCACAAAAAAGTGAAATTTTCAAAAATACAGAAAATTGGCTGAAAACGACTAAATATCAAGGACTCATTGGGCGAATCGATCTGGAACTGAAATCGGAATGCTCACTGACATTTCCCCTATCTGAAAGTCTGATAAACGCCAAAAAAATGACTAAGTCCAAAAAAATAAATTTTTCAACTTTTTCAATTTTACCCCCGTGGGATATATATTCTACCCACACACATTTGGAACTCTCCTGGGGTACCCTCACACATATTATTCCCTCGTTTAGTGGATATTTTCACAAAAAAGTGAAATTTTCAAAAATCCAAAATATTGGCTGAAAACGACTAAATATCAAGGACTCATTGGGCGAATCACTCTGGAACTGAAATCGGAATGCTCACTGACATTTCCCCTATCTGAAAGTCTGATAAACGCCGGAAAAATGACTAAGTCCAAAAAAATTTTTTTTCAACTTTTTTCAATTTTACCCCCGTGGGATATATATTCTACCCACACACATTTGGAACTCTCCTGGGGTACCCTCACACATATTATTCCCTCATTTAGTGGATATTTTCACAAAAAAGTGAAATTTTCAAAAATCCAGAAAATTGGCTGAAAACGACTAAATATCAAGGACTCATTGGGCGAATCGCTCTGGAACTGAAATCGGAACGCTCACTGACATTTTCCCTATCTGAAAGTCTGATAAACGCCGGAAAAATGACTAAGTCCAAAAAAATTTATTTTCTCAACTTTTTTCAATTTTACCCCCGTGGGATATATATTCTACCCAAACACATTTGGAACTCTCCTGGGGTACCCTCACACATATTATTCCCTCATTTAGTGGATATTTTCACAAAAAAGTGAAATTTTCAAAAATCCAAAATATTGGCTGAAAACTACTAAATATCAAGGACTCATTGGGCGAATCGCTCTGGAACTGAAATCGGAATGCTCACTGACATTTCCCCTATCTGAAAGTCTGATAAACGCCGGAAAAATGACGAAGTCCAAAAAAATAAATTTTTTAACTTTTTTCAATTTTACCCCCGTGCGATATATATTCTACCCACACACATTTGGAACTCTCCTGGGGTACCCTCACACATATTATTCCCTCATTTAGTGGATATTTTCACAGAAAAGTGAAATTTTCAAAAATCTAAAATATTGTCCGAAAACGACTAAATATCAAGGACTCATTGGGTGAATCGCTCAGGAACTGAAATCGGAACGCTCACTGACATTTCCCCTATCTGAAAGTCTGATATACGCCGGAAAAATGACTAAGCCAAAAAAATTTTTTTTTCAACTATTTTCAATTTTACCCCCGTGGGATATATATTCTACCCACACACATTTGGAACTCTCCTGGGGTACCCTCACACATATTATTCCCTCATTTAGTGGATATTTTCACAAAAAATTGAAATTTTCAAAAATTCCGAAAATTGGCTGAAAATGACTAAATATCAAGGACTCATTGGGCGAATCGCTCTGGAACTGAAATCGGAATCCTCACTGACATTTCCCCTATCTGAAAGTCTGATAAACGCCGGAAAAATGACTAAGTCCAAAAAAAAAAATTTTTCAACTTTTTTCAATTTTACCCCCGTGGGATATATATTCTACCCACACACATTTGGAACTCTCCTGGGGTACCCTCACCCATATTATTACCTCATTTAGTGGATATTTTCACAAAAAAAGTGAAATTTTCAAAAATCCAGAAAATTGGCTGAAAACGACTAAATATCAAGGACTGATTGGGCGAATCGCTCTGGAACTGAAATCGGAACGCTCACTGACATTTGCCACTATCTGAAAGTCTGATAAAGGCCGGAAAAATGAATAAGTCCAAAAAAAATTTTTTTCAACCTTTTTCAATTTTACCCCCGTGGGATATATATTCTACCCACACACATTTGGAACTCTCCTGGGGTACCCTCACACATATTATTCCCTCATTTAGTGGATATTTTCACAGAAAAGTGAAATTTTCAAAAATCTAAAATATTGGCCGAAAACGACTAAATATCAAGGACTCATTGGGCGAATCGCTCCGGAACTGAAATCAGAATGCTCACTGACATTTCCCCTATCTGAAAGTCTTGATAAACGCCGGAAAAATGACTAATTCCCAAAAAAATTTTTTTTAACTTTTTTCAATTTTACCCCCGTGGGATATATATTCTACCCACATACATTTGGAACTCTCCTGGGGTACCCTCACACATATTATTCCCTCATTTACTGGATATTTTCACAGAAAAGTTAAATTTTCAAAAATCCAAAATATTGGCTGAAAACGACTAAATATCAAGGACTCATTGGGCAAATCGCTCTGGAACTGAAATCGGAACGCTCACTGACATTTTCCCTATCTGAAAGTCTGATAAACGCCGAAAAATGACAGTCCAAAAAAAATAATTTTTTCAACTTTTTTCAATTTTACCCCCGTGGGATATATATTCTACCCACACACATTTGGAACTCTCCTGGAGTACCCTCACACATATTATTCTCTCATTTAGTGGATATTTTCACAAAAAAGTGAAATTTTCAAAAATACAGAAAATTGGCTGAAAACGACTAAATATCAAGGACTCATTGGGCGAATCGATCTGGAACTGAATTCGGAATGCTCACTGACATTTCCCCTATCTGAAAGTCTGATAAACGCCGGAAAAATGACTAAGTCCAAAAAAATAAATTTTTCAACTTTTTTCAATTTTACCCCCGTGGGATATATATTCTACCCACACACATTTGGAACTCTCCTCCGGTACCCTCACACATATTATTCCCTCATTTAGTGGATATTTTCACAAAAAAAGTGAAATTTTCAAAAATCCAGAAAATTGGCTGAAAACGACTAAATATCAAGGACTCATTGGGCGAATCGCTCTGGAACTGAAATCGGAATGCTCACTGACATTTCCCCTATCTGAAAGTCTGATAAACGCCGGAAAAATGACTAAGTCCAAAAAAATAAATTTTTCAACTTTTTCAATTTTACCCCCGTGGGATATATATTCTACCCACACACATTTGGAATTCTCCTGGGGTACCCTCACACATATTATTACCTCATTTAGTGGATATGTTCACAAAAAAGTGAAATTTTCAAAAATCCAGAAAATTGGCCGAAAACGACTAAATATCAAGGAGTCATTGGGCGAATCGCTCTGGAACTGAAATTGGAATGCTCACTGACATTTCCCCTATCTGAAAGTCTGATAAACGCGGGAAAAATGACTAAGTCCAAAAAAATAAATTTTTCAACTTTTTTCAATTTTACCCCCGTGGGATATATATTCTACCCACACACATTTGGAACTCTCCTGGGGTACCCTCACACATATTATTCCCTCATTTAGTGGATATTTTCACAGAAAAGTGAAATTTTCAAAAATCTAAAATATTGTCCGAAAACGACTAAATATCAAGGACTCATTGGGTGAATCGCTCTGGAACTGAAATCGGAACGCTCTCTGACATTTCCCCTATCTGAAAGTCTGATATACGCCGGAAAAATGACTAAGTCAAAAAAATTTTTTTTTCAACTTTTTTCAATTTTACCCCCGTGGGATATATATTCTACCCACACACATTTGGAACTCTCCTGGGGTACCCTCACACATATTATTCCCTCATTTAGTGGATATTTTCACAAAAAAGTGAAATTTTCAAAAATTCAGAAAATTGGCTGAAAACAACTAAATATCAAGGACTCATTGGGCGAATCGCTCTGGAACTGAAATCGGAATGCTCACTGACATTTCCCCTATCTGAAAGTCTGATATACGCCAGAAAAATGACTAAGTCCAAAAAAATTTTCTTTCAACTTTTTTCAATTTTACCCCCGTGGGATATATATTCTACCCACACACATTTGGAACTCTCCTGGGGTACCCTCACACATATTATTACCTCATTTAGTGGATATTTTCACAAAAAAGTGAAATTTTCAAAAATCCAGAAAATTGGCTGAAAACGACAAAATATCAAGGACTCATTGGGCGAATCGCTCCGGAACTGAAATCAGAACGCTCACTGACATTTCCCCTCTCTGAAAGTCTTGATAAACGCTGGAAAAAAGACTAATTCCAAAAAATAAATTTTTCAACTTTTTTCAATTTTGCCCCCGTGGGATATATATTCTACCCACACACATTTGGAACTCTCCTGGGGTACCCTCACACATATTATTCCCTCATTTAGTGGATATTTTCACAAAAAAGTGAAATTTTCAAAAATCCAGAAAATTGGCTGAAAACGACTAAATATCAAGGACTCATTGGGCGAATCGCTCTGGAACTGAAATCGGAATGCTCACTGACATTTCCCCTATCTGAAAGTCTGATAAACGCCGGAAGAATGACTAAGTCCAAAAAAAATTTTTTTCAACTTTTTTCAATTTTACCCCAGTGGGATATATATTCTATCCACACACATTTGGAACTCTCCTGGGGTACCCTCACACATATTATTACCTCATTTAGTGGATATTTTCACAAAAAAGTGAAATTTTCAAAAATCCAGAAAATTGGCTGAAAACTACTAAATATCAAGGACTCATTGGGCGAATCGCTCCGGAACTGAAATCAGAACGCTCACTGACATTTCCCCTATCTGAAAGTCTTGATAAACGCTGGAAAAATGACTAATTCCAAAAAATAAATTTTTCAATTTTTTTCAATTTTACCCCCGTGGGATATATATTCTACCCACACACATTTGGAACTCTC
Source organism: Phyllobates terribilis (assembly GCF_046119375.1). Lineage (NCBI taxonomy): Eukaryota > Metazoa > Chordata > Amphibia > Anura > Dendrobatidae > Phyllobates > Phyllobates terribilis. Next base: position 188,683,572 of record NW_027362772.1, on the reverse strand, counting down.
CTGGGGTACCCTCACACATATTATTCCCTCATTTAGTGGATATTTTCACAAAAAAGTGAAATTTTCAAAAATCCAGAAAATTGGCTGAAAACGACTATATATAAAGGACTCATTGGCCGAATCGCTCTGGAACTGAAATCGGAATGCTCACTGACATTTCCCCTATCTGAAAGTCTGATAAACGCCGGAAAAATTACTAAGTCCAAAAAAAATTTTTTTCAACTTTTTTCAATTTTACCCCAGTGGGATATATATTCTACCCACACACATTTGGAACTCTCCTGGGGTACCCTCACACATATTATTCCCTCATTTAGTGGATATTTTCACAGAAAAGTAAAATTTTCAAAAATCCAAAATATTGGCTGAAAACGACTAAATATCAAGGACTCATTGGGCGAATCGCTCTGGAACTGAAATCGGAACGCTCACTGACGTTTCCCCTATCTGAAAGTCTGATAAACGCCGGAAAAATGACTAAGTCCAAAAAAAAAAATTTTTCAACTTTTTTCAATTTTACCCCCGTGGGATATATATTCTACCCACACACATTTGGAACTCTCCTGGGGTACCCTCACCCATATTATTACCTCATTTAGTGGATATTTTCACAAAAAAAGTGAAATTTTCAAAAATCCAGAAAATTGGCTGAAAACGACTAAATATCAAGGACTCATTGGGCGAATCTCCTGGGGTACCCTCACACATATTACCTCATTTAGTGGATATATTCACAGAAAAGTGAAATTTTCAAAAATCTAAAATATTGGCCGAAAACGACTAAATATCAAGGACTCATTGGGCGAATCGCTCCGGAACTGAAATCAGAATGCTCACTGACATTTCCCCTATCTGAAAGTCTTGATAAACGCCGGAAAAATGACTAATTCCAAAAAAAATTTTTTTTAACTTTTTTCAATTTTACCCCCGTGGGATATATATTCTACCCACATACATTTGGAACTCTCCTGGGGTACCCTCACACATATTACCTCATTTAGTGGATATTTTCACAGAAAAGTGAAATTTTCAAAAATCTAAAATATTGTCCGAAAACGACTAAATATCAAGGACTCATTGGGTGAATCGCTCTGGAACTGAAATCGGAACGCTCACTGACATTTCCCCTATCTGAAAGTCTGATATACGCCAGAAAAATGACTAAGTCCAAAAAATTTTTTTTTCAACTTTTTTCAATTTTACCCCCGTGGGATATATATTCTACCCACACACATTTGGAACTCTCCTGGGGTACCCTCACACATATTATTCCCTCATTTAGTGGATATTTTCACAAAAAAGTGAAATTTTCAAAAATTCAGAAAATTGGCTGAAAACGACTAAATATCAAGGACTCATTGGGCGAATCGCTCTGGAACTGAAATCGGAACGCTCACTGACATTTCCCCTATCTGAAAGTCTGATAAACGCCGGAAAAATGACTAAGTCCAAAAAAAATTTTTTTAAACTTTTTTCAATTTTACCCCCGTGGGATATATATTTTACCCACACACATTTGGAACTCTCCTGGGGTACCCTCACCCATATTATTACCTCATTTAGTGGATATTTTCACAAAAAAGTGAAATTTTCAAAAATCCAGAAAATTGGCTGAAAACTACTAAATATCAAGGACTCATTGGGCGAATCGCTCTGGAACTGAAATCGGAACGCTCACTGACATTTTCCCTATCTGAAAGTCTGATAAACGCCGAAAAATGACAGTCCAAAAAAAATAATTTTTTCAACTTTTTTCAATTTTACCCCCGTGGGATATATATTCTACCCAAACACATTTGGAACTCTCCTGGGGTACCCTCACACATATTATTCCCTCATTTAGTGGATATTTTCACAAAAAAGTGAAATTTTCAAAAATCCAGAAAATTGGCTGAAAACGACTAAATATCAAGGACTCATTGGGCGAATCGCTCTGGAACTGAAATCGAAATGCTCACTGACATTTTCCCTATCTGAAAGTCTGATAAACGCCGAAAAATGACTAAGTCCAAAAAAAATAATTTTTTCAACTTTTTTCAATTTTACCCCCGTGGGATATATATTCTACCCACACACATTTGGAACTCTCCTGGGGTACCCTCACACATATTATTCCCTCGTTTAGTTGATATTTTCACAAAAAAGTGAAATTTTCAAAAATCCAGAAAATTGGCTGAAAACGACTAAATATCAAGGACTCATTGGGCGAATCGCTCTGGAACTGAAATCGGAATGCTCACTGACATTTCCCCTATCTGAAAGTCTGATAAACGCCGGAAAAATGACTAAGTCCAAAAAAAATTTTTTTCAACTTTTTTCAATTTTACCCCAGTGGGATATATATTCTATCCACACACATTTGGAACTCTCCTGGGGTACCCTCACACATATTATTACCTAATTTAGTGGATATTTTCACAAAAAAGTGAAATTTTCAAAAATCCAGAAAATTGGCTGAAAACTACTAAATATCAAGGACTCATTGGGCGAATCGCTCCGGAACTGAAATCAGAACGCTGACTGACATTTCCCCTATCTGAAAGTCTTGATAAACGCTGGAAAAATGACTAATTCCAAAAAATAAATTTTTCAACTTTTTTCAATTTTACCCCCGTGGGATATATATTCTACCCACACACATTTGGAACTCTCCTGGGGTACCCTCACACATATTATTCCCTCATTTAGTGGATATTTTCACAAAAAAGTGAAATTTTCAAAAATCCAGAAAATTGGCTGAAAACGACTAAATATAAAGGACTCATTGGCCGAATCGCTCTGGAACTGAAATCGGAATGCTCACTGACATTTCCCCTATCGGAAAGTCTGATAAACGCGGGAAAAATTACTAAGTCCAAAAAATTTTTTTTTTAACTTTTTTCAATTTTACCCCCGTGGGATATATATTCTACCCACATACATTTGGAACTCTCCTGGGGTACCCTCACACATATTACCTCATTTAGTGGATATTTTCACAGAAAAGTGAAATTTTCAAAAATCTAAAATATTGGCCGAAAACGACTAAATATCAAGGACTCATTGGGCGAATCGCTCCGGAACTGAAATCAGAATGCTCACTGACATTTCCCCTATCTGAAAGTCTTGATAAACGCCGGAAAAATGACTAATTCCAAAAAAAAAATTTTTTAACTTTTTTCAATTTTACCCCCGTGGGATATATATTCTACCCACATACATTTGGAACTCTCCTGGGGTACCCTCACACATATTATTCCCTCATTTACTGGATTTTTTCACAGAAAAGTTAAATTTTCAAAAATCCAAAATATTGGCTGAAAACGACTAAATATCAAGGACTCATTGGGCGAATCGCTCTGGAACTGAAATCGGAACGCTCACTGACATTTCCCCTATCTGAAAGTCTGATAAACGCCGGAAAAATGACTAAGTCCAAAAAAAATTTTTTTAAACTTTTTTCAATTTTACCCCCGTGGGATATATATTTTACCCACACACATTTGGAACTCTCCTGGGGTACCCTCACCCATATTATTATCTCATTTAGTGGATATTTTCACAAAAAAGTGAAATTTTCAAAAATCCAGAAAATTGGCTGAAAACTACTAAATATCAAGGACTCATTGGGCGAATCGCTCTGGAACTGAAATCGGAACGCTCACTGACATTTTCCCTATCTGAAAGTCTGATAAACGCCGAAAAATGACAGTCCAAAAAAAATAATTTTTTCAACTTTTTTCAATTTTACCCCCGTGGGATATATATTCTACCCACACACATTTGGAACTCTCCTGGAGTACCCTCACACATATTATTCCCTCATTTAGTGGATATTTTCACAAAAAAGTGAAATTTTCAAAAATCCAGAAAACTGGCTGAAAACGACTAAATATCAAGGACTCATTGGGCGAATCGCTCTGGAACTGAAATCGGAACGCTCACTGACATTTCCCCTATCTGAAAGTCTGATAAACGCCGGAAAAATGACTAAGTCCAAAAAAATAAATTTTTCAACTTTTTTCAATTTTACCCCCGTGGGATATATATTCTACCCACACACATTTGGAACTCTCCTGGGGTACCCTCACACATATTATTACCTCATTTAGTGGATATTTTCACAAAAAAAGTGAAATTTTCAAAAATCCAGAAAATTGGCTGAAAACGACTAAATATCAAGGACTCATTGGGCGAATCGCTCTGGAACTGAAATCGGAACGCTCACTGACATTTCCCCTATCTGAAAGTCTGATAAACGCCGGAAGAATGACTAAGTCCAAAAAAAATTTTTTTCAACTTTTTTCAATTTTACCCCAGTGGGATATATATTCTATCCACACACATTTGGAACTCTCCTGGGGTACCCTCACACATATTATTACCTCATTTAGTGGATATTTTCACAAAAAAGTGAAATTTTCAAAAATCCAGAAAATTGGCTGAAAACTACTAAATATCAAGGACTCATTGGGCGAATCGCTCCGGAACTGAAATCAGAACGCTCACTGACATTTCCCCTATCTGAAAGTCTTGATAAACGCTGGAAAAATGACTAATTCCAAAAAATAAATTTTTCAATTTTTTTCAATTTTACCCCCGTGGGATATATATTCTACCCACACACATTTGGAACTCTCCTGGGGTACCCTCACACATATTATTCCCTCATTTAGTGGATATTTTCACAAAAAAGTGAAATTTTCAAAAATCCAGAAAATTGGCTGAAAACGACTATATATAAAGGACTCATTGGCCGAATCGCTCTGGAACTGAAATCGGAATGCTCACTGACATTTCCCCTATCTGAAAGTCTGATAAACGCCGGAAAAATTACTAAGTCCAAAAAAAATTTTTTTCAACTTTTTTCAATTTTACCCCAGTGGGATATATATTCTACCCACACACATTTGGAACTCTCCTGGGGTACCCTCACACATATTATTCCCTCATTTAGTGGATATTTTCACAGAAAAGTAAAATTTTCAAAAATCCAAAATATTGGCTGAAAACGACTAAATATCAAGGACTCATTGGGCGAATCGCTCTGGAACTGAAATCGGAACGCTCACTGACGTTTCCCCTATCTGAAAGTCTGATAAACGCCGGAAAAATGACTAAGTCCAAAAAAAAAAATTTTTCAACTTTTTTCAATTTTACCCCCGTGGGATATATATTCTACCCACACACATTTGGAACTCTCCTGGGGTACCCTCACCCATATTATTACCTCATTTAGTGGATATTTTCACAAAAAAAGTGAAATTTTCAAAAATCCAGAAAATTGGCTGAAAACGACTAAATATCAAGGACTCATTGGGCGAATCTCCTGGGGTACCCTCACACATATTACCTCATTTAGTGGATATATTCACAGAAAAGTGAAATTTTCAAAAATCTAAAATATTGGCCGAAAACGACTAAATATCAAGGACTCATTGGGCGAATCGCTCCGGAACTGAAATCAGAATGCTCACTGACATTTCCCCTATCTGAAAGTCTTGATAAACGCCGGAAAAATGACTAATTCCAAAAAAAATTTTTTTTAACTTTTTTCAATTTTACCCCCGTGGGATATATATTCTACCCACATACATTTGGAACTCTCCTGGGGTACCCTCACACATATTACCTCATTTAGTGGATATTTTCACAGAAAAGTGAAATTTTCAAAAATCTAAAATATTGTCCGAAAACGACTAAATATCAAGGACTCATTGGGTGAATCGCTCTGGAACTGAAATCGGAACGCTCACTGACATTTCCCCTATCTGAAAGTCTGATATACGCCAGAAAAATGACTAAGTCCAAAAAATTTTTTTTTCAACTTTTTTCAATTTTACCCCCGTGGGATATATATTCTACCCACACACATTTGGAACTCTCCTGGGGTACCCTCACACATATTATTCCCTCATTTAGTGGATATTTTCACAAAAAAGTGAAATTTTCAAAAATTCAGAAAATTGGCTGAAAACGACTAAATATCAAGGACTCATTGGGCGAATCGCTCTGGAACTGAAATCGGAACGCTCACTGACATTTCCCCTATCTGAAAGTCTGATAAACGCCGGAAAAATGACTAAGTCCAAAAAAAATTTTTTTAAACTTTTTTAAATTTTACCCCCGTGGGATATATATTTTACCCACACACATTTGGAACTCTCCTGGGGTACCCTCACCCATATTATTACCTCATTTAGTGGATATTTTCACAAAAAAGTGAAATTTTCAAAAATCCAGAAAATTGGCTGAAAACTACTAAATATCAAGGACTCATTGGGCGAATCGCTCTGGAACTGAAATCGGAACGCTCACTGACATTTTCCCTATCTGAAAGTCTGATAAACGCCGAAAAATGACAGTCCAAAAAAAATAATTTTTTCAACTTTTTTCAATTTTACCCCCGTGGGATATATATTCTACCCAAACACATTTGGAACTCTCCTGGGGTACCCTCACACATATTATTCCCTCATTTAGTGGATATTTTCACAAAAAAGTGAAATTTTCAAAAATCCAGAAAATTGGCTGAAAACGACTAAATATCAAGGACTCATTGGGCGAATCGCTCTGGAACTGAAATCGAAATGCTCACTGACATTTTCCCTATCTGAAAGTCTGATAAACGCCGAAAAATGACTAAGTCCAAAAAAAATAATTTTTTCAACTTTTTTCAATTTTACCCCCGTGGGATATATATTCTACCCACACACATTTGGAACTCTCCTGGGGTACCCTCACACATATTATTCCCTCGTTTAGTTGATATTTTCACAAAAAAGTGAAATTTTCAAAAATCCAGAAAATTGGCTGAAAACGACTAAATATCAAGGACTCATTGGGCGAATCGCTCTGGAACTGAAATCGGAATGCTCACTGACATTTCCCCTATCTGAAAGTCTGATAAACGCCGGAAAAATGACTAAGTCCAAAAAAAATTTTTTTCAACTTTTTTCAATTTTACCCCAGTGGGATATATATTCTATCCACACACATTTGGAACTCTCCTGGGGTACCCTCACACATATTATTACCTAATTTAGTGGATATTTTCACAAAAAAGTGAAATTTTCAAAAATCCAGAAAATTGGCTGAAAACTACTAAATATCAAGGACTCATTGGGCGAATCGCTCCGGAACTGAAATCAGAACGCTGACTGACATTTCCCCTATCTGAAAGTCTTGATAAACGCTGGAAAAATGACTAATTCCAAAAAATAAATTTTTCAACTTTTTTCAATTTTACCCCCGTGGGATATATATTCTACCCACACACATTTGGAACTCTCCTGGGGTACCCTCACACATATTATTCCCTCATTTAGTGGATATTTTCACAAAAAAGTGAAATTTTCAAAAATCCAGAAAATTGGCTGAAAACGACTAAATATAAAGGACTCATTGGCCGAATCGCTCTGGAACTGAAATCGGAATGCTCACTGACATTTCCCCTATCGGAAAGTCTGATAAACGCGGGAAAAATTACTAAGTCCAAAAAATTTTTTTTTTAACTTTTTTCAATTTTACCCCCGTGGGATATATATTCTACCCACATACATTTGGAACTCTCCTGGGGTACCCTCACACATATTACCTCATTTAGTGGATATTTTCACAGAAAAGTGAAATTTTCAAAAATCTAAAATATTGGCCGAAAACGACTAAATATCAAGGACTCATTGGGCGAATCGCTCCGGAACTGAAATCAGAATGCTCACTGACATTTCCCCTATCTGAAAGTCTTGATAAACGCCGGAAAAATGACTAATTCCAAAAAAAAAATTTTTTAACTTTTTTCAATTTTACCCCCGTGGGATATATATTCTACCCACATACATTTGGAACTCTCCTGGGGTACCCTCACACATATTATTCCCTCATTTACTGGATTTTTTCACAGAAAAGTTAAATTTTCAAAAATCCAAAATATTGGCTGAAAACGACTAAATATCAAGGACTCATTGGGCGAATCGCTCTGGAACTGAAATCGGAACGCTCACTGACATTTCCCCTATCTGAAAGTCTGATAAACGCCGGAAAAATGACTAAGTCCAAAAAAAATTTTTTTAAACTTTTTTCAATTTTACCCCCGTGGGATATATATTTTACCCACACACATTTGGAACTCTCCTGGGGTACCCTCACCCATATTATTATCTCATTTAGTGGATATTTTCACAAAAAAGTGAAATTTTCAAAAATCCAGAAAATTGGCTGAAAACTACTAAATATCAAGGACTCATTGGGCGAATCGCTCTGGAACTGAAATCGGAACGCTCACTGACATTTTCCCTATCTGAAAGTCTGATAAACGCCGAAAAATGACAGTCCAAAAAAAATAATTTTTTCAACTTTTTTCAATTTTACCCCCGTGGGATATATATTCTACCCACACACATTTGGAACTCTCCTGGAGTACCCTCACACATATTATTCCCTCATTTAGTGGATATTTTCACAAAAAAGTGAAATTTTCAAAAATCCAGAAAACTGGCTGAAAACGACTAAATATCAAGGACTCATTGGGCGAATCGCTCTGGAACTGAAATCGGAACGCTCACTGACATTTCCCCTATCTGAAAGTCTGATAAACGCCGGAAAAATGACTAAGTCCAAAAAAATAAATTTTTCAACTTTTTTCAATTTTACCCCCGTGGGATATATATTCTACCCACACACATTTGGAACTCTCCTGGGGTACCCTCACACATATTATTACCTCATTTAGTGGATATTTTCACAAAAAAAGTGAAATTTTCAAAAATCCAGAAAATTGGCTGAAAACGACTAAATATCAAGGACTCATTGGGCGAATCGCTCTGGAACTGAAATCGGAACGCTCACTGACATTTCCCCTATCTGAAAGTCTGATAAACGCCGGAAAAATGACTAAGTCCCAAAAAAATTTTTTTAAACTTTTTTCAATTTTACCCCCGTGGGATATATATTCTACCCACACACATTTGGAACTCTCCTGGGGTACCCTCACCCATATTATTACCTCATTTAGTGGATATTTTCACAGAAAAGTAAAATTTTCAAAAATCCAAAATATTGGCTGAAAACGACTAAATATCAAGGACTCATTGGGCGAATCGCTCTGGAACTGAAATCGGAACGCTCACTGACGTTTCCCCTATCTGAAAGTCTGATAAACGCCGGAAAAATGACTAAGTCCAAAAAAAAAAATTTTTCAACTTTTTTCAATTTTACCCCCGTGGGATATATATTCTACCCACACACATTTGGAACTCTCCTGGGGTACCCTCACCCATATTATTACCTCATTTAGTGGATATTTTCACAAAAAAAGTGAAATTTTCAAAAATCCAGAAAATTGGCTGAAAACGACTAAATATCAAGGACTCATTGGGCGAATCTCCTGGGGTACCCTCACACATATTACCTCATTTAGTGGATATATTCACAGAAAAGTGAAATTTTCAAAAATCTAAAATATTGTCCGAAAACGACTAAATATCAAGGACTCATTGGGTGAATCGCTCTGGAACTGAAATCGGAACGCTCACTGACATTTCCCCTATCTGAAAGTCTGATATACGCCGGAAAAATGACTAAGTCCAAAAAATTTTTTTTTCAACTTTTTTCAATTTTACCCCCGTGGGATATATATTCTACCCACACACATTTGGAACTCTCCTGGGGTACCCTCACACATATTATTCCCTCATTTAGTGGATATTTTCACAAAAAAGTGAAATTTTCAAAAATTCAGAAAATTGGCTGAAAACGACTAAATATCAAGGACTCATTGGGCGAATCGCTCTGGAACTGAAATCGGAACGCTCACTGACATTTTCCCTATCTGAAAGTCTGATAAACGCCGGAAAAATGACTAAGTCCAAAAAAATTTATTTTTTCAACTTTTTTCAATTTTACCCCCGTGGGATATATATTCTACCCAAACACATTTGGAACTCTCCTGGGGTACCCTCACACATATTATTCCCTCATTTAGTGGATATTTTCACAAAAAAGTGAAATTTTCAAAAATCCAGAAAATTGGCTGAAAACGACTAAATATCAAGGACTCATTGGGCGAATCGCTCTGGAACTGAAATCGAAATGCTCACTGACATTTTCCCTATCTGAAAGTCTGATAAACGCCGAAAAATGACTAAGTCCAAAAAAAATAATTTTTTCAACTTTTTTCAATTTTACCCCCGTGGGATATATATTCTACCCACACACATTTGGAACTCTCCTGGGGTACCCTCACACATATTATTCCCTCGTTTAGTGGATATTTTCACAAAAAAGTGAAATTTTCAAAAATCCAGAAAATTGGCTGAAAACGACTAAATATCAAGGGCTCATTGGGCGAATCGCTCTGGAACTGAAATCGGAATGCTCACTGACATTTCCCCTATCTGAAAGTCTGATAAACGCCGGAAAAATGACTAAGTCCAAAAAAAATTTTTTTCAACTTTTTTCAATTTTACCCCAGTGGGATATATATTCTATCCACACACATTTGGAACTCTCCTGGGGTACCCTCACACATATTATTACCTAATTTAGTGGATATTTTCACAAAAAAGTGAAATTTTCAAAAATCCAGAAAATTGGCTGAAAACTACTAAATATCAAGGACTCATTGGGCGAATCGCTCCGGAACTGAAATCAGAACGCTCACTGACATTTCCCCTATCTGAAAGTCTTGATAAACGCTGGAAAAATGACTAATTCCAAAAAATAAATTTTTCAACTTTTTTCAATTTTACCCCCGTGGGATATATATTCTACCCACACACATTTGGAACTCTCCTGGGGTACCCTCACACATATTATTCCCTCATTTAGTGGATATTTTCACAAAAAAGTGAAATTTTCAAAAATCCAGAAAATTGGCTGAAAACGACTAAATATAAAGGACTCATTGGCCGAATCGCTCTGGAACTGAAATCGGAATGCTCACTGACATTTCCCCTATCGGAAAGTCTGATAAACGCGGGAAAAATTACTAAGTCCAAAAAAATTTTTTTTTAACTTTTTTCAATTTTACCCCCGTGGGATATATATTCTACCCACATACATTTGGAACTCTCCTGGGGTACCCTCACACATATTACCTCATTTAGTGGATATTTTCACAGAAAAGTGAAATTTTCAAAAATCTAAAATATTGGCCGAAAACGACTAAATATCAAGGACTCATTGGGCGAATCGCTCCGGAACTGAAATCAGAATGCTCACTGACATTTCCCCTATCTGAAAGTCTTGATAAACGCCGGAAAAATGACTAATTCCCAAAAAAAAATTTTTTAACTTTTTTCAATTTTACCCCCGTGGGATATATATTCTACCCACATACATTTGGAACTCTCCTGGGGTACCCTCACACATATTATTCCCTCATTTACTGGATTTTTTCACAGAAAAGTTAAATTTTCAAAAATCCAAAATATTGGCTGAAAACGACTAAATATCAAGGACTCATTGGGCGAATCGCTCTGGAACTGAAATCGGAACGCTCACTGACATTTCCCCTATCTGAAAGTCTGATAAACGCCGGAAAAATGACTAAGTCCAAAAAAAATTTTTTTAAACTTTTTTCAATTTTACCCCCGTGGGATATATATTTTACCCACACACATTTGGAACTCTCCTGGGGTACCCTCACCCATATTATTACCTCATTTAGTGGATATTTTCACAAAAAAGTGAAATTTTCAAAAATCCAGAAAATTGGCTGAAAACTACTAAATATCAAGGACTCATTGGGCGAATCGCTCTGGAACTGAAATCGGAACGCTCACTGACATATTCCCTATCTGAAAGTCTGATAAACGCCGAAAAATGACAGTCCAAAAAAAATAATTTTTTCAACTTTTTTCAATTTTACCCCCGTGGGATATATATTCTACCCACACACATTTGGAACTCTCCTGGAGTACCCTCACACATATTATTCCCTCATTTAGTGGATATTTTCACAAAAAAGTGAAATTTTCAAAAATCCAGAAAACTGGCTGAAAACGACTAAATATCAAGGACTCATTGGGCGAATCGCTCTGGAACTGAAATCGGAACGCTCACTGACATTTCCCCTATCTGAAAGTCTGATAAACGCCGGAAAAATTACTAAGTCCAAAAAAATAAATTTTTCAACTTTTTTCAATTTTACCCCCGTGGGATATGTATTCTACCCACACACATTTGGAACTCTCCTGGGGTACCCTCACACATATTATTACCTCATTTAGTGGATATTTTCACAAAAAAAGTGAAATTTTCAAAAATCCAGAAAATTGGCTGAAAACAACTAAATATCAAGGACTCATTGGGCGAATCGCTCTGGAACTGAAATCGGAACGCTCACTGACATTTCCCCTATCTGAAAGTCTGATAAACGCCGGAAAAATGACTAAGTCCCAAAAAAATTTTTTTAAACTTTTTTCAATTTTACCCCCGTGGGATATATATTCTACCCACACACATTTGGAACTCTCCTGGGGTACCCTCACCCATATTATTACCTCATTTAGTGGATATTTTCACAAACAAAGTGAAATTTTCAAAAATCCAGAAAATTGGCTGAAAACGACTAAATATCAAGGACTCATTGGGCGAATCTCCTGGGGTACCCTCACACATATTACCTCATTTAGTGGATATATTCACAGAAAAGTGAAATTTTCAAAAATCTAAAATATTGGCCGAAAACGACTAAATATCAAGGACTCATTGGGCGAATCGCTCCGGAACTGAAATCAGAATGCTCACTGACATTTCCCCTATCTGAAAGTCTTGATAAACGCCGGAAAAATGACTAATTCCAAAAAAAATTTTTTTTAACTTTTTTCAATTTTACCCCCGTGGGATATATATTCTACCCACATACATTTGGAACTCTCCTGGGGTACCCTCACACATATTACCTCATTTAGTGGATATTTTCACAGAAAAGTGAAATTTTCAAAAATCTAAAATATTGTCCGAAAACGAGTAAATATCAAGGACTCATTGGGTGAATCGCTCTGGAACTGAAATCGGAACGCTCACTGACATTTCCCCTATCTGAAAGTCTGATATACGCCGGAAAAATGACTAAGTCCAAAAAATTTTTTTTTCAACTTTTTTCAATTTTACCCCCGTGGGATATATATTCTACCCACACACATTTGGAACTCTCCTGGGGTACCCTCACACATATTATTCCCTCATTTAGTGGATATTTTCACAAAAAAGTGAAATTTTCAAAAATTCAGAAAATTGGCTGAAAACGACTAAATATCAAGGACTCATTGGGCGAATCGCTCTGGAACTGAAATCGGAATGCTCACTGACATTTCCCCTATCTGAAAGTCTGATATACGCCGGAAAAATGACTAAGTCCAAAAAAATTTTCTTTCAACTTTTTTCAATTTTACCCCCGTGGGATATATATTCTACCCACACACATTTGGAACTCTCCTGGGGTACCCTCACACATATTATTCCCTCATTTAGTGGATATTTTCACAAAAAAGTGAAATTTTCAAAAATTCAGAAAATTGGCTGAAAACGACTAAATATCAAGGACTCATTGGGCGAATCGCTCCGGAACTGAAATCAGAACGCTCACTGACATTTCCCCTATCTGAAAGTCTTGATAAACGCTGGAAAAATGACTAATTCCAAAAAATAAATTTTTCAACTTTTTTCAATTTTACCCCCGTGGGATATATATTCTACCCACACACATTTGGAACTCTCCTGGGGTACCCTCACACATATTATTCCCTCATTTAGTGGATATTTTCACAAAAAAGTGAAATTTTCAAAAATCCAGAAAATTGGCTGAAAACGACTAAATATAAAGGACTCATTGGCCGAATCGCTCTGGAACTGAAATCGGAATGCTCACTGACATTTCCCCTATCGGAAAGTCTGATAAACGCGGGAAAAATTACTAAGTCCAAAAAAATTTTTTTTTAACTTTTTTCAATTTTACCCCCGTGGGATATATATTCTACCCACATACATTTGGAACTCTCCTGGGGTACCCTCACACATATTACCTCATTTAGTCGATATTTTCACAGAAAAGTGAAATTTTCAAAAATCTAAAATATTGGCCGAAAACGACTAAATATCAAGGACTCATTGGGCGAAACGCTCCGGAACTGAAATCAGAATGCTCACTGACATTTCCCCTATCTGAAAGTCTTGATAAACGCCGGAAAAATGACTAATTCCAAAAAAAAAATTTTTTAACTTTTTTCAATTTTACCCCCGTGGGATATATATTCTACCCACATACATTTGGAACTCTCCTGGGGTACCCTCACACATATTATTCCCTCATTTACTGGATTTTTTCACAGAAAAGTTAAATTTTCAAAAATCCAAAATATTGGCTGAAAACGACTAAATATCAAGGACTCATTGGGCGAATCGCTCTGGAACTGAAATCGGAACGCTCACTGACATTTCCCCTATCTGAAAGTCTGATAAACGCCGGAAAAATGACTAAGTCCAAAAAAAATTTTTTTAAACTTTTTTCAATTTTACCCCCGTGGGATATATATTTTACCCACACACATTTGGAACTCTCCTGGGGTACCCTCACCCATATTATTACCTCATTTAGTGGATATTTTCACAAAAAAGTGAAATTTTCAAAAATCCAGAAAATTGGCTGAAAACTACTAAATATCAAGGACTCATTGGGCGAATCGCTCTGGAACTGAAATCGGAACGCTCACTGACATTTTCCCTATCTGAAAGTCTGATAAACGCCGAAAAATGACAGTCCAAAAAAAATAATTTTTTCAACTTTTTTCAATTTTACCCCCGTGGGATATATATTCTACCCACACACATTTGGAACTCTCCTGGAGTACCCTCACACATATTATTCCCTCATTTAGTGGATATTTTCACAAAAAAGTGAAATTTTCAAAAATCCAGAAAACTGGCTGAAAACGACTAAATATCAAGGACTCATTGGGCGAATCGCTCTGGAACTGAAATCGGAACGCTCACTGACATTTCCCCTATCTGAAAGTCTGATAAACGCCGGAAAAATTACTAAGTCCAAAAAAATAAATTTTTCAACTTTTTTCAATTTTACCCCCGTGGGATATATATTCTACCCACACACATTTGGAACTCTCCTGGGGTACCCTCACACATATTATTACCTCATTTAGTGGATATTTTCACAAAAAAAGTGAAATTTTCAAAAATCCAGAAAATTGGCTGAAAACAACTAAATATCAAGGACTCATTGGGCGAATCGCTCTGGAACTGAAATCGGAACGCTCACTGACATTTCCCCTATCTGAAAGTCTGATAAACGCCGGAAAAATGACTAAGTCCCAAAAAAATTTTTTTAAACTTTTTTCAATTTTACCCCCGTGGGATATATATTCTACCCACACACATTTGGAACTCTCCTGGGGTACCCTCACCCATATTATTACCTCATTTAGTGGATATTTTCACAAAAAAAGTGAAATTTTCAAAAATCCAGAAAATTGGCTGAAAACGACTAAATATCAAGGACTCATTGGGCGAATCTCCTGGGGTACCCTCACACATATTACCTCATTTAGTGGATATATTCACAGAAAAGTGAAATTTTCAAAAATCTAAAATATTGGCCGAAAACGACTAAATATCAAGGACTCATTGGGCGAATCGCTCCGGAACTGAAATCAGAATGCTCACTGACATTTCCCCTATCTGAAAGTCTTGATAAACGCCGGAAAAATGACTAATTCCAAAAAAAATTTTTTTTAACTTTTTTCAATTTTACCCCCGTGGGATATATATTCTACCCACATACATTTGGAACTCTCCTGGGGTACCCTCACACATATTACCTCATTTAGTGGATATTTTCACAGAAAAGTGAAATTTTCAAAAATCTAAAATATTGTCCGAAAACGACTAAATATCAAGGACTCATTGGGCGAATCGCTCTGGAACTGAAATCGGAATGCTCACTGACATTTCCCCTATCTGAAAGTCTGATAAACGCCGGAAAAATGACTAAGTCTAAAAAAATAAATTTTTCAACTTTTTTCAATTTTACCCCCGTGGGATATATATTCTACCCACACACATTTGGAACTCTCCTGGGGTACCCTCACACATATTGTTCCCTCGTTCAGTGGATATTTTCACAAAAAAGTGAAATTTTCAAAAATCCAAAATATTGGCTGAAAACGACTAAATATCAAGGACTCATTGGGCGAATCACTCTGGAACTGAAATCGGAATGCTCACTGACATTTCCCCTATCTGAAAGTCTGATAAACGCCGGAAAAATGACTAAGTCCAAAAAAATAAATTTTTTAACTTTTTTCAATTTTACCCCCGTGGGATATATATTCTACCCACACACATTTGGAACTCTCCTGGGGTACCCTCACACATATTATTCCCTCGTTTAGTGGATATTTCACAAAAAAGTGAAATTTTCAAAAATCCAAAATATTGGCTGAAAACGACTAAATATCAAGGACTCATTGGGCGAATCACTCTGGAACTGAAATCGGAATGCTCACTGACATTTTCCCTATCTGAAAGTCTGATAAACGCCGAAAAATGACTAAGTCCAAAAAAAATAATTTTTTCAACTTTTTTCAATTTTACCCCCGTGGGATATATATTCTACCCACACACATTTGGAACTCTCCTGGGGTACCCTCACACATATTATTCCCTCATTTAGTGGATATTTTCACAAAAAAGTGAAATTTTCAAAAATCCAGAAAATTGGCTGAAAACGACTAAATATCAAGGACTCATTGGGCGAATCGCTCTGGAACTGAAATCGGAACGCTCACTGACATTTTCCCTATCTGAAAGTCTGATAAACGCCGGAAAAATGACTAAGTCCAAAAAAAATAATTTTTTCAACTTTTTTCAATTTTACCCCCGTGGGATATATATTCTACCCACACACATTTGGAACTCTCCTGGGGTGCCCTCACACATATTATTCCCTCATTTAGTGGATATTTTCACAAAAAAGTGAAATTTTCAAAAATACAGAAAATTGGCTGAAAACGACTAAATATCAAGGACTCATTGGGCGAATCGCTCTGGAACTGAAATCGGAATGCTCACTGACATTTCCCCTATCTGAAAGTCTGATATACGCCGGAAAAATGACTAAGTCCAAAAAAATTTTCTTTCAACTTTTTTCAATTTTACCCCCGTGGGATATATATTCTACCCACACACATTTGGAACTCTCCTGGGGTACCCTCACACATATTATTCCCTCATTTAGTGGATATTTTCACAAAAAAGTGAAATTTTCAAAAATTCAGAAAATTGGCTGAAAACGACTAAATATCAAGGACTCATTGGGCGAATCGCTCCGGAACTGAAATCAGAACGCTCACTGACATTTCCCCTATCTGAAAGTCTTGATAAACGCTGGAAAAATGACTAATTCCAAAAAATAAATTTTTCAACTTTTTTCAATTTTACCCCCGTGGGATATATATTCTACCCACACACATTTGGAACTCTCCTGGGGTACCCTCACACATATTATTCCCTCATTTAGTGGATATTTTCACAAAAAAGTGAAATTTTCAAAAATCCAGAAAATTGGCTGAAAACGACTAAATATAAAGGACTCATTGGCCGAATCGCTCTGGAACTGAAATCGGAATGCTCACTGACATTTCCCCTATCGGAAAGTCTGATAAACGCGGGAAAAATTACTAAGTCCAAAAAAATTTTTTTTTAACTTTTTTCAATTTTACCCCCGTGGGATATATATTCTACCCACATACATTTGGAACTCTCCTGGGGTACCCTCACACATATTACCTCATTTAGTCGATATTTTCACAGAAAAGTGAAATTTTCAAAAATCTAAAATATTGGCCGAAAACGACTAAATATCAAGGACTCATTGGGCGAAACGCTCCGGAACTGAAATCAGAATGCTCACTGACATTTCCCCTATCTGAAAGTCTTGATAAACGCCGGAAAAATGACTAATTCCAAAAAAAAAATTTTTTAACTTTTTTCAATTTTACCCCCGTGGGATATATATTCTACCCACATACATTTGGAACTCTCCTGGGGTACCCTCACACATATTATTCCCTCATTTACTGGATTTTTTCACAGAAAAGTTAAATTTTCAAAAATCCAAAATATTGGCTGAAAACGACTAAATATCAAGGACTCATTGGGCGAATCGCTCTGGAACTGAAATCGGAACGCTCACTGACATTTCCCCTATCTGAAAGTCTGATAAACGCCGGAAAAATGACTAAGTCCAAAAAAAATTTTTTTAAACTTTTTTCAATTTTACCCCCGTGGGATATATATTTTACCCACACACATTTGGAACTCTCCTGGGGTACCCTCACCCATATTATTACCTCATTTAGTGGATATTTTCACAAAAAAGTGAAATTTTCAAAAATCCAGAAAATTGGCTGAAAACTACTAAATATCAAGGACTCATTGGGCGAATCGCTCTGGAACTGAAATCGGAACGCTCACTGACATTTTCCCTATCTGAAAGTCTGATAAACGCCGAAAAATGACAGTCCAAAAAAAATAATTTTTTCAACTTTTTTCAATTTTACCCCCGTGGGATATATATTCTACCCACACACATTTGGAACTCTCCTGGAGTACCCTCACACATATTATTCCCTCATTTAGTGGATATTTTCACAAAAAAGTGAAATTTTCAAAAATCCAGAAAACTGGCTGAAAACGACTAAATATCAAGGACTCATTGGGCGAATCGCTCTGGAACTGAAATCGGAACGCTCACTGACATTTCCCCTATCTGAAAGTCTGATAAACGCCGGAAAAATTACTAAGTCCAAAAAAATAAATTTTTCAACTTTTTTCAATTTTACCCCCGTGGGATATATATTCTACCCACACACATTTGGAACTCTCCTGGGGTACCCTCACACATATTATTACCTCATTTAGTGGATATTTTCACAAAAAAAGTGAAATTTTCAAAAATCCAGAAAATTGGCTGAAAACAACTAAATATCAAGGACTCATTGGGCGAATCGCTCTGGAACTGAAATCGGAACGCTCACTGACATTTCCCCTATCTGAAAGTCTGATAAACGCCGGAAAAATGACTAAGTCCCAAAAAAATTTTTTTAAACTTTTTTCAATTTTACCCCCGTGGGATATATATTCTACCCACACACATTTGGAACTCTCCTGGGGTACCCTCACCCATATTATTACCTCATTTAGTGGATATTTTCACAAAAAAAGTGAAATTTTCAAAAATCCAGAAAATTGGCTGAAAACGACTAAATATCAAGGACTCATTGGGCGAATCTCCTGGGGTACCCTCACACATATTACCTCATTTAGTGGATATATTCACAGAAAAGTGAAATTTTCAAAAATCTAAAATATTGGCCGAAAACGACTAAATATCAAGGACTCATTGGGCGAATCGCTCCGGAACTGAAATCAGAATGCTCACTGACATTTCCCCTATCTGAAAGTCTTGATAAACGCCGGAAAAATGACTAATTCCAAAAAAAATTTTTTTTAACTTTTTTCAATTTTACCCCCGTGGGATATATATTCTACCCACATACATTTGGAACTCTCCTGGGGTACCCTCACACATATTACCTCATTTAGTGGATATTTTCACAGAAAAGTGAAATTTTCAAAAATCTAAAATATTGTCCGAAAACGACTAAATATCAAGGACTCATTGGGCGAATCGCTCTGGAACTGAAATCGGAATGCTCACTGACATTTCCCCTATCTGAAAGTCTGATAAACGCCGGAAAAATGACTAAGTCTAAAAAAATAAATTTTTCAACTTTTTTCAATTTTACCCCCGTGGGATATATATTCTACCCACACACATTTGGAACTCTCCTGGGGTACCCTCACACATATTGTTCCCTCGTTCAGTGGATATTTTCACAAAAAAGTGAAATTTTCAAAAATCCAAAATATTGGCTGAAAACGACTAAATATCAAGGACTCATTGGGCGAATCACTCTGGAACTGAAATCGGAATGCTCACTGACATTTCCCCTATCTGAAAGTCTGATAAACGCCGGAAAAATGACTAAGTCCAAAAAAATAAATTTTTTAACTTTTTTCAATTTTACCCCCGTGGGATATATATTCTACCCACACACATTTGGAACTCTCCTGGGGTACCCTCACACATATTATTCCCTCGTTTAGTGGATATTTCACAAAAAAGTGAAATTTTCAAAAATCCAAAATATTGGCTGAAAACGACTAAATATCAAGGACTCATTGGGCGAATCACTCTGGAACTGAAATCGGAATGCTCACTGACATTTTCCCTATCTGAAAGTCTGATAAACGCCGAAAAATGACTAAGTCCAAAAAAAATAATTTTTTCAACTTTTTTCAATTTTACCCCCGTGGGATATATATTCTACCCACACACATTTGGAACTCTCCTGGGGTACCCTCACACATATTATTCCCTCATTTAGTGGATATTTTCACAAAAAAGTGAAATTTTCAAAAATCCAGAAAATTGGCTGAAAACGACTAAATATCAAGGACTCATTGGGCGAATCGCTCTGGAACTGAAATCGGAACGCTCACTGACATTTTCCCTATCTGAAAGTCTGATAAACGCCGGAAAAATGACTAAGTCCAAAAAAAATAATTTTTTCAACTTTTTTCAATTTTACCCCCGTGGGATATATATTCTACCCACACACATTTGGAACTCTCCTGGGGTGCCCTCACACATATTATTCCCTCATTTAGTGGATATTTTCACAAAAAAGTGAAATTTTCAAAAATACAGAAAATTGGCTGAAAACGACTAAATATCAAGGACTCATTGGGCGAATAGATCTGGAACTGAAATTGGAATGCTCACTGACATTTCCCCTATCTGAAAGTCTGATAAACGCCGGAAAAATGACTAAGTCCAAAAAAAATAATTTTTTCAACTTTTTTCAATTTTACAACCATGGGATATATATTCTACCCACACACATTTGGAACTCTCCTGGGGTACCCTCACACATATTATTACCTCATTTAGTGGATATTTTCACAAAAAAGTGAAATTTTCAAAAATCCAGAAAATTGGCTGAAAACGACTAAATATCAAGGAGTCATTGGGCGAATCGCTCTGGAACTGAAATCGGAATGCTCACTGACATTTCCCCTATCTGAAAGTCTGATAAACGCGGGAAAAATGACTAAGTCCAAAAAAATAAATTTTTCAACTTTTTTCAATTTTACCCCCGTGGTATATATATTCTACCCACACACATTTGGAACTCTCCTGGGGTACCCTCACACATATTGTTCCCTCGTTTAGTGGATATTTTCACAAAAAAGTGAAATTTTCAAAAATCCAAAATATTGGCTGAAAACGACTAAATATCAAGGACTCATTGGGCGAATCACTCTGGAACTGAAATCGGAATGCTCACTGACATTTCCCCTATCTGAAAGTCTGATAAACGCCGGAAAAATGACTAAGTCCAAAAAAATAAATTTTTTAACTTTTTTCAATTTTACCCCCGTGGGATATATATTCTACCCACACACATTTGGAACTCTCCTGTGGTACCCTCACACATATTATTCCCTCGTTTAGTGGATATTTCACAAAAAAGTGAAATTTTCAAAAATCCAAAATATTGGCTGAAAACGACTAAATATCAAGGACTCATTGGGCGAATAGATCTGGAACTGAAATTGGAATGCTCACTGACATTTCCCCTATCTGAAAGTCTGATAAACGCCGGAAAAATGACTAAGTCCAAAAAAAATAATTTTTTCAACTTTTTTAAATTTTACCCCCATGGGATATATATTCTACCCACACACATTTGGAACTCTCCTGGGGTACCCTCACACATATTATTCACTCATTTAGTGGATATTTTCACAAAAAAGTGAAATTTTCAAAAATCCAGAAAATTGGCTGAAAACGACTAAATACCAAGGACTCAATGGGCAAATCGCTCTGGAACTGAAATCGGAACGCTCACTGACACTTGCCCTATCTGAAAGTCTGATAAACGCCGGAAAAATGACTAAGTCCAAAAAAAAATTTTTTTCAACTTTTTTCAATTTTACCCCTGTGGGATATATATTCTACCCACACACATTTGGAACTCTCCTGGGGTACCCTCACACATATTATTCCCTCATTTATTGGATATTTTCACAAAAAAGTAAAATTTTCAAAAATCCAGAAAATTGGCTGAAAACGACTAAATATCAAGGACTCATTTGGTGAATCACTCTGGAACTGAAATCGGAGTGCTCACTGACATTTCCCCTATCTGAAAGTCTGATAAACGCCGGAAAAATGACTAAGTCCAAAAAAAAATTTTTTTCAACTTTTTTCAATTTTACCCCTGTGGGATATATATTCTACCCACACACATTTGGAACTCTCCTGGGGTACCCTCACACATATTATTCCCTCATTTAGTGGATATTTTCACAAAAAAGTGAAATTTTCAAAAATTCAAAATATTGGCTGAAAACCACTAAATATCAAGGACTCATTGGGCGAATCACTCTGGAACTGAAATCGGAACGCTCACTGACATTTGCCCTATCTGAAAGTCTGATAAACGCCGGAAAAATGACAAAGTTCAAAAAAAAAATTTTTCAACTTTTTTCAATTTTACCCCCGTAGGATATATATTCTACCCACCACATTTGGAACTCTCCTGGGGTACCCTCACACGTATTATTCCCTCATTTAGTGGATATTTTCACAAAAAAGTGAAATTTTCAAAAATCCAGAAAATTGGCTGAAAACGACTAAATATCAAGGACTCAATGGGTGAATCGCTCTGGAACTGAAATCGGAATGCTCACTGACATTTCCCCTATCTGAAAGTCTGATAAACAGCGGAAAAATGACTAAGTCCAAAAAAAATTTTTTTTTCAACTTTTTTCAATTTTACCCCCGTGGGATATATATTCTACCCACACACATTTGGAACACTCCTGGGGTACCGTCACACATATTATTCCCTCATTTAGTGGATATTTTCACATAAAAGTGAAATTTTCAAAAATCCAGAAAATTGGCTGAAAACGACTAAATATCAAGGACTCATTGGGCGAATCGCTCTGGTACTGAAATCGGAACGCTCACTGACATTCGCCCTATCTGAAAGTCTGATAAAAGCCGGAAAAATGACAAAGTTCAAAAAAAAAATTTTTCAACTTTTTTCAACTTTACCCCCGTGGGATATATATTCTACCCACACACATTTGGAACACTCCTGGGGTACCCTCACACATATTATTCCCTCATTTAGTGGATATTTTCACAAAAAAGTGAAATTTTCAAAAATCCAGAAAATTGGCTGAAAAGGACTAAATACCAAGGACTCAATGGGCAAATCGCTCTGGAACTGAAATCGGAACGCTCACTGACACTTGCCCTATCTGAAAGTCTGGTAAACGCCGGAAAAATGACTAAGTCCAAAAAAAAATTTTTTTCAACTTTTTTCAATTTTACCCCTGTGGGATATATATTCTACCCACACACATTTGGAACTCTCCTGGGGTACCCTCACACATATTATTCCCTCATTTAGTGGATATTTTCACAAAAAAGATAAATTTTCAAAAATCCAGAAAATTGGCTGAAAACGACTAAATATCAAGGACTCATTGGGCGAATCGCTCTGGAACTGAAATTGGAACGTTCACTGACATTTCCCCTATCTGAAAGTCTGATAAACGCTGGAAAAATGACTAAGTCCAAAAAAAATTTTTTTGCAACTTTTTTCAATTTTACCCCCGTGGGATATGTATTCTACTCACACACATTTGGAACTCTCCTGGGGTACCCTCACACATATTTTTCCCTCATTTAGTGGATATTTTCACAAAAAAGTGAAATTTTCAAAAATCCAAAATATTGGCTGAAAACGACTAAATATCAAGGACTCATTGGGCGAATTGCTCTGGAACTGAAATTGGAATGCTCACTGACATTTGCCCTATCTGAAAGTCTGATAAACACCGGAAAAATGACTAAGTCCAAAAAAAATTTTTTTTCAACGTTTTTCAATTTTACTCCCGTGGAATATATATTCTACCCACACAAATTTGGAACTCTCCTGGGGTACCCTCACACATATTATTCCCTCATTTATTGGATATTTTCACAAAAAAGTAAAATTTTCAAAAATCCAGAAAATTGGCTGAAAACGACTAAATATCAAGGACTCATTTGGTGAATCACTCTGGAACTGAAATCGGAGTGCTCACTGACATTTCCCCTATCTGAAAGTCTGATAAACGCCGGAAAAATGACTAAGTCCAAAAAAAATAATTTTTTCAACTTTTTTAAATTTTACCCCCATGGGATATATATTCTACCCACACACATTTGGAACTCTCCTGGGGTACCCTCACACATATTTTTCCCTCTTTTAGTGGATATTTTCACAAAAAAGTGAAATTTTCAAAAATTCAAAATATTGGCTGAAAACCACTAAATATCAAGGACTCATTGGGCGAATTGCTCTGGAACTGAAATTGGAATGCTCACTGACATTTGCCCTATCTGAAAGTCTGATAAACACCGGAAAAATGACTAAGTCCAAAAAAAATTGTTTTTCAACGTTTTTCAATTTTACTCCCGTGGAATATATATTCTACCCACACAAATTTGGAACTCTCCTGGGGTACCCTCACACATATTATTCCCTCATTTATTGGATATTTTCACAAAAAAGTAAAATTTTCAAAAATCCAGAAAATTGGCTGAAAACGACTAAATATCAAGGACTCATTTGGTGAATCACTCTGGAACTGAAATCGGAGTGCTCACTGACATTTCCCCTATCTGAAAGTCTGATAAACGCCGGAAAAATGACTAAGTCCAAAAAAAATTTTTTTTAAACTTTTTTACATTTTACCCCCGTGGGATATATATTCTACCCACACACATTTGGAACTCTCCTGGGGTACCCTCACACATATTATTCCCTCATTTAGTGGATATTTATACAAAAAAGTGAAATTTTCAAAAATCCAGAAAATTGGCTGAAAACGACTAAATATCAAGGACTCAATGGGCGAATCGCTCTGGAACTGAAATCGGAACGCTCACTGACATTTGCCCTATCTGAAAGTCTGATAAACGCCGGAAAAATGACTAAGCTCAAAAAAAAAATTTTTTTAACTTTTTTCAATTTTACCCCTTTAAAATATATATTCTACCCACACACATTTGGAACTCTACTGGGGTACCCTCACACATATTATTCCCTCATTTAGTGGATATTTTCACAAAACAGTGAAATCTTCAAAAATCCAGAAAATTGGCTGAAAACGACTAAATTTCAGGGACTCAATGGGCGAATCACTCTGGAACTGAAATCGGAATGCTCACTGACATTTCCCCTATCTGAAAGTCTGATAAACGCCGGAAAAATGACACAGTTAAAAAAAAAAAATTTTCAACTTTTTTCAATTTTACCCCCGTAGGATATATATTCTACCCACCACATTTGGAACTCTCCTGGGGTACCCTCACACGTATTATTCCCTCATTTAGTGGATATTTTCACAAAAAAGTGAAATTTTCAAAAATCCAGAAAATTGGCTGAAAACGACTAAATATCAAGGACTCAATGGGTGAATCGCTCTGGAACTGAAATCGGAATGCTCACTGACATTTCCCCTATCTGAAAGTCTGATAAACAGCGGAAAAATGACTAAGTCCAAAAAAAATTTTTTTTTCAATTTTACCCCCGTGGGATATATATTCTACCAACACACATTTGGAACTCTCCTGGGGTACCCTCACATGTATTATTCCCTCATTTAGTGGATATTTTCACAAAAAAGTGAAATTTTCAAAAATCCAGAAAATTGGCTGAAAACGACTAAACATCAAGGACTCATTGGGCGAATCGCTCTGGAACTGAAATTGCAACGCTTACTGACATTTCCCCTATCTGAAAGTCTGATAAACGCCGGAAAAATGACTAAGTCCAAAAAAAATTTTTTTTCAACGTTTTTCAATTTTACCCCCGTGGGATATATATTCTACCCACACACATTTGGAACTCTCCTGGGGTACCCTCACACATATTATTCCCTCATTTAGTGGATATTTTCACAAAAAAGATAAATTTTCAAAAATCCAGAAAATTGGCTGAAAACGACTAAATATCAAGGACTCATTGGGCGAATCGCTCTGGAACTGAAATTGGAACGCTTACTGACATTTCCCCTATCTGAAAGTCTGATAAACGCCGGAAAAATGACTAAGTCCAAAAAAAATTTTTTTTCAACTTTTTTAAATTTTACCCCCATGGGATATATATTTTACCCACACACATTTGGAACTCTCCTGGGGTACCCTCACACATATTATTCCCTCATTTAGTGGATATTTTCACAAAAAAGATAAATTTTCAAAAATCCAGAAAATTGGCTGAAAACGACTAAATATCAAGGACTCATTGGGCGAATCGCTCTGGTACTGAAATCGGAACGCTCACTGACATTTGCCCTATCTGAAAGTCTGATAAAAGCCGGAAAAATGACAAAGTTCAAAAAAAAATTTTTTCAACTTTTTTCAACTTTACCCCCGTGGGATATATATTCTACCCACACACATTTGGAACACTCCTGGGGTACCCTCACACATATTATTCCCTCATTTAGTGGATATTTTCACAAAAAAGTGAAATTTTCAAAAATCCAGAAAATTGGCTGAAAAGGACTAAATACCAAGGACTCAATGGGCAAATCGCTCTGGAACTGAAATCGGAACGCTCACTGACACTTGCCCTATCTGAAAGTCTGATAAACGCCGGAAAAATGACTAAGTCCAAAAAAAAATTTTTTTCAACTTTTTTCAATTTTACCCCTGTGGGATATATATTCTACCCACACACATTTGGAACTCTCCTGGGGTACCCTCACACATATTATTCCCTCATTTAGTGGATATTTTCACAAAAAAGATAAATTTTCAAAAATCCAGAAAATTGGCTGAAAACGACTAAATATCAAGGACTCATTGGGCGAATCGCTCTGGAACTGAAATTGGAACGTTTACTGACATTTCCCCTATCTGAAAGTCTGATAAACGCCGGAAAAATGACTAAGTCCAAAAAAAATTTTTTTGCAACTTTTTTCAATTTTACCCCCGTGGGATATGTATTCTACTCACACACATTTGGAACTCTCCTGGGGTACCCTCACACATATTTTTCCCTCTTTTAGTGGATATTTTCACAAAAAAGTGAAATTTTCAAAAATTCAAAATATTGGCTGAAAACCACTAAATATCAAGGACTCATTGGGCGAATTGCTCTGGAACTGAAATTGGAATGCTCACTGACATTTGCCCTATCTGAAAGTCTGATAAACACCGGAAAAATGACTAAGTCCAAAAAAAATTTTTTTTCAACGTTTTTCAATTTTACTCCCGTGGAATATATATTCTACCCACACAAATTTGGAACTCTCCTGGGGTACCCTCACACATATTATTCCCTCATTTATTGGATATTTTCACAAAAAAGTAAAATTTTCAAAAATCCAGAAAATTGGCTGAAAACGACTAAATATCAAGGACTCATTTGGTGAATCACTCTGGAACTGAAATCGGAGTGCTCACTGACATTTCCCCTATCTGAAAGTCTGATAAACGCCGGGAAAATGACTAAGTCCAAAAAAAAATTTTTTAAACTTTTTTCAATTTTACCCCCGTGGGATATATATTCTACCCACACACATTTGGAACACTCCTGTGGTACCCTCACACATATTATTCCCTCATTTAGGGGATATTTTCACAAAAAAGTGAAATTTTAAAAAATCCAGAAAATTGGCTGAAAACGACTAAATATCAAGGACTCAATGGGCGAATCGCTCTGGAACTGAAATCGGAACGCTCACTGACATTTGCCTATCTGAAAGTCTGATAAACGCCGGAAAAATGACTAAGTCCAAAAAAAATTTTTTTTAAACTTTTTTAAATTTTACCCCCGTGGGATATATATTCTACCCACACACATTTGGAACTCTCCTGGGGTACCCTCACACATATTATTCCCTCATTTAGTGGATATTTATACAAAAAAGTGAAATTTTCAAAAATCCAGAAAATTGGCTGAAAACGACTAAATATCAAGGACTCAATGGGCGAATCGCTCTGGAACTGAAATCGGAACGCTCACTGACATTTGCCCTATCTGAAAGTCTGATAAACGCCGGAAAAATGACTAAGCTCAAAAAAAAATTTTTTTTAACTTTTTTCAATTTTACCCCTTTAAAATATATATTCTACCCACACACATTTGGAACTCTACTGGGGTACCCTCACACATATTATTCCCTCATTTAGTGGATATTTTCACAAAACAGTGAAATCTTCAAAAATCCAGAAAATTGGCTGAAAACGACTAAATTTCAGGGACTCAATGGGCGAATCACTCTGGAACTGAAATCGGAGCGCTCACTGACATTTCCCCTATCTGAAAGTCTGATAAACGCCGGAAAAATGACTAAGTCCAAAAAAAATTTTTTTTCAACTTTTTTCAATTTTACACCCGTGGGATATATATTTTACCCACACACATTTGGAACTCTCCTGAGGTACCCTCACACATATTATTCCCTCATTTAGTGGATATTTTCACAAAAAAGTGAAATTTTCAAAAATCCAGAAAATTGGCTGAAAACGACTAAATATCAAGGACTCATTGGGCGAATCGCTCTGGAACTGAAAACGGAACGGTCACTGACATTTGCCCTATCTGAAAGTCTGATAAACGCCGGAAAAATGACAAAGTTCAAAAAAAAAATTTTTCAACTTTTTTCAATTTTACCCCCGTAGGATATATATTCTACCCACCACATTTGGAACTCTCCTGGGGTACCCTCACACGTATTATTCCCTCATTTAGTGGATATTTTCACAAAATAGTGAAATTTTCAAAAATCCAGAAAATTGGCTGAAAACGACTAAATATCAAGGGCTCAATGGGTGAATCGCTCTGGAACTGAAATCGGAATGCTCACTGACATTTCCCCTATCTGAAAGTCTGATAAACAGCGGAAAAATGACTAAGTCCAAAAAAAATTTTTTTTTCAATTTTACCCCCGTGGGATATATATTCTACCCACACACATTTGGAACTCTCCTGGGCTACCCTCACACATATTATTCCCTCATTTAGTGGATATTTTCACAATAAAGTGAAATTTTCAAAAATCCAGAAAATTGGCTGAAAAGGACTAAATACCAAGGACTCAATGGGCAAATCGCTCTGGAACTGAAATCGGAACGCTCACTGACACTTGCCCTATCTGAAAGTCTGATAAACGCCGGAAAAATGACTAAGTCCAAAAAAAAATTTTTTTCAACTTTTTTCAATTTTACCCCTGTGGGATATATATTCTACCCACACACATTTGGAACTCTCCTGGGGTACCCTCACACATATTATTCCCTCATTTAGTGGATATTTTCACAAAAAAGATAAATTTTCAAAAATCCAGAAAATTGGCTGAAAATGACTAAATATCAAGGACTCATTGGGCGAATCGCTCTGGAACTGAAATTGGAACGTTTACTGACATTTCCCCTATCTGAAAGTCTGATAAACGCCGGAAAAATGACTAAGTCCAAAAAAAATTTTTTTGCAACTTTTTTCAATTTTACCCCCGTGGGATATGTATTCTACTCACACACATTTGGAACTCTCCTGGGGTACCCTCACACATATTTTTCCCTCATTTAGTGGATATTTTCACAAAAAAGTGACATTTTCAAAAATTCAAAATATTGGCTGAAAACCACTAAATATCAAGGACTCATTGGGCGAATTGCTCTGGAACTGAAATTGGAATGCTCACTGACATTTGCCCTATCTGAAAGTCTGATAAACACCGGAAAAATGACTAAGTCCAAAAAAAATTTTTTTTCAACGTTTTTCAATTTTACTCCCGTGGAATATATATTCTACCCACACAAATTTGGAACTCTCCTGGGGTACCCTCACACATATTATTCCCTCATTTATTGGATATTTTCACAAAAAAGTAAAATTTTCAAAAATCCAGAAAATTGGCTGAAAACGACTAAATATCAAGGACTCAATGGGCGAATCACTCTGGAACTGAAATCGGAACGCTCACTGACATTTGCCTATCTGAAAGTCTGATAAACGCCGGAAAAATGACTAAGTCCAAAAAAAATTTTTTTTAAACTTTTTTAAATTTTACCCCCGTGGGATATATATTCTACCCACACACATTTGGAACTCTCCTGGGGTACCCTCACACATATTATTCCCTCATTTAGTGGATATTTATACAAAAAAGTGAAATTTTCAAAAATCCAGAAAATTGGCTGAAAACGACTAAATATCAAGGCCTCAATGGGCGAATCGCTCTGGAACTGAAAACGGAACGGTCACTGACATTTGCCCTATCTGAAAGTCTGATAAACGCCGGAAAAATGACAAAGTTCAAAAAAAAAATTTTTCAACTTTTTTCAATTTTACCCCCGTAGGATATATATTCTACCCACCACATTTGGAACTCTCCTGGGGTACCCTCACACGTATTATTCCCTCATTTAGTGGATATTTTCACAAAAAAGTGAAATTTTCAAAAATCCAGAAAATTGGCTGAAAACGACTAAATATCAAGGACTCAATGGGTGAATCGCTCTGGAACTGAAATCGGAATGCTCACTGACATTTCCCCTATCTGAAAGTCTGATAAACAGCGGAAAAATGACTAAGTCCAAAAAAAATTTTTTTTTCAATTTTACCCCCGTGGGATATATATTCTACCCACACACATTTGGAACTCTCCTGGGGTACCCTCACATGTATTATTCCCTCATTTAGTGGATATTTTCACAAAAAAGTGAAATTTTCAAAAATCCAGAAAATTGGCTGAAAACGACTAAACATCAAGGACTCATTGGGCGAATCGCTCTGGAACTGAAATTGCAACGCTTACTGACATTTCCCCTATCTGAAAGTCTGATAAACGCCGGAAAAATGACTAAGTCCAAAAAAAATTTTTTTTCAACGTTTTTCAATTTTACCCCCGTGGGATATATATTCTACCCACACACATTTGGAACTCTCCTGGGGTACCCTCACACATATTATTCCCTCATTTAGTGGATATTTTCACAAAAAAGATAAATTTTCAAAAATCCAGAAAATTGGCTGAAAACGACTAAATATCAAGGACTCATTGGGCGAATCGCTCTGGAACTGAAATTGGAACGCTTACTGACATTTCCCCTATCTGAAAGTCTGATAAACGCCGGAAAAATGACTAAGTCTAAAAAAAAATTTTTTTAAACTTTTTTCAATTTTACCCCCGTGGGATATATATTCTACCTACACACATTTGGAAATCTCCTGGGGTACCCTCACACATATTATTCCCTCATTTAGTGGATATTTTCACAAAAAAGATAAATTTTCAAAAATCCAGAAAATTGGCTGAAAATGACTAAATATCAAGGACTCAATGGGCGAATCGCTCTGGAACTGAAATCGGAATACTCACTGACATTTCCCCTATCTGAAAGTCTGATAAACGCCGAGAAAATGACTAAGTCCAAAAAAAAATTTTTTAAACTTTTTTCAATTTTACCCCCGTGGGATATATATTCTACCCACACACATTTAGAACACTCCTGGGGTACCCTCACACATATTATTCCCTCATTTAGGGGATATTTTCACAAAAAAGTGAAATTTTAAAAAATCCAGAAAATTGGCTGAAAACGACTAAATATCAAGGACTCACTGGGCGAATCGCTCTGGAACTGAAATCGGAACGCTCACTGACATTTGCCTATCTGAAAGTCTAATAAACGCCGGAAAAATGACTAAGTCCAAAAAAAATTTTTTTTAAACTTTTTTAAATTTTACCCCCGTGGGATATATATTCTACCCACACACATTTGGAACTCTCCTGGGGTACCCTCACACATATTATTCCCTCATTTAGTGGATATTTATACAAAAAAGTGAAATTTTCAAAAATCCAGAAAATTGGCTGAAAACGACTAAATATCAAGGACTCAATGGGCGAATCGCTCTGGAACTGAAATCGGAACGCTCACTGACATTTGCCCTATCTGAAAGTCTGATAAACGCCGGAAAAATGACTAAGCTCAAAAAAAAATTTTTTTTAACTTTTTTCAATTTTACCCCTTTAAAATATATATTCTACCCACACACATTTGGAACTCTACTGGGGTACCCTCACACATATTATTCCCTCATTTAGTGGATATTTTCACAAAAAAGATAAATTTTCAAAAATCCAGAAAATTGGCTGAAAACGACTAAGTATCGAGGACTCATTGGGCGAATCGCTCTGGAACAGAAATTGGAACGCTTACTGACATTTCCCCTATCTGAAAGTCTGATAAACGCCGGAAAAATGATTAAGTCCAAAAAAAAATTTTTTTCAACTTTTTTCAATTTTACCCCCGTGGGATATATATTCTACCCACACACATTTGGAAATCTCCTGGGGTACCCTCACACATATTATTCCCTCATTTAGTGGATATTTTCACAAAAAAGTGAAATTTTCAAAAATCCAGAAAATTGGCTGAAAATGACTAAATATCAAGGACTCAATGGGCGAATCGCTCTGGAACTGAAATCGGAATACTCACTGACATTTCCCCTATCTGAAAGTCTGATAAACGCCGGAAAAATGACTAAGTCGAAAAAAAAAATTTTTTCAACTTTTTAAAATTTTACCCCCGTGGGATATATATTTTACCACACACATTTGGAACTCTCCTGGGGTACCCTCACACATATTATTCCCTCATTTAGTGGATATTTTCACAAAAAAGATAAATGTTCAAAAATCCAGAAAATTGGCTGAAAACGACTGAATATCAAGGACTCATTGGGCGAATCGCTCTGGAACTGAAATTGGAACGCTTACTGACATTTCCCCTATCTGAAAGTCTGATAAATGCCGGAAAAATGACTAAGTCCAAAAAAAATTTTTTTTCAACTTTTTTCAATTTTACCCCGTGGGATATCTATTCTACCCACACACATTTGGAACTCTCCTGGGGTACCCTCACACATATTATTCCCTCATTTAGTGGATATTTTCACAAAAAAGTGAAATTTTCAAAAATTCAAAATATTGGCTGAAAACGACTAAATATCAATGACTCATTGGGCGAATCGCTCTGGAACTGAAATTGGAATGCTCACTGACATTTGCCCTATCTGAAAGTCTGATAAACGCCGGAAAAATGACAAAGTTCAAAAAAAAATTTTTTCAACTTTTTTCAATTTTACCCCCGTAGGATATATATTCTACCCACACACATTTGGAACTCTCCTGGGGTACCCTCACATGTATTATTCCCTCATTTAGTGGATATTTTCACAAAAAAGTGAAATTTTCAAAAATCCAGAAAATTGGATGAAAACGACTAAATATCAAGGACTCAATGGGCGAATCGCTCTGGAACTGAAATCGGAATGCTCATTGACATTTCCCCTATCTGAAAGTCTGATAAACGCCGGAAAAATGACTAAGTCCAAAAAAAATTTTTTTCAACTTTTTTCAATTTTACCCCCGTGGGATATATATTCTACCCACACACATTTGGAACTCTCCTGGGGTACCCTCACACATATTTTTCCCTCATTTAGTGGATATTTTCACAAAAAAGTGAAATTTTCAAAAATTCAAAATATTGGCTGAAAACGACTAAATATCAAGGACTCATTGGGCGAATCGCTCTGGAACTGAAATTGGAATGCTCACTGACATTTGCCCTATCTGAAAGTCTGATAAACGCCGGAAAAATGACTAAGTCCAAAAAAAATTTTTTTTCAACGTTTTTCAATTTTACTCCCGTGGGATATATATTCTACCCACACACATTTGGAACTCTCCTGGGGTACCCTCACACATATTATTCCCTCATTTAGTGGATATTTTCACAAAAAAGTAAAATTTTCAAAAATCCAGAAAATTGGCTGAAAACGACTAAATATCAAGGACTCATTTGGTGAATCGCTCTGGAACTGAAATCGGAGTGCTCACTGACATTTCCCCTATCTGAAAGTCTGATAAACGCCGGAAAAATGACTAAGTCCAAAAAAAATTTTTTTTCAACTTTTTTCAATTTTTACCCCCGTGGGATATATATTCTACCCACACACATTTGGAACACTCCTGGGGTACCCTCACACATATTATTCCCTCATTTAGTGGATATTTTCACAAAAAAGTTAAATTTTCAAAAATCCAGAAAATTGGCTGAAAACGACTAAATATCAAGGACTCATTGGGCGAATCGCTCTGGAACTGAAATTGGAATGCTCACTGACATTTCCCCTATCTGAAAGTCTGATAAACGCCGGGAAAATGACGAAGTCCAAAAAAAAATTTTTTTCAACTTTTTTCAATTTTACCCCCGTGGGATATATATTCTACCCACACACATTTGGAACTCTCCTGGGGTACCCTCACACATATTATTCCCTCATTTAGTGGATATTTTCACAAAAAAGTGAAATTTTCAAAAATCCAGAAAATTGGCTGAAAACGACTAAATATCAAGGACTCATTGGGCGAATCACTCTGGAACTGAAATCGGAACGCTCACTGACATTTGCCCTATCTGAAAGTCTGATAAACGCCGGAAAAATGACAAAGTTCAAAAAAAAAATTTTTCAACTTTTTTCAATTTTACACCCGTAGGATATATATTCTACCCACCACATTTGGAACTCTCCTGGGGTACCCTCACACGTATTATTCCCTCATTTAGTGGATATTTTCACAAAAAAGTGAAATTTTCAAAAATCCAGAAAATTGGCTGAAAAGGACTAAATACCAAGGACTCAATGGGCAAATCGCTCTGGAACTGAAATCGGAACGCTCACTGACACTTGCCCTATCTGAAAGTCTGATAAACGCCGGAAAAATGACTAAGTCCAAAAAAAAATTTTTTTCAACTTTTTTCAATTTTACCCCTGTGGGATATGTATTCTACTCACACACATTTGGAACTCTCCTGGGGTACCCTCACACATATTTTTCCCTCATTTAGTGGATATTTTCACAAAAAAGTGAAATTTTCAAAAATTCAAAATATTGGCTGAAAACCACTAAATATCAAGGACTCATTGGGCGAATTGCTCTGGAACTGAAATTGGAATGCTCACTGACATTAGCCCTATCTGAAAGTCTGATAAACACCGGAAAAATGACTAAGTCCAAAAAAAATTTTTTTTCAACGTTTTTCAATTTTACTCCCGTGGAATATATATTCTACCCACACAAATTTGGAACTCTCCTGGGGTACCCTCACACATATTATTCCCTCATTTATTGGATATTTTCACAAAAAAGTAAAATTTTCAAAAATCCAGAAAATTGGCTGAAAACGACTAAATATCAAGGACTCATTTGGTGAATCACTCTGGAACTGAAATCGGAGTGCTCACTGACATTTCCCCTATCTGAAAGTCTGATAAAAGCCGGAAAAATGACAAAGTTCAAAAAAAAATTTTTTCAACTTTTTTCAACTTTACCCCCGTGGGATATATATTCTACCCACACACATTTGGAACACTCCTGGGGTACCCTCACACATATTATTCCCTCATTTAGTGGATATTTTCACAAAAAAGTGAAATTTTCAAAAATCCAGAAAATTGGCTGAAAAGGACTAAATACCAAGGACTCAATGGGCAAATCGCTCTGGAACTGAAATCGGAACGCTCACTGACAATTGCCCTATCTGAAAGTCTGATAAACGCCGGAAAAATGACTAAGTCCAAAAAAAAATTTTTTTCAACTTTTTTCAATTTTACCCCTGTGGGATATATATTCTACCCACACACATTTGGAACTCTCCTGGGGTACCCTCACACATATTATTCCCTCATTTAGTGGATATTTTCACAAAAAAGATAAATTTTCAAAAATCCAGAAAATTGGCTGAAAACGACTAAATATCAAGGACTCATTGGGCGAATCGCTCTGGAACTGAAATTGGAACGTTTACTGACATTTCCCCTATCTGAAAGTCTAATAAACGCCGGAAAAATGACTAAGTCCAAAAAAATTTTTTTTGCAACTTTTTTCAATTTTACCCCCGTGGGATATGTATTCTACTCACACACATTTGGAACTCTCCTGGGGTACCCTCACACATATTTTTCCCTCATTTAGTGGATATTTTCACAAAAAAGTGAAATTTTCAAAAATTCAAAATATTGGCTGAAAACCACTAAATATCAAGGACTCATTGGGCGAATTGCTCTGGAACTGAAATTGGAATGCTCACTGACATTTGCCCTATCTGAAAGTCTGATAAACACCGGAAAAATGACTAAGTCCAAAAAAAATTTTTTTTCAACGTTTTTCAATTTTACTCCCGTGGAATATATATTCTACCCACACAAATTTGGAACTCTCCTGGGGTACCCTCACACATATTATTCCCTCATTTATTGGATATTTTCACAAAAAAGTAAAATTTTCAAAAATCCAGAAAATTGGCTGAAAACGACTAAATATCAAGGACTCATTTGGTGAATCACTCTGGAACTGAAATCGGAGTGCTCACTGACATTTCCCCTATCTGAAAGTCTGATAAACGCCGGAAAAATGACTAAGTCCAAAAAAAATTTTTTTTAAACTTTTTTACATTTTACCCCCGTGGGATATATATTCTACCCACACACATTTGGAACTCTCCTGGGGTACCCTCACACATATTATTCCCTCATTTAGTGGATATTTATACAAAAAAGTGAAATTTTCAAAAATCCAGAAAATTGGCTGAAAACGACTAAATATCAAGGACTCAATGGGCGAATCACTCTGGAACTGAAATCAGAATGCTCACTGACATTTCCCCTATCTGAAAGTCTGATAAACGCCGGAAAAATGACAAAGTTAAAAAAAAAAATTTTTCAACTTTTTTCAATTTTACCCCCGTAGGATATATATTCGACCCACCACATTTGGAACTCTCCTGGGGTACCCTCACACGTATTATTCCCTCATTTAGTGGATATTTTCACAAAAAAGTGAAATTTTCAAAAATCCAGAAAATTGGCTGAAAACGACTAAATATCAAGGACTCAATGGGTGAATCGCTCTGGAACTGAAATCGGAATGCTCACTGACATTTCCCCTATCTGAAAGTCTGATAAACAGCGGAAAAATGACTAAGTCCAAAAAAAATTTTTTTTTCAATTTTACCCCCGTGGGATATATATTCTACCAACACACATTTGGAACTCTCCTGGGGTACCCTCACATGTATTATTCCCTCATTTAGTGGATATTTTCACAAAAAAGTGAAATTTTCAAAAATCCAGAAAATTGGCTGAAAACGACTAAACATCAAGGACTCATTGGGCGAATCGCTCTGGAACTGAAATTGCAACGCTTACTGACATTTCCCCTATCTGAAAGTCTGATAAACGCCGGAAAAATGACTAAGTCCAAAAAAAATTTTTTTTCAACGTTTTTCAATTTTACCCCCGTGGGATATATATTCTACCCACACACATTTGGAACTCTCCTGGGGTACCCTCACACATATTATTCCCTCATTTAGTGGATATTTTCACAAAAAAGATAAATTTTCAAAAATCCAGAAAATTGGCTGAAAACGACTAAATATCAAGGACTCATTGGGCGAATCGCTCTGGAACTGAAATTGGAACGCTTACTGACATTTCCCCTATCTGAAAGTCTGATAAACGCCGGAAAAATGACTAAGTCCAAAAAAAATTTTTTTTCAACTTTTTTAAATTTTACCCCCATGGGATATATATTTTACCCACACACATTTGGAACTCTCCTGGGGTACCCTCACACATATTATTCCCTCATTTAGTGGATATTTTCACAAAAAAGATAAATTTTCAAAAATCCAGAAAATTGGCTGAAAACGACTAAATATCAAGGACTCATTGGGCGAATCGCTCTGGTACTGAAATCGGAACGCTCACTGACATTTGCCCTATCTGAAAGTCTGATAAAAGCCGGAAAAATGACAAAGTTCAAAAAAAAATTTTTTCAACTTTTTTCAACTTTACCCCCGTGGGATATATATTCTACCCACACACATTTGGAACACTCCTGGGGTACCCTCACACATATTATTCCCTCATTTAGTGGATATTTTCACAAAAAAGTGAAATTTTCAAAAATCCAGAAAATTGGCTGAAAACGACTAAATACCAAGGACTCAATGGGCAAATCGCTCTGGAACTGAAATCGGAACGCTCACTGACACTTGCCCTATCTGAAAGTCTGATAAACGCCGGAAAAATGACTAAGTCCAAAAAAAAATTTTTTTCAACTTTTTTCAATTTTACCCGTGGGATATATATTCTACCCACACACATTTGGAACTCTCCTGGGGTACCCTCACACATATTATTCCCTCATTTAGTGGATATTTTCACAAAAAAGATACATTTTCAAAAATCCAGAAAATTGGCTGAAAACGACTAAATATCAAGGACTCATTGGGCGAATCGCTCTGGAACTGAAATTGGAACGTTTACTGACATTTCCCCTATCTGAAAGTCTGGTAAACGCCGGAAAAATGACTAAGTCCAAAAAAAATTTTTTTGCAACTTTTTTCAATTTTACCCCCGTGGGATATGTATTCTACTCACACACATTTGGAACTCTCCTGGGGTACCCTCACACATATTTTTCCCTCTTTTAGTGGATATTTTCACAAAAAAGTGAAATTTTCAAAAATTCAAAATATTGGCTGAAAACCACTAAATATCAAGGACTCATTGGGCGAATTGCTCTGGAACTGAAATTGGAATGCTCACTGACATTTTCCCTATCTGAAAGTCTGATAAACACCGGAAAAATGACTAAGTCCAAAAAAAATTTTTTTTCAACGTTTTTCAATTTTACTCCCGTGGAATATATATTCTACCCACACAAATTTGGAACTCTCCTGGGGTACCCTCACACATATTATTCCCTCATTTATTGGATATTTTCACAAAAAAGTAAAATTTTCAAAAATCCAGAAAATTGGCTGAAAACGACTAAATATCAAGGACTCATTTGGTGAATCACTCTGGAACTGAAATCGGAGTGCTCACTGACATTTCCCCTATCTGAAAGTCTGATAAACGCCGGGAAAATGACTAAGTCCAAAAAAAAATTTTTTAAACTTTTTTCAATTTTACCCCCGTGGGATATATATTCTACCCACACACATTTGGAACACTCCTGGGGTACCCTCACACATATTATTCCCTCATTTAGGGGATATTTTCACAAAAAAGTGAAATTTTAAAAAATCCAGAAAATTGGCTGAAAACGACTAAATATCAAGGACTCAATGGGCGAATCGCTCTGGAACTGAAATCGGAACGCTCACTGACATTTGCCTATCTGAAAGTCTGATAAACGCCGGAAAAATGACTAAGTCCAAAAAAAATTATTTTTAAACTTTTTTAAATTTTACCCCCGTGGGATATATATTCTACCCACACACATTTGGAACTCTCCTGGGGTACCCTCACACATATTATTCCCTCATTTAGTGGACATTTATACAAAAAAGTGAAATTTTCAAAAATCCAGAAAATTGGCTGAAAACGACTAAATATCAAGGACTCAATGGGCGAATCGCTCTGGAACTGAAATCGGAACGCTCACTGACATTTGCCCTATCTGAAAGTCTGATAAACGCCGGAAAAATGACTAAGCTCAAAAAAAAATTTTTTTTAACTTTTTTCAATTTTACCCCTTTAAAATATATATTCTACCCACACACATTTGGAACTCTACTGGGGTACCCTCACACATATTATTCCCTCATTTAGTGGATATTTTCACAAAACAGTGAAATCTTCAAAAATCCAGAAAATTGGCTGAAAACGACTAAATTTCAGGGACTCAATGGGCGAATCACTCTGGAACTGAAATCGGAGCGCTCACTGACATTTCCCCTATCTGAAAGTCTGATAAACGCCAGAAAAATGACTAAGTCCAAAAAAAATTTTTTTTTCAATTTTACCCCCGTGGGATATATATTCTACCCACACACATTTGGAACTCTCCTGGGGTACCCTCACACATATTATTCCCTCATTTAGTGGATATTTATACAAAAAAGTGAAATTTTCAAAAATCCAGAAAATTGGCTGAAAACGACTAAATATCAAGGACTCAATGGGCGAATCGCTCTGGAACTGAAATCGGAATGCTCATTGACATTTCCCCTATCTGAAAGTCTGATAAACGCCGGAAAAATGACTAAGTCCAAAAAAAATTTTTTTCAACTTTTTTCAATTTTACCCCCGTGGGATATATATTCTACCCACACACATTTGGAACTCTCCTGGGGTACCCTCACACATATTTTTCCCTCATTTAGTGGATATTTTTACAAAAAAGTGAAATTTTCAAAAATTCAAAATATTGGCTGAAAACGACTAAATATCAAGGACTCATTTGGCGAATCGCTCTGGAACTGAAATTGGAATGCTCACTGACATTTCCCCTATCTGAAAGTCTGATAAACGCCGGAAAAATGACTAAGTCCAAAAAAAATTTTTTTTCAACTTTTTTCAATTTTTACCCCCGTGGGATATATATTCTACCCACACACATTTGGAACACTCCTGGGGTACCCTCACACATATTATTCCCTCATTTAGTGGATATTTTCACAAAAAAGATAAATTTTCAAAAATCCAGAAAATTGGCTGAAAACGACTAAATATCAAGGACTCAATGGGAGAATCGCTCTGGAACTGAAATCGGAATGCTCATTGACATTTCCCCTATCTGAAAGTCTGATAAACACCGGAAAAATGACTAAGTCCCAAAAAATTTTTTTTCAACTTTTTTCAATTTTACCCCCGTGGAATATATATTCTACCCACACACATTTGGAACTCTCCTGGGGTACCCTCACACATATTATTCCCTCCTTTAGTGGATATTTTCACAAAAAAG
Source organism: Phyllobates terribilis (assembly GCF_046119375.1). Classification (NCBI taxonomy): domain Eukaryota; kingdom Metazoa; phylum Chordata; class Amphibia; order Anura; family Dendrobatidae; genus Phyllobates; species Phyllobates terribilis. The sequence goes on along the minus strand of NW_027362772.1, from coordinate 188,642,589 downwards.
TGAAATTTTCAAAAATTCAAAATATTGGCTGACAACGACTAAATATCAAGGACTCATTGGGCGAATCGCTCTGGAACTGAAATCGAAACGCTCACTGACATTTGCCCTATCTGAAAGGCTGATAAACGCCGGAAAAATGACTAAGTCCAAAAAAAAATTTTTTTCAACTTTTTTAAATTTTTCCCCCGTGGGATATATATTCTACCCACACACATTTGGAACTCTCCTGGGGTACCCTCACACATATTATTCCCTCATTTAGTGGATATTTTCACAAAAAAGTGAAATTTTCAAAAATCCAGAAAATTGGCTGAAAACGACTAAATATCAAGGACTCATTGGGCGAATCGCTCTGGAACTGAAATTGGAATGCTTACTGACATTTCCCCTATCTGAAAGTCTGATAAACGCCGGAAAAATGACTAAGTCCAAAAAAAAATTTTTTTTACCTTTTTTCAATTTTACCCCCGTGTGATATATATTCTACCCACACACATTTGGAACTCTCATGGGGTACCCTCACACATATTATTCCCTCATTTAGTGGATATTTTCACAAAAAAGTGAAATTTTCAAAAATCCAGAAAATTGGCTGAAAACGACTAAATATCAAGGACTCATTGGGTGAATCGCTCTGGTTCTGAAATCGAAACGCTCACTGACATTTGCCCTATCTGAAAGTCTGATAAACGCCGGAAAAATGACAAAGTTAAAAAAAAATTTTTTTCAACTTTTTTCAATTTTACCCCCGTAGGATATATATTCTACCCACACACATTTGGACCTCTCCTGGGGTACCCTCACATGTATTATTCCCTCATTTAGTGGATATTTTCACAAAAAAGTGAAATTTTCAAAAATCGAGAAAATTGGCTGAAAACGACTAAATATCAAGGACTCAATGGGCGAATCGTTCTGGAACTGAAATCGGAATGCTCATTGACATTTCCCCTATCTTAAAATCTGATAGACGCCCGAAAAATGGCTAAGTCCAAAAAAAAGTTTTTTAAACTTTTTTCAATTTTACCCCTGTGGGATATATATTCTACCCACACACATTTGGAACACTCCTGGGGTACCCTCACACATATTATTCCCTCATTTAGTGGATATTTTCACAAAAAAGTGAAATTTTCAAAAATCCAGAAAATTGGCTGAAAACGACTAAATATCAAGGACTCATTGGGCGAATCGCTCTGGAACTGAAATTGGAACGCTTACTGACATTTCCCCTATCTGAAAGTCCGATAAACGCCGGAAAAATGACTAAGTCCAAAAAAAAATTTTTTTCAACTTTTTTCAATTTTACCCCCGTGGGATATATATTCTACCCACACACATTTGGAACTCTCCTGGGGTACCCTGACACATATTATTCCCTCATTTAGTGGATATTTTCACAAAAAAGTGAAATTTTCAAAAATTCAAAATATTGGCTGAAAACGACTAAATATCAAGGACTCATTGGGCGAATCGCTCTGGAACTGAAATCGGAATGCTCACTGACATTTGCCCTATCTGAAAGTCTGATAAACGCCGGAAAAATGGCTAAGTCCAAAAAAAAAATTTTTTCAACTTTTTTCAATTTTACCCCCGTGGGATATATATTCTACCCACACACATTTGGAACTCTCCTGGGGTACCCTCACACATATTATTCCCTCATTTAGTGGATATTTTCACAAAAAAGTGAAATTTTCAAAAATTCAAAATATTGGCTGAAAACGACTAAATATCAAGGACTCATTGTGCGAATCGCTCTGGAACTGAAATCGGAATGCTCACTGACATTTGCCCTATCTGAAAGTCTGATAAACGCCGGAAAAATGGCTAAGTCTAAAAAAAAATGTTTTAAACTTTTTTCAATTTTACCCCCGTGGGATATATATTCTACCCACACACATTTGGAACACTACTGGGGTACCCTCACACATATTATTCCCTCATTTAGTGGATATTTTCACAAAAAAGTGAAATTTTCAAAAATCCAGAAAATTGGCTGAAAAGGTCTAAATACCAAGGACTCAATGGGCAAATCGCTCTGGAACTGAAATCGGAATGCTCACTGACATTTCCCCTATCTGAAAGTCTGATAAACGTTGGAAAAATGACTAAGTCCAAAAAAAATTTTTTTTCAACTTTTTTCTATTTTACCCCCGTGGGATATATATTCTACCCACACACATTTGGAACTCTCCTGGGGTACCCTCACACATATTATTCCCTCATTTAGTGGATATTTTCACAAAAAAGATAAATTTTCAAAAATCCAGAAAATTGGCTGAAAACGACTAAATATCAAGGACTCATTGGGCGAATCGCTCTGGAACTGAAATTGGAATGCTTACTGACATTTCCCCTATCTGAAAGTCTGATAAACGCCGGAAAAATGACTAAGTACAAAAAAATTTTTTTTAAACTTTTTTCAATTTTACCCCCGTGGGATATATATTCTACCCACACACATTTGGAACTCTCATGGGGTACCCTCACACATATTATTCCCTCATTTAGTGGATATTTTCACAAAAAAGTGAAATTTTCAAAAATCCAGAAAATTGGCTGAAAACGAATAAATATCAAGGACTCATTGGGCGAATCGCTCTGGAACTGAAATCGGATCCCTCACTGACATTTGCACTATCTGAAAGTCTGATAAACGCCAGAAAAATGACAAAGTTCAAAAAAATTTTTTTCAACTTTTTTCAATTTTACCCCCGTAGGATATATATTCTACCCACACACATTTGGAACTCCCCTGGGGTACCCTCACACATATTATTCCCTCATTTAGTGGATATTTTCAGAAAAAGTGAAATTTTCAAAAATCCAGAAAATTGGCTGAAAACGACTAAATATCAAGGACTCAATGGGAGAATCGCTCTGGAGCTGAAATCGGAATACTCATTGACATTTCCCCTATCTGAAAGTCTGATAAACGCCGGAAAAATGACTAAGTCCAAAAAAAATTTTTTTCAACTTTTTTCAATTTTACCCCCGTAGGATATATATTCTACCCAAACACATTTGGAACTCTCCTGGGGTACCCTCACACATATTATTCCCTCATTTGGTGGATATTTTCACAAAAAAGTTAAATTTTCAAAAATCCAGAAAATTGGCTAAAAACGACTAAATATCAAGGACTCATTGGGCGAATCGCTCTGGAACTGAAATCAGAATGCTCACTGACATTTTCCCTATCTGAAAGTCTGATAAACGCTGGAAAAATGACTAAGTCCAAAAAAATAAATTTTTCAACTTTTTTCAATTTTACCCCGTGGGATATATATTCTACCCACACACATTTGGAACTCTCCTGGGGAACCCTCACAAATATTATTCCCTCATTTAGTGGATATTTTCACAAAAAAGTGAAATTTTCAAAAATCCAGAAAATTGGCTGAAAACGACTAAATATCAAGGACTCATTGGGGGTATCGCTCCGGAACTGAAATCAGAACGCTCACTGACATTTTCCCTATCTGAAAGTCTTGATAAACGCCGGAAAAATGACTAATTCCAAAAAAAAATTTTTTTTAACTTTTTTCAATTTTACCCCGTGGGATATATATTCTACCCACACACATTTGGAACTCTCCTGGGGTACCCTCACACATATTATTCCCTTATTTAGTGGATATTTTCACAGAAAAGTGAAATTTTCAAAAATCCAAAATATTGGCTGAAAACGACTAAATATCAAGGACTCATTGGACGAATCGCTCTGGAACTGAAATCGGAATGCTCACTGACATTTCCCCTATCTGAAAGTCTGATATACGCCGGAAAAATGACTAAGTCCAAAAAAATAAATTTTTCAACTTTTTTCAATTTTACCCCCGTGGGATATATATTCTACCCACACACATTTGGAACTCTCCTGGGGTACCCTCACACATATTATTCCCTCATTTAGTGGATATTTTCACAAAAAAGTGAAATTTTCAAAAATCCAGAAAATTGGCTGAAAACGACTAAATATCAAGGACTCATTGGACGAATCGCTCTGGAACTGAAATAGGAACGCTCACTGACATTTTCCCTATCTGAAAGTCTGATAAACGCCAGAAAAATGACTAAGTCCAAAAAAAATAATTTTTTCAACTTTTTAAATTTTACCCCCGTGGGATATATATTCTACCCACACACATTTGGACCTCTCCTGGGGTACCCTCACACATATTATTCCCTCATTTAGTGGATATTTTCACAAAAAAGTGAAATTTTCAAAAATCCAGAAAAGTGGCTGAAAACGAATAAATATCAAGGACTCATTGGGCGAATCGCTCTGGAACTGAAATCAGAACGCTCACTGACATTTTCCCTATCTGAAAGTCTGATAAACGCCGGAAAAATGACTAAGTCCAAAAAAAATAATTTTTTCAACTTTTTAAATTTTACCCCCGTGGGATATATATTCTACCCACACACATTTGGACCTCTCCTGGGGTACCCTCACACATATTATTCCCTCATTTAGTGGATATTTTCACAAAAAAGTGAAATTTTCAAAAATCCAGAAAATTGGCTGAAAACGACTAAATATCAAGGACTCATTGGACGAATCGCTCTGGAACTGAAATCGGAACGCTCACTGACATTTCCCCTATCTGAAAATCTGATAAACGCCGGAAAAATGACTAAGTCCAAAAAAATTTTTTTTAAACTTTTTTCAATTTTACCCCCGTGGGATATATATTCTACCCACACACATTTGGAACTCTCCTGGGGTACCCTCACACATATTATTCCCTCATTTAGTGGATATTTTCACAGAAAAGTGAAATTTTCAAAAATCCAAAATATTGGCTGAAAACGACTAAATATCAAGGACTCATTGGGCGACTCGCTCTGGAACTGAAATCGGAACGCTCACTGACATTTCCCCTATCTGAAAGTCTGATAAACGCCGGAAAAATGACTAAGTCGAAAAAAAATAATTTTTTCAACTTTTTTCAATTTTACCCCCGTGGGATATATATTCTACCCACACACATTTGGAACTCTCCTGGGGTACCCTCACACATATTATTACCTCATTTAGTGGATATTTTCACAAAAAAGTGAAATTTCAAAAATCCAGAAAATTGGCTGAAAACGACTAAATATCAAGGACTCATTGGGCGAATCGCTCTGGAACTGAAATCGGAACGCTCACTGACATTTCCCCTATCTGAAAGTCTGATATACGCCGGAAAAATGACTAAGTCCAAAAAAAATTTTTTTCAACTTTTTTCAATTTTACCCCCGTAGGATATATATTCTACCCAAACACATTTGGAACTCTCCTGGGGTACCCTCACACATATTATTCCCTCATTTGGTGGATATTTTCACAAAAAAGTTAAATTTTCAAAAATCCAGAAAATTGGCTAAAAACGACTAAATATCAAGGACTCATTGGGCGAATCGCTCTGGAACTGAAATCAGAATGCTCACTGACATTTTCCCTATCTGAAAGTCTGATAAACGCTGGAAAAATGACTAAGTCCAAAAAAATAAATTTTTCAACTTTTTTCAATTTTACCCCGTGGGATATATATTCTACCCACACACATTTGGAACTCTCCTGGGGAACCCTCACAAATATTATTCCCTCATTTAGTGGATATTTTCACAAAAAAGTGAAATTTTCAAAAATCCAGAAAATTGGCTGAAAACGACTAAATATCAAGGACTCATTGGGGGTATCGCTCCGGAACTGAAATCAGAACGCTCACTGACATTTTCCCTATCTGAAAGTCTTGATAAACGCCGGAAAAATGACTAATTCCAAAAAAAAATTTTTTTTAACTTTTTTCAATTTTACCCCGTGGGATATATATTCTACCCACACACATTTGGAACTCTCCTGGGGTACCCTCACACATATTATTCCCTTATTTAGTGGATATTTTCACAGAAAAGTGAAATTTTCAAAAATCCAAAATATTGGCTGAAAACGACTAAATATCAAGGACTCATTGGACGAATCGCTCTGGAACTGAAATCGGAATGCTCACTGACATTTCCCCTATCTGAAAGTCTGATATACGCCGGAAAAATGACTAAGTCCAAAAAAATAAATTTTTCAACTTTTTTCAATTTTACCCCCGTGGGATATATATTCTACCCACACACATTTGGAACTCTCCTGGGGTACCCTCACACATATTATTCCCTCATTTAGTGGATATTTTCACAAAAAAGTGAAATTTTCAAAAATCCAGAAAATTGGCTGAAAACGACTAAATATCAAGGACTCATTGGACGAATCGCTCTGGAACTGAAATCGGAACGCTCACTGACATTTTCCCTATCTGAAAGTCTGATAAACGCCAGAAAAATGACTAAGTCCAAAAAAAATAATTGTTTCAACTTTTTAAATTTTACCCCCGTGGGATATATATTCTACCCACACACATTTGGACCTCTCCTGGGGTACCCTCACACATATTATTCCCTCATTTAGTGGATATTTTCACAAAAAAGTGAAATTTTCAAAAATCCAGAAAAGTGGCTGAAAACGAATAAATATCAAGGACTCATTGGGCGAATCGCTCTGGAACTGAAATCAGAACGCTCACTGACATTTTCCCTATCTGAAAGTCTGATAAACGCCGGAAAAATGACTAAGTCCAAAAAAAATAATTTTTTCAACTTTTTAAATTTTACCCCCGTGGGATATATATTCTACCCACACACATTTGGACCTCTCCTGGGGTACCCTCACACATATTATTCCCTCATTTAGTGGATATTTTCACAAAAAAGTGAAATTTTCAAAAATCCAGAAAATTGGCTGAAAACGACTAAATATCAAGGACTCATTGGACGAATCGCTCTGGAACTGAAATCGGAACGCTCACTGACATTTCCCCTATCTGAAAATCTGATAAACGCCGGAAAAATGACTAAGTCCAAAAAAATTTTTTTTAAACTTTTTTCAATTTTACCCCCGTGGGATATATATTCTACCCACACACATTTGGAACTCTCCTGGGGTACCCTCACACATATTATTCCCTCATTTAGTGGATATTTTCACAGAAAAGTGAAATTTTCAAAAATCCAAAATATTGGCTGAAAACGACTAAATATCAAGGACTCATTGGGCGACTCGCTCTGGAACTGAAATCGGAACGCTCACTGACATTTCCCCTATCTGAAAGTCTGATAAACGCCGGAAAAATGACTAAGTCGAAAAAAAATAATTTTTTCAACTTTTTTCAATTTTACCCCCGTGGGATATATATTCTACCCACACACATTTGGAACTCTCCTGGGGTACCCTCACACATATTATTACCTCATTTAGTGGATATTTTCACAAAAAAGTGAAATTTCAAAAATCCAGAAAATTGGCTGAAAACGACTAAATATCAAGGACTCATTGGGCGAATCACTCTGGAACTGAAATCGGAACGCTCACTGACATTTCCCCTATCTGAAAGTCTGATATACGCCGGAAAAATGACTAAGTCCAAAAAAAATTTTTTTCAACTTTTTTCAATTTTACCCCCGTAGGATATATATTCTACCCAAACACATTTGGAACTCTCCTGGGGTACCCTCACACATATTATTCCCTCATTTGGTGGATATTTTCACAAAAAAGTTAAATTTTCAAAAATCCAGAAAATTGGCTAAAAACGACTAAATATCAAGGACTCATTGGGCGAATCGCTCTGGAACTGAAATCAGAATGCTCACTGACATTTTCCCTATCTGAAAGTCTGATAAACGCTGGAAAAATGACTAAGTCCAAAAAAATAAATTTTTCAACTTTTTTCAATTTTACCCCGTGGGATATATATTCTACCCACACACATTTGGAACTCTCCTGGGGAACCCTCACAAATATTATTCCCTCATTTAGTGGATATTTTCACAAAAAAGTGAAATTTTCAAAAATCCAGAAAATTGGCTGAAAACGACTAAATATCAAGGACTCATTGGGGGTATCGCTCCGGAACTGAAATCAGAACGCTCACTGACATTTTCCCTATCTGAAAGTCTTGATAAACGCCGGAAAAATGACTAATTCCAAAAAAAAATTTTTTTTAACTTTTTTCAATTTTACCCCGTGGGATATATATTCTACCCACACACATTTGGAACTCTCCTGGGGTACCCTCACACATATTATTCCCTTATTTAGTGGATATTTTCACAGAAAAGTGAAATTTTCAAAAATCCAAAATATTGGCTGAAAACGACTAAATATCAAGGACTCATTGGACGAATCGCTCTGGAACTGAAATCGGAATGCTCACTGACATTTCCCCTATCTGAAAGTCTGATATACGCCGGAAAAATGACTAAGTCCAAAAAAAATAATTTTTTCAACTTTTTAAATTTTACCCCCGTGGGATATATATTCTACCCACACACATTTGGACCTCTCCTGGGGTACCCTCACACATATTATTCCCTCATTTAGTGGATATTTTCACAAAAAAGTGAAATTTTCAAAAATCCAGAAAAGTGGCTGAAAACGAATAAATATCAAGGACTCATTGGGCGAATCGCTCTGGAACTGAAATCAGAACGCTCACTGACATTTTCCCTATCTGAAAGTCTGATAAACGCCGGAAAAATGACTAAGTCCAAAAAAAATAATTTTTTCAACTTTTTAAATTTTACCCCCGTGGGATATATATTCTACCCACACACATTTGGACCTCTCCTGGGGTACCCTCACACATATTATTCCCTCATTTAGTGGATATTTTCACAAAAAAGTGAAATTTTCAAAAATCCAGAAAATTGGCTGAAAACGACTAAATATCAAGGACTCATTGGACGAATCGCTCTGGAACTGAAATCGGAACGCTCACTGACATTTCCCCTATCTGAAAATCTGATAAACGCCGGAAAAATGACTAAGTCCAAAAAAATTTTTTTTAAACTTTTTTCAATTTTACCCCCGTGGGATATATATTCTACCCACACACATTTGGAACTCTCCTGGGGTACCCTCACACATATTATTCCCTCATTTAGTGGATATTTTCACAGAAAAGTGAAATTTTCAAAAATCCAAAATATTGGCTGAAAACGACTAAATATCAAGGACTCATTGGGCGACTCGCTCTGGAACTGAAATCGGAACGCTCACTGACATTTCCCCTATCTGAAAGTCTGATAAACGCCGGAAAAATGACTAAGTCGAAAAAAAATAATTTTTTCAACTTTTTTCAATTTTACCCCCGTGGGATATATATTCTACCCACACACATTTGGAACTCTCCTGGGGTACCCTCACACATATTATTACCTCATTTAGTGGATATTTTCACAAAAAAGTGAAATTTTCAAAAATCCAGAAAATTGGCTGAAGACGACTAAATATCAAGGACTCATTGGGCGAATCTCTCTGGAACTGAAATCGGAACGCTCACTGACATTTTCCCTATCTGAAAGTCTGATAAACGCCGAAAAATGACTAAGTCCAAAAAAATTATTTTTTCAACTTTTTTCAATTTTACCCCCGTGGGATATATATTCTACCCACACACATTTGGAACTCTCCTGGGGTACCCTCACACATATTATTCCCTCATTTAGTGGATATTTTCACAAAAAAGTGAAATTTCAAAAATCCAGAAAATTGGCTGAAAACGACTAAATATCAAGGACTCATTGGGCGAATCACTCTGGAACTGAAATCGGAACGCTCACTGACATTTCCCCTATCTGAAAGTCTGATATACGCCGGAAAAATGACTAAGTCCAAAAAAAATTTTTTTCAACTTTTTTCAATTTTACCCCCGTGGGATATATATTCTACCCACACACATTTGGAACTCTCCTGGGGTACCCTCACACATATTATTCCCTCATTTAGTGGATATTTTCACAAAAAAGTGAAATTTTCAAAAATCCAGAAAATTGGCTGAAAACGACTAAATATCAATGACTCATTGGGCGAATCGCTCTGGAACTGAAATCGGAATGCTCACTGACATTTCCCCTATCTGAAAGTCTGATAAACGCTGGAAAAATGACTGAGTCCAAAAAAATAAATTTTTCAACTTTTTTCAATTTTACCCCGTGGGATATATATTCTACCCACACACATTTGGAACTCTCCTGGGGTACCCTCACAAATATTATTCCCTCATTTAGTGGATATTTTCACAGAAAAGTGAAATTTTCAAAAATCCAGAAAATTGGCTGAAAACGACTAAATATCAAGGACTCATTGGGCGAATCGCTCTGGAACTGAAATCGGAACGCTCACTGACATTTTCCCTATCTGAAAGTCTGATAAACGGCGGAAAAATGACTAAGTCCAAAAAAAAATAATTTTTTCAACTTTTTTAAATTTTACCCCCGTGGGATATATATTCTACCCACACACATTTGGAACTCTCCTGGGGTACCCTCACACATATTATTCCCTCATTTAGTGGATATTTTCACAAAAAAGTGAAAATTTCAAAAATCCAGTAAATTGGCTGAAAACGAATAAATATCAAGGACTCATTGGGCGTATCGCTCCGGAACTGAAATCAGAACGCTCACTGACATTTTCCCTATCTGAAAGTCTGATAAACGCCGGAAAAATGACTAAGTCCAAAAAAATAAATTTTTCAACTTTTTTCAATTTTACCCCTTGGGATATATATTCTACCCACACACATTTGGAACTCTCCTGGGGTACCCTCACACATATTATTCCCTCATTTAGTGGATATTTTCACAGAAAAGTGAAATTTTCAAAAATCCAGAAAATTGGCTGAAAACGACTAAATATCAATGACTCATTGGGCGAATCGCTCTGGAACTGAAATCGGAATGCTCACTGACATTTCCCCTATCTGAAAGTCTGATAAGCGCTGGAAAAATGACTGAGTCCAAAAAAATAAATTTTTCAACTTTTTTCAATTTTACCCCGTGGGGTATATATTCTACCCACACACATTTGGAACTCTCCTGGGGTACCCTCACAAATATTATTCCCTCATTTAGTGGATATTTTCACAAAAAAGTGAAAATTTCAAAAATCCAGAAAATTGGCTGAAAACGAATAAATATCAAGGACTCATTGGGCGTATCGCTCCGGAACTGAAATCAGAACGCTCACTGACATTTTCCCTATCTGAAAGTCTTGATAAACGCCGGAAAAATGACTAAGTCCAAAAAAAATTTTTTTCAACTTTTTTCAATTTTACCCCCGTGGGATATATATTCTACCCACACACATTTGGAACTCTCCTGGGGTATCCTCACACATATTATTCCCTCATTTAGTGGATATTTTCACAAAAAAGTGAAATTTTCAAAAATCCAGAAAATTGGCTAAAAACGACTAAATATCAAGGACTCATTGGGCGAATCGCTCTGGAACTGAAATCGGAACGCTCACTGACATTTCCCCTATCTGAAAGTCTGATAAACGCCGGAAAAATGACTAAGTCCAAAAAAATAAATTTTTCAACTTTTTTCAATTTTACCCCTTGGGATATATATTCTACCCACACACATTTGGAACTCTCCTGGGGTACCCTCACACATATTATTCCCTCATTTAGTGGATATTTTCACAAAAAAGTGAAATTTTCAAAAATCCAGAAAATTGGCTGAAAACGACTAAATATCAAGGACTCATTGGGCGAATCGCTCTGGAACTGAAATCGGAACGCTCACTGACATTTCCCCTATCTGAAAGTCTGATAAACGCCGGAAAAATGACTAAGTCCAAAAAAATAAATTTTTCAACTTTTTTCAATTTTACCCCTTGGGATATATATTCTACCCACACACATTTGGAACTCTCCTGGGGTACCCTCACACATATTATTCCCTCATTTAGTGGATATTTTCACAAAAAAGATAAATTTTCAAAAATCCAGAAAATTGGCTGAAAACGACTAAATATCAAGGACTCATTGGGCGAATCGCTCTGGAACTGAAATTGGAATGCTTACTGACATTTCCCCTATCTGAAAGTCTGATAAACGCCGGAAAAATGACTAAGTACAAAAAAATTTTTTTTTAAACTTTTTTCAATTTTACCCCCGTGGGATATATATTCTACCCACACACATTTGGAACTCTCATGGGGTACCCTCACACATATTATTCCCTCATTTAGTGGATATTTTCACAAAAAAGTGAAATTTTCAAAAATCCAGAAAATTGGCTGAAAACGAATAAATATCAAGGACTCATTGGGCGAATCGCTCTGGAACTGAAATCGGATCCCTCACTGACATTTGCACTATCTGAAAGTCTGATAAACGCCAGAAAAATGACAAAGTTCAAAAAAAAATTTTTCAACTTTTTTCAATTTTACCCCCGTAGGATATATATTCTACCCACACACATTTGGAACTCTCCTGGGGTACCCTCACACATATTATTCCCTCATTTAGTGGATATTTTCAGAAAAAGTGAAATTTTCAAAAATCCAGAAAATTGGCTGAAAACGACTAAATATCAAGGACTCAATGGGAGAATCGCTCTGGAGCTGAAATCGGAATGCTCACTGACATTTCCCCTATCTGAAAGTCTGATATACGCCGGAAAAATGACTAAGTCCAAAAAAATAAATTTTTCAACTTTTTTCAATTTTACCCCCGTGGGATATATATTCTACCCACACACATTTGGAACTCTCCTGGGGTACCCTCACACATATTATTCCCTCATTTAGTGGATATTTTCACAAAAAAGTGAAATTTTCAAAAATCCAGAAAATTGGCTGAAAACGACTAAATATCAAGGACTCATTGGACGAATCGCTCTGGAACTGAAATCAGAACGCTCACTGACATTTTCCCTATCTGAAAGTCTGATAAACGCCGGAAAAATGACTAAGTCCAAAAAAAATAATTTTTTCAACTTTTTAAATTTTACCCCCGTGGGATATATATTCTACCCACACACATTTGGACCTCTCCTGGGGTACCCTCACACATATTATTCCCTCATTTAGTGGATATTTTCACAAAAAAGTGAAATTTTCAAAAATCCAGAAAATTGGCTGAAAACGACTAAATATCAAGGACTCATTGGACGAATCGCTCTGGAACTGAAATCGGAACGCTCACTGACATTTCCCCTATCTGAAAATCTGATAAACGCCGGAAAAATGACTAAGTCCAAAAAAATTTTTTTTAAACTTTTTTCAATTTTACCCCCGTGGGATATATATTCTACCCACACACATTTGGAACTCTCCTGGGGTACCCTCACACATATTATTCCCTCATTTAGTGGATATTTTCACAGAAAAGTGAAATTTTCAAAAATCCAAAATATTGGCTGAAAACGACTAAATATCAAGGACTCATTGGGCGACTCGCTCTGGAACTGAAATCGGAACGCTCACTGACATTTCCCCTATCTGAAAGTCTGATAAACGCCGGAAAAATGACTAAGTCGAAAAAAAATAATTTTTTCAACTTTTTTCAATTTTACCCCCGTGGGATATATATTCTACCCACACACATTTGGAACTCTCCTGGGGTACCCTCACACATATTATTACCTCATTTAGTGGATATTTTCACAGAAAAGTGAAATTTTCAAAAATTCAGAAAATTGGCTGAAAACGACTAAATATCAATGACTCATTGGGCAAATCGCTCTGGAACTGAAATCGGAATGCTCACTGACATTTCCCCTATCTGAAAGTCTGATAAACGCTGGAAAAATGACTGAGTCCAAAAAAATAAATTTTTCAACTTTTTTCAATTTTACCCCGTGGGATATATATTCTACCCACACACATTTGGAACTCTCCTGGGGTACCCTCACAAATATTATTCCCTCATTTAGTGGATATTTTCACAAAAAAGTGAAAATTTCAAAAATCCAGAAAATTGGCTGAAAATGAATAAATATCAAGGACTCATTGGGCGTATCGCTCCGGAACTGAAATCAGAATGCTCACTGACATTTTCCCTATCTGAAAGTCTTGATAAACGCCGGAAAAATGACTAAGTCCAAAAAAAATTTTTTTCAACTTTTTTCAATTTTACCCCCGTGGGATATATATTCTACCCACACACATTTGGAACTCTCCTGGGGTATCCTCACACATATTATTCCCTCATTTAGTGGATATTTTCACAAAAAAGTGAAATTTTCAAAAATCCAGAAAATTGGCTGAAAACGACTAAATATCAAGGACTCATTGGGCGAATCGCTCTGGAACTGAAATCGGAACGCTCACTGACATTTTCCCTATCTGAAAGTCTGATAAACGGCGGAAAAATGACTAAGTCCAAAAAAAAATAATTTTTTCAACTTTTTTAAATTTTACCCCCGTGGGATATATATTCTACCCACACACATTTGGAACTCTCCTGGGGTACCCTCACACATATTATTCCCTCATTTAGTGGATATTTTCACAGAAAAGTGAAATTTTCAAAAATCCAAAATATTGGCTGAAAACGACTAAATATCAAGGACTCATTGGGCGAATCGCTCTGGAACTGAAATCGGAACACTCACTGACATTTCCCCTATCTGAAAGTCTGATAAACGCCGGAAAAATGACTAAGTCCAAAAAAAATAATTTTTTCAACTTTTTTCAATTTTACCCCCGTGGGATATATATTCTACCCACACACATTTGGAACTCTCCTGGGGTACCCTCACACATATTATTACCTCATTTAGTGGATATTTTCACAAAAAAGTGAAATTTTCAAAAATCCAGAAAATTGGCTGAAGACGACTAAATATCAAGGACTCATTGGGCGAATCTCTCTGGAACTGAAATCGGAACGCTCACTGACATTTCCCCTATCTGAAAGTCTGATATACGCCGGAAAAATGACTAAGTCCAAAAAAAATTTTTTTCAACTTTTTTCAATTTTACCCCCGTGGGATATATATTCTACCCACACACATTTGGAACTCTCCTGGGGTACCCTCACACATATTATTCCCTCATTTAGTGGATATTTTCACAAAAAAGTGAAATTTTCAAAAATCCAGAAAATTGGCTGAAAACGACTAAATATCAAGGACTCATTGGGCGAATCACTCTGGAACTGAAATCGGAACGCTCACTGACATTTCCCCTATCTGAAAGTCTGATATACGCCGGAAAAATGACTAAGTCCCAAAAAAATTTTTTTCAACTTTTTTCAATTTTACCCCCGTGGGATATATATTCTACCCACACACATTTGGAACTCTCCTGGGGTATCCTCACACATATTATTCCCTCATTTAGTGGATATTTTCACAAAAAAGTGAAATTTTCAAAAATCCAGAAAATTGGCTGAAAACGACTAAATATCAAGGACTCATTGGGCGAATCGCTCTGGAACTGAAATCAGAACGCTCACTGACATTTCCCTATCTGAAAGTCTGATAAACGCCGGAAAAATGACTAAGTCCAAAAAAATAAATTTTTCAACTTTTTTCAATTTTACCCCTTGGGATATATATTCTACCCACACACATTTGGAACTCTCCTGGGGTACCCTCACACATATTATTCCCTCATTTAGTGGATATTTTCACAAAAAAGTGAAATTTTCAAAAATCCAGAAAATTGGCTGAAAACGACTTAATATCAAGGACTCATTGGACGAATCGCTCTGGAACTGAAATCGGAACGCTCACTGACATTTCCCCTATCTGAAAGTCTGATAAACGCCGGAAAAATGACTAAGTCCAAAAAAACTTTTTTTAAACTTTTTTCAATTTTACTACCGTGGGATATATATTCTACCCACACACATTTGGAACTCTCCTGGGGTACCCTCACACATATTATTCCCTCATTTAGTGGATATTTTCACAGAAAAGTGAAATTTTCAAAAATCCAAAATATTGGCTGAAAACGACTAAATATCAAGGACTCATTGGGCGAATCGCTCTGGAACTGAAATCGGAACGCTCACTGACATTTCCCCTATCTGAAAGTCTGATAAACGCCGGAAAAATGACTAAGTCCAAAAAAAATAATTTTTTCAACTTTTTTCAATTTTACCCCCGTGGGATATATATTCTACCCACACACATTTGGAACTCTCCTGGGGTACCCTCACACATATTATTACCTCATTTAGTGGATATTTTCACAAAAAAGTGAAATTTTCAAAAATCCAGAAAATTGGCTGAAGACGACTAAATATCAAGGACTCATTGGGCGAATCTCTCTGGAACTGAAATCGGAACGCTCACTGACATTTTCCCTATCTGAAAGTCTGATAAACGCCGAAAAATGACTAAGTCCAAAAAAATTATTTTTTCAACTTTTTTCAATTTTACCCCCGTGGGATATATATTCTACCCACACACATTTGGAACTCTCCTGGGGTACCCTCACACATATTATTCCCTCATTTAGTGGATATTTTCACAAAAAAGTGAAATTTTCAAAAATCCAGAAAATTGGCTGAAAACGACTAAATATCAAGGACTCATTGGGCGAATCACTCTGGAACTGAAATCGGAACGCTCACTGACATTTCCCCTATCTGAAAGTCTGATATACGCCGGAAAAATGACTAAGTCCAAAAAAAATTTTTTTCAACTTTTTTCAATTTTACCCCCGTGGGATATATATTCTACCCACACACATTTGGAACTCTCCTGGGGTACCCTCACACATATTATTCCCTCATTTAGGGGATATTTTCACAAAAAAGTGAAATTTTCAAAAATCCAGAAAATTGGCTGAAAACGACTAAATATCAAGGACTCATTGGGCGAATCGCTCTGGAACTGAAATCAGAACGCTCACTGACATTTCCCCTATCTGAAAGTCTGATAAACGCCGGAAAAATGACTAAGTCCAAAAAAAATAATTTTTTCAACTTTTTTCAATTTTACCCCCGTGGGATATATATTCTACCCACACACATTTGGAACTCTCCTGGGGTACCCTCACACATATTATTACCTCATTTAGTGGATATTTTCACAAAAAAGTGAAATTTTCAAAAATCCAGAAAATTGGCTGAAGACGACTAAATATCAAGGACTCATTGGGCGAATCTCTCTGGAACTGAAATCGGAACGCTCACTGACATTTCCCCTATCTGAAAGTCTGATATACGCCGGAAAAATGACTAAGTCCAAAAAAAATTTTTTTCAACTTTTTTCAATTTTACCCCCGTGGGATATATATTCTACCCACACACATTTGGAACTCTCCTGGGGTACCCTCACACATATTATTCCCTCATTTAGTGGATATTTTCACAAAAAAGTGAAATTTTCAAAAATCCAGAAAATTGGCTGAAAACGACTAAATATCAAGGACTCATTGGGCGAATCACTCTGGAACTGAAATCGGAACGCTCACTGACATTTCCCCTATCTGAAAGTCTGATATACGCCGGAAAAATGACTAAGTCCCAAAAAAATTTTTTTCAACTTTTTTCAATTTTACCCCCGTGGGATATATATTCTACCCACACACATTTGGAACTCTCCTGGGGTATCCTCACACATATTATTCCCTCATTTAGTGGATATTTTCACAAAAAAGTGAAATTTTCAAAAATCCAGAAAATTGGCTGAAAACGACTAAATATCAAGGACTCATTGGGCGAATCGCTCTGGAACTGAAATCAGAACGCTCACTGACATTTCCCTATCTGAAAGTCTGATAAACGCCGGAAAAATGACTAAGTCCAAAAAAATAAATTTTTCAACTTTTTTCAATTTTACCCCTTGGGATATATATTCTACCCACACACATTTGGAACTCTCCTGGGGTACCCTCACACATATTATTCCCTCATTTAGTGGATATTTTCACAAAAAAGTGAAATTTTCAAAAATCCAGAAAATTGGCTGAAAACGACTTAATATCAAGGACTCATTGGACGAATCGCTCTGGAACTGAAATCGGAACGCTCACTGACATTTCCCCTATCTGAAAGTCTGATAAACGCCGGAAAAATGACTAAGTCCAAAAAAACTTTTTTTAAACTTTTTTCAATTTTACTACCGTGGGATATATATTCTACCCACACACATTTGGAACTCTCCTGGGGTACCCTCACACATATTATTCCCTCATTTAGTGGATATTTTCACAGAAAAGTGAAATTTTCAAAAATCCAAAATATTGGCTGAAAACGACTAAATATCAAGGACTCATTGGGCGAATCGCTCTGGAACTGAAATCGGAACGCTCACTGACATTTCCCCTATCTGAAAGTCTGATAAACGCCGGAAAAATGACTAAGTCCAAAAAAAATAATTTTTTCAACTTTTTTCAATTTTACCCCCGTGGGATATATATTCTACCCACACACATTTGGAACTCTCCTGGGGTACCCTCACACATATTATTACCTCATTTAGTGGATATTTTCACAAAAAAGTGAAATTTTCAAAAATCCAGAAAATTGGCTGAAGACGACTAAATATCAAGGACTCATTGGGCGAATCTCTCTGGAACTGAAATCGGAACGCTCACTGACATTTTCCCTATCTGAAAGTCTGATAAACGCCGAAAAATGACTAAGTCCAAAAAAATTATTTTTTCAACTTTTTTCAATTTTACCCCCGTGGGATATATATTCTACCCACACACATTTGGAACTCTCCTGGGGTACCCTCACACATATTATTCCCTCATTTAGTGGATATTTTCACAAAAAAGTGAAATTTTCAAAAATCCAGAAAATTGGCTGAAAACGACTAAATATCAAGGACTCATTGGGCGAATCACTCTGGAACTGAAATCGGAACGCTCACTGACATTTCCCCTATCTGAAAGTCTGATATACGCCGGAAAAATGACTAAGTCCAAAAAAAATTTTTTTCAACTTTTTTCAATTTTACCCCCGTGGGATATATATTCTACCCACACACATTTGGAACTCTCCTGGGGTACCCTCACACATATTATTCCCTCATTTAGGGGATATTTTCACAAAAAAGTGAAATTTTCAAAAATCCAGAAAATTGGCTGAAAACGACTAAATATCAAGGACTCATTGGGCGAATCGCTCTGGAACTGAAATCAGAACGCTCACTGACATTTCCCCTATCTGAAAGTCTGATAAACGCCGGAAAAATGACTAAGTCCAAAAAAATAAATTTTTCAACTTTTTTCAATTTTACCCCTTGGGATATATATTCTACCCACACACATTTGGAACTCTCCTGGGGTACCCTCACACATATTATTCCCTCATTTAGTGGATATTTTCACAAAAAAGTGAAATTTTCAAAAATCCAGAAAATTGGCTGAAAACGACTTAATATCAAGGACTCATTGGACGAATCGCTCTGGAACTGAAATCGGAACGCTCACTGACATTTCCCCTATCTGAAAGTCTGATAAACGCCGGAAAAATGACTAAGTCCAAAAAAATTTTTTTTAAACTTTTTTCAATTTTACTACCGTGGGATATATATTCTACCCACACACATTTGGAACTCTCCTGGGGTACCCTCACACATATTATTCCCTCATTTAGTGGATATTTTCACAGAAAAGTGAAATTTTCAAAAATCCAAAATATTGGCTGAAAACGACTAAATATCAAGGACTCATTGGGCGAATCGCTCTGGAACTGAAATCGGAACGCACACTGACATTTCCCCTATCTGAAAGTCTGATAAACGCCGGAAAAATGACTAAGTCCAAAAAAAAATTTTTTCAACTTTTTTCAATTTTACCCCCGTGGGATATATATTCTACCCACACACATTTGGAACTCTCCTGGGGTATCCTCACACATATTATTCCCTCATTTAGTGGATATTTTCACAAAAAAGTGAAATTTTCAAAAATCCAGAAAATTGGCTGAAAACGACTAAATATCAAGGACTCATTGGGCGAATCGCTCTGGAACTGAAATCGGAACGCTCACTGACATTTCCCCTATCTGAAAGTCTGATAAACGCCGGAAAAATGACTAAGTCCAAAAAAATAAATTTTTCAACTTTTTTCAATTTTACCCCTTGGGATATATATTCTACCCACACACATTTGGAACTCTACTGGGGTACCCTCACACATATTATTCCCTCATTTAGTGGATATTTTCACAGAAAAGTGAAATTTTCAAAAATCCAGAAAATTGGCTGAAAACGACTAAATATCAAGGACTCATTGGGTGAATCGCTCTGGAACTGAAATCGGAATACTCACTGACATTTTCCCTATCTGAAAGTCTGATAAACGGCGGAAAAATGACTAAGTCCAAAAAAAAATAATTTTTTCAACTTTTTTAAATTTTACCCCCGTGGGATATATATTCTACCCACACACATTTGGAACTCTCCTGGGGTACCCTCACACATATTATTCCCTCATTTAGTGGATATTTTCACAAAAAAGTGAAATTTTCAAAAATCCAGAAAATTGGCTGAAAACGAATAAATATCAAGGACTCATTGGGCGTATCGTTCCGGAACTGAAATCAGAACGCTCACTGACATTTTCCCTATCTGAAAGTCTTGATAAACGCCGGAAAAATGACTAATTCCAAAAAAAAATTTTTTTTAACTTTTTTCAATTTTACCCCGTGGGATATATATTCTACCCACACACATTTGGAACTCTCCTGGGGTACCCTCACACATATTATTCCCTCATTTAGTGGATATTTTCACAGAAAAGTGAAATTTTCAAAAATCCAAAATATTGGCTGAAAACGACTAAATATCAAGGACTCATTGGGCGAATCGCTCTGGAACTGAAATCGGAATGCTCACTGACATTTCCCCTATCTGAAAGTCTGATATACGCCGGAAAAATGACTAAGTCCAAAAAAATAAATTTTTCAACTTTTTTCATTTTTACCCCCGTGGGATATATATTCTACCCACACACATTTGGAACTCTCCTGGGGTACCCTCACACATATTATTCCCTCATTTAGTGGATATTTTCACAAAAAAGTGAAATTTTCAAAAATCCAGAAAATTGGCTGAAAACGACTAAATATCAAGGACTCATTGGACGAATCGCTCTGGAACTGAAATCGGAACGCTCACTGACATTTCCCCTATCTGAAAGTCTGATAAACGCCGGAAAAATGACTAAGTCCAAAAAAATTTTTTTTAAACTTTTTTCAATTTTACCCCCGTGGGATACATATTCTATCCACACACATTTGGAACTCTCCTGGAGTACCCTCACACATATTATTCCCTCATTTAGTGGATATTTTCACAAAAAAGTGAAATTTTCAAAAATCCAGAAAAGTGGCTGAAAACGAATAAATATCAAGGACTCATTGGGCGAATCGCTCTGGAACTGAAATCAGAACGCTCACTGACATTTTCCCTATCTGAAAGTCTGATAAACGCCGGAAAAATGACTAAGTCCAAAAAAAATAATTTTTTCAACTTTTTAAATTTTACCCCCGTGGGATATATATTCTACCCACACACATTTGGAACTCTCCTGGGGTACCCTCACACATATTATTCCCTCATTTAGTGGATATTTTCACAGAAAAGTGAAATTTTCAAAAATCCAAAATATTGGCTGAAAACGACTAAATATCAAGGACTCATTGGGCGAATCGCTCTGGAACTGAAATCGGAACGCTCACTGACATTTCCCCTATCTGAAAGTTTGATAAACGCCGGAAAAATGACTAAGTCCAAAAAAAATAATTTTTTCAACTTTTTAAATTTTACCCCCGTGGGATATATATTCTACCCACACACATTTGGACCTCTCCTGGGGTACCCTCACACATATTATTCCCTCATTTAGTGGATATTTTCACAAAAAAGTGAAATTTTCAAAAATCCAGAAAATTGGCTGAAAACGACTAAATATCAAGGACTCATTGGGCGAATCACTCTGGAACTGAAATCGGAACGCTCACTGACATTTCCCCTATCTGAAAGTCTGATATACGCCGGAAAAATGACTAAGTCCAAAAAAAATTTTTTTCAACTTTTTTCAATTTTACCCCCGTGGGATATATATTCTACCCACACACATTTGGAACTCTCCTGGGGTATCCTCACACATATTATTCCCTCATTTAGTGGATATTTTCACAAAAAAGTGAAATTTTCAAAAATCCAGAAAATTGGCTGAAAACGACTAAATATCAAGGACTCATTGGGCGAATCGCTCTGGAACTGAAATCAGAACGCTCACTGACATTTCCCCTATCTGAAAGTCTGATAAACGCCGGAAAAATGACTAAGTCCAAAAAAATAAATTTTTCAACTTTTTTCAATTTTACCCCTTGGGATATATATTCTACCCACACACATTTGGAACTCTCCTGGGGTACCCTCACACATATTATTCCCTCATTTAGTGGATATTTTCACAAAAAAGTGAAATTTTCAAAAATCCAGAAAATTGGCTGAAAACGACTAAATATCAAGGACTCATTGGACGAATCGCTCTGGAACTGAAATCGGAACGCTCACTGACATTTCCCCTATCTGAAAGTCTGATAAACGCCGGAAAAATGACTAAGTCCAAAAAAATTTTTTTTAAACTTTTTTCAATTTTACCCCTGTGGGATATATATTCTACCCACACACATTTGCAACTCTCCTGGGGTACCCTCACACATATTATTCCCTCATTTAGTGGATATTTTCACAGAAAAGTGAAATTTTCAAAAATCCAAAATATTGGCTCAAAACGACTAAATATCAAGGACTCATTGGGCGAATCGCTCTGGAACTGAAATCGGAACGCTCACTGACATTTCCCCTATCTGAAAGTCTGATAAACGCCGGAAAAATGACTAAGTCCAAAAAAAATAATTTTTTCAACTTTTTTCAATTTTACCCCCGTGGGATATATATTCTACCCAAACACATTTGGAACTCTCCTGGGGTACCCTCACACATATTATTACCTCATTTAGTGGATATTTTCACAAAAAAGTGAAATTTTCAAAAATCCAGAAAATTGGCTGAAGACGACTAAATATCAAGGACTCATTGGGCGAATCTCTCTGGAACTGAAATCGGAACGCTCACTGACATTTTCCCTATCTGAAAGTCTGATAAACGCCGAAAAATGACTAAGTCCAAAAAAATTATTTTTTCAACTTTTTTCAATTTTACCCCCGTGGGATATATATTCTACCCACACACATTTGGAACTCTCCTGGGGTACCCTCACACATATTATTCCCTCATTTAGTGGATATTTTCACAAAAAAGTGAAATTTTCAAAAATCCAGAAAATTGGCTGAAAACGACTAAATATCAAGGACTCATTGGGCGAATCACTCTGGAACTGAAATCGGAACGCTCACTGACATTTCCCCTATCTGAAAGTCTGATATACGCCGGAAAAATGACTAAGTCCAAAAAAAATAATTTTTTCAACTTTTTAAATTTTACCCCCGTGGGATATATATTCTACCCACACACATTTGGACCTCTCCTGGGGTACTCTCACACATATTATTCCCTCATTTAGTGGATCTTTTCACAAAAAAGTGAAATTTTCAAAAATCCAGAAAATTGGCTGAAAACGACTAAATATCAAGGACTCATTGGACGAATCGCTCTGGAACTGAAATCGGAACGCTCACTGACATTTCCCCTATCTGAAAGTCTGATAAACGCCGGAAAAATGACTAAGTCCAAAAAAATTTTTTTAAAACTTTTTTCAATTTTACCCCCGTGGGATATATATTCTACCCACACACATTTGGAACTCTCCTGGGGTACCCTCACACATATTATTCCCTCATTTAGTGGATATTTTCACAGAAAAGTGAAATTTTCAAAAATCCAAAATATTGGCTGAAAATGACTAAATATCAAGGACTCATTGGGCGAATCGCTCTGGAACTGAAATCGGAACGCTCACTGACATTTCCCCTATCTGAAAGTCTGATAAACGCCGGAAAAATGACTAAGTCCAAAAAAAATAATTTTTTCAACTTTTTTCAATTTTACCCCCGTGGGATATATATTCTACCCACACACATTTGGAACTCTCCTGGGGTACCCTCACACATATTATTCCCTCATTTAGTGGATATTTTCACAGAAAAGTGAAATTTTCAAAAATCCAAAATATTGGCTGAAAACGACTAAATATCAAGGACTCATTGGGCGAATCGCTCTGGAACTGAAATCGGAACGCTCACTGACATTTCCCCTATCTGAAAGTTTGATAAACGCCGGAAAAATGACTAAGTCCAAAAAAAATAATTTTTTCAACTTTTTAAATTTTACCCCCGTGGGATATATATTCTACCCACACACATTTGGACCTCTCCTGGGGTACCCTCACACATATTATTCCCTCATTTAGTGGATATTTTCACAAAAAAGTGAAATTTTCAAAAATCCAGAAAATTGGCTGAAAACGACTAAATATCAAGGACTCATTGGGCGAATCACTCTGGAACTGAAATCGGAACGCTCACTGACATTTCCCCTATCTGAAAGTCTGATATACGCCGGAAAAATGACTAAGTCCAAAAAAAAATTTTTTCAACTTTTTTCAATTTTACCCCCGTGGGATATATATTCTACCCACACACATTTGGAACTCTCCTGGGGTATCCTCACACATATTATTCCCTCATTTAGTGGATATTTTCACAAAAAAGTGAAATTTTCAAAAATCCAGAAAATTGGCTGAAAACGACTAAATATCAAGGACTCATTGGGCGAATCGCTCTGGAACTGAAATCAGAACGCTCACTGACATTTCCCCTATCTGAAAGTCTGATAAACGCCGGAAAAATGACTAAGTCCAAAAAAATAAATTTTTCAACTTTTTTCAATTTTACCCCTTGGGATATAAATTCTACCCACACACATTTGGAACTCTCCTGGGGTACCCTCACACATATTATTCCCTCATTTAGTGGATATTTTCACAAAAAAGTGAAATTTTCAAAAATCCAGAAAATTGGCTGAAAACGACTAAATATCAAGGACTCATTGGACGAATCGCTCTGGAACTGAAATCGGAACGCTCACTGACATTTCCCCTATCTGAAAGTCTGATAAACGCCGGAAAAATGACTAAGTCCAAAAAAATTTTTTTTAAACTTTTTTCAATTTTACCCCTGTGGGATATATATTCTACCCACACACATTTGCAACTCTCCTGGGGTACCCTCACACATATTATTCCCTCATTTAGTGGATATTTTCACAGAAAAGTGAAATTTTCAAAAATCCAAAATATTGGCTCAAAACGACTAAATATCAAGGACTCATTGGGCGAATCGCTCTGGAACTGAAATCGGAACGCTCACTGACATTTCCCCTATCTGAAAGTCTGATAAACGCCGGAAAAATGACTAAGTCCAAAAAAAATAATTTTTTCAACTTTTTTCAATTTTACCCCCGTGGGATATATATTCTACCCAAACACATTTGGAACTCTCCTGGGGTACCCTCACACATATTATTACCTCATTTAGTGGATATTTTCACAAAAAAGTGAAATTTTCAAAAATCCAGAAAATTGGCTGAAGACGACTAAATATCAAGGACTCATTGGGCGAATCTCTCTGGAACTGAAATCGGAACGCTCACTGACATTTTCCCTATCTGAAAGTCTGATAAACGCCGAAAAATGACTAAGTCCAAAAAAATTATTTTTTCAACTTTTTTCAATTTTACCCCCGTGGGATATATATTCTACCCACACACATTTGGAACTCTCCTGGGGTACCCTCACACATATTATTCCCTCATTTAGTGGATATTTTCACAAAAAAGTGAAATTTTCAAAAATCCAGAAAATTGGCTGAAAACGACTAAATATCAAGGACTCATTGGGCGAATCACTCTGGAACTGAAATCGGAACGCTCACTGACATTTCCCCTATCTGAAAGTCTGATATACGCCGGAAAAATGACTAAGTCCAAAAAAAATTTTTTTCAACTTTTTTCAATTTTACCCCCGTGGGATATATATTCTACCCACACACATTTGGAACTCTACTGGGGTACCCTCACACATATTATTCCCTCATTTAGTGGATATTTTCACAAAAAAGTGAAATTTTCAAAAATCCAGAAAATTGGCTGAAAACGACTAAATATCAAGGACTCATTGGGCGAATCACTCTGGAACTGAAATCGGATCGCTCACTGACATTTCCCCTATCTGAAAGTCTGATATACGCCGGAAAAATGACTAAGTCCAAAAAAAAATTTTTTCAACTTTTTTCAATTTTACCCCCGTGGGATATATATTCTACCCACACACATTTGGAACTCTCCTGGGGTACCCTCACACATATTATTCCCTCATATAGTGGATATTTTCACAAAAAAGTGAAATTTTCAAAAATCCAGAAAATTGGCTGAAAACGACTAAATATCAAGGACTCATTGGACGAATCGCTCTGGAACTGAAATCGGAACGCTCACTGACATTTCCCCTATCTGAAAGTCTGATAAACGCCGGAAAAATGACTAAGTCCAAAAAAAATAATTTTTTCAACTTTTTAAATTTTACCCCCGTGGGATATATATTCTACCCACACACATTTGGACCTCTCCTGGGGTACTCTCACACATATTATTCCCTCATTTAGTGGATCTTTTCACAAAAAAGTGAAATTTTCAAAAATCCAGAAAATTGGCTGAAAACGACTAAATATCAAGGACTCATTGGACGAATCGCTCTGGAACTGAAATCGGAACGCTCACTGACATTTCCCCTATCTGAAAGTCTGATAAACGCCGGAAAAATGACTAAGTCCAAAAAAATTTTTTTAAAACTTTTTTCAATTTTACCCCCGTGGGATATATATTCTACCCACACACATTTGGAACTCTCCTGGGGTACCCTCACACATATTATTCCCTCATTTAGTGGATATTTTCACAGAAAAGTGAAATTTTCAAAAATCCAAAATATTGGCTGAAAATGACTAAATATCAAGGACTCATTGGGCGAATCGCTCTGGAACTGAAATCGGAACGCTCACTGACATTTCCCCTATCTGAAAGTCTGATAAACGCCGGAAAAATGACTAAGTCCAAAAAAAATAATTTTTTCAACTTTTTTCAATTTTACCCCCGTGGGATATATATTCTACCCACACACATTTGGAACTCTCCTGGGGTACCCTCACACATATTATTCCCTCATTTAGTGGATATTTTCACAAAAAAGTGAAATTTTCAAAAATCCAGAAAATTGGCTGAAAACGACTAAATATCAAGGACTCATTGGGTGAATCACTCTGGAACTGAAATCGGAACGCTCACTGACATTTCCCCTATCTGAAAGTCTGATATACGCCGGAAAAATGACTAAGTCCAAAAAAAATTTTTTTCAACTTTTTTCAATTTTACCCCCGTGGGATATATATTCTACCCACACACATTTGGAACTCTCCTGGGGTATCCTCACACATATTATTCCCTCATTTAGTGGATATTTTCACAAAAAAGTGAAATTTTCAAAAATCCAGAAAATTGGCTGAAAACGACTAAATATCAAGGACTCATTGGGCGAATCGCTCTGGAACTGAAATCGGAACGCTCACTGACATTTCCCCTATCTGAAAGTCTTGATAAACGCCGGAAAAATGACTAATTCCAAAAATAAATTTTTTTTAACTTTTTTCAATTTTACCCCGTGGGATATATATTCTACCCACACACATTTGGAACTCTCCTGGGGTACCCTCACACATATTATTCCCTCATTTAGTGGATATTTTCACAGAAAAGTGAAATTTTCAAAAATCCAAAATATTGGCTGAAAACGACTAAATATCAAGGACTCATTGGGCGAATCGCTCTGGAACTGAAATCGGAATGCTCACTGACATTTCCCCTATCTGAAAGTCTGATATACGCCGGAAAAATGACTAAGTCCAAAAAAATAAATTTTTCAACTTTTTTCATTTTTACCCCCGTGGGATATATATTCTACCCACACACATTTGGAACTCTCCTGGGGTACCCTCACACATATTATTCCCTCATTTAGTGGATATTTTCACAAAAAAGTGAAATTTTCAAAAATCCAGAAAATTGGCTGAAAACGACTAAATATCAAGGACTCATTGGACGAATCGCTCTGGAACTGAAATCGGAACGCTCACTGACATTTCCCCTATCTGAAAGTCTGATAAACGCCGGAAAAATGACTAAGTCCAAAAAAATTTTTTTTAAACTTTTTTCAATTTTACCCCCGTGGGATATATATTCTACCCACACACATTTGGAACTCTCCTGGGGTACCCTCACACATATTATTCCCTCATTTAGTGGATATTTTCACAGAAAAGTGAAATTTTCAAAAATCCAAAATATTGGCTGAAAACGACTAAATATCAAGGACTCATTGGGCGAATCGCTCTGGAACTGAAATCGGAACGCTCACTGACATTTCCCCTATCTGAAAGTCTGATAAACGCCGGAAAAATGACTAAGTCCAAAAAAAATAATTTTTTCAACTTTTTGCAATTTTACCCCCGTGGGATATATATTCTACCCACACACATTTGGAACTCTCCTGGGGTACCCTCACACATATTATTACCTCATTTAGTGGATATTTTCACAAAAAAGTGAAATTTTCAAAAATCCAGAAAATTGGCTGAAGACGACTAAATATCAAGGACTCATTGGGCAAATCTCTCTGGAACTGAAATCGGAACGCTCACTGACATTTTCCCTATCTGAAAGTCTGATAAACACCGAAAAATGACTAAGTCCAAAAAAATTATTTTTTCAACTTTTTGCAATTTTACCCCCGTGGGATATATATTCTACCCACACACATTTGGAACTCTCCTGGGGTACCCTCACACATATTATTCCCTCATTTAGTGGATATTTTCACAAAAAAGTGAAATTTTCAAAAATCCAGAAAATTGGCTGAAAACGACTAAATATCAAGGACTCATTGGGCGAATCACTCTGGAACTGAAATCGGAACGCTCACTGACATTTCCCCTATCTGAAAGTCTGATATACGCCGGAAAAATGACTAAGTCCAAAAAAAATTTTTTTCAACTTTTTTCAATTTTACCCCCGTGGGATATATATTCTACCCACACACATTTGGAACTCTCCTGGGGTACCCTCACACATATTATTCCCTCATTTAGTGGATATTTTCACAGAAAAGTGAAATTTTCAAAAATCCAGAAAATTGGCTGAAAACGACTAAATATCAAGGACTCATTGGGCGAATCGCTCTGGAACTGAAATCGGAACACTCACTGACATTTTCCCTATCTGAAAGTCTGATAAACGGCGGAAAAATGACTAAGTCCAAAAAAAAATAATTTTTTCAACTTTTTTAAATTTTACCCCCGTGGGATATATATTCTACCCACACACATTTGGAACTCTCCTGGGGTACCCTCACACATATTATTCCCTCATTTAGTGGATATTTTCACAAAAAAGTGAAATTTTCAAAAATCCAGAAAATTGGCTGAAAACGAATAAATATCAAGGACTCATTGGACGAATCGCTCTGGAACTGAAATCGGAACGCTCACTGACATTTCCCCTATCTGAAAGTCTGATAAACGCCGGAAAAATGACTAAGTCCAAAAAAATTTTTTTTAAACTTTTTTCAATTTTACCCCCGTGGGATATATATTCTACCCACACACATTTGGAACTCTCCTGGGGTACCCTCACACATATTATTCCCTCATTTAGTGGATATTTTCACAAAAAAGTGAAATTTTCAAAAATCCAGAAAATTGGCTGAAAACGACTAAATATCAAGGACTCATTGGACGAATCGCTCTGGAACTGAAATCGGAACGCTCACTGACATTTCCCCTATCTGAAAGTCTGATAAACGCCGGAAAAATGACTAAGTCCAAAAAAATTTTTTTTAAACTTTTTTCAATTTTACCCCCGTGGGATATATATTCTACCCACACACATTTGGAACTCTCCTGGGGTACCCTCACACATATTATTCCCTCATTTAGTGGATATTTTCACAGAAAAGTGAAATTTTCAAAAATCCAAAATATTGGCTGAAAACGACTAAATATCAAGGACTCATTGGGCAAATCTCTCTGGAACTGAAATCGGAACGCTCACTGACATTTTCCCTATCTGAAAGTCTGATAAACGCCGGAAAAATGACTAAGTCCAAAAAAAATAATTTTTTCAACTTTTTGCAATTTTACCCCCGTGGGATATATATTCTACCCACACACATTTGGAACTCTCCTGGGGTACCCTCACACATATTATTACCTCATTTAGTGGATATTTTCACAAAAAAGTGAAATTTTCAAAAATCCAGAAAATTGGCTGAAGACGACTAAATATCAAGGACTCATTGGGCAAATCTCTCTGGAACTGAAATCGGAACGCTCACTGACATTTTCCCTATCTGAAAGTCTGATAAACACCGAAAAATGACTAAGTCCAAAAAAATTATTTTTTCAACTTTTTGCAATTTTACCCCCGTGGGATATATATTCTACCCACACACATTTGGAACTCTCCTGGGGTACCCTCACACATATTATTCCCTCATTTAGTGGATATTTTCACAAAAAAGTGAAATTTTCAAAAATCCAGAAAATTGGCTGAAAACGACTAAATATCAAGGACTCATTGGGCGAATCACTCTGGAACTGAAATCGGAACGCTCACTGACATTTCCCCTATCTGAAAGTCTGATATACGCCGGAAAAATGACTAAGTCCAAAAAAAATTTTTTTCAACTTTTTTCAATTTTACCCCCGTGGGATATATATTCTACCCACACACATTTGGAACTCTCCTGGGGTACCCTCACACATATTATTCCCTCATTTAGTGGATATTTTCACAGAAAAGTGAAATTTTCAAAAATCCAGAAAATTGGCTGAAAACGACTAAATATCAAGGACTCATTGGGCGAATCGCTCTGGAACTGAAATCGGAACACTCACTGACATTTTCCCTATCTGAAAGTCTGATAAACGGCGGAAAAATGACTAAGTCCAAAAAAAAATAATTTTTTCAACTTTTTTAAATTTTACCCCCGTGGGATATATATTCTACCCACACACATTTGGAACTCTCCTGGGGTACCCTCACACATATTATTCCCTCATTTAGTGGATATTTTCACAAAAAAGTGAAATTTTCAAAAATCCAGAAAATTGGCTGAAAACGAATAAATATCAAGGACTCATTGGACGAATCGCTCTGGAACTGAAATCGGAACGCTCACTGACATTTCCCCTATCTGAAAGTCTGATAAACGCCGGAAAAATGACTAAGTCCAAAAAAATTTTTTTTAAACTTTTTTCAATTTTACCCCCGTGGGATATATATTCTACCCACACACATTTGGAACTCTCCTGGGGTACCCTCACACATATTATTCCCTCATTTAGTGGATATTTTCACAAAAAAGTGAAATTTTCAAAAATCCAGAAAATTGGCTGAAAACGACTAAATATCAAGGACTCATTGGACGAATCGCTCTGGAACTGAAATCGGAACGCTCACTGACATTTCCCCTATCTGAAAGTCTGATAAACGCCGGAAAAATGACTAAGTCCAAAAAAATTTTTTTTAAACTTTTTTCAATTTTACCCCCGTGGGATATATATTCTACCCACACACATTTGGAACTCTCCTGGGGTACCCTCACACATATTATTCCCTCATTTAGTGGATATTTTCACAGAAAAGTGAAATTTTCAAAAATCCAAAATATTGGCTGAAAACGACTAAATATCAAGGACTCATTGGGCAAATCTCTCTGGAACTGAAATCGGAATGCTCACTGACATTTTCCCTATCTGAAAGTCTGATAAACGCCGGAAAAATGACTAAGTCCAAAAAAAATAATTTTTTCAACTTTTTGCAATTTTACCCCCGTGGGATATATATTCTACCCACACACATTTGGAACTCTCCTGGGGTACCCTCACACATATTATTACCTCATTTAGTGGATATTTTCACAAAAAAGTGAAATTTTCAAAAATCCAGAAAATTGGCTGAAGACGACTAAATATCAAGGACTCATTGGGCAAATCTCTCTGGAACTGAAATCGGAACGCTCACTGACATTTTCCCTATCTGAAAGTCTGATAAACACCGAAAAATGACTAAGTCCAAAAAAATTATTTTTTCAACTTTTTGCAATTTTACCCCCGTGGGATATATATTCTACCCACACACATTTGGAACTCTCCTGGGGTACCCTCACACATATTATTCCCTCATTTAGTGGATATTTTCACAAAAAAGTGAAATTTTCAAAAATCCAGAAAATTGGCTGAAAACGACTAAATATCAAGGACTCATTGGGCGAATCACTCTGGAACTGAAATCGGAACGCTCACTGACATTTCCCCTATCTGAAAGTCTGATATACGCCGGAAAAATGACTAAGTCCAAAAAAAATTTTTTTCAACTTTTTTCAATTTTACCCCCGTGGGATATATATTCTACCCACACACATTTGGAACTCTCCTGGGGTACCCTCACACATATTATTCCCTCATTTAGTGGATATTTTCACAGAAAAGTGAAATTTTCAAAAATCCAGAAAATTGGCTGAAAACGACTAAATATCAAGGACTCATTGGGCGAATCGCTCTGGAACTGAAATCGGAACACTCACTGACATTTTCCCTATCTGAAAGTCTGATAAACGGCGGAAAAATGACTAAGTCCAAAAAAAAATAATTTTTTCAACTTTTTTAAATTTTACCCCCGTGGGATATATATTCTACCCACACACATTTGGAACTCTCCTGGGGTACCCTCACACATATTATTCCCTCATTTAGTGGATATTTTCACAAAAAAGTGAAATTTTCAAAAATCCAGAAAATTGGCTGAAAACGAATAAATATCAAGGACTCATTGGGCGTATCGCTCCGGAACTGAAATCAGAACGCTCACTGACATTTTCCCTATCTGAAAGTCTTGATAAACGCTGGAAAAATGACTAATTCCAAAAAAACTTTTTTTTTAACTTTTTTCAATTTTACCCCGTGGGATATATATTCTACCCACACACATTTGGAACTCTCCTGGGGTATCCTCACACATATTATTCCCTCATTTAGTGGATATTTTCACAAAAAAGTGAAATTTTCAAAAATCCAGAAAATTGGCTGAAAACGACTAAATATCAAGGACTCATTGGGCGAATCGCTCTGGAACTGAAATCGGAACACTCACTGACATTTTCCCTATCTGAAAGTCTGATAAACGGCGGAAAAATGACTAAGTCCAAAAAAAAATAATTTTTTCAACTTTTTTAAATTTTACCCCCGTGGGATATATATTCTACCCACACACATTTGGAACTCTCCTGGGGTACCCTCACACATATTATTCCCTCATTTAGTGGATATTTTCACAAAAAAGTGAAATTTTCAAAAATCCAGAAAATTGGCTGAAAACGAATAAATATCAAGGACTCATTGGGCGTATCGCTCCGGAACTGAAATCAGAACGCTCACTGACATTTTCCCTATCTGAAAGTCTTGATAAACGCTGGAAAAATGACTAATTCCAAAAAAAATTTTTTTTTAACTTTTTTCAATTTTACCCCGTGGGATATATATTCTACCCACACACATTTGGAACTCTCCTGGGGTATCCTCACACATATTATTCCCTCATTTAGTGGATATTTTCACAAAAAAGTGAAATTTTCAAAAATCCAGAAAATTGGCTGAAAACGACTAAATATCAAGGACTCATTGGGCGAATCGCTCTGGAACTGAAATCGGAACGCTCACTGACATTTCCCCTATCTGAAAGTCTTGATAAACGCCGGAAAAATGACTAATTCCAAAAATAAATTTTTTTTAACTTTTTTCAATTTTACCCCGTGGGATATATATTCTACCCACACACATTTGGAACTCTCCTGGGGTACCCTCACACATATTATTCCCTCATTTAGTGGATATTTTCACAGAAAAGTGAAATTTTCAAAAATCCAAAATATTGGCTGAAAACGACTAAATATCAAGGACTCATTGGGCGAATCGCTCTGGAACTGAAATCGGAATGCTCACTGACATTTCCCCTATCTGAAAGTCTGATATACGCCGGAAAAATGACTAAGTCCAAAAAAATAAATTTTTCAACTTTTTTCATTTTTACCCCCGTGGGATATATATTCTACCCACACACATTTGGAACTCTCCTGGGGTACCCTCACACATATTATTCCCTCATTTAGTGGATATTTTCACAAAAAAGTGAAATTTTCAAAAATCCAGAAAATTGGCTGAAAACGACTAAATATCAAGGACTCATTGGACGAATCGCTCTGGAACTGAAATCGGAACGCTCACTGACATTTCCCCTATCTGAAAGTCTGATAAACGCCGGAAAAATGACTAAGTCCAAAAAAATTTTTTTTAAACTTTTTTCAATTTTACCCCCGTGGGATATATATTCTACCCACACACATTTGGAACTCTCCTGGGGTACCCTCACACATATTATTCCCTCATTTAGTGGATATTTTCACAGAAAAGTGAAATTTTCAAAAATCCAAAATATTGGCTGAAAACGACTAAATATCAAGGACTCATTGGGCGAATCGCTCTGGAACTGAAATCGGAACGCTCACTGACATTTCCCCTATCTGAAAGTCTGATAAACGCCGGAAAAATGACTAAGTCCAAAAAAAATAATTTTTTCAACTTTTTGCAATTTTACCCCCGTGGGATATATATTCTACCCACACACATTTGGAACTCTCCTGGGGTACCCTCACACATATTATTACCTCATTTAGTGGATATTTTCACAAAAAAGTGAAATTTTCAAAAATCCAGAAAATTGGCTGAAGACGACTAAATATCAAGGACTCATTGGGCAAATCTCTCTGGAACTGAAATCGGAACGCTCACTGACATTTTCCCTATCTGAAAGTCTGATAAACACCGAAAAATGACTAAGTCCAAAAAAATTATTTTTTCAACTTTTTGCAATTTTACCCCCGTGGGATATATATTCTACCCACACACATTTGGAACTCTCCTGGGGTACCCTCACACATATTATTCCCTCATTTAGTGGATATTTTCACAAAAAAGTGAAATTTTCAAAAATCCAGAAAATTGGCTGAAAACGACTAAATATCAAGGACTCATTGGGCGAATCACTCTGGAACTGAAATCGGAACGCTCACTGACATTTCCCCTATCTGAAAGTCTGATATACGCCGGAAAAATGACTAAGTCCAAAAAAAATTTTTTTCAACTTTTTTCAATTTTACCCCCGTGGGATATATAGTCTACCCACACACATTTGGAACTCTCCTGGGGTACCCTCACACATATTATTCCCTCATTTAGTGGATATTTTCACAGAAAAGTGAAATTTTCAAAAATCCAGAAAATTGGCTGAAAACGACTAAATATCAAGGACTCATTGGGCGAATCGCTCTGGAACTGAAATCGGAACACTCACTGACATTTTCCCTATCTGAAAGTCTGATAAACGGCGGAAAAATGACTAAGTCCAAAAAAAAATAATTTTTTCAACTTTTTTAAATTTTACCCCCGTGGGATATATATTCTACCCACACACATTTGGAACTCTCCTGGGGTACCCTCACACATATTATTCCCTCATTTAGTGGATATTTTCACAAAAAAGTGAAATTTTCAAAAATCCAGAAAATTGGCTGAAAACGAATAAATATCAAGGACTCATTGGGCGTATCGCTCCGGAACTGAAATCAGAACGCTCACTGACATTTTCCCTATCTGAAAGTCTTGATAAACGCTGGAAAAATGACTAATTCCAAAAAAAATTTTTTTTTAACTTTTTTCAATTTTACCCCGTGGGATATATATTCTACCCACACACATTTGGAACTCTCCTGGGGTACCCTCACACATATTGTTCCCTCATTTAGTGGATATTTTCACAGAAAAGTGAAATTTTCAAAAATCCAAAATATTGGCTGAAAACGACTAAATATCAAGGACTCATTGGGCGAATCGCTCTGGAACTGAAATCGGAATGCTCACTGACATTTCCCCTATCTGAAAGTCTGATATACGCCGGAAAAATGACTAAGTCCAAAAAAAAATAAATTTTTCAACTTTTTTCATTTTTACCCCCGTGGGATATATATTCTACCCACACACATTTGGAACTCTCCTGGGGTACCCTCACACATATTATTCCCTCATTTAGTGGATATTTTCACAAAAAAGTGAAATTTTCAAAAATCCAGAAAATTGGCTGAAAACGACTAAATATCAAGGACTCATTGGACGAATCGCTCTGGAACTGAAATCGGAACGCTCACTGACATTTCCCCTATCTGAAAGTCTGATAAACGCCGGAAAAATGACTAAGTCCAAAAAAATTTTTTTTAAACTTTTTTCAATTTTACCCCCGTGGGATATATATTCTACCCACACACATTTGGAACTCTCCTGGGGTACCCTCACACATATTATTCCCTCATTTAGTGGATATTTTCACAAAAAAGTGAAATTTTCAAAAATCCAGAAAATTGGCTGAAAACGACTAAATATCAAGGACTCATTGGACGAATCGCTCTGGAACTGAAATCGGAACGCTCACTGACATTTCCCCTATCTGAAAGTCTGATAAACGCCGGAAAAATGACTAAGTCCAAAAAAATTTTTTTTAAACTTTTTTCAATTTTACCCCCGTGGGATATATATTCTACCCACACACATTTGGAACTCTCCTGGGGTACCCTCACACATATTATTCCCTCATTTAGTGGATATTTTCACAGAAAAGTGAAATTTTCAAAAATCCAAAATATTGGCTGAAAACGACTAAATATCAAGGACTCATTGGGCGAATCGCTCTGGAACTGAAATCGGAACGCTCACTGACATTTCCCCTATCTGAAAGTCTGATAAACGCCGGAAAAATGACTAAGTCCAAAAAAAATAATTTTTTCAACTTTTTGCAATTTTACCCCCGTGGGATATATATTCTACCCACACACATTTGGAACTCTCCTGGGGTACCCTCACACATATTATTACCTCATTTAGTGGATATTTTCACAAAAAAGTGAAATTTTCAAAAATCCAGAAAATTGGCTGAAGACGACTAAATATCAAGGACTCATTGGGCAAATCTCTCTGGAACTGAAATCGGAACGCTCACTGACATTTTCCCTATCTGAAAGTCTGATAAACACCGAAAAATGACTAAGTCCAAAAAAATTATTTTTTCAACTTTTTGCAATTTTACCCCCGTGGGATATATATTCTACCCACACACATTTGGAACTCTCCTGGGGTACCCTCACACATATTATTCCCTCATTTAGTGGATATTTTCACAAAAAAGTGAAATTTTCAAAAATCCAGAAAATTGGCTGAAAACGACTAAATATCAAGGACTCATTGGGCGAATCACTCTGGAACTGAAATCGGAACGCTCACTGACATTTCCCCTATCTGAAAGTCTGATATACGCCGGAAAAATGACTAAGTCCAAAAAAAATTTTTTTCAACTTTTTTCAATTTTACCCCCGTGGGATATATATTCTACCCACACACATTTGGAACTCTCCTGGGGTACCCTCACACATATTATTCCCTCATTTAGTGGATATTTTCACAGAAAAGTGAAATTTTCAAAAATCCAGAAAATTGGCTGAAAACGACTAAATATCAAGGACTCATTGGGCGAATCGCTCTGGAACTGAAATCGGAACACTCACTGACATTTTCCCTATCTGAAAGTCTGATAAACGGCGGAAAAATGACTAAGTCCAAAAAAAAATAATTTTTTCAACTTTTTTAAATTTTACCCCCGTGGGATATATATTCTACCCACACACATTTGGAACTCTCCTGGGGTACCCTCACACATATTATTCCCTCATTTAGTGGATATTTTCACAAAAAAGTGAAATTTTCAAAAATCCAGAAAATTGGCTGAAAACGAATAAATATCAAGGACTCATTGGGCGTATCGCTCCGGAACTGAAATCAGAACGCTCACTGACATTTTCCCTATCTGAAAGTCTTGATAAACGCTGGAAAAATGACTAATTCCAAAAAAACTTTTTTTTTAACTTTTTTCAATTTTACCCCGTGGGATATATATTCTACCCACACACATTTGGAACTCTCCTGGGGTATCCTCACACATATTATTCCCTCATTTAGTGGATATTTTCACAAAAAAGTGAAATTTTCAAAAATCCAGAAAATTGGCTGAAAACGACTAAATATCAAGGACTCATTGGGCGAATCGCTCTGGAACTGAAATCGGAACGCTCACTGACATTTCCCCTATCTGAAAGTCTTGATAAACGCCGGAAAAATGACTAATTCCAAAAATAAATTTTTTTTAACTTTTTTCAAATTTACCCCGTGGGATATATATTCTACCCACACACATTTGGAACTCTCCTGGGGTACCCTCACACATATTATTCCCTCATTTAGTGGATATTTTCACAGAAAAGTGAAATTTTCAAAAATCCAAAATATTGGCTGAAAACGACTAAATATCAAGGACTCATTGGGCGAATCGCTCTGGAACTGAAATCGGAATGCTCACTGACATTTCCCCTATCTGAAAGTCTGATATACGCCGGAAAAATGACTAAGTCCAAAAAAATAAATTTTTCAACTTTTTTCATTTTTACCCCCGTGGGATATATATTCTACCCACACACATTTGGAACTCTCCTGGGGTACCCTCACACATATTATTCCCTCATTTAGTGGATATTTTCACAAAAAAGTGAAATTTTCAAAAATCCAGAAAATTGGCTGAAAACGACTAAATATCAAGGACTCATTGGACGAATCGCTCTGGAACTGAAATCGGAACGCTCACTGACATTTCCCCTATCTGAAAGTCTGATAAACGCCGGAAAAATGACTAAGTCCAAAAAAATTTTTTTTAAACTTTTTTCAATTTTACCCCCGTGGGATATATATTCTACCCACACACATTTGGAACTCTCCTGGGGTACCCTCACACATATTATTCCCTCATTTAGTGGATATTTTCACAGAAAAGTGAAATTTTCAAAAATCCAAAATATTGGCTGAAAACGACTAAATATCAAGGACTCATTGGGCGAATCGCTCTGGAACTGAAATCGGAACGCTCACTGACATTTCCCCTATCTGAAAGTCTGATAAACGCCGGAAAAATGACTAAGTCCAAAAAAAATAATTTTTTCAACTTTTTGCAATTTTACCCCCGTGGGATATATATTCTACCCACACACATTTGGAACTCTCCTGGGGTACCCTCACACATATTATTACCTCATTTAGTGGATATTTTCACAAAAAAGTGAAATTTTCAAAAA
The DNA here is from genome assembly GCF_046119375.1 of Phyllobates terribilis. NCBI lineage: Eukaryota > Metazoa > Chordata > Amphibia > Anura > Dendrobatidae > Phyllobates > Phyllobates terribilis. Next base: position 188,603,420 of record NW_027362772.1, on the reverse strand, counting down.
TCCAGAAAATTGGCTGAAGACGACTAAATATCAAGGACTCATTGGGCAAATCTCTCTGGAACTGAAATCGGAACGCTCACTGACATTTTCCCTATCTGAAAGTCTGATAAACACCGAAAAATGACTAAGTCCAAAAAAATTATTTTTTCAACTTTTTGCAATTTTACCCCCGTGGGATATATATTCTACCCACACACATTTGGAACTCTCCTGGGGTACCCTCACACATATTATTCCCTCATTTAGTGGATATTTTCACAAAAAAGTGAAATTTTCAAAAATCCAGAAAATTGGCTGAAAACGACTAAATATCAAGGACTCATTGGGCGAATCACTCTGGAACTGAAATCGGAACGCTCACTGACATTTCCCCTATCTGAAAGTCTGATATACGCCGGAAAAATGACTAAGTCCAAAAAAAATTTTTTTCAACTTTTTTCAATTTTACCCCCGTGGGATATATATTCTACCCACACACATTTGGAACTCTCCTGGGGTACCCTCACACATATTATTCCCTCATTTAGTGGATATTTTCACAGAAAAGTGAAATTTTCAAAAATCCAGAAAATTGGCTGAAAACGACTAAATATCAAGGACTCATTGGGCGAATCGCTCTGGAACTGAAATCGGAACACTCACTGACATTTTCCCTATCTGAAAGTCTGATAAACGGCGGAAAAATGACTAAGTCCAAAAAAAAATAATTTTTTCAACTTTTTTAAATTTTACCCCCGTGGGATATATATTCTACCCACACACATTTGGAACTCTCCTGGGGTACCCTCACACATATTATTCCCTCATTTAGTGGATATTTTCACAAAAAAGTGAAATTTTCAAAAATCCAGAAAATTGGCTGAAAACGAATAAATATCAAGGACTCATTGGGCGTATCGCTCCGGAACTGAAATCAGAACGCTCACTGACATTTTCCCTATCTGAAAGTCTTGATAAACGCTGGAAAAATGACTAAGTCCAAAAAAAATAATTTTTTCAACTTTTTAAATTTTACCCCCGTGGGATATATATTCTACCCACACACATTTGGAACTCTCCTGGGGTACCCTCACACATATTATTCCCTCATTTAGTGGATATTTTCACAGAAAAGTGAAATTTTCAAAAATCCAAAATATTGGCTGAAAACGACTAAATATCAAGGACTCATTGGGCGAATCGCTCTGGAACTGAAATCGGAATGCTCACTGACATTTCCCCTATCTGAAAGTCTGATATACGCCGGAAAAATGACTAAGTCCAAAAAAATAAATTTTTCAACTTTTTTCATTTTTACCCCCGTGGGATATATATTCTACCCACACACATTTGGAACTCTCCTGGGGTACCCTCACACATATTATTCCCTCATTTAGTGGATATTTTCACAAAAAAGTGAAATTTTCAAAAATCCAGAAAATTGGCTGAAAACGACTAAATATCAAGGACTCATTGGACGAATCGCTCTGGAACTGAAATCGGAACGCTCACTGACATTTCCCCTATCTGAAAGTCTGATAAACGCCGGAAAAATGACTAAGTCCAAAAAAATTTTTTTTAAACTTTTTTCAATTTTACCCCCGTGGGATACATATTCTATCCACACACATTTGGAAATCTCCTGGAGTACCCTCACACATATTATTCCCTCATTTAGTGGATATTTTCACAAAAAAGTGAAATTTTCAAAAATCCAGAAAAGTGGCTGAAAACGAATAAATATCAAGGACTCATTGGGCGAATCGCTCTGGAACTGAAATCAGAACGCTCACTGACATTTTCCCTATCTGAAAGTCTGATAAACGCTGGAAAAATGACTAAGTCCAAAAAAAATAATTTTTTCAACTTTTTAAATTTTACCCCCATGGGATATATATTCTACCCACACACATTTGGAAATCTCCTGGGGTACCCTCACACATATTATTCCCTCATTTAGTGGCTATTTTCACAGAAAAGTGAAATTTTCAAAAATCCAAAATATTGGCTGAAAACGACTAAATATCAAGGACTCATTGGGCGAATCGCTCTGGAACTGAAATCGGAACGCTCACTGACATTTCCCCTATCTGTAAGTCTGATAAACGCCGGAAAAATGACTAAGTCCAAAAAAAATAATTTTTTCAACTTTTTTCAATTTTACCCCCGTGGGATATATATTCTACCCACACACATTTGGAACTCTCCTGGGGTACCCTCACACATATTATTACTTCATTTAGTGGATATTTTCACAAAAAAGTGAAATTTTCAAAAATCCAGAAAATTGGCTGAAGACGACTAAATATCAAGGACTCATTGGGCAAATCTCTCTGGAACTGAAATCGGAACGCTCACTGACATTTTCCCTATCTGAAAGTCTGATAAACACCGAAAAATGACTAAGTCCAAAAAAATTATTTTTTCAACTTTTTGCAATTTTACCCCCGTGGGATATATATTCTACCCACACACATTTGGAACTCTCCTGGGGTACCCTCACACATATTATTACCTCATTTAGTGGATATTTTCACAAAAAAGTGAAATTTTCAAAAATCCAGAAAATTGGCTGAAGACCACTAAATATCAAGGACTCATTGGGCAAATCTCTCTGGAACTGAAATCGGAACGCTCACTGACATTTTCCCTATCTGAAAGTCTGATAAACACCGAAAAATGACTAAGTCCAAAAAAATTATTTTTTCAACTTTTTGCAATTTTACCCCCGTGGGATATATATTCTACCCACACACATTTGGAACTCTCCTGGGGTACCCTCACACATATTATTCCCTCATTTAGTGGATATTTTCACAAAAAAGTGAAATTTTCAAAAATCCAGAAAATTGGCTGAAAACGACTAAATATCAAGGACTCATTGGGCGAATCACTCTGGAACTGAAATCGGAACGCTCACTGACATTTCCCCTATCTGAAAGTCTGATATACGCCGGAAAAATGACTAAGTTTAAAAAAAATTTTTTTCAACTTTTTTCAATTTTACCCCCGTGGGATATATATTCTACCCACACACATTTGGAACTCTCCTGGGGTACCCTCACACATATTATTCCCTCATTTAGTGGATATTTTCACAGAAAAGTGAAATTTTCAAAAATCCAGAAAATTGGCTGAAAACGACTAAATATCAAGGACTCATTGGGCGAATCGCTCTGGAACTGAAATCGGAACACTCACTGACATTTTCCCTATCTGAAAGTCTGATAAACGGCGGAAAAATGACTAAGTCCAAAAAAAAATAATTTTTTCAACTTTTTTTAATTTTACCCCCGTGGGATATATATTCTACCCACACACATTTGGAACTCTCCTGGGGTACCCTCACACATATTATTCCCTCATTTAGTGGATATTTTCACAAAAAAGTGAAATTTTCAAAAATCCAGAAAATTGGCTGAAAACGAATAAATATCAAGGACTCATTGGGCGTATCGCTCCGGAACTGAAATCAGAACGCTCACTGACATTTTCCCTATCTGAAAGTCTTGATAAACGCTGGAAAAATGACTAATTCCAAAAAAAAATTTTTTTTAACTTTTTTCAATTTTACCCCGTGGGATATATATTCTACCCACACACATTTGGAACTCTCCTGGGGTACCCTCACACATATTGTTCCCTCATTTAGTGGATATTTTCACAGAAAAGTGAAATTTTCAAAAATCCAAAATATTGGCTGAAAACGACTAAATATCAAGGACTCATTGGGCGAATCGCTCTGGAACTGAAATTGGAATGCTCACTGACATTTCCCCTATCTGAAAGTCTGATATACGCCGGAAAAATGACTAAGTCCAAAAAAATAAATTTTTCAACTTTTTTCATTTTTACCCCCGTGGGATATATATTCTACCCACACACATTTGGAACTCTCCTGGGGTACCCTCACACATATTATTCCCTCATTTAGTGGATATTTTCACAAAAAAGTGAAATTTTCAAAAATCCAGAAAATTGGCTGAAAACGACTAAATATCAAGGACTCATTGGACGAATCGCTCTGGAACTGAAATCGGAACGCTCACTGACATTTCCCCTATCTGAAAGTCTGATAAACGCCGGAAAAATGACTAAGTCCAAAAAAATTTTTTTTAAACTTTTTTCAATTTTACCCCCGTGGGATACATATTCTATCCACACACATTTGGAACTCTCCTGGAGTACCCTCACACATATTATTCCCTCATTTAGTGGATATTTTCACAAAAAAGTGAAATTTTCAAAAATCCAGAAAAGTGGCTGAAAACGAATAAATATCAAGGACTCATTGGGCGAATCGCTCTGGAACTGAAATCAGAACGCTCACTGACATTTTCCCTATCTGAAAGTCTGATAAACGCCGGAAAAATGACTAAGTCCAAAAAAAATAATTTTTTCAACTTTTTAAATTTTACCCCCGTGGGATATATATTCTACCCACACACATTTGGAACTCTCCTGGGGTACCCTCACACATATTATTCCCTCATTTAGTGGCTATTTTCACAGAAAAGTGAAATTTTCAAAAATCCAAAATATTGGCTGAAAACGACTAAATATCAAGGACTCATTGGGCGAATCGCTCTGGAACTGAAATCGGAACACTCACTGACATTTCCCCTATCTGAAAGTCTGATAAACGCCGGAAAAATGACTAAGTCCAAAAAAAATAATTTTTTCAACTTTTTTCAATTTTACCCCCGTGGGATATATATTCTACCCACACACATTTGGAACTCTCCTGGGGTACCCTCACACATATTATTACCTCATTTAGTGGATATTTTCACAAAAAAGTGAAATTTTCAAAAATCCAGAAAATTGGATGAAGACGACTAAATATCAAGGACTCATTCTCTGGAACTGAAATCGGAACGCTCACTGACATTTTCCCTATCTGAAAGTCTGATAAACGCAGAAAAATGACTAAGTCCAAAAAAATTATTTTTTCAACTTTTTTCAATTTTACCCCCGTGGGATATATATTCTACCCACACACATTTGGAACTCTCCTGGGGTACCCTCACACATATTATTCCCTCATTTAGTGGATATTTTCACAAAAAAGTGAAATTTTCAAAAATCCAGAAAATTGGCTGAAAACGACTAAATATCAAGGACTCATTGGGCGAATCACTCTGGAACTGAAATCGGAACGCTCACTGACATTTCCCCTATCTGAAAGTCTGATATACGCCGGAAAAATGAATAAGTCCCAAAAAAATTTTTTTCAACTTTTTTCAATTTTACCCCCGTGGGATATATATTCTACCCACACACATTTGGAACTCTCCTGGGGTATCCTCACACATATTATTCCCTCATTTAGTGGATATTTTCACAAAAAAGTGAAATTTTCAAAAATCCAGAAAATTGGCTGAAAACGAATAAATATCAAGGACTCATTGGGCGTATCGCTCCGGAACTGAAATCAGAACGCTCACTGACATTTTCCCTATCTGAAAGTCTTGATAAACGCCGGAAAAATGACTAATTCCAAAAAAAAAATTTTTTTAACTTTTTTCAATTTTACCCCCGTGGGATATATATTCTACCCACACACATTTGGAACTCTCCTGGGGTACCCTCACACATATTATTCCCTCATTTAGTGGATATTTTCACAAAAAAGTGAAATTTTCAAAAATCCAGAAAATTGGCTGAAAACGACTAAATATCAAGGACTCATTGGGCGAATCACTCTGGAACTGAAATCGGAACGCTCACTGGCATTTCCCCTATCTGAAAGTCTGATATACGCCGGAAAAATGACTAAGTCCAAAAAAAATTTTTTTCAACTTTTTTCAATTTTACCCCCGTGGGATATATATTCTACCCACACACATTTGGAAATCTCCTGGGGTACCCTCACACATATTATTCCCTCATTTAGTGGATATTTTCACAAAAAAGTGAAATTTTCAAAAATTCAGAAAATTGGCTGAAAACGACTAAATATCAAGGACTCATTGGGCGAATCACTCTGGAACTGAAATCGGAACGCTCACTGACATTTCCCCTATCTGAAAGTCTTATATACGTTGGAAAAATGACTAAGTCCAAAAAAAATTTTTTTCAACTTTTTTCAATTTTACCCCCGTGGGATATATATTCTACCCACACACATTTGGAACTCTCCTGGGTTATCCTCACACATATTATTCCCTCATTTAGTGGATATTTTCACAAAAAAGTGAAATTTTCAAAAATCCAGAAAATTGGCTGAAAACGACTAAATATCAAGGACTCATTGGGCGAATCGCTCTGGAACTGAAATCGGAACGCTCACTGACATTTCCCCTATCTGAAAGTCTGATAAACGCCGGAAAAATGACTAAGTCCAAAAAAATAAATTTTTCAACTTTTTTCAATTTTACCCCTTGGGATATATATTCTACCCACACACATTTGGAACTCTCCTGGGGTACCGTCACACATATTATTCCCTCATTGAGTGGATATTTTCACAGAAAAGTGAAATTTTCAAAAATCCAAAATATTGGCTGAAAACGACTAAATATCAAGGACTCATTGGACGAATCGCTCTGGAACTGAAATCGGAACGCTCACTGACATTTCCCCTATCTGAAAGTCTGATAAACGCCGGAAAAATGACTAAGTCCAAAAAAATTTTTTTTAAACTTTTTTCAATTTTACCCCCGTGGGATACATATTCTACCCACACACATTTGGAACTCTCCTGGAGTACCCTCACACATATTATTCCCTCATTTAGTGGATATTTTCACAAAAAAGTGAAATTTTCAAAAATCCAGAAAAGTGGCTGAAAACGACTAAATATCAAGGACTCATTGGGCGAATCTCTCTGGAACTGAAATCGGAACGCTCACTGACATTTTCCCTATCTGAAAGTCTGATAAACGCCGAAAAATGACTAAGTCCAAAAAAATTATTTTTTCAACTTTTTTCAATTTTACCCCCGTGGGATATATATTCTACCCACACACATTTGGAACTCTCCTGGGGTACCCTCACACATATTATTCCCTCATTTAGTGGATATTTTCACAAAAAAGTGAAATTTTCAAAAATCCAGAAAATTGGCTGAAAACGACTAAATATCAAGGACTCATTGGGCGAATCGCTCTGGAACTGAAATCGGAACGCTCACTGACATTTCCCCTATCTGAAAGTCTGATAAACGCCGGAAAAATGACTAAGTCCAAAAAAATAAATTTTTCAACTTTTTTCAATTTTACCCCTTGGGATATATATTCTACCCACACACATTTGGAACTCTCCTGGGGTACCCTCACACATATTATTCCCTCATTTAGTGGATATTTTCACAAAAAAGTGAAATTTTCAAAAATCCAGAAAATTGGCTGAAAACGACTAAATATCAAGGACTCATTGGGCGAATCACTCTGGAACTGAAATCGGAACGCTCACTGACATTTCCCCTATCTGAAAGTCTGATATACGCCGGAAAAATGACTAAGTCCAAAAAAAATTTTTTTAAACTTTTTTCAATTTTACCCCCGTGGGATATATATTCTACCCACACACATTTGGAACTCTCCTGGGGTACCCTCACACATATTATTCCCTCATTTAGTGGATATTTTCACAAAAAAGTGAAATTTTCAAAAATCCAGAAAATTGGCTGAAAACGACTAAATATCAAGGACTCATTGGGCGAATCACTCTGGAACTGAAATCGGAATGCTCACTGACATTTCCCCTATCTGAAAGTCTGATATACGCCGGAAAAATGACTAAGTCCAAAAAAATAAATTTTTCAACTTTTTTCATTTTTACCCCCGTGGGATATATATTCTACCCACACACATTTGGAACTTTTCTGGGGTACCCTCACACATATTATTCCCTCATTTAGTGGATATTTTCCCAAAAAAGTGAAATTTTCAAAAATCCAAAAAATTGGCTGAAAACGACTAAATATCAAGGACTCATTGGGCGAATCGCTCTGGAACTGAAATCGGAACACTCACTGACATTTTCCCTATCTGAAAGTCTGATAAACGGCGGAAAAATGACTAATTCCAAAAAAAAATTTTTTTTAACTTTTTTAAATTTTACCCCGTGGGATATATATTCTACCCACACACATTTGGAACTCTCCTGGGGTACCCTCACACATATTATTCCCTCATTTAGTGGATATTTTCACAGAAAAGTGAAATTTTCAAAAATCCAAAATATTGGCTGAAAACGACTAAATATCAAGGACTCATTGGGCGAATCGCTCTGGAACTGAAATCGGAATGCTCACTGACATTTCCCCTATCTGAAAGTCTGATATACGCCGGAAAAATGACTAAGTCCAAAAAAATAAATTTTTCAACTTTTTTCATTTTTACCCCCGTGGGATATATATTCTACCCACACACATTTGGAACTCTCCTGGGGTACCCTCACACATATTATTCCCTCATTTAGTGGATATTTTCACAAAAAAGTGAAATTTTCAAAAATCCAGAAAATTGGCTGAAAACGACTAAATATCAAGGACTCATTGGACGAATCGCTCTGGAACTGAAATCGGAACGCTCACTGACATTTCCCCTATCTGAAAGTCTGATAAACGCCGGAAAAATGACTAAGTCCAAAAAAATAAATTTTTCAACTTTTTTCAATTTTACCCCTTGGGATATATATTCTACCCACACACATTTGGAACTCTCCTGGGGTACCCTCACACATATTATTCCCTCATTTAGTGGATATTTTCACAAAAAAGTGAAATTTTCAAAAATCCAGAAAATTGGCTGAAAACGACTAAATATCAAGGACTCATTGGGCGAATCACTCTGGAACTGAAATCGGAACGCTCACTGACATTTCCCCTATCTGAAAGTCTGATATACGCCGGAAAAATGACTAAGTCCAAAAAAATAAATTTTTCAACTTTTTTCATTTTTACCCCCGTGGGATATATATTCTACCCACACACATTTGGAACTCTCCTGGGGTACCCTCACACATATTATTCCCTCATTTAGTGGATATTTTCACAAAAAAAGTGAAATTTTCAAAAATCCAGAAAATTGGCTGAAAACGAATAAATATCAAGGACTCATTGGGCGTATCGCTCCGGAACTGAAATCAGAACGCTCACTGACATTTTCCCTATCTGAAAGTCTTGATAAACGCCGGAAAAATGACTAATTCCAAAAAAAAAATTTTTTTAACTTTTTTCAATTTTACCCCGTGGGATATATATTCTACCCACACACATTTGGAACTCTCCTGGGGTACCCTCACACATATTATTCCCTCATTTAGTGGATATTTTCACAGAAAAGTGAAATTTTCAAAAATCCAAAATATTGGCTGAAAACGACTAAATATCAAGGACTCATTGGGCGAATCGCTCTGGAACTGAAATCGGAATGCTCACTGACATTTCCCCTATCTGAAAGTCTGATATACGCCGGAAAAATGACTAAGTCCAAAAAAATAAATTTTTCAACTTTTTTCATTTTTACCCCCGTGGGATATATATTCTACCCACACACATTTGGAACTCTCCTGGGGTACCCTCACACATATTATTCCCTCATTTAGTGGATAATTTCACAAAAAAGTGAAATTTTCAAAAATCCAGAAAATTGGCTGAAAACGACTAAATATCAAGGACTCATTGGACGAATCGCTCTGGAACTGAAATCGGAACGCTCACTGACATTTCCCCTATCTGAAAGTCTGATAAACGCCGGAAAAATGACTAAGTCCAAAAAAATTTTTTTTAACTTTTTTCAATTTTACCCCGTGGGATATATATTCTACCCACACACATTTGGAACTCTCCTGGGGTACCCTCACACATATTATTCCCTCATTTAGTGGATATTTTCACAGAAAAGTGAAATTTTCAAAAATCCAAAATATTGGCTGAAAACGACTAAATATCAAGGACTCATTGGGCGAATCGCTCTGGAACTGAAATCGGAATGCTCACTGACATTTCCCCTATCTGAAAGTCTGATATACGCCGGAAAAATGACTAAGTCCAAAAAAATAAATTTTTCAACTTTTTTCAATTTTACCCCCGTGGGATACATATTCTATCCACACACATTTGGAACTCTCCTGGAGTACCCTCACACATATTATTCCCTCATTTAGTGGATATTTTCACAAAAAAGTGAAATTTTCAAAAATCCAGAAAAGTGGCTGAAAACGAATAAATATCAAGGACTCATTGGGCGAATCTCTCTGGAACTGAAATCGGAACGCTCACTGACATTTTCCCTATCTGAAAGTCTGATAAACGCCGAAAAATGACTAAGTCCCAAAAAATTATTTTTTCAACTTTTTTCAATTTTACCCCCGTGGGATATATATTCTACCCACACACATTTGGAACTCTCCTGGGATACCCTCACACATATTATTCCCTCATTTAGTGGATATTTTCACAAAAAAGTGAAATTTTCAAAAATCCAGAAAATTGGCTGAAAACGACTAAATATCAAGGACTCATTGGGCGAATCACTCTGGAACTGAAATCGGAACACTCACTGACATTTCCCCTATCTGAAAGTCTGATATACGCCGGAAAAATGACTAAGTCTAAAAAAAATTTTTTTCAACTTTTTTCAATTTTACCCCCGTGGGATATATATTCTACCCACACACATTTGGAACTCTCCTGGGGTACCCTCACACATATTATTCCCTCATTTAGTGGATATTTTCACAAAAAAGTGAAATTTTCAAAAATCCAGAAAATTGGCTGAAAACGACTAAATATCAAGGACTCATTGGGCGAATCACTCTGGAACTGAAATCGGAACGCTCACTGACATTTCCCCTATCTGAAAGTCTGATATACGCCGGAAAAATGACTAAGTCCAAAAAAAATTTTTTTCAACTTTTTTCATTTTTACCCCCGTGGGATATATATTCTACCCACACACATTTGGAACTCTCCTGGGGTACCCTCACACATATTATTCCCTCATTTAGTGGATATTTTCACAAAAAAGTGAAATTTTCAAAAATCCAGAAAATTGGCTGAAAACGACTAAATATCAAGGACTCATTGGGCGAATCGCTCTGGAACTGAAATCGGAACACTCACTGACATTTTCCCTATCTGAAAGTCTTGATAAACGCCGGAAAAATGACTAATTCCAAAAAAAAAATTTTTTTAACTTTTTTCAATTTTACCCCGTGGGATATATATTCTACCCACACACATTTGGAACTCTCCTGGGGTACCCTCACACATATTATTCCCTCATTTAGTGGATATTTTCACAGAAAAGTGAAATTTTCAAAAATCCAAAATATTGGCTGAAAACGACTAAATATCATGGACTCATTGGGCGAATCGCTCTGGAACTGAAATCGGAATGCTCACTGACATTTCCCCTATCTGAAAGTCTGATATATGCCGGAAAAATGACTAAGTCCAAAAAAATAAATTTTTCAACTTTTTTCATTTTTACCCCCGTGGGATATATATTCTACCCACACACATTTGGAACTCTCCTGGGGTACCCTCACACATATTATTACCTCATTTAGTGGATATTTTCACAAAAAAGTGAAATTTTCAAAAATCCAGAAAATTGGCTGAAGACGACTAAATATCAAGGACTCATTGGGCGAATCTCTCTGGAACTGAAATCGGAACGCTCACTGACATTTTCCCTATCTGAAAGTCTGATAAACGCGGAAAAATGACTAAGTCCAAAAAAATTATTTTTTCAACTTTTGTCAATTTTACCCCCGTGGGATATATATTCTACCCACACACATTTGGAACTCTCCTGGGGTACCCTCACACATATTATTCCCTCATTTAGTGGATATTTTCACAAAAAAGTGAAATTTTCAAAAATCCAGAAAATTGGCTGAAAACGACTAAATATCAAGGACTCATTGGGCGAATCACTCTGGAACTGAAATCGGAACGCTCACTGACATTTCCCCTATCTGAAAGTCTGATATACGCCGGAAAAATGACTAAGTCCAAAAAAAATTTTTTTCAACTTTTTTCAATTTTACCCCCGTGGGATATATATTCTACCCACACACATTTGGAACTCTCCTGGGGTACCCTCACACATATTATTCCCTCATTTAGTGGATATTTTCACAAAAAAGTGAAATTTTCAAAAATCCATAAAATTGGCTGAAAACGACTAAATATCAAGGACTCATTGGGCGAATCACTCTGGAACTGAAATCGGAACGCTCACTGACATTTCCCCTATCTGAAAGTCTGATATACGCCGGAAAAATGACTAAGTCCCAAAAAAATTTTTTTCAACTTTTTTCCATTTTACCCCCGTGGGATATATATTCTACCCACACACATTTGGAACTCTCCTGGGTTATCCTCACACATATTATTCCCTCATTTAGTGGATATTTTCACAAAAAAGTGAAATTTTCAAAAATCCATAAAATTGGCTGAAAACGACTAAATATCAAGGACTCATTGGGCGAATCGCTCTGGAACTGAAATCGGAACGCTCACTGACATTTCCCCTATCTGAAAGTCTGATAAACGCCGGAAAAATGACAGTCCAAAAAAATAAATTTTTCAACTTTTTTCAATTTTACCCCTTGGGATATATATTCTACCCACACACATTTGGAACTCTCCTGGGGTACCCTCACACATATTATTCCCTCATTTAGTGGATATTTTCACAAAAAAGTGAAATTTTCAAAAATCCAGAAAATTGGCTGAAGACGACTAAATATCAAGGACTCATTGGGCGAATCTCTCTGGAACTGAAATCGGAACGCTCACTGACATTTTCCCTATCTGAAAGTCTGATAAACGCCGAAAAATGACTAAGTCCAAAAAAATTATTTTTTCAACTTTTTTCAATTTTACCCCCGTGGGATATATATTCTACCCACACACATTTGGAACTCTCCTGGGGTACCCTCACACATATTATTCCCTCATTTAGTGGATATTTTCACAAAAAAGTGAAATTTTCAAAAATCCAGAAAATTGGCTGAAAACGACTAAATATCAAGGACTCATTGGGCGAATCACTCTGGAACTGAAATCGGAACGCTCACTGACATTTCCCCTATCTGAAAGTCTGATATACGCCGGAAAAATGACTAAGTCCAAAAAAAATTTTTTTCAACTTTTTTCAATTTTACCCCCGTGGGATATATATTCTACCCACACACATTTGGAACTCTCCTGGGTTATCCTCACACATATTATTCCCTCATTTAGTGGATATTTTCACAAAAAAGTGAAATTTTCAAAAATACAGAAAATTGGCTGAAAACGACTAAATATCAAGGACTCATTGGGCGAATCGCTCTGGAACTGAAATCGGAACGCTCACTGACATTTCCCCTATCTGAAAGTCTGATAAACGCCGGAAAAATGACTAAGTCCAAAAAAATAAATTTTTCAACTTTTTTCAATTTTACCCCTTGGGATATATATTCTACCCACACACATTTGGAACTCTCCTGGGGTACCCTCACACATATTATTCCCTCATTGAGTGGATATTTTCACAGAAAAGTGAAATTTTCAAAAATCCAAAATATTGGCTGAAAACGACTAAATATCAAGGACTCATTGGGCGAATCGCTCTGGAACTGAAATCGGAACGCTCACTGACATTTCCCCTATCTGAAAGTCTGATAAACGCCGAAAAATGACTAAGTCCAAAAAAATTATTTTTTCAACTTTTTTCAATTTTACCCCCGTGGGATATATATTCTACCCACACACATTTGGAACTCTCCTGGGGTACCCTCACACATATTATTCCCTCATTTAGTGGATATTTTCACAAAGAAGTGAAATTTTCAAAAATCCAGAAAATTGGCTGAAAACGACTAAATATCAAGGACTCATTGGGCGAATCACTCTGGAACTGAAATCGGAACACTCACTGACATTTCCCCTATCTGAAAGTCTGATATACGCTGGAAAAATGACTAAGTCCAAAAAAAATTTTTTTCAACTTTTTTCAATTTTACCCCCGTGGGATATATATTCTACCCACACACATTTGGAACTCTCCTGGGGTACCCTCACACATATTATTCCCTCATTTAGTGGATATTTTCACAAAAAAGTGAAATTTTCAAAAATCCAGAAAATTGGCTGAAAACGACTAAATATCAAGGACTCATTGGGCGAATCACTCTGGAACTGAAATCGGAACGCTCACTGACATTTCCCCTATCTGAAAGTCTGATATACGCCGGAAAAATGACTAAGTCCAAAAAAAATTTTTTTCAACTTTTTTCAATTTTACCCCCGTGGGATATATATTCTACCCACACACATTTGGAACTCTCCTGGGTTATCCTCACACATATTATTCCCTCATTTAGTGGATATTTTCACAAAAAAGTGAAATTTTCAAAAATCCAGAAAATTGGCTGAAAACGACTAAATATCAAGGACTCATTGGGCGAATCGCTCTGGAACTGAAATCGGAACACTCACTGACATTTTCCCTATCTGAAAGTCTGATAAACGGCGGAAAAATGACTAAGTCCAAAAAAAAATAATTTTTTCAACTTTTTTAAATTTTACCCCCGTGGGATATATATTCTACCCACACACATTTGGAACTCTCCTGGGGTACCCTCACACATATTATTCCCTCATTTAGTGGATATTTTCACAAAAAAGTGAAATTTTCAAAAATCCAGAAAATTGGCTGAAAACGAATAAATATCAAGGACTCATTGGGCGTATCGCTCCGGAACTGAAATCAGAACGCTCACTGACATTTTCCCTATCTGAAAGTCTTGATAAACGCCGGAAAAATGACTAATTCCAAAAAAAAATTTTTTTTAACTTTTTTCAATTTTACCCCGTGGGATATATATTCTACCCACACACATTTGGAACTCTCCTGGGGTACCCTCACACATATTATTCCCTCATTTAGTGGATATTTTCACAGAAAAGTGAAATTTTCAAAAATCCAAAATATTGGCTGAAAACGACTAAATATCAAGGACTCATTGGGCGAATCGCTCTGAAACTGAAATCGGAATGCTCACTGACATTTCCCCTATCTGAAAGTCTGATATACGCCGGAAAAATGACTAAGTCCAAAAAAAATTTTTTTAAACTTTTTTCAATTTTACCCCCGTGGGATATATATTCTACCCACACACATTTGGAACTCTCCTGGGGTACCCTCACACATATTATTCCCTCATTTAGTGGATATTTTCACAAAAAAGTGAAATTTTCAAAAATCCAGAAAATTGGCTGAAAACGACTAAATATCAAGGACTCATTGGGCGAATCACTCTGGAACTGAAATCGGAACGCTCACTGACATTTTCCCTATCTGAAAGTCTGATATACGCCGGAAAAATGACTAAGTCCAAAAAAAATTTTTTTAAACTTTTTTCAATTTTACCCCCGTGGGATATATATTCTACCCACACACATTTGGAACTCTCCTGGGGTACCCTCAAACATATTATTCCCTCATTTAGTGGATATTTTCACAAAAAAGTGAAATTTTCAAAAATCCAGAAAATTGGCTGAAAACGACTAAATATCAAGGACTCATTGGGCGAATCGCTCTGGAACTGAAATCGGAACACTCACTGACATTTTCCCTATCTGAAAGTCTGATAAACGGCGGAAAAATGACTAAGTCCAAAAAAAATAATTTTTTCAACTTTTTTAAATTTTACCCCCGTGGGATATATATTCTACCCACACACATTTGGAACTCTCCTGGGGTACCCTCACACATATTATTCCCTCATTTAGTGGATATTTTCACAAAAAAGTGAAATTTTCAAAAATCCAGAAAATTGGCTGAAAACGAATAAATATCAAGGACTCATTGGGCGTATAGCTCCGGAACTGAAATCAGAACGCTCACTGACATTTTCCCTATCTGAAAGTCTTGATAAACGCCGGAAAAATGACTAATTCCAAAAAAAAATTTTTTTTAACTTTTTTCAATTTTACCCCGTGGGATATATATTCTACCCACACACATTTGGAACTCTCCTGGGGTACCCTCACACATATTATTCCCTCATTTAGTGGATATTTTCACAGAAAAGTGAAATTTTCAAAAATCCAAAATATTGGCTGAAAACGACTAAATATCAAGGACTCATTGGGCGAATCGCTCTGGAACTGAAATCGGAATGCTCACTGACATTTCCCCTATCTGAAAGTCTGATATACGCCGGAAAAATGACTAAGTCCAAAAAAATAAATTTTTCAACTTTTTTCATTTTTACCCCCGTGGGATATATATTCTACCCACACACATTTGGAACTCTCCTGGGGTACCCTCACACATATTATTCCCTCATTTAGTGGATATTTTCACAAAAAAGTGAAATTTTCAAAAATCCAGAAAATTGGCTGAAAACGACTAAATATCAAGGACTCATTGGACGAATCGCTCTGGAACTGAAATCGGAACGCTCACTGACATTTCCCCTATCTGAAAGTCTGATAAACGGCGGAAAAATGACTAAGTCCAAAATAATTTTTTCAACTTTTTTAAATTTTACCCCCGTGGGATATATATTCTACCCACACACATTTGGAACTCTCCTGGGGTACCCTCACACATATTATTCCCTCATTTAGTGGATATTTTCACAAAAAAGTGAAATTTTCAAAAATCCAGAAAATTGGCTGAAAACGAATAAATATCAAGGACTCATTGGGCGTATCGCTCCGGAACTGAAATCAGAACGCTCACTGACATTTTCCCTATCTGAAAGTCTTGATAAACGCCGGAAAAATGACTAATTCCAAAAAAAAATTTTTTTTAACTTTTTTCAATTTTACCCCGTGGGATATATATTCTACCCACACACATTTGGAACTCTCCTGGGGTACCCTCACACAGATTATTCCCTCATTTAGTGGATATTTTCACAGAAAAGTGAAATTTTCAAAAATCCAAAATATTGGCTGAAAACGACTAAATATCAAGGACTCATTGGGCGAATCGCTCTGGAACTGAAATCGGAATGCTCACTGACATTTCCCCTATCTGAAAGTCTGATATACGCCGGAAAAATGACTAAGTCCAAAAAAATAAATTTTTCAACTTTTTTCATTTTTACCCCCGTGGGATATATATTCTACCCACACACATTTGGAACTCTCCTGGGGTACCCTCACACATATTATTCCCTCATTTAGTGGATATTTTCACAAAAAAGTGAAATTTTCAAAAATCCAGAAAATTGGCTGAAAACGAATAAATATCAAGGACTCATTGGGCGTATCGCTCCGGAACTGAAATCAGAACGCTCACTGACATTTTCCCTATCTGAAAGTCTTGATAAACGCCGGAAAAATGACTAATTCCAAAAAAAATTTTTTTTTAACTTTTTTCAATTTTACCCCGTGGGATATATATTCTACCCACACACATTTGGAACTCTCCTGGGGTACCCTCACACATATTATTCCCTCATTTAGTGGATATTTTCACAGAAAAGTGAAATTTTCAAAAATCCAAAATATTGGCTGAAAACGACTAAATATCAAGGACTCATTGGGCGAATCGCTCTGGAACTGAAATCGGAATGCTCACTGACATTTCCCCTATCTGAAAGTCTGATATACGCCGGAAAAATGACTAAGTCCAAAAAAATAAATTTTTCAACTTTTTTCATTTTTACCCCCGTGGGATATATATTCTACCCACACACATTTGGAACTCTCCTGGGGTACCCTCACACATATTATTCCCTCATTTAGTGGATATTTTCACAAAAAAGTGAAATTTTCAAAAATCCAGAAAATTGGCTGAAAACGACTAAATATCAAGGACTCATTGGGCGAATCGCTCTGGAACTGAAATCGGAACACTCACTGACATTTTCCCTATCTGAAAGTCTGATAAACGGCGGAAAAATGACTAAGTCCAAAAAAAAATAATTTTTTCAACTTTTTTAAATTTTACCCCCGTGGGATATATATTCTACCCACACACATTTGGAACTCTCCTGGGGTACCCTCACACATATTATTCCCTCATTTAGTGGATATTTTCACAAAAAAGTGAAATTTTCAAAAATCCAGAAAATTGGCTGAAAACGAATAAATATCAAGGACTCATTGGGCGTATCGCTCCGGAACTGAAATCAGAACGCTCACTGACATTTTCCCTATCTGAAAGTCTTGATAAACGCCGGAAAAATTACTAATTCCAAAAAAAAATTTTTTTTAACTTTTTTCAATTTTACCCCGTGGGATATATATTCTACCCACACACATTTGGAACTCTCCTGGGGTACCCTCACACATATTATTCCCTCATTTAGTGGATATTTTCACAGAAAAGTGAAATTTTCAAAAATCCAAAATATTGGCTGAAAACGACTAAATATCAAGGACTCATTGGGCGAATCGCTCTGGAACTGAAATCGGAATGCTCACTGACATTTCCCCTATCTGAAAGTCTGATATACGCCGGAAAAATGACTAAGTCCAAAAAAATAAATTTTTCAACTTTTTTCATTTTTACCCCCGTGGGATATATATTCTACCCACACACATTTGGAACTCTCCTGGGGTACCCTCACACATATTATTCCCTCATTTAGTGGATATTTTCACAAAAAAGTGAAATTTTCAAAAATCCAGAAAATTGGCTGAAAACGAATAAATATCAAGGACTCATTGGGCGTATCGCTCCGGAACTGAAATCAGAAC
The DNA here is from genome assembly GCF_046119375.1 of Phyllobates terribilis. Lineage (NCBI taxonomy): Eukaryota > Metazoa > Chordata > Amphibia > Anura > Dendrobatidae > Phyllobates > Phyllobates terribilis. The sequence goes on along the minus strand of NW_027362772.1, from coordinate 188,584,771 downwards.
GCTCACTGACATTTTCCCTATCTGAAAGTCTTGATAAACGCCGGAAAAATGACTAATTCCAAAAAAAAAATTTTTTTAACTTTTTTCAATTTTACCCCGTGGGATATATATTCTACCCACACACATTTGGAACTCTCCTGGGGTACCCTCACACATATTATTCCCTCATTTAGTGGATATTTTCACAGAAAAGTGAAATTTTCAAAAATCCAAAATATTGGCTGAAAACGACTAAATATCAAGGACTCATTGGGCGAATCGCTCTGGAGCTGAAATCGGAATTCTCACTGACATTTCCCCTATCTGAAAGTCTGATATACGCCGGAAAAATGACTAAGTCCAAAAAAATAAATTTTTCAACTTTTTTCATTTTTACCCCCGTGGGATATATATTCTACCCACACACATTTGGAACTCTCCTGGGGTACCCTCACACATATTATTCCCTCATTTAGTGGATATTTTCACAAAAAAGTGAAATTTTCAAAAATCCAGAAAATTGGCTGAAAACGACTAAATATCAAGGACTCATTGGACGAATCGCTCTGGAACTGAAATCGGAACGCTCACTGACATTTCCCCTATCTGAAAGTCTGATAAACGCCGGAAAAATGACTAAGTCCAAAAAAATTTTTTTTAACTTTTTTCAATTTTACCCCGTGGGATATATATTCTACCCACACACATTTGGAACTCTCCTGGGGTACCCTCACACATATTATTCCCTCATTTAGTGGATATTTTCACAGAAAAGTGAAATTTTCAAAAATCCAAAATATTGGCTGAAAACGACTAAATATCAAGGACTCATTGGGCGAATCGCTCTGGAACTGAAATCGGAATGCTCACTGACATTTCCCCTATCTGAAAGTCTGATATACGCCGGAAAAATGACTAAGTCCAAAAAAATAAATTTTTCAACTTTTTTCAATTTTACCCCCGTGGGATACATATTCTATCCACACACATTTGGAACTCTCCTGGAGTACCCTCACACATATTATTCCCTCATTTAGTGGATATTTTCACAAAAAAGTGAAATTTTCAAAAATCCAGAAAATTGGCTGAAAACGACTAAATATCAAGGACTCATTGGGCGAATCACTCTGGAACTGAAATCGGAACGCTCACTGACATTTCCCCTATCTGAAAGTCTGATATACGCCGGAAAAATGACTAAGTCTAAAAAAAATTTTTTTCAACTTTTTTCAATTTTACCCCCGTGGGATATATATTCTACCCACACACATTTGGAACTCTCCTGGGGTACCCTCACACATATTATTCCCTCATTTAGTGGATATTTTCACAAAAAAGTGAAATTTTCAAAAATCCAGAAAATTGGCTGAAAACGACTAAATATCAAGGACTCATTGGGCGAATCACTCTGGAACTGAAATCGGAACGCTCACTGACATTTCCCCTATCTGAAAGTCTGATATACGCCGGAAAAATGACTAAGTCCAAAAAAAATTTTTTTCAACTTTTTTCATTTTTACCCCCGTGGGATATATATTCTACCCACACACATTTGGAACTCTCCTGGGGTACCCTCACACATATTATTCCCTCATTTAGTGGATATTTTCACAAAAAAGTGAAATTTTCAAAAATCCAGAAAATTGGCTGAAAACGACTAAATATCAAGGACTCATTGGGCGAATCGCTCTGGAACTGAAATCGGAACACTCACTGACATTTTCCCTATCTGAAAGTCTGATAAACGGCGGAAAAATGACTAAGTCCAAAAAAAAATAATTTTTTCAACTTTTTTAAATTTTACCCCCGTGGGATATATATTCTACCCACACACATTTGGAACTCTCCTGGGGTACCCTCACACATATTATTCCCTCATTTAGTGGATATTTTCACAAAAAAGTGAAATTTTCAAAAATCCAGAAAATTGGCTGAAAACGAATAAATATCAAGGACTCATTGGGCGTATCGCTCCGGAACTGAAATCAGAACGCTCACTGACATTTTCCCTATCTGAAAGTCTGATAAACGCCGGAAAAATGACTAAGTCCAAAAAAAATAATTTTTTCAACTTTTTAAATTTTACCCCCGTGGGATATATATTCTACCCACACACATTTGGAACTCTCCTGGGGTACCCTCACACATATTATTCCCTCATTTAGTGGATATTTTCACAGAAAAGTGAAATTTTCAAAAATCCAAAATATTGGCTGAAAACGACTAAATATCAAGGACTCATTGGGCGAATCGCTCTGGAAATGAAATCGGAATGCTCACTGACATTTCCCCTATCTGAAAGTCTGATAAATGCCGGAAAAATGACTAAGTCCAAAAAAAATAATTTTTTCAACTTTTTTCAATTTTACCCCCGTGGGATATATATTCTACCCACACACATTTGGAACTCTCCTGGGGTACCCTCACACATATTATTCCCTCATTTAGTGGATATTTTCACAAAAAAGTGAAATTTTCAAAAATCCAGAAAATTGGCTGAAAACGACTAAATATGAAGGACTCATTGGGCGAATCACTCTGGAACTGAAATCGGAATGCTCACTGACATTTCCCCTATCTGAAAGTCTGATATACGCCGGAAAAATGACTAAGTCCAAAAAAAAATTTTTTTAACTTTTTTCAATTTTACCCCCGTGGGATATATATTCTACCCACACACATTTGGAACTCTCCTGGGGTATCCTCACACATATTATTCCCTCATTTAGTGGATATTTTCACAAAAAAGTGAAATTTTCAAAAATCCAGAAAATTGGCTGAAAACGACTAAATATCAAGGACTCCTTGGGCGAATCGCTCTGGAACTGAAATCGGAACGCTCACTGACATTTCCCCTATCTGAAAGTCTGATAAACGCCGGAAAAATGACTAAGTCCAAAAAAATAAATTTTTCAACTTTTTTCAATTTTACCCCTTGGGATATATATTCTACCCACACACATTTGGAACTCTCCTGGGGTACCCTCACACATATTATTCCCTCATTTAGTGGATATTTTCACAGAAAAGTGAAATTTTCAAAAATCCAAAATATTGGCTGAAAACGACTAAATATCAAGGACTCATTGGGCGAATCGCTCTGGAACTGAAATCGGAATGCTCACTGACATTTCCCCTATCTGAAAGTCTGATATACGCCGGAAAAATGACTAAGTCCAAAAAAATAAATTTTTCAACTTTTTTCATTTTTACCCCCGTGGGATATATATTCTACCCACACACATTTGGAACTCTCCTGGGGTACCCTCACACATATTATTCCCTCATTTAGTGGATATTTTCACAGAAAAGTGAAATTTTCAAAAATCCAAAATATTGGCTGAAAACGACTAAATATCATGGACTCATTGGGCGAATCGCTCTGGAACTGAAATCGGAATGCTCACTGACATTTCCCCTATCTGAAAGTCTGATATACGCCGGAAAAATGACTAAGTCCAAAAAAATAAATTTTTCAACTTTTTTCATTTTTACCCCCGTGGGATATATATTCTACCCACACACATTTGGAACTCTCCTGGGGTACCCTCACACATATTATTCCCTCATTTAGTGGATATTTTCACAAAAAAGTGAAATTTTCAAAAATCCAGAAAATTGGCTGAAAACGAATAAATATCAAGGACTCATTGGGCGTATCACTCCGGAACTGAAATCAGAACGCTCACTGACATTTTCCCTATCTGAAAGTCTTGATAAACGCCGGAAAAATGACTAATTCCAAAAAAAAAATTTTTTTAACTTTTTTCAATTTTACCCCGTGGGATATATATTCTACCCACACACATTTGGAACTCTCCTGGGGTACCCTCACACATATTATTCCCTCATTTAGTGGATATTTTCACAGAAAAGTGAAATTTTCAAAAATCCAAAATATTGGCTGAAAACGACTAAATATCAAGGACTCATTGGGCGAATCGCTCTGGAACTGAAATCGGAACGCTCACTGACATTTCCCCTATCTGAAAGTCTGATAAACGCCGGAAAAATGACTAAGTCCAAAAAAATTTTTTTTAAACTTTTTCAATTTTACCCCCGTGGGATACATATTCTATCCACACACATTTGGAACTCTCCTGGAGTACCCTCACACATATTATTCCCTCATTTAGTGGATATTTTCACAAAAAAGTGAAATTTTCAAAAATCCAGAAAAGTGGCTGAAAACGAATAAATATCAAGGACTCATTGGGCGAATCGCTCTGGAACTGAAATCGGAACACTCACTGACATTTTCCCTATCTGAAAGTCTGATAAACGCCGGAAAAATGACTAAGTCCAAAAAAAATGAATTTTTCAACTTTTTTCAATTTTACCCCTTGGGATATATATTCTACCCACACACATTTGGAACTCTCCTGGGGTACCCTCACACATATTATTCCCTCATTTAGTGGATATTTTCACAGAAAAGTGAAATTTTCAAAAATCCAAAATATTGGCTGAAAACGACTAAATATCATGGACTCATTGGGCGAATCGCTCTGGAACTGAAATCGGAATGCTCACTGACATTTCCCCTATCTGAAAGTCTGATATACGCCGGAAAAATGACTAAGTCCAAAAAAATAAATTTTTCAACTTTTTTCATTTTTACCCCCGTGGGATATATATTCTACCCACACACATTTGGAACTCTCCTGGGGTACCCTCACACATATTATTCCCTCATTTAGTGGATATTTTCACAAAAAAGTGAAATTTTCAAAAATCCAGAAAATTGGCTGAAAACGAATAAATATCAAGGACTCATTGGGCGTATCACTCCGGAACTGAAATCAGAACGCTCACTGACATTTTCCCTATCTGAAAGTCTTGATAAACGCCGGAAAAATGACTAATTCCAAAAAAAAAATTTTTTTAACTTTTTTCAATTTTACCCCGTGGGATATATATTCTACCCACACACATTTGGAACTCTCCTGGGGTACCCTCACACATATTATTCCCTCATTTAGTGGATATTTTCACAGAAAAGTGAAATTTTCAAAAATCCAAAATATTGGCTGAAAACGACTAAATATCAAGGACTCATTGGGCGAATCGCTCTGGAACTGAAATCGGAACGCTCACTGACATTTCCCCTATCTGAAAGTCTGATAAACGCCGGAAAAATGACTAAGTCCAAAAAAATTTTTTTTAAACTTTTTCAATTTTACCCCCGTGGGATACATATTCTATCCACACACATTTGGAACTCTCCTGGAGTACCCTCACACATATTATTCCCTCATTTAGTGGATATTTTCACAAAAAAGTGAAATTTTCAAAAATCCAGAAAAGTGGCTGAAAACGAATAAATATCAAGGACTCATTGGGCGAATCGCTCTGGAACTGAAATCGGAACACTCACTGACATTTTCCCTATCTGAAAGTCTGATAAACGCCGGAAAAATGACTAAGTCCAAAAAAAATGAATTTTTCAACTTTTTTCAATTTTACCCCTTGGGATATATATTCTACCCACACACATTTGGAACTCTCCTGGGGTACCCTCACACATATTATTCCCTCATTTAGTGGATATTTTCACAGAAAAGTGAAATTTTCAAAAATCCAAAATATTGGCTGAAAACGACTAAATATCATGGACTCATTGGGCGAATCGCTCTGGAACTGAAATCGGAATGCTCACTGACATTTCCCCTATCTGAAAGTCTGATATACGCCGGAAAAATGACTAAGTCCAAAAAAATAAATTTTTCAACTTTTTTCATTTTTACCCCCGTGGGATATATATTCTACCCACACACATTTGGAACTCTCCTGGGGTACCCTCACACATATTATTCCCTCATTTAGTGGATATTTTCACAAAAAAGTGAAATTTTCAAAAATCCAGAAAATTGGCTGAAAACGAATAAATATCAAGGACTCATTGGGCGTATCACTCCGGAACTGAAATCAGAACGCTCACTGACATTTTCCCTATCTGAAAGTCTTGATAAACGCCGGAAAAATGACTAATTCCAAAAAAAAAATTTTTTTAACTTTTTTCAATTTTACCCCGTGGGATATATATTCTACCCACACACATTTGGAACTCTCCTGGGGTACCCTCACACATATTATTCCCTCATTTAGTGGATATTTTCACAGAAAAGTGAAATTTTCAAAAATCCAAAATATTGGCTGAAAACGACTAAATATCAAGGACTCATTGGGCGAATCGCTCTGGAACTGAAATCGGAACGCTCACTGACATTTCCCCTATCTGAAAGTCTGATAAACGCCGGAAAAATGACTAAGTCCAAAAAAATTTTTTTTAAACTTTTTCAATTTTACCCCCGTGGGATACATATTCTATCCACACACATTTGGAACTCTCCTGGAGTACCCTCACACATATTATTCCCTCATTTAGTGGATATTTTCACAAAAAAGTGAAATTTTCAAAAATCCAGAAAAGTGGCTGAAAACGAATAAATATCAAGGACTCATTGGGCGAATCGCTCTGGAACTGAAATCGGAACACTCACTGACATTTTCCCTATCTGAAAGTCTGATAAACGCCGGAAAAATGACTAAGTCCAAAAAAAATGAATTTTTCAACTTTTTTCAATTTTACCCCTTGGGATATATATTCTACCCACACACATTTGGAACTCTCCTGGGGTACCCTCACACATATTATTCCCTCATTTAGTGGATATTTTCACAGAAAAGTGAAATTTTCAAAAATCCAGAAAATTGGCTGAAAACGACTAAATATCAAGGACTCATTGGGCGAATCGCTCTGGAACTGAAATCGGAACACTCACTGACATTTTCCCTATCTGAAAGTCTGATAAACGGCGGAAAAATGACTAAGTCCAAAAAAAAATAATTTTTTCAACTTTTTTAAATTTTACCCCCGTGGGATATATATTCTACCCACACACATTTGGAACTCTCCTGGGGTACCCTCACACATATTATTCCCTCATTTAGTGGATATTTTCACAGAAAAGTGAAATTTTCAAAAATCCAAAATATTGGCTGAAAACGACTAAATATCAAGGACTCATTGGGCGAATCGCTCTGGAACTGAAATCGGAATGCTCACTGACATTTCCCCTATCTGAAAGTCTGATAAATGCCGGAAAAATGACTAAGTCCAAAAAAAATAATTTTTTCAACTTTTTTCAATTTTACCCCCATGGGATATATATTCTACCCACACACATTTGGAACTCTCCTGGGGTACCCTCACACATATTATTCCCTCATTTAGTGGATATTTTCACAAAAAAGTGAAATTTTCAAAAATCCAGAAAATTGGCTGAAAACGACTAAATATCAAGGACTCATTGGGCGAATCACTCTGGAACTGAAATCGGAACGCTCACTGACATTTCCCCTATCTGAAAGTCTGATATACTCCGGAAAAATGACTAAGTCCAAAAAAAATTTTTTTTAACTTTTTTCAATTTTACCCCCGTGGGATATATATTCTACCCACACACATTTGGAACTCTCCTGGGGTATCCTCACACATATTATTCCCTCATTTAGTGGATATTTTCACAAAAAAGTGAAATTTTCAAAAATCCAGAAAATTGGCTGAAAACGACTAAATATCAAGGACTCATTGGGCGAATCGCTCTGGAACTGAAATCGGAACGCTCACTGACATTTCCCCTATCTGAAAGTCTGATAAACGCCGGAAAAATGACTAAGTCCAAAAAAATAAATTTTTCAACTTTTTTCAATTTTACCCCTTGGGATATATATTCTACCCACACACATTTGGAACTCTCCTGGGGTACCCTCACACATATTATTCCCTCATTTAGTGGATATTTTCACAGAAAAGTGAAATTTTCAAAAATCCAGAAAATTGGCTGAAAACGACTAAATATCAAGGACTCATTGGGCGAATCGCTCTGGAACTGAAATCGGAACACTCACTGACATTTTCCCTATCTGAAAGTCTGATAAACGGCGGAAAAATGACTAAGTCCAAAAAAAAATAATTTTTTCAACTTTTTTAAATTTTACCCCCGTGGGATATATATTCTACCCACACACATTTGGAACTCTCCTGGGGTACCCTCACACATATTATTCCCTCATTTAGTGGATATTTTCACAAAAAAGTGAAATTTTCAAAAATCCAGAAAATTGGCTGAAAACGAATAAATATCAAGGACTCATTGGGCGTATCGCTCCGGAACTGAAATCAGAACGCTCACTGACATTTTCCCTATCTGAAAGTCTTGATAAACGCCGGAAAAATGACTAATTCCAAAAAAAAATTGTTTTTTTACTTTTTTCAATTTTACCCCGTGGGATATATATTCTACCCACACACATTTGGAACTCTCCTGGGGTACCCTCACACATATTATTCCCTCATTTAGTGGATATTTTCACAGAAAAGTGAAATTTTCAAAAATCCAAAATATTGGCTGAAAACGACTAAATATCAAGGACTCATTGGGCGAATCGCTCTGGAACTGAAATCGGAACGCTCACTGACATTTCCCCTATCTGAAAGTCTGATAAACGCCGGAAAAATGACTAAGTCCAAAAAAATAAATTTTTCAACTTTTTTCAATTTTACCCCTTGGGATATATATTCTACCCACACACATTTGGAACTCTCCTGGGGTACCCTCACACATATTATTCCCTCATTTAGTGGATATTTTCACAAAAAAGTGAAATTTTCAAAAATCCAGAAAATTGGCTGAAAACGAATAAATATCAAGGACTCATTGGGCGTATCGCTCCGGAACTGAAATCAGAACGCTCACTGACATTTTCCCTATCTGAAAGTCTTGATAAACGCCGGAAAAATGACTAATTCCAAAAAAAAATTTTTTTTAACTTTTTTCAATTTTACCCCGTGGGATATATATTCTACCCACACACATTTGGAACTCTCCTGGGGTACCCTCACACATATTATTCCCTCATTTAGTGGATATTTTCACAGAAAAGTGAAATTTTCAAAAATCCAAAATATTGGCTGAAAACGACTAAATATCATGGACTCATTGGGCGAATCGCTCTGGAACTGAAATCGGAATGCTCACTGACATTTCCCCTATCTGAAAGTCTGATATACGCCGGAAAAATGACTAAGTCCAAAAAAATAAATTTTTCAACTTTTTTCATTTTTACCCCCGTGGGATATATATTCTACCCACACACATTTGGAACTCTCCTGGGGTACCCTCACACATATTATTCCCTCATTTAGTGGATATTTTCACAAAAAAGTGAAATTTTCAAAAATCCAGAAAATTGGCTGAAAACGACTAAATATCAAGGACTCATTGGACGAATCGCTCTGGAACTGAAATCGGAACGCTCACTGACATTTCCCCTATCTGAAAGTCTGATAAACGCAGGAAAAATGACTAATTCCAAAAAAAATTTTTTTAACTTTTTTCAATTTTACCCCGTGGGATATATATTCTACCCACACACATTTGGAACTCTCCTGGGGTACCCTCACACATATTATTCCCTCATTTAGTGGATATTTTCACAGAAAAGTGAAATTTTCAAAAATCCAAAATATTGGCTGAAAACGACTAAATATCAAGGACTCATTGGGCGAATCGCTCTGGAACTGAAATCGGAATGCTCACTGACATTTCCCCTATCTGAAAGTCTGATATACGCCGGAAAAATGACTAAGTCCAAAAAAATAAATTTTTCAACTTTTTTCAATTTTACCCCCGTGGGATACATATTCTATCCACACACATTTGGAACTCTCCTGGAGTACCCTCACACATATTATTCCCTCATTTAGTGGATATTTTCACAAAAAAGTGAAATTTTCAAAAATCCAGAAAAGTGGCTGAAAACGAATAAATATCAAGGACTCATTGGGCGAATCTCTCTGGAACTGAAATCGGAACGCTCACTGACATTTTCCCTATCTGAAAGTCTGATAAACGCCGAAAAATGACTAAGTCCCAAAAAATTATTTTTTCAACTTTTATCAATTTTACCCCCGTGGGATATATATTCTACCCACACACATTTGGAACTCTCCTGGGGTACCCTCACACATATTATTCCCTCATTTAGTGGATATTTTCACAAAAAAGTGAAATTTTCAAAAATCCAGAAAATTGGCTGAAAACGACTAAATATCAAGGACTCATTGGTCGAATCACTCTGGAACTGAAATCGGAACGCTCACTGACATTTCCCCTATCTGAAAGTCTGATATACGCCGGAAAAATGACTAAGTCCCAAAAAAATTTTTTTCAACTTTTTTCAATTTTACCCCCGTGGGATATATATTCTACCCACACACATTTGGAACTCTCCTGGGGTACCCTCACACATATTATTCCCTCATTTAGTGGATATTTTCACAAAAAAGTGAAATTTTCAAAAATCCAGAAAATTGGCTGAAAACGACTAAATATCAAGGACTCATTGGGCGAATCACTCTGGAACTGAAATCGGAACGCTCACTGACATTTCCCCTATCTGAAAGTCTGATATACGCCGGAAAAATGACTAAGTCCAAAAAAAATTTTTTTCAACTTTTTTCAATTTTACCCCCGTGGGATATATATTCTACCCACACACATTTGGAACTCTCCTGGGGTATCCTCACACATATTATTCCCTCATTTAGTGGATATTTTCACAAAAAAGTGAAATTTTCAAAAACCCAGAAAATTGGCTGAAAACGACTAAATATCAAGGACTCATTGGGCGAATCGCTCTGGAACTGAAATCGGAATGCTCACTGACATTTCCCCTATCTGAAAGTCTGATAAACGCCGGAAAAATTACTAAGTCCAAAAAAATAAATTTTTCAACTTTTTTCAATTTTACCCCTTGGGATATATATTCTACCCACACACATTTGGAACTCTCCTGGGGTACCCTCACACATATTATTCCCTCATTTAGTGGATATTTTCACAGAAAAGTGAAATTTTCAAAAATCCAGAAAATTGGCTGAAAACGACTAAATATCAAGGACTCATTGGGCGAATCGCTCTGGAACTGAAATCGGAACACTCACTGACATTTTCCCTATCTGAAAGTCTGATAAACGGTGGAAAAATGACTAAGTCCAAAAAAAAATAATTTTTTCAACTTTTTTAAATTTTACCCCCGTGGGATATATATTCTACCCACACACATTTGGAACTCTCCTGGGGTACCCTCACACATATTATTCCCTCATTTAGTGGATATTTTCACAAAAAAGTTAAATTTTCAAAAATCCAGAAAATTGGCTGAAAACGACTAAATATCAAGGACTCATTGGGCGAATCACTCTGGAACTGAAATCGGAACGCTCACTGACATTTCCCCTATCTGAAAGTCTGATATACGCCGGAAAAATGACTAAGTCCAAAAAAAATTTTTTTCAACTTTTTTCAATTTTACCCCCGTGGGATATATATTCTACCCACACACATTTGGAACTCTCCTGGGGTACCCTCACACATATTATTCCCTCATTTAGTGGATATTTTCACAGAAAAGTGAAATTTTCAAAAATCCAGAAAATTGGCTGAAAACGACTAAATATCAAGGACTCATTGGGCGAATCGCTCTGGAACTGAAATCGGAACACTCACTGACATTTTCCCTATCTGAAAGTCTGATAAACGGCGGAAAAATGACTAAGTCCAAAAAAAAATAATTTTTTCAACTTTTTTAAATTTTACCCCCGTGGGATATATATTCTACCCACACACATTTGGAACTCTCCTGGGGTACCCTCACACATATTATTCCCTCATTTAGTGGATATTTTCACAAAAAAGTGAAATTTTCAAAAATCCAGAAAATTGGCTGAAAACGAATAAATATCAAGGACTCATTGGGCGTATCGCTCCGGAACTGAAATCAGAACGCTCACTGACATTTTCCCTATCTGAAAGTCTTGATAAACGCTGGAAAAATGACTAATTCCAAAAAAAATTTTTTTTTAACTTTTTTCAATTTTACCCCGTGGGATATATATTCTACCCACACACATTTGGAACTCTCCTGGGGTACCCTCACACATATTGTTCCCTCATTTAGTGGATATTTTCACAGAAAAGTGAAATTTTCAAAAATCCAAAATATTGGCTGAAAACGACTAAATATCAAGGACTCATTGGGCGAATCGCTCTGGAACTGAAATCGGAATGCTCACTGACATTTCCCCTATCTGAAAGTCTGATATACGCCGGAAAAATGACTAAGTCCAAAAAAATAAATTTTTCAACTTTTTTCATTTTTACCCCCGTGGGATATATATTCTACCCACACACATTTGGAACTCTCCTGGGGTACCCTCACACATATTATTCCCTCATTTAGTGGATATTTTCACAAAAAAGTGAAATTTTCAAAAATCCAGAAAATTGGCTGAAAACGACTAAATATCAAGGACTCATTGGGCGAATCGCTCTGGAACTGAAATCGGAACACTCACTGACATTTTCCCTATCTGAAAGTCTGATAAACGGCGGAAAAATGACTAAGTCCAAAAAAAAATAATTTTTTCAACTTTTTTAAATTTTACCCCCGTGGGATATATATTCTACCCACACACATTTGGAACTCTCCTGGGGTACCCTCACACATATTATTCCCTCATTTAGTGGATATTTTTACAAAAAAGTGAAATTTTCAAAAATCCAGAAAATTGGCTGAAAACGAATAAATATCAAGGACTCATTGGGCGTATCGCTCCGGAACTGAAATCAGAACGCTCACTGACATTTTCCCTATCTGAAAGTCTTGATAAACGCCGGAAAAATGACTAATTCCAAAAAAAAATTTTTTTTAACTTTTTTCAATTTTACCCCGTGGGATATATATTCTACCCACACACATTTGGAACTCTCCTGGGGTACCCTCACACATATTATTCCCTCATTTAGTGGATATTTTCACAGAAAAGTGAAATTTTCAAAAATCCAAAATATTGGCTGAAAACGACTAAATATCAAGGACTCATTGGGCGAATCGCTCTGGAACTGAAATCGGAATGCTCACTGACATTTCCCCTATCTGAAAGTCTGATATACGCCGGAAAAATGACTAAGTCCAAAAAAATAAATTTTTCAACTTTTTTCATTTTTACCCCCGTGGGATATATATTCTACCCACACACATTTGGAACTCTCCTGGGGTACCCTCACACATATTATTCCCTCATTTAGTGGATATTTTCACAAAAAAGTGAAATCTTCAAAAATCCAGAAAATTGGCTGAAAACGACTAAATATCAAGGACTCATTGGACGAATCGCTCTGGAACTGAAATCGGAACGCTCACTGACATTTCCCCTATCTGAAAGTCTGATAAACGCCGGAAAAATGACTAAGTCCAAAAAAATTTTTTTTAAACTTTTTTCAATTTTACCCCCGTGGGATATATATTCTACCCACACACATTTGGAACTCTCCTGGGGTACCCTCACACATATTATTCCCTCATTTAGTGGATATTTTCACAGAAAAGTGAAATTTTCAAAAATCCAAAATATTGGCTGAAAACGACTAAATATCAAGGACTCATTGGGCGAATCGCTCTGGAACTGAAATCGGAACGCTCACTGACATTTCCCCTATCTGAAAGTCTGATAAACGCCGGAAAAATGACTAAGTCCAAAAAAAATAATTTTTTCAACTTTTTTCAATTTTACCCCCGTGGGATATATATTCTACCCACACACATTTGGAACTCTCCTGGGGTACCCTCACACATATTATTACCTCATTTAGTGGATATTTTCACAAAAAAGTGAAATTTTCAAAAATCCAGAAAATTGGCTGAAGACGACTAAATATCAAGGAGTCATTGGGCAAATCTCTCTGGAACTGAAATCGGAACGCTCACTGACATTTTCCCTATCTGAAAGTCTGATAAACACCGAAAAATGACTAAGTCCAAAAAAAATTTTTTTCAACTTTTTGCAATTTTACCCCCGTGGGATATATATTCTACCCACACACATTTGGAACTCTCCTGGGGTACCCTCACACATATTATTCCCTCATTTAGTGGATATTTTCACAGAAAAGTGAAATTTTCAAAAATCCAGAAAATTGGCTGAAAACGACTAAATATCAAGGACTCATTGGGCGAATCGCTCTGGAACTGAAATCGGAACACTCACTGACATTTTCCCTATCTGAAAGTCTGATAAACGGCGGAAAAATGACTAAGTCCAAAAAAAAATAATTTTTTCAACTTTTTTAAATTTTACCCCCGTGGGATATATATTCTACCCACACACATTTGGAACTCTCCTGGGGTACCCTCACACATATTATTCCCTCATTTAGTGGATATTTTCACAAAAAAGTGAAATTTTCAAAAATCCAGAAAATTGGCTGAAAACGACTAAATATCAAGGACTCATTGGACGAATCGCTCTGGAACTGAAATCGGAACGCTCACTGACATTTCCCCTATCTGAAAGTCAGATAAACGCCGGAAAAATGACTAAGTCCAAAAAAATTTTTTTTAAACTTTTTTCAATTTTACCCCCGTGGGATATATATTCTACCCACACACATTTGGAACTCTCCTGGGGTACCCTCACACATATTATTCCCTCATTTAGTGGATATTTTCACAGAAAAGTGAAATTTTCAAAAATCCAAAATATTGGCTGAAAACGACTAAATATCAAGGACTCATTGGGCGAATCGCTCTGGAACTGAAATCGGAACGCTCACTGACATTTCCCCTATCTGAAAGTCTGATAAACGCCGGAAAAATGACTAAGTCCAAAAAAAATAATTTTTTCAACTTTTTTCAATTTTACCCCCGTGGGATATATATTCTACCCACACACATTTGGAACTCTCCTGGGGTACCCTCACACATATTATTACCTCATTTAGTGGATATTTTCACAAAAAAGTGAAATTTTCAAAAATCCAGAAAATTGGCTGAAGACGACTAAATATCAAGGACTCATTGGGCAAATCTCTCTGGAACTGAAATCGGAACGCTCACTGACATTTTCCCTATCTGAAAGTCTGATAAACACCGAAAAATGACTAAGTCCAAAAAAATTATTTTTTCAACTTTTTGCAATTTTACCCCCGTGGGATATATATTCTACCCACACACATTTGGAACTCTCCTGGGGTACCCTCACACATATTATTCCCTCATTTAGTGGCTATTTTCACAAAAAAGTGAAATTTTCAAAAATCCAGAAAATTGGCTGAAAACGACTAAATATCAAGGACTCATTGGGCGAATCACTCTGGAACTGAAATCGGAACGCTCACTGACATTTCCCCTATCTGAAAGTCTGATATACGCCGGAAAAATGACTAAGTCCAAAAAAAAATTTTTTCAACTTTTTTCAATTTTACCCCCGTGGGATATATATTCTACCCACACACATTTGGAACTCTCCTGGGGTACCCTCACACATATTATTCCCTCATTTAGTGGATATTTTCACAGAAAAGTGAAATTTTCAAAAATCCAGAAAATTGGCTGAAAACGACTAAATATCAAGGACTCATTGGGCGAATCGCTCTGGAACTGAAATCGGAACACTCACTGACATTTTCCCTATCTGAAAGTCTGATAAACGCCGGAAAAATGACTAAGTCCAAAAAAATTTTTTTTAAACTTTTTTCAATTTTACCCCCGTGGGATACATATTCTATCCACACACATTTGGAACTCTCCTGGAGTACCCTCACACATATTATTCCCTCATTTAGTGGATATTTTCACAAAAAAGTGAAATTTTCAAAAATCCAGAAAAGTGGCTGAAAACGAATAAATATCAAGGACTCATTGGGCGAATCGCTCTGGAACTGAAATCAGAACGCTCACTGACATTTTCCCTATCTGAAAGTCTGATAAACGCTGGAAAAATGACTAAGTCCAAAAAAAATAATTTTTTCAACTTTTTAAATTTTACCCCCATGGGATATATATTCTACCCACACACATTTGGAACTCTCCTGGGGTACCCTCACACATATTATTCCCTCATTTAGTGGCTATTTTCACAGAAAAGTGAAATTTTCAAAAATCCAAAATATTGGCTGAAAACGACTAAATATCAAGGACTCATTGGGCGAATCGCTCTGGAACTGAAATCGGAACGCTCTCTGACATTTCCCCTATCTGAAAGTCTGATATACGCCGGAAAAATGACTAAGTCCAAAAAAATAAATTTTTCAACTTTTTTCATTTTTACCCCCGTGGGATATATATTCTACCCACACACATTTGGAACTCTCCTGGGGTACCCTCACACATATTATTCCCTCATTTAGTGGATATTTTCACAAAAAAGTGAAATTTTCAAAAATCCAGAAAATTGGCTGAAAACGACTAAATATCAAGGACTCATTGGACGAATCGCTCTGGAACTGAAATCGAAACGCTCACTGACATTTCCCCTATCTGAAAGTCTGATAAACGCCGGAAAAATGACTAAGTCCAAAAAAATTTTTTTTAAACTTTTTTCAATTTTACCCCCGTGGGATATATATTCTACCCACACACATTTGGAACTCTCCTGGAGTACCCTCACACATATTATTCCCTCATTTAGTGGATATTTTCACAAAAAAGTGAAATTTTCAAAAATCCAGAAAAGTGGCTGAAAACGAATAAATATCAAGGACTCATTGGGCGAATCGCTCTGGAACTGAAATCAGAACGCTCACTGACATTTTCCCTATCTGAAAGTCTGATAAACGCTGGAAAAATGACTAAGTCCAAAAAAAATAATTTTTTCAACTTTTTAAATTTTACCCCCATGGGATATATATTCTACCCACACACATTTGGAACTCTCCTGGGGTACCCTCACACATATTATTCCCTCATTTAGTGGCTATTTTCACAGAAAAGTGAAATTTTCAAAAATCCAAAATATTGGCTGAAAACGACTAAATATCAAGGACTCATTGGGCGAATCGCTCTGGAACTGAAATCGGAACGCTCACTGACATTTCCCCTATCTGAAAGTCTGATAAACGCCGGAAAAATGACTAAGTCCAAAAAAAATAATTTTTTCAACTTTTTTCAATTTTACCCCCGTGGGATATATATTCTACCCACACACATTTGGAACTCTCCTGGGGTACCCTCACACATATTATTCCCTCATTTAGTGGATATTTTCACAGAAAAGTGAAATTTTCAAAAATCCAAAATATTGGCTGAAAACGACTAAATATCAAGGACTCATTGGGCAAATCTCTCTGGAACTGAAATCGGAACGCTCACTGACATTTTCCCTATCTGAAAGTCTGATAAACACCGAAAAATGACTAAGTCCAAAAAAATTATTTTTTCAACTTTTTGCAATTTTACCCCCGTGGGATATATATTCTACCCACACACATTTGGAACTCTCCTGGGGTACCCTCACACATATTATTCCCTCATTTAGTGGCTATTTTCACAAAAAAGTGAAATTTTCAAAAATCCAGAAAATTGGCTGAAAACGACTAAATATCAAGGACTCATTGGGCGAATCACTCTGGAACTGAAATCGGAACGCTCACTGACATTTCCCCTATCTGAAAGTCTGATATACGCCGGAAAAATGACTAAGTCCAAAAAAAAATTTTTTCAACTTTTTTCAATTTTACCCCCGTGGGATATATATTCTACCCACACACATTTGGAACTCTCCTGGGGTACCCTCACACATATTATTCCCTCATTTAGTGGATATTTTCACAGAAAAGTGAAATTTTCAAAAATCCAGAAAATTGGCTGAAAACGACTAAATATCAAGGACTCATTGGGCGAATCGCTCTGGAACTGAAATCGGAACACTCACTGACATTTTCCCTATCTGAAAGTCTGATAAACGCCGGAAAAATGACTAAGTCCAAAAAAATTTTTTTTAAACTTTTTTCAATTTTACCCCCGTGGGATACATATTCTATCCACACACATTTGGAACTCTCCTGGAGTACCCTCACACATATTATTCCCTCATTTAGTGGATATTTTCACAAAAAAGTGAAATTTTCAAAAATCCAG
The DNA here is from genome assembly GCF_046119375.1 of Phyllobates terribilis. Taxonomy (NCBI): domain Eukaryota; kingdom Metazoa; phylum Chordata; class Amphibia; order Anura; family Dendrobatidae; genus Phyllobates; species Phyllobates terribilis. The sequence continues at coordinate 188,566,807 of NW_027362772.1, read as the reverse complement.
AAAAGTGGCTGAAAACGAATAAATATCAAGGACTCATTGGGCGAATCGCTCTGGAACTGAAATCAGAACGCTCACTGACATTTTCCCTATCTGAAAGTCTGATAAACGCTGGAAAAATGACTAAGTCCAAAAAAAATAATTTTTTCAACTTTTTAAATTTTACCCCCATGGGATATATATTCTACCCACACACATTTGGAACTCTCCTGGGGTACCCTCACACATATTATTCCCTCATTTAGTGGCTATTTTCACAGAAAAGTGAAATTTTCAAAAATCCAAAATATTGGCTGAAAACGACTAAATATCAAGGACTCATTGGGCGAATCGCTCTGGAACTGAAATCGGAACGCTCTCTGACATTTCCCCTATCTGAAAGTCTGATATACGCCGGAAAAATGACTAAGTCCAAAAAAATAAATTTTTCAACTTTTTTCATTTTTACCCCCGTGGGATATATATTCTACCCACACACATTTGGAACTCTCCTGGGGTACCCTCACACATATTATTCCCTCATTTAGTGGATATTTTCACAAAAAAGTGAAATTTTCAAAAATCCAGAAAATTGGCTGAAAACGACTAAATATCAAGGACTCATTGGACGAATCGCTCTGGAACTGAAATCGAAACGCTCACTGACATTTCCCCTATCTGAAAGTCTGATAAACGCCGGAAAAATGACTAAGTCCAAAAAAATTTTTTTTAAACTTTTTTCAATTTTACCCCCGTGGGATATATATTCTACCCACACACATTTGGAACTCTCCTGGAGTACCCTCACACATATTATTCCCTCATTTAGTGGATATTTTCACAAAAAAGTGAAATTTTCAAAAATCCAGAAAAGTGGCTGAAAACGAATAAATATCAAGGACTCATTGGGCGAATCGCTCTGGAACTGAAATCAGAACGCTCACTGACATTTTCCCTATCTGAAAGTCTGATAAACGCTGGAAAAATGACTAAGTCCAAAAAAAATAATTTTTTCAACTTTTTAAATTTTACCCCCATGGGATATATATTCTACCCACACACATTTGGAACTCTCCTGGGGTACCCTCACACATATTATTCCCTCATTTAGTGGCTATTTTCACAGAAAAGTGAAATTTTCAAAAATCCAAAATATTGGCTGAAAACGACTAAATATCAAGGACTCATTGGGCGAATCGCTCTGGAACTGAAATCGGAACGCTCACTGACATTTCCCCTATCTGAAAGTCTGATAAACGCCGGAAAAATGACTAAGTCCAAAAAAAATAATTTTTTCAACTTTTTTCAATTTTACCCCCGTGGGATATATATTCTACCCACACACATTTGGAACTCTCCTGGGGTACCCTCACACATATTATTCCCTCATTTAGTGGATATTTTCACAGAAAAGTGAAATTTTCAAAAATCCAAAATATTGGCTGAAAACGACTAAATATCAAGGACTCATTGGGCGAATCGCTCTGGAACTGAAATCGGAATGCTCACTGACATTTCCCCTATCTGAAAGTCTGATATACGCCGGAAAAATGACTAAGTCCAAAAAAATAAATTTTTCAACTTTTTTCATTTTTACCCCCGTGGGATATATATTCTACCCACACACATTTGGAACTCTCCTGGGGTACCCTCACACATATTATTCCCTCATTTAGTGGATATTTTCACAAAAAAGTGAAATTTTCAAAAATCCAGAAAATTGGCTGAAAACGACTAAATATCAAGGACTCATTGGACGAATCGCTCTGGAACTGAAATCGGAACGCTCACTGACATTTCCCCTATCTGAAAGTCTGATAAACGCCGGAAAAATGACTAAGTCCAAAAAAATTTTTTTTAAACTTTTTTCAATTTTACCCCCGTGGGATATATATTCTACCCACACACATTTGGAACTCTCCTGGGGTACCCTCACACATATTATTCCCTCATTTAGTGGATATTTTCACAGAAAAGTGAAATTTTCAAAAATCCAAAATATTGGCTGAAAACGACTAAATATCAAGGACTCATTGGGCGAATCGCTCTGGAACTGAAATCGGAACGCTCACTGACATTTCCCCTATCTGAAAGTCTGATAAACGCCGGAAAAATGACTAAGTCCAAAAAAAATAATTTTTTCAACTTTTTTCAATTTTACCCCCGTGGGATATATATTCTACCCACACACATTTGGAACTCTCCTGGGGTACCCTCACACATATTATTACCTCATTTAGTGGATATTTTCACAAAAAAGTGAAATTTTCAAAAATCCAGAAAATTGGCTGAAGACGACTAAATATCAAGGACTCATTGGGCAAATCTCTCTGGAACTGAAATCGGAACGCTCACTGACATTTTCCCTATCTGAAAGTCTGATAAACACCGAAAAATGACTAAGTCCAAAAAAAATTTTTTTCAACTTTTTGCAATTTTACCCCCGTGGGATATATATTCTACCCACACACATTTGGAACTCTCCTGGGGTACCCTCACACATATTATTCCCTCATTTAGTGGATATTTTCACAGAAAAGTGAAATTTTCAAAAATCCAGAAAATTGGCTGAAAACGACTAAATATCAAGGACTCATTGGGCGAATCGCTCTGGAACTGAAATCGGAACGCTCACTGACATTTCCCCTATCTGAAAGTCTGATATACGCCGGAAAAATGACTAAGTCCAAAAAAAAATTTTTTCAACTTTTTTCAATTTTACCCCCGTGGGATATATATTCTACCCACACACATTTGGAACTCTCCTGGGGTACCCTCACACATATTATTCCCTCATTTAGTGGATATTTTCACAGAAAAGTGAAATTTTCAAAAATCCAGAAAATTGGCTGAAAACGACTAAATATCAAGGACTCATTGGGCGAATCGCTCTGGAACTGAAATCGGAACACTCACTGACATTTTCCCTATCTGAAAGTCTGATAAACGCCGGAAAAATGACTAAGTCCAAAAAAATTTTTTTTAAACTTTTTTCAATTTTACCCCCGTGGGATACATATTCTATCCACACACATTTGGAACTCTCCTGGAGTACCCTCACACATATTATTCCCTCATTTAGTGGATATTTTCACAAAAAAGTGAAATTTTCAAAAATCCAGAAAAGTGGCTGAAAACGAATAAATATCAAGGACTCATTGGGCGAATCGCTCTGGAACTGAAATCAGAACGCTCACTGACATTTTCCCTATCTGAAAGTCTGATAAACGCTGGAAAAATGACTAAGTCCAAAAAAAATAATTTTTTCAACTTTTTAAATTTTACCCCCATGGGATATATATTCTACCCACACACATTTGGAACTCTCCTGGGGTACCCTCACACATATTATTCCCTCATTTAGTGGCTATTTTCACAGAAAAGTGAAATTTTCAAAAATCCAAAATATTGGCTGAAAACGACTAAATATCAAGGACTCATTGGGCGAATCGCTCTGGAACTGAAATCGGAACGCTCACTGACATTTCCCCTATCTGAAAGTCTGATATACGCCGGAAAAATGACTAAGTCCAAAAAAATAAATTTTTCAACTTTTTTCATTTTTACCCCCGTGGGATATATATTCTACCCACACACATTTGGAACTCTCCTGGGGTACCCTCACACATATTATTCCCTCATTTAGTGGATATTTTCACAAAAAAGTGAAATTTTCAAAAATCCAGAAAATTGGCTGAAAACGACTAAATATCAAGGACTCATTGGACGAATCGCTCTGGAACTGAAATCGAAACGCTCACTGACATTTCCCCTATCTGAAAGTCTGATAAACGCCGGAAAAATGACTAAGTCCAAAAAAATTTTTTTTAAACTTTTTTCAATTTTACCCCCGTGGGATATATATTCTACCCACACACATTTGGAACTCTCCTGGAGTACCCTCACACATATTATTCCCTCATTTAGTGGATATTTTCACAAAAAAGTGAAATTTTCAAAAATCCAGAAAAGTGGCTGAAAACGAATAAATATCAAGGACTCATTGGGCGAATCGCTCTGGAACTGAAATCAGAACGCTCACTGACATTTTCCCTATCTGAAAGTCTGATAAACGCTGGAAAAATGACTAAGTCCAAAAAAAATAATTTTTTCAACTTTTTAAATTTTACCCCCATGGGATATATATTCTACCCACACACATTTGGAACTCTCCTGGGGTACCCTCACACATATTATTCCCTCATTTAGTGGCTATTTTCACAGAAAAGTGAAATTTTCAAAAATCCAAAATATTGGCTGAAAACGACTAAATATCAAGGACTCATTGGGCGAATCGCTCTGGAACTGAAATCGGAACGCTCACTGACATTTCCCCTATCTGAAAGTCTGATAAACGCCGGAAAAATGACTAAGTCCAAAAAAAATAATTTTTTCAACTTTTTTCAATTTTACCCCCGTGGGATATATATTCTACCCACACACATTTGGAACTCTCCTGGGGTACCCTCACACATATTATTCCCTCATTTAGTGGATATTTTCACAGAAAAGTGAAATTTTCAAAAATCCAAAATATTGGCTGAAAACGACTAAATATCAAGGACTCATTGGGCGAATCGCTCTGGAACTGAAATCGGAATGCTCACTGACATTTCCCCTATCTGAAAGTCTGATATACGCCGGAAAAATGACTAAGTCCAAAAAAATAAATTTTTCAACTTTTTTCATTTTTACCCCCGTGGGATATATATTCTACCCACACACATTTGGAACTCTCCTGGGGTACCCTCACACATATTATTCCCTCATTTAGTGGATATTTTCACAAAAAAGTGAAATTTTCAAAAATCCAGAAAATTGGCTGAAAACGACTAAATATCAAGGACTCATTGGACGAATCGCTCTGGAACTGAAATCGGAACGCTCACTGACATTTCCCCTATCTGAAAGTCTGATAAACGCCGGAAAAATGACTAAGTCCAAAAAAATTTTTTTTAAACTTTTTTCAATTTTACCCCCGTGGGATATATATTCTACCCACACACATTTGGAACTCTCCTGGGGTACCCTCACACATATTATTCCCTCATTTAGTGGATATTTTCACAGAAAAGTGAAATTTTCAAAAATCCAAAATATTGGCTGAAAACGACTAAATATCAAGGACTCATTGGGCGAATCGCTCTGGAACTGAAATCGGAACGCTCACTGACATTTCCCCTATCTGAAAGTCTGATAAACGCCGGAAAAATGACTAAGTCCAAAAAAAATAATTTTTTCAACTTTTTTCAATTTTACCCCCGTGGGATATATATTCTACCCACACACATTTGGAACTCTCCTGGGGTACCCTCACACATATTATTACCTCATTTAGTGGATATTTTCACAAAAAAGTGAAATTTTCAAAAATCCAGAAAATTGGCTGAAGACGACTAAATATCAAGGACTCATTGGGCAAATCTCTCTGGAACTGAAATCGGAACGCTCACTGACATTTTCCCTATCTGAAAGTCTGATAAACACCGAAAAATGACTAAGTCCAAAAAAAATTTTTTTCAACTTTTTGCAATTTTACCCCCGTGGGATATATATTCTACCCACACACATTTGGAACTCTCCTGGGGTACCCTCACACATATTATTCCCTCATTTAGTGGATATTTTCACAGAAAAGTGAAATTTTCAAAAATCCAGAAAATTGGCTGAAAACGACTAAATATCAAGGACTCATTGGGCGAATCGCTCTGGAACTGAAATCGGAACACTCACTGACATTTTCCCTATCTGAAAGTCTGATAAACGCCGGAAAAATGACTAAGTCCAAAAAAATTTTTTTTAAACTTTTTTCAATTTTACCCCCGTGGGATACATATTCTATCCACACACATTTGGAACTCTCCTGGAGTACCCTCACACATATTATTCCCTCATTTAGTGGATATTTTCACAAAAAAGTGAAATTTTCAAAAATCCAGAAAAGTGGCTGAAAACGAATAAATATCAAGGACTCATTGGGCGAATCGCTCTGGAACTGAAATCAGAACGCTCACTGACATTTTCCCTATCTGAAAGTCTGATAAACGCTGGAAAAATGACTAAGTCCAAAAAAAATAATTTTTTCAACTTTTTAAATTTTACCCCCATGGGATATATATTCTACCCACACACATTTGGAACTCTCCTGGGGTACCCTCACACATATTATTCCCTCATTTAGTGGCTATTTTCACAGAAAAGTGAAATTTTCAAAAATCCAAAATACTGGCTGAAAACGACTAAATATCAAGGACTCATTGGGCGAATCGCTCTGGAACTGAAATCGGAACGCTCACTGACATTTCCCCTATCTGAAAGTCTGATATACGCCGGAAAAATGACTAAGTCCAAAAAAATAAATTTTTCAACTTTTTTCATTTTTACCCCCGTGGGATATATATTCTACCCACACACATTTGGAACTCTCCTGGGGTACCCTCACACATATTATTCCCTCATTTAGTGGATATTTTCACAAAAAAGTGAAATTTTCAAAAATCCAGAAAATTGGCTGAAAACGACTAAATATCAAGGACTCATTGGACGAATCGCTCTGGAACTGAAATCGAAACGCTCACTGACATTTCCCCTATCTGAAAGTCTGATAAACGCCGGAAAAATGACTAAGTCCAAAAAAATTTTTTTTAAACTTTTTTCAATTTTACCCCCGTGGGATATATATTCTACCCACACACATTTGGAACTCTCCTGGAGTACCCTCACACATATTATTCCCTCATTTAGTGGATATTTTCACAAAAAAGTGAAATTTTCAAAAATCCAGAAAAGTGGCTGAAAACGAATAAATATCAAGGACTCATTGGGCGAATCGCTCTGGAACTGAAATCAGAACGCTCACTGACATTTTCCCTATCTGAAAGTCTGATAAACGCTGGAAAAATGACTAAGTCCAAAAAAAATAATTTTTTCAACTTTTTAAATTTTACCCCCATGGGATATATATTCTACCCACACACATTTGGAACTCTCCTGGGGTACCCTCACACATATTATTCCCTCATTTAGTGGCTATTTTCACAGAAAAGTGAAATTTTCAAAAATCCAAAATATTGGCTGAAAACGACTAAATATCAAGGACTCATTGGGCGAATCGCTCTGGAACTGAAATCGGAACGCTCACTGACATTTCCCCTATCTGAAAGTCTGATAAACGCCGGAAAAATGACTAAGTCCAAAAAAAATAATTTTTTCAACTTTTTTCAATTTTACCCCCGTGGGATATATATTCTACCCACACACATTTGGAACTCTCCTGGGGTACCCTCACACATATTATTCCCTCATTTAGTGGATATTTTCACAGAAAAGTGAAATTTTCAAAAATCCAAAATATTGGCTGAAAACGACTAAATATCAAGGACTCATTGGGCGAATCGCTCTGGAACTGAAATCGGAATGCTCACTGACATTTCCCCTATCTGAAAGTCTGATATACGCCGGAAAAATGACTAAGTCCAAAAAAATAAATTTTTCAACTTTTTTCATTTTTACCCCCGTGGGATATATATTCTACCCACACACATTTGGAACTCTCCTGGGGTACCCTCACACATATTATTCCCTCATTTAGTGGATATTTTCACAAAAAAGTGAAATTTTCAAAAATCCAGAAAATTGGCTGAAAACGACTAAATATCAAGGACTCATTGGACGAATCGCTCTGGAACTGAAATCGGAACGCTCACTGACATTTCCCCTATCTGAAAGTCTGATAAACGCCGGAAAAATGACTAAGTCCAAAAAAAATAATTTTTTCAACTTTTTTCAATTTTACCCCCGTGGGATATATATTCTACCCACACACATTTGGAACTCTCCTGGGGTACCCTCACACATATTATTACCTCATTTAGTGGATATTTTCACAAAAAAGTGAAATTTTCAAAAATCCAGAAAATTGGCTGAAGACGACTAAATATCAAGGACTCATTGGGCAAATCTCTCTGGAACTGAAATCGGAACGCTCACTGACATTTTCCCTATCTGAAAGTCTGATAAACACCGAAAAATGACTAAGTCCAAAAAAAATTTTTTTCAACTTTTTGCAATTTTACCCCCGTGGGATATATATTCTACCCACACACATTTGGAACTCTCCTGGGGTACCCTCACACATATTATTCCCTCATTTAGTGGATATTTTCACAGAAAAGTGAAATTTTCAAAAATCCAGAAAATTGGCTGAAAACGACTAAATTTCAAGGACTCATTGGGCGAATCGCTCTGGAACTGAAATCGGAACACTCACTGACATTTTCCCTATCTGAAAGTCTGATATACGCCGGAAAAATGACTAAGTCCAAAAAAATAAATTTTTCAACTTTTTTCATTTTTACCCCCGTGGGATATATATTCTACCCACACACATTTGGAACTCTCCTGGGGTACCCTCACACATATTATTCCCTCATTTAGTGGATATTTTCACAAAAAAGTGAAATTTTCAAAAATCCAGAAAATTGGCTGAAAACGACTAAATATCAAGGACTCATTGGACGAATCGCTCTGGAACTGAAATCGAAACGCTCACTGACATTTCCCCTATCTGAAAGTCTGATAAACGCCGGAAAAATGACTAAGTCCAAAAAAATTTTTTTTAAACTTTTTTCAATTTTACCCCCGTGGGATATATATTCTACCCACACACATTTGGAACTCTCCTGGAGTACCCTCACACATATTATTCCCTCATTTAGTGGATATTTTCACAAAAAAGTGAAATTTTCAAAAATCCAGAAAAGTGGCTGAAAACGAATAAATATCAAGGACTCATTGGGCGAATCGCTCTGGAACTGAAATCAGAACGCTCACTGACATTTTCCCTATCTGAAAGTCTGATAAACGCTGGAAAAATGACTAAGTCCAAAAAAAATAATTTTTTCAACTTTTTAAATTTTACCCCCATGGGATATATATTCTACCCACACACATTTGGAACTCTCCTGGGGTACCCTCACACATATTATTCCCTCATTTAGTGGCTATTTTCACAGAAAAGTGAAATTTTCAAAAATCCAAAATATTGGCTGAAAACGACTAAATATCAAGGACTCATTGGGCGAATCGCTCTGGAACTGAAATCGGAACGCTCACTGACATTTCCCCTATCTGAAAGTCTGATAAACGCCGGAAAAATGACTACGTCCAAAAAAAATAATTTTTTCAACTTTTTTCAATTTTACCCCCGTGGGATATATATTCTACCCACACACATTTGGAACTCTCCTGGGGTACCCTCACACATATTATTCCCTCATTTAGTGGATATTTTCACAGAAAAGTGAAATTTTCAAAAATCCAAAATATTGGCTGAAAACGACTAAATATCAAGGACTCATTGGGCGAATCGCTCTGGAACTGAAATCGGAATGCTCACTGACATTTCCCCTATCTGAAAGTCTGATATACGCCGGAAAAATGACTAAGTCCAAAAAAATAAATTTTTCAACTTTTTTCATTTTTACCCCCGTGGGATATATATTCTACCCACACACATTTGGAACTCTCCTGGGGTACCCTCACACATATTATTCCCTCATTTAGTGGATATTTTCACAAAAAAGTGAAATTTTCAAAAATCCAGAAAATTGGCTGAAAACGACTAAATATCAAGGACTCATTGGACGAATCGCTCTGGAACTGAAATCGGAACGCTCACTGACATTTCCCCTATCTGAAAGTCTGATATACGCCGGAAAAATGACTAAGTCCAAAAAAATAAATTTTTCAACTTTTTTCATTTTTACCCCCGTGGGATATATATTCTACCCACACACATTTGGAACTCTCCTGGGGTACCCTCACACATATTATTCCCTCATTTAGTGGATATTTTCACAAAAAAGTGAAATTTTCAAAAATCCAGAAAATTGGCTGAAAACGACTAAATATCAAGGACTCATTGGACGAATCGCTCTGGAACTGAAATCGAAACGCTCACTGACATTTCCCCTATCTGAAAGTCTGATAAACGCCGGAAAAATGACTAAGTCCAAAAAAATTTTTTTTAAACTTTTTTCAATTTTACCCCCGTGGGATATATATTCTACCCACACACATTTGGAACTCTCCTGGAGTACCCTCACACATATTATTCCCTCATTTAGTGGATATTTTCACAAAAAAGTGAAATTTTCAAAAATCCAGAAAAGTGGCTGAAAACGAATAAATATCAAGGACTCATTGGGCGAATCGCTCTGGAACTGAAATCAGAACGCTCACTGACATTTTCCCTATCTGAAAGTCTGATAAACGCTGGAAAAATGACTAAGTCCAAAAAAAATAATTTTTTCAACTTTTTAAATTTTACCCCCATGGGATATATATTCTACCCACACACATTTGGAACTCTCCTGGGGTACCCTCACACATATTATTCCCTCATTTAGTGGCTATTTTCACAGAAAAGTGAAATTTTCAAAAATCCAAAATATTGGCTGAAAACGACTAAATATCAAGGACTCATTGGGCGAATCGCTCTGGAACTGAAATCGGAACGCTCACTGACATTTCCCCTATCTGAAAGTCTGATAAACGCCGGAAAAATGACTAAGTCCAAAAAAAATAATTTTTTCAACTTTTTTCAATTTTACCCCCGTGGGATATATATTCTACCCACACACATTTGGAACTCTCCTGGGGTACCCTCACACATATTATTCCCTCATTTAGTGGATATTTTCACAGAAAAGTGAAATTTTCAAAAATCCAAAATATTGGCTGAAAACGACTAAATATCAAGGACTCATTGGGCGAATCGCTCTGGAACTGAAATCGGAATGCTCACTGACATTTCCCCTATCTGAAAGTCTGATATACGCCGGAAAAATGACTAAGTCCAAAAAAATAAATTTTTCAACTTTTTTCATTTTTACCCCCGTGGGATATATATTCTACCCACACACATTTGGAACTCTCCTGGGGTACCCTCACACATATTATTCCCTCATTTAGTGGATATTTTCACAAAAAAGTGAAATTTTCAAAAATCCAGAAAATTGGCTGAAAACGACTAAATATCAAGGACTCATTGGACGAATCGCTCTGGAACTGAAATCGGAACGCTCACTGACATTTCCCCTATCTGAAAGTCTGATAAACGCCGGAAAAATGACTAAGTCCAAAAAAAATAATTTTTTCAACTTTTTTCAATTTTACCCCCGTGGGATATATATTCTACCCACACACATTTGGAACTCTCCTGGGGTACCCTCACACATATTATTACCTCATTTAGTGGATATTTTCACAAAAAAGTGAAATTTTCAAAAATCCAGAAAATTGGCTGAAGACGACTAAATATCAAGGACTCATTGGGCAAATCTCTCTGGAACTGAAATCGGAACGCTCACTGACATTTTCCCTATCTGAAAGTCTGATAAACACCGAAAAATGACTAAGTCCAAAAAAAATTTTTTTCAACTTTTTGCAATTTTACCCCCGTGGGATATATATTCTACCCACACACATTTGGAACTCTCCTGGGGTACCCTCACACATATTATTCCCTCATTTAGTGGATATTTTCACAGAAAAGTGAAATTTTCAAAAATCCAGAAAATTGGCTGAAAACGACTAAATTTCAAGGACTCATTGGGCGAATCGCTCTGGAACTGAAATCGGAACACTCACTGACATTTTCCCTATCTGAAAGTCTGATATACGCCGGAAAAATGACTAAGTCCAAAAAAATAAATTTTTCAACTTTTTTCATTTTTACCCCCGTGGGATATATATTCTACCCACACACATTTGGAACTCTCCTGGGGTACCCTCACACATATTATTCCCTCATTTAGTGGATATTTTCACAAAAAAGTGAAATTTTCAAAAATCCAGAAAATTGGCTGAAAACGACTAAATATCAAGGACTCATTGGACGAATCGCTCTGGAACTGAAATCGAAACGCTCACTGACATTTCCCCTATCTGAAAGTCTGATAAACGCCGGAAAAATGACTAAGTCCAAAAAAATTTTTTTTAAACTTTTTTCAATTTTACCCCCGTGGGATATATATTCTACCCACACACATTTGGAACTCTCCTGGAGTACCCTCACACATATTATTCCCTCATTTAGTGGATATTTTCACAAAAAAGTGAAATTTTCAAAAATCCAGAAAAGTGGCTGAAAACGAATAAATATCAAGGACTCATTGGGCGAATCGCTCTGGAACTGAAATCAGAACGCTCACTGACATTTCCCCTATCTGAAAGTCTGATAAACGCCGGAAAAATGACTACGTCCAAAAAAAATAATTTTTTCAACTTTTTTCAATTTTACCCCCGTGGGATATATATTCTACCCACACACATTTGGAACTCTCCTGGGGTACCCTCACACATATTATTCCCTCATTTAGTGGATATTTTCACAGAAAAGTGAAATTTTCAAAAATCCAAAATATTGGCTGAAAACGACTAAATATCAAGGACTCATTGGGCGAATCGCTCTGGAACTGAAATCGGAATGCTCACTGACATTTCCCCTATCTGAAAGTCTGATATACGCCGGAAAAATGACTAAGTCCAAAAAAATAAATTTTTCAACTTTTTTCATTTTTACCCCCGTGGGATATATATTCTACCCACACACATTTGGAACTCTCCTGGGGTACCCTCACACATATTATTCCCTCATTTAGTGGATATTTTCACAAAAAAGTGAAATTTTCAAAAATCCAGAAAATTGGCTGAAAACGACTAAATATCAAGGACTCATTGGACGAATCGCTCTGGAACTGAAATCGGAACGCTCACTGACATTTCCCCTATCTGAAAGTCTGATAAACGCCGGAAAAATGACTAAGTCCAAAAAAATTTTTTTTAAACTTTTTTCAATTTTACCCCCGTGGGATATATATTCTACCCACACACATTTGGAACTCTCCTGGGGTACCCTCACACATATTATTCCCTCATTTAGTGGATATTTTCACAGAAAAGTGAAATTTTCAAAAATCCAAAATATTGGCTGAAAACGACTAAATATCAAGGACTCATTGGGCGAATCGCTCTGGAACTGAAATCGGAACGCTCACTGACATTTCCCCTATCTGAAAGTCTGATAAACGCCGGAAAAATGACTAAGTCCAAAAAAAATAATTTTTTCAACTTTTTTCAATTTTACCCCCGTGGGATATATATTCTACCCACACACATTTGGAACTCTCCTGGGGTACCCTCACACATATTATTACCTCATTTAGTGGATATTTTCACAAAAAAGTGAAATTTTCAAAAATCCAGAAAATTGGCTGAAGACGACTAAATATCAAGGACTCATTGGGCAAATCTCTCTGGAACTGAAATCGGAACGCTCACTGACATTTTCCCTATCTGAAAGTCTGATAAACACCGAAAAATGACTAAGTCCAAAAAAAATTTTTTTCAACTTTTTGCAATTTTACCCCCGTGGGATATATATTCTACCCACACACATTTGGAACTCTGCTGGGGTACCCTCACACATATTATTCCCTCATTTAGTGGATATTTTCACAGAAAAGTGAAATTTTCAAAAATCCAGAAAATTGGCTGAAAACGACTAAATTTCAAGGACTCATTGGGCGAATCGCTCTGGAACTGAAATCGGAACACTCACTGACATTTTCCCTATCTGAAAGTCTGATAAACGGCGGAAAAATGACTAAGTCCAAAAAAAAATAATTTTTTCAACTTTTTTAAATTTTACCCCCGTGGGATATATATTCTACCCACACACATTTGGAACTCTCCTGGGGTACCCTCACACATATTATTCCCTCATTTAGTGGATATTTTCACAAAAAAGTGAAATTTTCAAAAATCCAGAAAATTGGCTGAAAACGACTAAATATCAAGGACTCATTGGACGAATCGCTCTGGAACTGAAATCGGAACGCTCACTGACATTTCCCCTATCTGAAAGTCTGATAAACGCCGGAAAAATGACTAAGTCCAAAAAAATTTTTTTTAAACTTTTTTCAATTTTACCCCCGTGGGATATATATTCTACCCACACACATTTGGAACTCTCCTGGGGTACCCTCACACATATTATTCCCTCATTTAGTGGATATTTTCACAGAAAAGTGAAATTTTCAAAAATCCAAAATATTGGCTGAAAACGACTAAATATCAAGGACTCATTGGGCGAATCGCTCTGGAACTGAAATCGGAACGCTCACTGACATTTCCCCTATCTGAAAGTCTGATAAACGCCGGAAAAATGACTAAGTCCAAAAAAAATAATTTTTTCAACTTTTTTCAATTTTACCCCCGTGGGATATATATTCTACCCACACACATTTGGAACTCTCCTGGGGTACCCTCACACATATTATTACCTCATTTAGTGGATATTTTCACAAAAAAGTGAAATTTTCAAAAATCCAGAAAATTGGCTGAAGACGACTAAATATCAAGGACTCATTGGGCAAATCTCTCTGGAACTGAAATCGGAACGCTCACTGACATTTTCCCTATCTGAAAGTCTGATAAACACCGAAAAATGACTAAGTCCAAAAAAATTATTTTTTCAACTTTTTGCAATTTTACCCCCGTGGGATATATATTCTACCCACACACATTTGGAACTCTCCTGGGGTACCCTCACACATATTATTCCCTCATTTAGTGGATATTTTCACAAAAAAGTGAAATTTTCAAAAATCCAGAAAATTGGCTGAAAACGACTAAATATCAAGGACTCATTGGGCGAATCACTCTGGAACTGAAATCGGAACGCTCACTGACATTTCCCCTATCTGAAAGTCTGATATACGCCGGAAAAATGACTAAGTCCAAAAAAATTTTTTTCAACTTTTTTCAATTTTACCCCCGTGGGATATATATTCTACCCACACACATTTGGAACTCTCCTGGGGTACCCTCACACATATTATTCCCTCATTTAGTGGATATTTTCACAGAAAAGTGAAATTTTCAAAAATCCAGAAAATTGGCTGAAAACGACTAAATATCAAGGACTCATTGGGCGAATCGCTCTGGAACTGAAATCGGAACACTCACTGACATTTTCCCTATCTGAAAGTCTGATAAACGGCGGAAAAATGACTAAGTCCAAAAAAAAATAATTTTTTCAACTTTTTTAAATTTTACCCCCGTGGGATATATATTCTACCCACACACATTTGGAACTCTCCTGGGGTACCCTCACACATATTATT
This sequence comes from Phyllobates terribilis, assembly GCF_046119375.1. NCBI lineage: Eukaryota > Metazoa > Chordata > Amphibia > Anura > Dendrobatidae > Phyllobates > Phyllobates terribilis. The sequence goes on along the minus strand of NW_027362772.1, from coordinate 188,551,640 downwards.
CCCTCATTTAGTGGATATTTTCACAAAAAAGTGAAATTTTCAAAAATCCAGAAAATTGGCTGAAAACGACTAAATATCAAGGACTCATTGGACGAATCGCTCTGGAACTGAAATCGAAACGCTCACTGACATTTCCCCTATCTGAAAGTCTGATAAACGCCGGAAAAATGACTAAGTCCAAAAAAATTTTTTTTAAACTTTTTTCAATTTTACCCCCGTGGGATATATATTCTACCCACACACATTTGGAACTCTCCTGGAGTACCCTCACACATATTATTCCCTCATTTAGTGGATATTTTCACAAAAAAGTGAAATTTTCAAAAATCCAGAAAAGTGGCTGAAAACGAATAAATATCAAGGACTCATTGGGCGAATCGCTCTGGAACTGAAATCAGAACGCTCACTGACATTTCCCCTATCTGAAAGTCTGATAAACGCCGGAAAAATGACTACGTCCAAAAAAAATAATTTTTTCAACTTTTTTCAATTTTACCCCCGTGGGATATATATTCTACCCACACACATTTGGAACTCTCCTGGGGTACCCTCACACATATTATTCCCTCATTTAGTGGATATTTTCACAGAAAAGTGAAATTTTCAAAAATCCAAAATATTGGCTGAAAACGACTAAATATCAAGGACTCATTGGGCGAATCGCTCTGGAACTGAAATCGGAATGCTCACTGACATTTCCCCTATCTGAAAGTCTGATATACGCCGGAAAAATGACTAAGTCCAAAAAAATAAATTTTTCAACTTTTTTCATTTTTACCCCCGTGGGATATATATTCTACCCACACACATTTGGAACTCTCCTGGGGTACCCTCACACATATTATTCCCTCATTTAGTGGATATTTTCACAAAAAAGTGAAATTTTCAAAAATCCAGAAAATTGGCTGAAAACGACTAAATATCAAGGACTCATTGGACGAATCGCTCTGGAACTGAAATCGGAACGCTCACTGACATTTCCCCTATCTGAAAGTCTGATAAACGCCGGAAAAATGACTAAGTCCAAAAAAATTTTTTTTAAACTTTTTTCAATTTTACCCCCGTGGGATATATATTCTACCCACACACATTTGGAACTCTCCTGGGGTACCCTCACACATATTATTCCCTCATTTAGTGGATATTTTCACAGAAAAGTGAAATTTTCAAAAATCCAAAATATTGGCTGAAAACGACTAAATATCAAGGACTCATTGGGCGAATCGCTCTGGAACTGAAATCGGAACGCTCACTGACATTTCCCCTATCTGAAAGTCTGATAAACGCCGGAAAAATGACTAAGTCCAAAAAAAATAATTTTTTCAACTTTTTTCAATTTTACCCCCGTGGGATATATATTCTACCCACACACATTTGGAACTCTCCTGGGGTACCCTCACACATATTATTACCTCATTTAGTGGATATTTTCACAAAAAAGTGAAATTTTCAAAAATCCAGAAAATTGGCTGAAGACGACTAAATATCAAGGACTCATTGGGCAAATCTCTCTGGAACTGAAATCGGAACGCTCACTGACATTTTCCCTATCTGAAAGTCTGATAAACACCGAAAAATGACTAAGTCCAAAAAAAATTTTTTTCAACTTTTTGCAATTTTACCCCCGTGGGATATATATTCTACCCACACACATTTGGAACTCTGCTGGGGTACCCTCACACATATTATTCCCTCATTTAGTGGATATTTTCACAGAAAAGTGAAATTTTCAAAAATCCAGAAAATTGGCTGAAAACGACTAAATTTCAAGGACTCATTGGGCGAATCGCTCTGGAACTGAAATCGGAACACTCACTGACATTTTCCCTATCTGAAAGTCTGATAAACGGCGGAAAAATGACTAAGTCCAAAAAAAAATAATTTTTTCAACTTTTTTAAATTTTACCCCCGTGGGATATATATTCTACCCACACACATTTGGAACTCTCCTGGGGTACCCTCACACATATTATTCCCTCATTTAGTGGATATTTTCACAAAAAAGTGAAATTTTCAAAAATCCAGAAAATTGGCTGAAAACGACTAAATATCAAGGACTCATTGGACGAATCGCTCTGGAACTGAAATCGGAACGCTCACTGACATTTCCCCTATCTGAAAGTCTGATAAACGCCGGAAAAATGACTAAGTCCAAAAAAATTTTTTTTAAACTTTTTTCAATTTTACCCCCGTGGGATATATATTCTACCCACACACATTTGGAACTCTCCTGGGGTACCCTCACACATATTATTCCCTCATTTAGTGGATATTTTCACAGAAAAGTGAAATTTTCAAAAATCCAAAATATTGGCTGAAAACGACTAAATATCAAGGACTCATTGGGCGAATCGCTCTGGAACTGAAATCGGAACGCTCACTGACATTTCCCCTATCTGAAAGTCTGATAAACGCCGGAAAAATGACTAAGTCCAAAAAAAATAATTTTTTCAACTTTTTTCAATTTTACCCCCGTGGGATATATATTCTACCCACACACATTTGGAACTCTCCTGGGGTACCCTCACACATATTATTACCTCATTTAGTGGATATTTTCACAAAAAAGTGAAATTTTCAAAAATCCAGAAAATTGGCTGAAGACGACTAAATATCAAGGACTCATTGGGCAAATCTCTCTGGAACTGAAATCGGAACGCTCACTGACATTTTCCCTATCTGAAAGTCTGATAAACACCGAAAAATGACTAAGTCCAAAAAAATTATTTTTTCAACTTTTTGCAATTTTACCCCCGTGGGATATATATTCTACCCACACACATTTGGAACTCTCCTGGGGTACCCTCACACATATTATTCCCTCATTTAGTGGATATTTTCACAAAAAAGTGAAATTTTCAAAAATCCAGAAAATTGGCTGAAAACGACTAAATATCAAGGACTCATTGGGCGAATCACTCTGGAACTGAAATCGGAACGCTCACTGACATTTCCCCTATCTGAAAGTCTGATATACGCCGGAAAAATGACTAAGTCCAAAAAAATTTTTTTCAACTTTTTTCAATTTTACCCCCGTGGGATATATATTCTACCCACACACATTTGGAACTCTCCTGGGGTACCCTCACACATATTATTCCCTCATTTAGTGGATATTTTCACAGAAAAGTGAAATTTTCAAAAATCCAGAAAATTGGCTGAAAACGACTAAATATCAAGGACTCATTGGGCGAATCGCTCTGGAACTGAAATCGGAACACTCACTGACATTTTCCCTATCTGAAAGTCTGATAAACGGCGGAAAAATGACTAAGTCCAAAAAAAAATAATTTTTTCAACTTTTTTAAATTTTACCCCCGTGGGATATATATTCTACCCACACACATTTGGAACTCTCCTGGGGTACCCTCACACATATTATTCCCTCATTTAGTGGATATTTTCACAAAAAAGTGAAATTTTCAAAAATCCAGAAAATTGGCTGAAAACGAATAAATATCAAGGACTCATTGGGCGTATCGCTCCGGAACTGAAATCAGAACGCTCACTGACATTTTCCCTATCTGAAAGTCTTGATAAACGCTGGAAAAATGACTAATTCCAAAAAAAATTTTTTTTTAACTTTTTTCAATTTTACCCCGTGGGATATATATTCTACCCACACACATTTGGAACTCTCCTGGGGTACCCTCACACATATTATTCCCTCATTTAGTGGATATTTTCACAAAAAAGTGAAATTTTCAAAAATCCAGAAAATTGGCTGAAAACGACTAAATATCAAGGACTCATTGGACGAATCGCTCTGGAACTGAAATCGGAACGCTCACTGACATTTCCCCTATCTGAAAGTCTGATAAACGCCGGAAAAATGACTAAGTCCAAAAAAATTTTTTTTAAACTTTTTTCAATTTTACCCCCGTGGGATACATATTCTATCCACACACATTTGGAACTCTCCTGGAGTACCCTCACACATATTATTCCCTCATTTAGTGGATATTTTTACAAAAAAGTGAAATTTTCAAAAATCCAGAAAAGTGGCTGAAAACGAATAAATATCAAGGACTCATTGGGCGAATCGCTCTGGAACTGAAATCAGAACGCTCACTGACATTTTCCCTATCTGAAAGTCTGATAAACGCCGGAAAAATGACTAAGTCCAAAAAAAATAATTTTTTCAACTTTTTAAATTTTACCCCCGTGGGATATATATTCTACCCACACACATTTGGAACTCTCCTGGGGTACCCTCACACATATTATTCCCTCATTTAGTGGCTATTTTCACAGAAAAGTGAAATTTTCAAAAATCCAAAATATTGGCTGAAAACGACTAAATATCAAGGACTCATTGGGCGAATCGCTCTGGAACTGAAATCGGAACGCTCACTGACATTTCCCCTATCTGAAAGTCTGATATACGCCGGAAAAATGACTAAGTCCAAAAAAATTAATTTTTCAACTTTTTTCATTTTTACCCCCGTGGGATATATATTCTACCCACACACATTTGGAACTCTCCTGGGGTACCCTCACACATATTATTCCCTCATTTAGTGGATATTTTCACAAAAAAGTGAAATTTTCAAAAATCCAGAAAATTGGCTGAAAACGACTAAATATCAAGGACTCATTGGACGAATCGCTCTGGAACTGAAATCGGAACGCTCACTGACATTTCCCCTATCTGAAAGTCTGATAAACGCCGGAAAAATGACTAAGTCCAAAAAAATAAATTTTTCAACTTTTTTCATTTTTACCCCCGTGGGATATATATTCTACCCACACACATTTGGAACTCTCCTGGGGTACCCTCACACATATTATTCCCTCATTTAGTGGATATTTTCACAAAAAAGTGAAATTTTCAAAAATCCAGAAAATTGGCTGAAAACGACTAAATATCAAGGACTCATTGGACGAATCGCTCTGGAACTGAAATCGGAACGCTCACTGACATTTCCCCTATCTGAAAGTCTGATAAACGCCGGAAAAATGACTAAGTCCAAAAAAATTTTTTTTAAACTTTTTTCAATTTTACCCCCGTGGGATACATATTCTATCCACACACATTTGGAACTCTCCTGGAGTACCCTCACACATATTATTCCCTCATTTAGTGGATATTTTTACAAAAAAGTGAAATTTTCAAAAATCCAGAAAAGTGGCTGAAAACGAATAAATATCAAGGACTCATTGGGCGAATCGCTCTGGAACTGAAATCAGAACGCTCACTGACATTTTCCCTATCTGAAAGTCTGATAAACGCCGGAAAAATGACTAAGTCCAAAAAAAATAATTTTTTCAACTTTTTAAATTTTACCCCCGTGGGATATATATTCTACCCACACACATTTGGAACTCTCCTGGGGTACCCTCACACATATTATTCCCTCATTTAGTGGCTATTTTCACAGAAAAGTGAAATTTTCAAAAATCCAAAATATTGGCTGAAAACGACTAAATATCAAGGACTCATTGGGCGAATCGCTCTGGAACTGAAATCGGAACGCTCACTGACATTTCCCCTATCTGAAAGTCTGATATACGCCGGAAAAATGACTAAGTCCAAAAAAATTAATTTTTCAACTTTTTTCATTTTTACCCCCGTGGGATATATATTCTACCCACACACATTTGGAACTCTCCTGGGGTACCCTCACACATATTATTCCCTCATTTAGTGGATATTTTCACAAAAAAGTGAAATTTTCAAAAATCCAGAAAATTGGCTGAAAACGACTAAATATCAAGGACTCATTGGACGAATCGCTCTGGAACTGAAATCGGAACGCTCACTGACATTTCCCCTATCTGAAAGTCTGATAAACGCCGGAAAAATGACTAAGTCCAAAAAAATTTTTTTTAAACTTTTTTCAATTTTACCCCCGTGGGATACATATTCTATCCACACACATTTGGAACTCTCCTGGAGTACCCTCACACATATTATTCCCTCATTTAGTGGATATTTTCACAAAAAAGTGAAATTTTCAAAAATCCAGAAAAGTGGCTGAAAACGAATAAATATCAAGGACTCATTGGGCGAATCGCTCTGGAACTGAAATCAGAACGCTCACTGACATTTTCCCTATCTGAAAGTCTGATAAACGCTGGAAAAATGACTAAGTCCAAAAAAAATAATTTTTTCAACTTTTTAAATTTTACCCCCATGGGATATATATTCTACCCACACACATTTGGAACTCTCCTGGGGTACCCTCACACATATTATTCCCTCATTTAGTGGCTATTTTCACAGAAAAGTGAAATTTTCAAAAATCCAAAATATTGGCTGAAAACGACTAAATATCAAGGACTCATTGGGCGAATCGCTCTGGAACTGAAATCGGAACGCTCACTGACATTTCCCCTATCTGAAAGTCTGATATACGCCGGAAAAATGACTAAGTCCAAAAAAATAAATTTTTCAACTTTTTTCATTTTTACCCCCGTGGGATATATATTCTACCCACACACATTTGGAACTCTCCTGGGGTACCCTCACACATATTATTCCCTCATTTAGTGGATATTTTCACAAAAAAGTGAAATTTTCAAAAATCCAGAAAATTGGCTGAAAACGACTAAATATCAAGGACTCATTGGACGAATCGCTCTGGAACTGAAATCGAAACGCTCACTGACATTTCCCCTATCTGAAAGTCTGATAAACGCCGGAAAAATGACTAAGTCCAAAAAAATTTTTTTTAAACTTTTTTCAATTTTACCCCCGTGGGATATATATTCTACCCACACACATTTGGAACTCTCCTGGAGTACCCTCACACATATTATTCCCTCATTTAGTGGATATTTTCACAAAAAAGTGAAATTTTCAAAAATCCAGAAAAGTGGCTGAAAACGAATAAATATCAAGGACTCATTGGGCGAATCGCTCTGGAACTGAAATCAGAACGCTCACTGACATTTTCCCTATCTGAAAGTCTGATAAACGCTGGAAAAATGACTAAGTCCAAAAAAAATAATTTTTTCAACTTTTTAAATTTTACCCCCATGGGATATATATTCTACCCACACACATTTGGAACTCTCCTGGGGTACCCTCACACATATTATTCCCTCATTTAGTGGCTATTTTCACAGAAAAGTGAAATTTTCAAAAATCCAAAATATTGGCTGAAAACGACTAAATATCAAGGACTCATTGGGCGAATCGCTCTGGAACTGAAATCGGAACGCTCACTGACATTTCCCCTATCTGAAAGTCTGATAAACGCCGGAAAAATGACTAAGTCCAAAAAAAATAATTTTTTCAACTTTTTTCAATTTTACCCCCGTGGGATATATATTCTACCCACACACATTTGGAACTCTCCTGGGGTACCCTCACACATATTATTACCTCATTTAGTGGATATTTTCACAAAAAAGTGAAATTTTCAAAAATCCAGAAAATTGGATGAAGACGACTAAATATCAAGGACTAATTGGGCGAATCTCTCTGGAACTGAAATCGGAACGCTCACTGACATTTTCCCTATCTGAAAGTCTGATAAACGCAGAAAAATGACTAAGTCCAAAAAAATTATTTTTTCAACTTTTTTCAATTTTACCCCCGTGGGATATATATTCTACCCACACACATTTGGAACTCTCCTGGGGTACCCTCACACATATTATTCCCTCATTTAGTGGATATTTTCACAAAAAAGTGAAATTTTCAAAAATCCAGAAAATTGGCTGAAAACGACTAAATATCAAGGACTCATTGGGCGAATCACTCTGGAACTGAAATCGGAACGCTCACTGACATTTCCCCTATCTGAAAGTCTGATAAACGCCGGAAAAATGACTAAGTCCAAAAAATTTTTTTTTAAACTTTTTTCAATTTTACCCCCGTGGGATATATATTCTACCCACACACATTTGGAACTCTCCTGGGGTACCCTCACACATATTATTCCCTCATTTAGTGGATATTTTCACAGAAAAGTGAAATTTTCAAAAATCCAAAATATTGACTGAAAACGACTAAATATCAAGGACTCATTGGGCGAATCGCTCTGGAACTGAAATCGGAACGCTCACTGACATTTCCCCTATCTGAAAGTCTGATAAACACCGAAAAATGACTAAGTCCAAAAAAATTATTTTTTCAACTTTTTGCAATTTTACCCCCGTGGGATATATATTCTACCCACACACATTTGGAACTCTCCTGGGGTACCCTCACACATATTATTCCCTCATTTAGTGGATATTTTCACAAAAAAGTGAAATTTTCAAAAATCCAGAAAATTGGCTGAAAACGACTAAATATCAAGGACTCATTGGGCGAATCGCTCTGGAACTGAAATCGGAACGCTCACTGACATTTCCCCTATCTGAAAGTCTGATATACGCCGGAAAAATGACTAAGTTTAAAAAAAAATTTTTTCAACTTTTTTCAATTTTACCCCCGTGGGATATATATTCTACCCACACACATTTGGAACTCTCCTGGGGTACCCTCACACATATTATTCCCTCATTTAGTGGATATTTTCACAAAAAAGTGAAATTTTCAAAAATCCAGAAAATTGGCTGAAAACGACTAAATATCAAGGACTCATTGGGCGAATCACTCTGGAACTGAAATCGGAACGCTCACTGACATTTCCCCTATCTGAAAGTCTGATATACGCCGGAAAAATGACTAAGTTTAAAAAAAAATTTTTTCAACTTTTTTCAATTTTACCCCCGTGGGATATATATTCTACCCACACACATTTGGAACTCTCCTGGGGTACCCTCACACATATTATTCCCTCATTTAGTGGATATTTTCACAGAAAAGTGAAATTTTCAAAAATCCTGAAAATTGGCTGAAAACGACTAAATATCAAGGACTCATTGGGCGAATCGCTCTGGAACTGAAATCGGAACACTCACTGACATTTTCCCTATCTGAAAGTCTGATAAACGGCGGAAAAATGACTAAGTCCAAAAAAAAATAATTTTTTCAACTTTTTTAAATTTTACCCCCGTGGGATATATATTCTACCCACACACATTTGGAACTCTCCTGGGGTACCCTCACACATATTATTCCCTCATTTAGTGGATATTTTCACAAAAAAGTGAAATTTTCAAAAATCCAGAAAATTGGCTGAAAACGAATAAATATCAAGGACTCATTGGGCGTATCGCTCCGGAACTGAAATCAGAACGCTCACTGACATTTTCCCTATCTGAAAGTCTTGATAAACGCTGGAAAAATGACTAATTCCAAAAAAAATTTTTTTTTAACTTTTTTCAATTTTACCCCGTGGGATATATATTCTACCCACACACATTTGGAACTCTCCTGGGGTACCCTCACACATATTGTTCCCTCATTTAGTGGATATTTTCACAGAAAAGTGAAATTTTCAAAAATCCAAAATATTGGCTGAAAACGACTAAATATCAAGGACTCATTGGGCGAATCACTCTGGAACTGAAAGCGGAATGCTCACTGACATTTCCCCTATCTGAAAGTCTGATATACGCCGGAAAAATGACTAAGTCCAAAAAAATAAATTTTTCAACTTTTTTCATTTTTACCCCCGTGGGATATATATTCTACCCACACACATTTGGAACTCTCCTGGGGTACCCTCACACATATTATTCCCTCATTTAGTGGATATTTTCACAAAAAAGTGAAATTTTCAAAAATCCAGAAAATTGGCTGAAAACGAATAAATATCAAGGACTCATTGGGCGAATCTCTCTGGAACTGAAATCGGAACGCTCACTGACATTTTCCCTATCTGAAAGTCTGATAAACGCAGAAAAATGACTAAGTCCAAAAAAATTATTTTTTCAACTTTTTTCAATTTTACCCCCGTGGGATATATATTCTACCCACACACATTTGGAACTCTCCTGGGGTACCCTCACACATATTATTCCCTCATTTAGTGGATATTTTCACAAAAAAGTGAAATTTTCAAAAATCCAGAAAATTGGCTGAAAACGACTAAATATCAAGGACTCATTGGGCGAATCACTCTGGAACTGAAATCGGAACACTCACTGACATTTCCCCTATCTGAAAGTCTGATAAACGCCGGAAAAATGACTAAGTCCAAAAAAATTTTTTTTAAACTTTTTTCAATTTTACCCCCGTGGGATATATATTCTACCCACACACATTTGGAACTCTCCTGGGGTACCCTCACACATATTATTCCCTCATTTAGTGGATATTTTCACAGAAAAGTGAAATTTTCAAAAATCCAAAATATTGGCTGAAAATGACTAAATATCAAGGACTCATTGGGCGAATCGCTCTGGAACTGAAATCGGAACGCTCACTGACATTTCCCCTATCTGAAAGTCTGATAAACGCCGGAAAAATGACTAAGTCCAAAAAAAATAATTTTTTCAACTTTTTTCAATTTTACCCCCGTGGGATATATATTCTACCCACACACATTTGGAACTCTCCTGGGGTACCCTCACACATATTATTACCTCATTTAGTGGATATTTTCACAAAAAAGTGAAATTTTCAAAAATCCAGAAAATTGGCTGAAGACGACTAAATATCAAGGACTCATTGGGCAAATCTCTCTGGAACTGAAATCGGAACGCTCACTGACATTTTCCCTATCTGAAAGTCTGATAAACACCGAAAAATGACTAAGTCCAAAAAAATTATTTTTTCAACTTTTTGCAATTTTACCCCCGTGGGATATATATTCTACCCACACACATTTGGAACTCTCCTGGGGTACCCTCACACATATTATTCCCTCATTTAGTGGATATTTTCACAAAAAAGTGAAATTTTCAAAAATCCAGAAAATTGGCTGAAAACGACTAAATATCAAGGACTCATTGGGCGAATCACTCTGGAACTGAAATCGGAACGCTCACTGACATTTCCCCTATCTGAAAGTCTGATATACGCCGGAAAAATGACTAAGTTTAAAAAAAAATTTTTTCAACTTTTTTCAATTTTACCCCCGTGGGATATATATTCTACCCACACACATTTGGAACTCTCCTGGGGTACCCTCACACATATTATTCCCTCATTTAGTGGATATTTTCACAAAAAAGTGAAATTTTCAAAAATCCAGAAAATTGGCTGAAAACGAATAAATATCAAGGACTCATTGGGCGTATCGCTCTGGAACTGAAATCAGAACGCTCACTGACATTTTCCCTATCTGAAAGTCTTGATAAACGCCGGAAAAATGACTAATTCCCAAAAAAAATTTTTTTTAACTTTTTTCAATTTTACCCCGTGGGATATATATTCTACCCACACACATTTGGAACTCTCCTGGGGTACCCTCACACATATTATTCCCTCATTTAGTGGATATTTTCACAGAAAAGTGAAATTTTCAAAAATCCAAAATATTGGCTGAAAACGACTAAATATCAAGGACTCATTGGGCGAATCGCTCTGGAACTGAAATCGGAATGCTCACTGACATTTCCCCTATCTGAAAGTCTGATATACGCCGGAAAAATGACTAAGTCCAAAAAAATAAATTTTTCAACTTTTTTCATTTTTACCCCCGTGGGATATATATTCTACCCACACACATTTGGAACTCTCCTGGGGTACCCTCACACATATTATTCCCTCATTTAGTGGATATTTTCACAAAAAAGTGAAATTTTCAAAAATCCAGAAAATTGGCTGAAAACGACTAAATATCAAGGACTCATTGGACGAATCGCTCTGGAACTGAAATCGGAACGCTCACTGACATTTCCCCTATCTGAAAGTCTGATAAACGCCGGAAAAATGACTAAGTCCAAAAAAATTTTTTTTAAACTTTTTTCAATTTTACCCCCGTGGGATACATATTCTATCCACACACATTTGGAACTCTCCTGGAGTACCCTCACACATATTATTCCCTCATTTAGTGGATATTTTCACAAAAAAGTGAAATTTTCAAAAATCCAGAAAAGTGGCTGAAAACGACTAAATATCAAGGACTCATTGGGCGAATCGCTCTGGAACTGAAATCGGAACGCTCACTGACATTTCCCCTATCTGAAAGTCTGATAAACGCCGGAAAAATGACTAAGTCCAAAAAAAATAATTTTTTCAACTTTTTTCAATTTTACCCCCGTGGGATATATATTCTACCCACACACATTTGGAACTCTCCTGGGGTACCCTCACACATATTATTACCTCATTTAGTGGATATTTTCACAAAAAAGTGAAATTTTCAAAAATCCAGAAAATTGGCTGAAGACGACTAAATATCAAGGACTCATTGGGCGAATCTCTCTGGAACTGAAATCGGAACGCTCACTGACATTTTCCCTATCTGAAAGTCTGATAAACGCCGAAAAATGACTAAGTCCAAAAAAATTATTTTTTCAACTTTTTTCAATTTTACCCCCGTGGGATATATATTCTACCCACACACATTTGGAACTCTCCTGGGGTACCCTCACACATATTATTCCCTCATTTAGTGGATATTTTCACAAAAAAGTGAAATTTTCAAAAATCCAGAAAATTGGCTGAAAACGACTAAATATCAAGGACTCATTGGGCGAATCACTCTGGAACTGAAATCGGAACGCTCACTGACATTTCCCCTATCTGAAAGTCTGATATACGCCGGAAAAATGACTAAGTCCAAAAAAAATTTTTTTCAACTTTTTTCAATTTTACCCCCGTGGGATATATATTCTACCCACACACATTTGGAACTCTCCTGGGGTACCCTCACACATATTATTCCCTCATTTAGTGGATATTTTCACAAAAAAGTGAAATTTTCAAAAATCCAGAAAATTGGCTGAAAACGACTAAATATCAAGGACTCATTGGGCGAATCACTCTGGAACTGAAATCAGAACGCTCACTGACATTTCCCCTATCTGAAAGTCTGATATACATTGGAAAAATGACTAAGTCCAAAAAAAATTTTTTTCAACTTTTTTCAATTTTACCCCCGTGGGATATATATTCTACCCACACACATTTGGAACTCTCCTGGGTTATCCTCACACATATTATTCCCTCATTTAGTGGATATTTTCACAAAAAAGTGAAATTTTCAAAAATCCAGAAAATTGGCTGAAAACGACTAAATATCAAGGACTCATTGGGCGAATCGCTCTGGAACTGAAATCGGAACGCTCACTGACATTTCCCCTATCTGAAAGTCTGATAAACGCCGGAAAAATGACTAAGTCCAAAAAAATAAATTTTTCAACTTTTTTCAATTTTACCCCTTGGGATATATATTCTACCCACACACATTTGGAACTCTCCTGGGGTACCCTCACACATATTATTCCCTCATTGAGTGGATATTTTCACAGAAAAGTGAAATTTTCAAAAATCCAAAATATTGGCTGAAAACGACTAAATATCAAGGACTCATTGGGCGAATCGCTCTGGAACTGAAATCGGAACGCTCACTGACATTTCCCCTATCTGAAAGTCTGATAAACGCCGGAAAAATGACTAAGTCCAAAAAAAATAATTTTTTCAACTTTTTTCAATTTTACCCCCGTGGGATATATATTCTACCCACACACATTTGGAACTCTCCTGGGGTACCCTCACACATATTATTACCTCATTTAGTGGATATTTTCACAAAAAAGTGAAATTTTCAAAAATCCAGAAAATTGGCTGAAGATGACTAAATATCAAGGACTCATTGGGCGAATCTCTCTGGAACTGAAATCGGAACGCTCACTGACATTTTCCCTATCTGAAAGTCTGATAAACGCCGAAAAATGACTAAGTCCAAAAAAATTATTTTTTCAACTTTTTTCAATTTTACCCCCGTGGGATATATATTCTACCCACACACATTTGGAACTCTCCTGGGGTACCCTCACACATATTATTCCCTCATTTAGTGGATATTTTCACAAAAAAGTGAAATTTTCAAAAATCCAGAAAATTGGCTGAAAACGACTAAATATCAAGGACTCATTGGGCGAATCACTCTGGAACTGAAATCGGAACGCTCACTGACATTTCCCCTATCTGAAAGTCTGATATACGCCGGAAAAATGACTAAGTCCAAAAAAAATTTTTTTCAACTTTTTTCAATTTTACCCCCGTGGGATATATATTCTACCCACACACATTTGGAACTCTCCTGGGGTACCCTCACACATATTATTCCCTCATTTAGTGGATATTTTCACAAAAAAGTGAAATTTTCAAAAATCCAGAAAATTGGCTGAAAACGACTAAATATCAAGGACTCATTGGGCGAATCACTCTGGAACTGAAATCGGAACGCTCACTGACATTTCCCCTATCTGAAAGTCTGATATACGCCGGAAAAATGACTAAGTCCAAAAAAATTTTTTTTCAACTTTTTTCAATTTTACCCCCGTGGGATATATATTCTACCCACACACATTTGGAACTCTCCTGGGTTATCCTCACACATATTATTCCCTCATTTAGTGGATATTTTCACAAAAAAGTGAAATTTTCAAAAATCCAGAAAATTGGCTGAAAACGACTAAATATCAAGGACTCATTGGGCGAATCGCTCTGGAACTGAAATCGGAACGCTCACTGACATTTCCCCTATCTGAAAGTCTGATAAACGCCGGAAAAATGACTAAGTCCAAAAAAATAAATTTTTCAACTTTTTTCAATTTTACCCCTTGGGATATATATTCTACCCACACACATTTGGAACTCTCCTGGGGTACCCTCACACATATTATTCCCTCATTTAGTGGATATTTTCACAAAAAAGTGAAATTTTCAAAAATCCAGAAAATTGGCTGAAAACGACTAAATATCAAGGACTCATTGGGCGAATCACTCTGGAACTGAAATCGGAACGCTCACTGACATTTCCCCTATCTGAAAGTCTGATATACGCCGGAAAAATGACTAAGTCCAAAAAAATAAATTTTTCAACTTTTTTCATTTTTACCCTGTGGGATATATATTCTACCCACACACATTTGGAACTCTCCTGGGGTACCCTCACACATATTATTCCCTCATTTAGTGGATATTTTCACAAAAAAGTGAAATTTTCAAAAATCCAGAAAAGTGGCTGAAAACGAATAAATATCAAGGACTCATTGGGCGAATCGCTCTGGAACTGAAATCAGAACGCTCACTGACATTTTCCCTATCTGAAAGTCTGATAAACGCCGGAAAAATGACTAAGTCCAAAAAAAATAATTTTTTCAACTTTTTAAATTTTACCCCCGTGGGATATATATTCTACCCACACACATTTGGAACTCTCCTGGGGTACCCTCACACATATTATTCCCTCATTTAGTGGATATTTTCACAGAAAAGTGAAATTTTCAAAAATCCAAAATATTGGCTGAAAACGACTAAATATCAAGGATCCATTGGGCGAATCGCTCTGGAACTGAAATCGGAATGCTCACTGACATTTCCCCTATCTGAAAGTCTGATAAACGCCGGAAAAATGACTAAGTCCAAAAAAAATAATTTTTTCAACTTTTTTCAATTTTACCCCCGTGGGATATATATTCTACCCACACACATTTGGAACTCTCCTGGGGTACCCTCACACATATTATTCCCTCATTTAGTGGATATTTTCACAAAAAAGTGAAATTTTCAAAAATCCAGAAAATTGGCTGAAAACGACTAAATATCAAGGACTCATTGGGCGAATCACTCTGGAACTGAAATCGGAACGCTCACTGACATTTCCCCTATCTGAAAGTCTGATATACGCCGGAAAAATGACTAAGTCCAAAAAAAAATTTTTTTTAACTTTTTTCAATTTTACCCCCGTGGGATATATATTCTACCCACACACATTTGGAACTCTCCTGGGGTATCCTCACACATATTATTCCCTCATTTAGTGGATATTTTCACAAAAAAGTGAAATTTTCAAAAATCCAGAAAATTGGCTGAAAACGACTAAATATCAAGGACTCATTGGGCGAATCGCTCTGGAACTGAAATCGGAACGCTCACTGACATTTCCCCTATCTGAAAGTCTGATAAACGCCGGAAAAATGACTAAGTCCAAAAAAATAAATTTTTCAACTTTTTTCAATTTTACCCCTTGGGATATATATTCTACCCACACACATTTGGAACTCTCCTGGGGTACCCTCACACATATTATTCCCTCATTTAGTGGATATTTTCACAGAAAAGTGAAATTTTCAAAAATCCAGAAAATTGGCTGAAAACGACTAAATATCAAGGACTCATTGGGCGAATCGCTCTGGAACTGAAATCGGAACACTCACTGACATTTTCCCTATCTGAAAGTCTGATAAACGGCGCAAAAATGACTAAGTCCAAAAAAAAATAATTTTTTCAACTTTTTTAAATTTTACCCCCGTGGGATATATATTCTACCCACACACATTTGGAACTCTCCTGGGGTACCCTCACACATATTATTCCCTCATTTAGTGGATATTTTCACAAAAAAGTGAAATTTTCAAAAATCCAGAAAATTGGCTGAAAACGAATAAATATCAAGGACTCATTGGGCGTATCGCTCCGGAACTGAAATCAGAACGCTCACTGACATTTTCCCTATCTGAAAGTCTTGATAAACGCCGGAAAAATGACTAATTCCAAAAAAAAATTTTTTTTTTACTTTTTTCAATTTTACCCCGTGGGATATATATTCTACCCACACACATTTGGAACTCTCCTGGGGTACCCTCACACATATTATTCCCTCATTTAGTGGATATTTTCACAGAAAAGTGAAATTTTCAAAAATCCAAAATATTGGCTGAAAACGACTAAATATCAAGGACTCATTGGGCGAATCGCTCTGGAACTGAAATCGGAACGCTCACTGACATTTCCCCTATCTGAAAGTCTGATAAACGCCGGAAAAATGACTAAGTCCAAAAAAATAAATTTTTCAACTTTTTTCAATTTTACCCCTTGGGATATATATTCTACCCACACACATTTGGAACTCTCCTGGGGTACCCTCACACATATTATTCCCTCATTTAGTGGATATTTTCACAAAAAAGTGAAATTTTCAAAAATCCAGAAAATTGGTGAAGACGACTAAATATCAAGGACTCATTGGGCAAATCTCTCTGGAACTGAAATCGGAACGCTCACTGACATTTCCCCTATGTGAAAGTCTGATATACGCCGGAAAAATGACTAAGTCCAAAAAAAAATTTTTTTTAACTTTTTTCAATTTTACCCCCGTGGGATATATATTCTACCCACACACATTTGGAACTCTCCTGGGGTATCCTCACACATATTATTCCCTCATTTAGTGGATATTTTCACAGAAAAGTGAAATTTTCAAAAATCCAGAAAATTGGCTGAAAACGACTAAATATCAAGGACTCATTGGGCGAATCGCTCTGGAACTGAAATCGGAATGCTCACTGACATTTCCCCTATCTGAAAGTCTGATAAACGCTGGAAAAATGACTAAGTCCAAAAAAATAAATTTTTCAACTTTTTTCATTTTTACCCCCGTGGGATATATATTCTACCCACACACATTTGGAACTCTCCTGGGGTACCCTCACACATATTATTCCCTCATTTAGTGGATATTTTCACAAAAAAGTGAAATTTTCAAAAATCCAGAAAATTGGCTGAAAACGACTAAATATCAAGGACTCATTGGACGAATCGCTCTGGAACTGAAATCGGAACGCTCACTGACATTTCCCCTATCTGAAAGTCTGATAAACGCCGGAAAAATGACTAAGTCCAAAAAAATTTTTTTTAAACTTTTTTCAATTTTACCCCCGTGGGATACATATTCTATCCACACACATTTGGAACTCTCCTGGAGTACCCTCACACATATTATTCCCTCATTTAGTGGATATTTTCACAAAAAAGTGAAATTTTCAAAAATCCAGAAAAGTGGCTGAAAACGAATAAATATCAAGGACTCATTGGGCGAATCGCTCTGGAACTGAAATCAGAACGCTCACTGACATTTTCCCTATCTGAAAGTCTGATAAACGCCGGAAAAATGACTAAGTCCAAAAAAAATAATTTTTTCAACTTTTTAAATTTTACCCCCGTGGGATATATATTCTACCCACACACATTTGGAACTCTCCTGGGGTACCCTCACACATATTATTCCCTCATTTAGTGGATATTTTCACAAAAAAGTGAAATTTTCAAAAATCCAGAAAATTGGCTGAAGACGACTAAATATCAAGGACTCATTGGGCGAATCTCTCTGGAACTGAAATCGGAACGCTCACTGACATTTTCCCTATCTGAAAGTCTGATAAACGCCGAAAAATGACTAAGTCCAAAAAAATTATTTTTTCAACTTTTTTCAATTTTACCCCCGTGGGATATATATTCTACCCACACACATTTGGAACTCTCCTGGGGTACCCTCACACATATTATTCCCTCATTTAGTGGATATTTTCACAAAAAAGTGAAATTTTCAAAAATCCAGAAAATTGGCTGAAAACGACTAAATATCAAGGACTCATTGGGCGAATCACTCTGGAACTGAAATCGGAATGCTCACTGACATTTCCCCTATCTGAAAGTCTGATATACGCCGGAAAAATGACTAAGTCCAAAAAAATTTTTCTTCAACTTTTTTCAATTTTACCCCCGTGGGATATATATTCTACCCACACACATTTGGAACTCTCCTGGGGTACCCTCACACATATTATTCCCTCATTTAGTGGATATTTTCACAAAAAAGTAAAATTTTCAAAAATCCAGAAAATTGGCTGAAAACGACTAAATATCAAGGACTCATTGGGCGAATCACTCTGGAACTGAAATCGGAACGCTCACTGACATTTCCCCTATCTGAAAGTCTGATATACGCCGGAAAAATGACTAAGTCCAAAAAAAATTTTTTTCAACTTTTTTCAATTTTACCCCCGTGGGATATATATTCTACCCACACACATTTGGAACTCTCCTGGGGTATCCTCACACATATTATTCCCTCAGTTAGTGGATATTTTCACAAAAAAGTGAAATTTTCAAAAATCCAGAAAATTGGCTGAAAACGACTAAATATCAAGGACTCATTGGGCGAATCGCTCTGGAACTGAAATCGGAACGCTCACTGACATTTCCCCTATCTGAAAGTCTGATAAACGCCGGAAAAATGACTAAGTCCAAAAAAATAAATTTTTCAACTTTTTTCAATTTTACCCCCGTGGGATATATATTCTACCCACACACATTTGGAACTCTCCTGGGGTACCCTCACACATATTATTCCCTCATTTAGTGGATATTTTCACAAAAAAGTGAAATTTTCAAAAATCCAGAAAATTGGCTGAAAACGACTAAATATCAAGGACTCATTGGGCGAATCACTCTGGAACTGAAATCGGAATGCTCACTGACATTTCCCCTATCTGAAAGTCTGATATACGCCGGAAAAATGACTAAGTCCAAAAAAATTTTTTTTCAACTTTTTTCAATTTTACCCCCGTGGGATATATATTCTACCCACACACATTTGGAACTCTCCTGGGGTACCCTCACACATATTATTCCCTCATTTAGTGGATATTTTCACAAAAAAGTAAAATTTTCAAAAATCCAGAAAATTGGCTGAAAACGACTAAATATCAAGGACTCATTGGGCGAATCGCTCTGGAACTGAAATCGGAATGCTCACTGACATTTCCCCTATCTGAAAGTCTGATATACGCCGGAAAAATGACTAAGTTCAAAAAAATAAATTTTTCAACTTTTTTCATTTTTACCCCCGTGGGATATATATTCTACCCACACACATTTGGAACTCTCCTGGGGTACCCTCACACATATTATTCCCTCATTTAGTGGATATTTTCACAGAAAAGTGAAATTTTCAAAAATCCAAAATATTGGCTGAAAACGACTAAATATCAAGGACTCATTGGGCGAATCGCTCTGGAACTGAAATCGGAACGCTCACTGACATTTCCCCTATCTGAAAGTCTGATAAACGCCGGAAAAATGACTAAGTCCAAAAAAATAAATTTTTCAACTTTTTTCAATTTTACCCCTTGGGATATATATTCTACCCACACACATTTGGAACTCTCCTGGGGTACCCTCACACATATTATTCCCTCATTTAGTGGATATTTTCACAAAAAAGTGAAATTTTCAAAAATCCAGAAAATTGGCTGAAGATGACTAAATATCAAGGACTCATTGGGCGAATCTCTCTGGAACTGAAATCGGAACGCTCACTGACATTTTCCCTATCTGAAAGTCTGATATACGCCGGAAAAATGACTAAGTCCCAAAAAAAATTTTTTCAACTTTTTTCAATTTTACCCCCGTGGGATATATATTCTACCCACACACATTTGGAACTCTCCTGGGGTATCCTCACACATATTATTCCCTCATTTAGTGGATATTTTCACAGAAAAGTGAAATTTTCAAAAATCCAGAAAATTGGCTGAAAACGACTAAATATCAAGGACTCATTGGACGAATCGCTCTGGAACTGAAATCGGAACGCTCACTGACATTTCCCCTATCTGAAAGTCTGATAAACGCCGGAAAAATGACTAAGTCCAAAAAAATTTTTTTTAAACTTTTTTCAATTTTACCCCCGTGGGATACATATTCTATCCACACACATTTGGAACTCTCCTGGAGTACCCTCACACATATTATTCCCTCATTTAGTGAATATTTTCACAAAAAAGTGAAATTTTCAAAAATCCAGAAAAGTGGCTGAAAACGAATAAATATCAAGGACTCATTGGGCGAATCGCTCTGGAACTGAAATCAGAACGCTCACTGACATTTTCCCTATCTGAAAGTCTGATAAACGCCGGAAAAATGACTAAGTCCAAAAAAAATAATTTTTTCAACTTTTTAAATTTTACCCCCGTGGGATATATATTCTACCCACACACATTTGGAACTCTCCTGGGGTACCCTCACACATATTATTCCCTCATTTAGTGGATATTTTCACAAAAAAGTGAAATTTTCAAAAATCCAGAAAATTGGCTGAAGACGACTAAATATCAAGGACTCATTGGGCGAATCTCTCTGGAACTGAAATCGGAACGCTCACTGACATTTTCCCTATCTGAAAGTCTGATAAACGCCGAAAAATGACTAAGTCCAAAAAAATTATTTTTTCAACTTTTTTCAATTTTACCCCCGTGGGATATATATTCTACCCACACACATTTGGAACTCTCCTGGGGTACCCTCACACATATTATTCCCTCATTTAGTGGATATTTTCACAAAAAAGTGAAATTTTCAAAAATCCAGAAAATTGGCTGAAAACGACTAAATATCAAGGACTCATTGGGCGAATCACTCTGGAACTGAAATCGGAATGCTCACTGACATTTCCCCTATCTGAAAGTCTGATATACGCCGGAAAAATGACTAAGTCCAAAAAAATTTTTTTTCAACTTTTTTCAATTTTACCCCCGTGGGATATATATTCTACCCACACACATTTGGAACTCTCCTGGGGTACCCTCACACATATTATTCCCTCATTTAGTGGATATTTTCACAAAAAAGTGAAATTTTCAAAAATCCAGAAAATTGGCTGAAAACGACTAAATATCAAGGACTCATTGGGCGAATCACTCTGGAACTGAAATCGGAACGCTCACTGACATTTCCCCTATCTGAAAGTCTGATATACGCCGGAAAAATGACTAAGTCCAAAAAAAATTTTTTTCAACTTTTTTCAATTTTACCCCCGTGGGATATATATTCTACCCACACACATTTGGAACTCTCCTGGGGTATCCTCACACATATTATTCCCTCATTTAGTGGATATTTTCACAAAAAAGTGAAATTTTCAAAAATCCAGAAAATTGGCTGAAAACGACTAAATATCAAGGACTCATTGGGCGAATCACTCTGGAACTGAAATCGGAATGCTCACTGACATTTCCCCTATCTGAAAGTCTGATAAACGCCGGAAAAATGACTAAGTCCAAAAAAATAAATTTTTCAACTTTTTTCAATTTTACCCCCGTGGGATATATATTCTACCCACACACATTTGGAACTCTCCTGGGGTACCCTCACACATATTATTCCCTCATTTAGTGGATATTTTCACAAAAAAGTGAAATTTTCAAAAATCCAGAAAATTGGCTGAAAACGACTAAATATCAAGGACTCATTGGGCGAATCACTCTGGAACTGAAATCGGAATGCTCACTGACATTTCCCCTATCTGAAAGTCTGATATACGCCGGAAAAATGACTAAGTCCAAAAAAATTTTTTTTCAACTTTTTTCAATTTTACCCCCGTGGGATATATATTCTACCCACACACATTTGGAACTCTCCTGGGGTACCCTCACACATATTATTCCCTCATTTAGTGGATATTTTCACAAAAAAGTAAAATTTTCAAAAATCCAGAAAATTGGCTGAAAACGACTAAATATCAAGGACTCATTGGGCGAATCGCTCTGGAACTGAAATCGGAATGCTCACTGACATTTCCCCTATCTGAAAGTCTGATATACGCCGGAAAAATGACTAAGTTCAAAAAAATAAATTTTTCAACTTTTTTCATTTTTACCCCCGTGGGATATATATTCTACCCACACACATTTGGAACTCTCCTGGGGTACCCTCACACATATTATTCCCTCATTTAGTGGATATTTTCACAGAAAAGTGAAATTTTCAAAAATCCAAAATATTGGCTGAAAACGACTAAATATCAAGGACTCATTGGGCGAATCGCTCTGGAACTGAAATCGGAACGCTCACTGACATTTCCCCTATCTGAAAGTCTGATAAACGCCGGAAAAATGACTAAGTCCAAAAAAATAAATTTTTCAACTTTTTTCAATTTTACCCCTTGGGATATATATTCTACCCACACACATTTGGAACTCTCCTGGGGTACCCTCACACATATTATTCCCTCATTTAGTGGATATTTTCACAAAAAAGTGAAATTTTCAAAAATCCAGAAAATTGGCTGAAGATGACTAAATATCAAGGACTCATTGGGCGAATCTCTCTGGAACTGAAATCGGAACGCTCACTGACATTTTCCCTCTCTGAAAGTCTGATATACGCCGGAAAAATGACTAAGTCCCAAAAAAAATTTTTTCAACTTTTTTCAATTTTACCCCCGTGGGATATATATTCTACCCACACACATTTGGAACTCTCCTGGGGTATCCTCACACATATTATTCCCTCATTTAGTGGATATTTTCACGGAAAAGTGAAATTTTCAAAAATCCAGAAAATTGGCTGAAAACGACTAAATATCAAGGACTCATTGGGCGAATCGCTCTGGAACTGAAATCGGAATGCTCACTGACATTTCCCCTATCTGAAAGTCTGATAAACGCTGGAAAAATGACTAAGTCCAAAAAAATAAATTTTTCAACTTTTTTCATTTTTACCCCCGTGGGATATATATTCTACCCACACACATTTGGAACTCTCCTGGGGTACCCTCACACATATTATTCCCTCATTTAGTGGATATTTTCACAAAAAAGTGAAATTTTCAAAAATCCAGAAAATTGGCTGAAAACGACTAAATATCAAGGACTCATTGGACGAATCGCTCTGGAACTGAAATCGGAACGCTCACTGACATTTCCCCTATCTGAAAGTCTGATAAACGCCGGAAAAATGACTAAGTCCAAAAAAATTTTTTTTAAACTTTTTTCAATTTTACCCCCGTGGGATACATATTCTATCCACACACATTTGGAACTCTCCTGGAGTACCCTCACACATATTATTCCCTCATTTAGTGAATATTTTCACAAAAAAGTGAAATTTTCAAAAATCCAGAAAAGTGGCTGAAAACGAATAAATATCAAGGACTCATTGGGCGAATCGCTCTGGAACTGAAATCAGAATGCTCACTGACATTTTCCCTATCTGAAAGTCTGATAAACGCCGGAAAAATGACTAAGTCCAAAAAAAATAATTTTTTCAACTTTTTAAATTTTACCCCCGTGGGATACATATTCTACCCACACACATTTGGAACTCTCCTGGGGTACCCTCACACATATTATTCCCTCATTTAGTGGATATTTTCACAAAAAAGTGAAATTTTCAAAAATCCAGAAAATTGGCTGAAGACGACTAAATATCAAGGACTCATTGGGCGAATCTCTCTGGAACTGAAATCGGAACGCTCACTGACATTTTCCCTATCTGAAAGTCTGATAAACGCCGAAAAATGACTAAGTCCAAAAAAATTATTTTTTCAACTTTTTTCAATTTTACCCCCGTGGGATATATATTCTACCCACACACATTTGGAACTCTCCTGGGGTACCCTCACACATATTATTCCCTCATTTAGTGGATATTTTCACAAAAAAGTGAAATTTTCAAAAATCCAGAAAATTGGCTGAAAACGACTAAATATCAAGGACTCATTGGGCGAATCACTCTGGAACTGAAATCGGAATGCTCACTGACATTTCCCCTATCTGAAAGTCTGATATACGCCGGAAAAATGACTAAGTCCAAAAAAATTTTTTTTCAACTTTTTTCAATTTTACCCCCGTGGGATATATATTCTACCCACACACATTTGGAACTCTCCTGGGGTACCCTCACACATATTATTCCCTCATTTAGTGGATATTTTCACAAAAAAGTGAAATTTTCAAAAATCCAGAAAATTGGCTGAAAACGACTAAATATCAAGGACTCATTGGGCGAATCACTCTGGAACTGAAATCGGAACGCTCACTGACATTTCCCCTATCTGAAAGTCTGATATACGCCGGAAAAATGACTAAGTCCAAAAAAAATTTTTTTCAACTTTTTTCAATTTTACCCCCGTGGGATATATATTCTACCCACACACATTTGGAACTCTCCTGGGGTATCCTCACACATATTATTCCCTCATTTAGTGGATATTTTCACAAAAAAGTGAAATTTTCAAAAATCCAGAAAATTGGCTGAAAACGACTAAATATCAAGGACTCATTGGGCGAATCACTCTGGAACTGAAATCGGAATGCTCACTGACATTTCCCCTATCTGAAAGTCTGATATACGCCGGAAAAATGACTAAGTCCAAAAAAATTTTTTTTCAACTTTTTTCAATTTTACCCCCGTGGGATATATATTCTACCCACACACATTTGGAACTCTCCTGGGGTACCCTCACACATATTATTCCCTCATTTAGTGGATATTTTCACAAAAAAGTAAAATTTTCAAAAATCCAGAAAATTGGCTGAAAACGACTAAATATCAAGGACTCATTGGGCGAATCACTCTGGAACTGAAATCGGAACGCTCACTGACATTTCCCCTATCTGAAAGTCTGATATACGCCGGAAAAATGACTAAGTCCAAAAAAAATTTTTTTCAACTTTTTTCAATTTTACCCCCGTGGGATATATATTCTACCCACACACATTTGGAACTCTCCTGGGGTATCCTCACACATATTATTCCCTCATTTAGTGGATATTTTCACAAAAAAGTGAAATTTTCAAAAATCCAGAAAATTGGCTGAAAACGACTAAATATCAAGGACTCATTGGGCGAATCGCTCTGGAACTGAAATCGGAACGCTCACTGACATTTCCCCTATCTGAAAGTCTGATAAACGCCGGAAAAATGACTAAGTCCAAAAAAATAAATTTTTCAACTTTTTTCAATTTTACCCCTTGGGATATATATTCTACCCACACACATTTGGAACTCTCCTGGGGTACCCTCACACATATTATTCCCTCATTTAGTGGATATTTTCACAGAAAAGTGAAATTTTCAAAAATCCAGAAAATTGGCTGAAAACGACTAAATATCAAGGACTCATTGGGCGAATCGCTCTGGAACTGAAATCGGAATGCTCACTGACATTTCCCCTATCTGAAAGTCTGATAAACGCTGGAAAAATGACTAAGTCCAAAAAAATAAATTTTTCAACTTTTTTCATTTTTACCCCCGTGGGATATATATTCTACCCACACACATTTGGAACTCTCCTGGGGTACCCTCACACATATTATTCCCTCATTTAGTGGATATTTTCACAAAAAAGTGAAATTTTCAAAAATCCAGAAAAGTGGCTGAAAACGAATAAATATCAAGGACTCATTGGGCGAATCGCTCTGGAACTGAAATCAGAACGCTCACTGACATTTTCCCTATCTGAAAGTCTGATAAACGCCGGAAAAATGACTAAGTCCAAAAAAAATAATTTTTTCAACTTTTTAAATTTTACCCCCGTGGGATATATATTCTACCCACACACATTTGGAACTCTCCTGGGGTACCCTCACACATATTATTCCCTCATTTAGTGGATATTTTCACAAAAAAGTGAAATTTTCAAAAATCCAGAAAATTGGCTGAAGACGACTAAATATCAAGGACTCATTGGGCGAATCTCTCTGGAACTGAAATCGGAACGCTCACTGACATTTTCCCTATCTGAAAGTCTGATAAACGCCGAAAAATGACTAAGTCCAAAAAAATTATTTTTTCAACTTTTTTCAATTTTACCCCCGTGGGATATATATTCTACCCACACACATTTGGAACTCTCCTGGGGTACCCTCACACATATTATTCCCTCATTTAGTGGATATTTTCACAAAAAAGTGAAATTTTCAAAAATCCAGAAAATTGGCTGAAAACGACTAAATATCAAGGACTCATTGGGCGAATCACTCTGGAACTGAAATCGGAATGCTCACTGACATTTCCCCTATCTTAAAGTCTGATATACGCCGGAAAAATGACTAAGTCCAAAAAAATTTTTTTTCAACTTTTTTCAATTTTACCCCCGTGGGATATATATTCTACCCACACACATTTGGAACTCTCCTGGGGTACCCTCACACATATTATTCCCTCATTTAGTGGATATTTTCACAAAAAAGTAAAATTTTCAAAAATCCAGAAAATTGGCTGAAAACGACTAAATATCAAGGACTCATTGGGCGAATCACTCTGGAACTGAAATCGGAACGCTCACTGACATTTCCCCTATCTGAAAGTCTGATATACGCCGGAAAAATGACTAAGTCCAAAAAAATTTTTTTCAACTTTTTTCAATTTTACCCCCGTGGGATATATATTCTACCCACACAAATTTGGAACTCTCCTGGGGTATCCTCACACATATTATTCCCTCATTTAGTGGATATTTTCACAAAAAAGTGAAATTTTCAAAAATCCAGAAAATTGGCTGAAAACGACTAAATATCAAGGACTCATTGGGCGAATCGCTCTGGAACTGAAATCGGAACGCTCACTGACATTTCCCCTATCTGAAAGTCTGATAAACGCCAGAAAAATGACTAAGTCCAAAAAAATAAATTTTTCAACTTTTTTCAATTTTACCCCTTGGGATATATATTCTACCCACACACATTTGGAACTCTCCTGGGGTACCCTCACACATATTATTCCCTCATTTAGTGGATATTTTCACAGAAAAGTGAAATTTTCAAAAATCCAGAAAATTGGCTGAAAACGAATAAATATCAAGGACTCATTGGGCGTATCGCTCCAGAACTGAAATCAGAACGCTCACTGACATTTTCCCTATCTGAAAGTCTTGATAAACGCCGGAAAAATGACTAATTCCAAAAAAAAATTTTTTTTAACTTTTTTCAATTTTACCCCGTGGGATATATATTCTACCCACACACATTTGGAACTCTCCTGGGGTACCCTCACACATATTATTCCCTCATTTAGTGGATATTTTCACAGAAAAGTGAAATTTTCAAAAATCCAAAATATTGGCTGAAAACGACTAAATATCAAGGACTCATTGGGCGAATCGCTCTGGAACTGAAATCGGAACGCTCACTGACATTTCCCCTATCTGAAAGTCTGATAAACGCCGGAAAAATGACTAAGTCCAAAAAAATAAATTTTTCAACTTTTTTCAATTTTACCCCTTGGGATATATATTCTACCCACACACATTTGGAACTCTCCTGGGGTACCCTCACACATATTATTCCCTCATTTAGTGGATATTTTCACAGAAAAGTGAAATTTTCAAAAATCCAGAAAATTGGCTGAAAACGACTAAATATCAAGGACTCATTGGGCGAATCGCTCTGGAACTGAAATCGGAATGCTCACTGACATTTCCCCTATCTGAAAGTCTGATAAACGCTGGAAAAATGACTAAGTCCAAAAAAATTAATTTTTCAACTTTTTTCATTTTTACCCCCGTGGGATATATATTCTACCCACACACATTTGGAACTCTCCTGGGGTACCCTCACACATATTATTCCCTCATTTAGTGGATATTTTCACAAAAAAGTGAAATTTTCAAAAATCCAGAAAAGTGGCTGAAAACGAATAAATATCAAGGACTCATTGGGCGAATCGCTCTGGAACTGAAATCAGAACGCTCACTGACATTTTCCCTATCTGAAAGTCTGATAAACGCCGGAAAAATGACTAAGTCCAAAAAAAATAATTTTTTCAACTTTTTAAATTTTACCCCCGTGGGATATATATTCTACCCACACACATTTGGAACTCTCCTGGGGTACCCTCACACATATTATTCCCTCATTTAGTGGATATTTTCACAAAAAAGTGAAATTTTCAAAAATCCAGAAAATTGGCTGAAGACGACTAAATATCAAGGACTCATTGGGCGAATCTCTCTGGAACTGAAATCGGAACGCTCACTGACATTTTCCCTATCTGAAAGTCTGATAAACGCCGAAAAATGACTAAGTCCAAAAAAATTATTTTTTCAACTTTTTTCAATTTTACCCCCGTGGGATATATATTCTACCCACACACATTTGGAACTCTCCTGGGGTACCCTCACACATATTATTCCCTCATTTAGTGGATATTTTCACAAAAAAGTGAAATTTTCAAAAATCCAGAAAATTGGCTGAAAACGACTAAATATCAAGGACTCATTGGGCGAATCACTCTGGAACTGAAATCGGAATGCTCACTGACATTTCCCCTATCTGAAAGTCTGATATACGCCGGAAAAATGACTAAGTCCAAAAAAATTTTTTTTCAACTTTTTTCAATTTTACCCCCGTGGGATATATATTCTACCCACACACATTTGGAACTCTCCTGGGGTACCCTCACACATATTATTCCCTCATTTAGTGGATATTTTCACAAAAAAGTAAAATTTTCAAAAATCCAGAAAATTGGCTGAAAACGACTAAATATCAAGGACTCATTGGGCGAATCACTCTGGAACTGAAATCGGAACGCTCACTGACATTTCCCCTATCTGAAAGTCTGATATACGCCGGAAAAATGACTAAGTCCAAAAAAATTTTTTTCAACTTTTTTCAATTTTACCCCCGTGGGATATATATTCTACCCACACACATTTGGAACTCTCCTGGGGTATCCTCACACATATTATTCCCTCATTTAGTGGATATTTTCACAAAAAAGTGAAATTTTCAAAAATCCAGAAAATTGGCTGAAAACGACTAAATATCAAGGACTCATTGGGCGAATCGCTCTGGAACTGAAATCGGAACGCTCACTGACATTTCCCCTATCTGAAAGTCTGATAAACGCCAGAAAAATGACTAAGTCCAAAAAAATAAATTTTTCAACTTTTTTCAATTTTACCCCTTGGGATATATATTCTACCCACACACATTTGGAACTCTCCTGGGGTACCCTCACACATATTATTCCCTCATTTAGTGGATATTTTCACAGAAAAGTGAAATTTTCAAAAATCCAGAAAATTGGCTGAAAACGAATAAATATCAAGGACTCATTGGGCGTATCGCTCCGGAACTGAAATCAGAACGCTCACTGACATTTTCCCTATCTGAAAGTCTTGATAAACGCCGGAAAAATGACTAATTCCAAAAAAAAATTTTTTTTAACTTTTTTCAATTTTACCTTGTGGGATATATATTCTACCCACACACATTTGGAACTCTCCTGGGGTACCCTCACACATATTATTCCCTCATTTAGTGGATATTTTCACAGAAAAGTGAAATTTTCAAAAATCCAAAATATTGGCTGAAAACGACTAAATATCAAGGACTCATTGGGCGAATCGCTCTGGAACTGAAATCGGAATGCTCACTGACATTTCCCCTATCTGAAAGTCTGATATACGCCGGAAAAATGACTAAGTCCAAAAAAATAAATTTTTCAACTTTTTTCATTTTTACCCCCGTGGGATATATATTCTACCCACACACATTTGGAACTCTCCTGGGGTACCCTCACACATATTATTCCCTCATTTAGTGGATATTTTCACAAAAAAGTGAAATTTTCAAAAATCCAGAAAATTGGCTGAAAACGACTAAATATCAAGGACTCATTGGACGAATCGCTCTGGAACTGAAATCGGAACGCTCACTGACATTTCCCCTATCTGAAAGTCTGATAAACGCCGGAAAAATGACTAAGTCCAAAAAAATTTTTTTTAAACTTTTTTCAATTTTACCCCCGTGGGATACATATTCTATCCACACACATTTGGAACTCTCCTGGAGTACCCTCACACATATTATTCCCTCATTTAGTGGATATTTTCACAAAAAAGTGAAATTTTCAAAAATCCAGAAAAGTGGCTGAAAACAAATAAATATCAAGGACTCATTGGGCGAATCGCTCTGGAACTGAAATCAGAACGCTCACTGACATTTTCCCTATCTGAAAGTCTGATAAACGCCGGAAAAATGACTAAGTCCAAAAAAAATAATTTTTTCAACTTTTTAAATTTTACCCCCGTGGGATATATATTCTACCCACACACATTTGGAACTCTCCTGGGGTACCCTCACACATATTATTCCCTCATTTAGTGGATATTTTCACAAAAAAGTGAAATTTTCAAAAATCCAGAAAATTGGCTGAAGACGACTAAATATCAAGGACTCATTGGGCGAATCTCTCTGGAACTGAAATCGGAACGCTCACTGACATTTTCCCTATCTGAAAGTCTGATAAACGCCGAAAAATGACTAAGTCCAAAAAAATTATTTTTTCAACTTTTTTCAATTTTACCCCCGTGGGATATATATTCTACCCACACACATTTGGAACTCTCCTGGGGTACCCTCACACATATTATTCCCTCATTTAGTGGATATTTTCACAGAAAAGTGAAATTTTCAAAAATCCAGAAAATTGGCTGAAAACGAATAAATATCAAGGACTCATTGGGCGTATCGCTCCGGAACTGAAATCAGAACGCTCACTGACATTTTCCCTATCTGAAAGTCTTGATAAACGCCGGAAAAATGACTAATTCCAAAAAAAAATTTTTTTTAACTTTTTTCAATTTTACCCCGTGGGATATATATTCTACCCACACACATTTGGAAATCTCCTGGGGTACCCTCACACATATTATTCCCTCATTTAGTGGATATTTTCACAGAAAAGTGAAATTTTCAAAAATCCAAAATATTGGCTGAAAACGACTAAATATCAAGGACTCATTGGGCGAATCGCTCTGGAACTGAAATCGGAATGCTCACTGACATTTCCCCTATCTGAAAGTCTGATATACGCCGGAAAAATGACTAAGTCCAAAAAAATAAATTTTTCAACTTTTTTCATTTTTACCCCCGTGGGATATATATTCTACCCACACACATTTGGAACTCTCCTGGGGTACCCTCACACATATTATTCCCTCATTTAGTGGATATTTTCACAAAAAAGTGAAATTTTCAAAAATCCAGAAAATTGGCTGAAAACGACTAAATATCAAGGACTCATTGGACGAATCGCTCTGGAACTGAAATCGGAACGCTCACTGACATTTCCCCTATCTGAAAGTCTGATAAACGCCGGAAAAATGACTAAGTCCAAAAAAATTTTTTTTAAACTTTTTTCAATTTTACCCCCGTGGGATACATATTCTATCCACACACATTTGGAACTCTCCTGGAGTACCCTCACACATATTATTCCCTCATTTAGTGGATATTTTCACAAAAAAGTGAAATTTTCAAAAATCCAGAAAAGTGGCTGAAAACAAATAAATATCAAGGACTCATTGGGCGAATCGCTCTGGAACTGAAATCAGAACGCTCACTGACATTTTCCCTATCTGAAAGTCTGATAAACGCCAGAAAAATGACTAAGTCCAAAAAAAATAATTTTTTCAACTTTTTTCAATTTTACCCCCGTGGGATATATATTCTACATACATTTGGAACTCTCCTGGGGTACCCTCACACATATTATTACCTCATTTAGTGGATATTTTCACAAAAAAGTGAAATTTTCAAAAATCCAGAAAATTGGCTGAAGACGACTAAATATCAAGGACTCATTGGGCGAATCTCTCTGCAACTGAAATCGGAACGCTCACTGACATTTCCCCTATCTGAAAGTCTGATATACGCCGGAAAAATGACTAAGTCCAAAAAAAATTTTTTTAAACTTTTTTCAATTTTACCCCCGTGGGATATATATTCTACCCACACACATTTGGAACTCTCCTGGGGTATCCTCACACATATTATTCCCTCATTTAGTGGATATTTTCACAGAAAAGTGAAATTTTCAAAAATCCAGAAAATTGGCTGAAAACGACTAAATATCAAGGACTCATTGGGCGAATCGCTCTGGAACTGAAATCGGAATGCTCACTGACATTTCCCCTATCTGAAAGTCTGATAAACGCTGGAAAAATGACTAAGTCCAAAAAAATAAATTTTTCAACTTTTTTCATTTTTACCCCCGTGGGATATATATTCTACCCACACACATTTGGAACTCTCCTGGGGTACCCTCACACATATTATTCCCTCATTTAGTGGATATTTTCACAAAAAAGTAAAATTTTCAAAAATCCAGAAAATTGGCTGAAAACGACTAAATATCAAGGACTCATTGGACGAATCGCTCTGGAACTGAAATCGGAACGCTCACTGACATTTCCCCTATCTGAAAGTCTGATAAACGCCGGAAAAATGACTAAGTCCAAAAAAATTTTTTTTAAACTTTTTTCAATTTTACCCCCGTGGGATACATATTCTATCCACACACATTTGGAACTCTCCTGGAGTACCCTCACACATATTATTCCCTCATTTAGTGGATATTTTCACAAAAAAGTGAAATTTTCAAAAATCCAGAAAAGTGGCTGAAAACAAATAAATATCAAGGACTCATTGGGCGAATCGCTCTGGAACTGAAATCAGAACGCTCACTGACATTTTCCCTATCTGAAAGTCTGATAAACGCCGGAAAAATGACTAAGTCCAAAAAAAATAATTTTTTCAACTTTTTAAATTTTACCCCCGTGGGATATATATTCTACCCACACACATTTGGAACTCTCCTGGGGTACCCTCACACATATTATTCCCTCATTTAGTGGATATTTTCACAGAAAAGTGAAATTTTCAAAAATCCAAAATATTGGCTGAAAACGACTAAATATCAAGGACTCATTGGGCGAATCGCTCTGGAACTGAAATCGGAATGCTCACTGACATTTCCCCTATCTGAAAGTCTGATAAACGCCGGAAAAATGACTAAGTCCAAAAAAAATAATTTTTTCAACTTTTTTCAATTTTACCCCCGTGGGATATATATTCTACCCACACACATTTGGAACTCTCCTGGGGTACCCTCACACATATTATTACCTCATTTAGTGGATATTTTCACAAAAAAGTGAAATTTTCAAAAATCCAGAAAATTGGCTGAAGACGACTAAATATCAAGGACTCATTGGGCGAATCTCTCTGGAACTGAAATCGGAACGCTCACTGACATTTTCCCTATCTGAAAGTCTGATAAACGCCGAAAAATGACTAAGTCCAAAAAAATTATTTTTTCAACTTTTTTCAATTTTACCCCCGTGGGATATATATTCTACCCACACACATTTGGAACTCTCCTGGGGTACCCTCACACATATTATTCCCTCATTTAGTGGATATTTTCACAAAAAAGTGAAATTTTCAAAAATCCAGAAAATTGGCTGAAAACGACTAAATATCAAGGACTCATTGGACGAATCGCTCTGGAACTGAAATCGGAACGCTCACTGACATTTCCCCTATCTGAAAGTCTGATAAACGCCGGAAAAATGACTAAGTCCAAAAAAATTTTTTTTAAACTTTTTTCAATTTTACCCCCGTGGGATACATATTCTATCCACACACATTTGGAACTCTCCTGGAGTACCCTCACACATATTATTCCCTCATTTAGTGGATATTTTCACAAAAAAGTGAAATTTTCAAAAATCCAGAAAAGTGGCTGAAAACAAATAAATATCAAGGACTCATTGGGCGAATCGCTCTGGAACTGAAATCAGAACTCTCACTGACATTTTCCCTATCTGAAAGTCTGATAAACGCCAGAAAAATGACTAAGTCCAAAAAAAATAATTTTTTCAACTTTTTTCAATTTTACCCCCGTGGGATATATATTCTACCCACACACATTTGGAACTCTCCTGGGGTATCCTCACACATATTATTCCCTCATTTAGTGGATATTTTCACAGAAAAGTGAAATTTTCAAAAATCCAGAAAATTGGCTGAAAACGACTAAATATCAAGGACTCATTGGGCGAATCGCTCTGGAACTGAAATCGGAACGCTCACTGACATTTTCCCTATCTGAAAGTCTGATAAACGCCGAAAAATGACTAAGTCCAAAAAAATTATTTTTTCAAATTTTTTCAATTTTACCCCCGTGGGATATATATTCTACCCACACACATTTGGAACTCTCCTGGGGTACCCTCACACATATTATTCCCTCATTTAGTGGATATTTTCACAAAAAAGTGAAATTTTCAAAAATCCAGAAAATTGGCTGAAAACGACTAAATATCAAGGACTCATTGGGCGAATCGCTCTGAAACTGAAATCGGAACGCTCACTGACATTTCCCCTATCTGAAAGTCTGATATACGCCGGAAAAATGACTAAGTCCAAAAAAATAAATTTTTCAACTTTTTTCAATTTTACCCCTTGGGATATATATTCTACCCACACACATTTGGAACTCTCCTGGGGTACCCTCACACATATTATTCCCTCATTTAGTGGATATTTTCACAGAAAAGTGAAATTTTCAAAAATCCAGAAAATTGGCTGAAAACGACTAAATATCAAGGACTCATTGGGCGAATCGCTCTGGAACTGAAATCGGAATGCTCACTGACATTTCCCCTATCTGAAAGTCTGATAAACGCTGGAAAAATGACTAAGTCCAAAAAAATAAATTTTTCAACATTTTTCAATTTTACCCCGTGGGATATATATTCTACCCACACACATTTGGAACTCTCCTGGGGTACCCTCACACATATTATTCCCTCATTTAGTGGATATTTTCACAGAAAAGTGAAATTTTCAAAAATCCAGAAAATTGGCTGAAAACGACTAAATATCAAGGACTCATTGGGCGAATCGCTCTGGAACTGAAATCGGAATGCTCACTGACATTTCCCCTATCTGAAAGTCTGATATACGCCGGAAAAATGACTAAGTCCAAAAAAATTATTTTTTCAACTTTTTTCAATTTTACCCCCGTGGGATATATATTCTACCCACACACATTTGGAACTCTCCTGGGGTACCCTCACACATATTATTCCCTCATTTAGTGGATATTTTCACAAAAAAGTGAAATTTTCAAAAATCCAGAAAATTGGCTGAAAACGACTAAATATCAAGGACTCATTGGACGAATCGCTCTGGAACTGAAATCGGAACGCTCACTGACATTTCCCCTATCTGAAAGTCTGATAAACGCCGGAAAAATGACTAAGTCCAAAAAAATTTTTTTTAAACTTTTTTCAATTTTACCCCCGTGGGATACATATTCTATCCACACACATTTGGAACTCTCCTGGAGTACCCTCACACATATTATTCCCTCATTTAGTGGATATTTTCACAAAAAAGTGAAATTTTCAAAAATCCAGAAAAGTGGCTGAAAACAAATAAATATCAAGGACTCATTGGGCGAATCGCTCTGGAACTGAAATCAGAACTCTCACTGACATTTTCCCTATCTGAAAGTCTGATAAACGCCAGAAAAATGACTAAGTCCAAAAAAAATAATTTTTTCAACTTTTTTCAATTTTACCCCCGTGGGATATATATTCTACCCACACACATTTGGAACTCTCCTGGGGTATCCTCACACATATTATTCCCTCATTTAGTGGATATTTTCACAGAAAAGTGAAATTTTCAAAA
The DNA here is from genome assembly GCF_046119375.1 of Phyllobates terribilis. NCBI lineage: Eukaryota > Metazoa > Chordata > Amphibia > Anura > Dendrobatidae > Phyllobates > Phyllobates terribilis. The sequence goes on along the minus strand of NW_027362772.1, from coordinate 188,515,559 downwards.
ATCCAGAAAATTGGCTGAAAACGACTAAATATCAAGGACTCATTGGGCGAATCGCTCCGGAACTGAAATCGGAACGCTCACTGACATTTTCCCTATCTGAAAGTCTGATAAACGCCGAAAAATGACTAAGTCCAAAAAAATTATTTTTTCAACTTTTTTCAATTTTACCCCCGTGGGATATATATTCTACCCACACACATTTGGAACTCTCCTGGGGTACCCTCACACATATTATTCCCTCATTTAGTGGATATTTTCACAAAAAAGTGAAATTTTCAAAAATCCAGAAAATTGGCTGAAAACGACTAAATATCAAGGACTCATTGGGCGAATCGCTCTGAAACTGAAATCGGAACGCTCACTGACATTTCCCCTATCTGAAAGTCTGATATACGCCGGAAAAATGACTAAGTCCAAAAAAATAAATTTTTCAACTTTTTTCAATTTTACCCCTTGGGATATATATTCTACCCACACACATTTGGAACTCTCCTGGGGTACCCTCACACATATTATTCCCTCATTTAGTGGATATTTTCACAGAAAAGTGAAATTTTCAAAAATCCAGAAAATTGGCTGAAAACGACTAAATATCAAGGACTCATTGGGCGAATCGCTCTGGAACTGAAATCGGAATGCTCACTGACATTTCCCCTATCTGAAAGTCTGATAAACGCTGGAAAAATGACTAAGTCCAAAAAAATAAATTTTTCAACATTTTTCAATTTTACCCCGTGGGATATATATTCTACCCACACACATTTGGAACTCTCCTGGGGTACCCTCACAAATATTATTCCCTCATTTAGTGGATATTTTCACAGAAAAGTGAAATTTTCAAAAATCCAGAAAATTGGCTGAAAACGACTAAATATCAAGGACTCATTGGGCGAATCGCTCTAGAACTGAAATCGGAATGCTCACTGACATTTCCCCTATCTGAAAGTCTGATATACGCCGGAAAAATGACTAAGTCCAAAAAAATTTTTTTTAAACTTTTTTCAATTTTACCCCCGTGGGATACATATTCTAACCACACACATTTGGAACTCTCCTGGAGTACCCTCACACATATTATTCCCTCATTTAGTGGATATTTTCACAAAAAAGTGAAATTTTCAAAAATCCAGAAAAGTGGCTGAAAACAAATAAATATCAAGGACTCATTGGGCGAATCGCTCTGGAACTGAAACCGGAACGCTCACTGACATTTCCCCTATCTGAAAGTCTGATAAACGCCGGAAAAATGACTAAGTCCAAAAAAATAAATTTTTCAACTTTTTTCAATTTTACCCCGTGGGATATATATTCTACCCACACACATTTGGAACTCTCCTGGGGTACCCTCACAAATATTATTCCCTCATTTAGTGGATATTTTCACAGAAAAGTGAAATTTTCAAAAATCCAGAAAATTGGCTGAAAACGACTAAATATCAAGGACTCATTGGGCGAATCGCTCTGGAACTGAAATCGGAACGCTCACTGACATTTCCCCTATCTGAAAGTCTGATAAACACAGGAAAAATGACTAAGTCCAAAAAAAATTTTTTTTAACTTTTTTCAATTTTACCCCCGTGGGATATATATTCTCCCCACACACATTTGGAACTCTCCTGGGGTACCCTCACACATATTATTCCCTCATTTAGTGGATATTTTCACAAAAAAGTGAAATTTTCAAAAATCCAGAAAATTGGCTGAAAACGACTAAATATCAAGGACTCATTGGGCGAATCGCTCTGGAACTGAAACCGGAACGCTCACTGACATTTCCCCTATCTGAAAGTCTGATAAACGCCGGAAAAATGACTAAGTCCAAAAAAATAAATTTTTCAACTTTTTTCAATTTTACCCCGTGGGATATATATTCTACCCACACACATTTGGAACTCTCCTGGGGTACCCTCACAAATATTATTCCCTCATTTAGTGGATATTTTCACAGAAAAGTGAAATTTTCAAAAATCCAGAAAATTGGCTGAAAACGACTAAATATCAAGGACTCATTGGGCGAATCGCTCTGGAACTGAAATCGGAACGCTCACTGACATTTCCCCTATCTGAAAGTCTGATAAACACAGGAAAAATGACTAAGTCCAAAAAAAATTTTTTTTAACTTTTTTCAATTTTACCCCCGTGGGATATATATTCTCCCCACACACATTTGGAACTCTCCTGGGGTACCCTCACACATATTATTCCCTCATTTAGTGGATATTTTCACAAAAAAGTGAAATTTTCAAAAATCCAGAAAATTGGCTGAAAACGACTAAATATCAAGGACTCATTGGGCGAATCGCTCTGGAACTGAAATCGGAACGCTCACTGACATTTTCCCTATCTGAAAGTCTGATAAACGCCGGAAAAATGACTAAGTCCAAAAAAAATAATTTTTTCAACTTTTTTAAATTTTACCCCCGTGGGATATAGATTCTACCCACACACATTTGGAACTCTCCTGGGGTACCCTCACACATATTATTACCTCATTTAGTGGATATTTTCACAAAAAAGTGAAATTTTCAAAAATCCAGAAAATTGGCTGAAGACGACTAAATATCAAGGACTCATTGGGCGAATCTCTCTGGAACTGAAATCGGAACGCTCACTGACATTTTCCCTATCTGAAAGTCTGATAAACGCCGAAAAATGACTAAGTCCAAAAAAATTATTTTTTCAACTTTTTTCAATTTTACCCCCGTGGGATATATATTCTACCCACACACATTTGGAACTCTCCTGGGGTACCCTCACACATATTATTCCCTCATTTAGTGGATATTTTCACAAAAAAGTGAAATTTTCAAAAATCCAGAAAATTGGCTGAAAACGACTAAATATCAAGGACTCATTGGACGAATCGCTCTGGAACTGAAATCGGAACGCTCACTGACATTTCCCCTATCTGAAAGTCTGATAAACGCCGGAAAAATGACTAAGTCCAAAAAAATTTTTTTTAAACTTTTTTCAATTTTACCCCCGTGGGATATATATTCTACCCACACACATTTGGAACTCTCCTGGGGTATCCTCACACATCTTATTCCCTCATTTAGTGGATATTTTCACAGAAAAGTGAAATTTTCAAAAATCCAGAAAATTGGCTGAAAACGACTAAATATCAAGGACTCATTGGGCGAATCGCTCTGGAACTGAAATCGGAACGCTCACTGACATTTTCCCTATCTGAAAGTCTGATAAACGCCGAAAAATGACTAAGTCCAAAAAAATTATTTTTTCAACTTTTTTCAATTTTACCCCCGTGGGATATATATTCTACCCACACACATTTGGAACTCTCCTGGGGTACCCTCACACATATTATTCCCTCATTTAGTGGATATTTTCACAAAAAAGTGAAATTTTCAAAAATCCAGAAAATTGGCTGAAAACGACTAAATATCAAGGACTCATTGGGCGAATCGCTCTGAAACTGAAATCGGAACGCTCACTGACATTTCCCCTATCTGAAAGTCTGATATACGCCGGAAAAATGACTAAGTCCAAAAAAATAAATTTTTCAACTTTTTTCAATTTTACCCCTTGGGATATATATTCTACCCACACACATTTGGAACTCTCCTGGGGTACCCTCACACATATTATTCCCTCATTTAGTGGATATTTTCACAGAAAAGTGAAATTTTCAAAAATCCAGAAAATTGGCTGAAAACGACTAAATATCAAGGACTCATTGGGCGAATCGCTCTGGAACTGAAATCGGAATGCTCACTGACATTTCCCCTATCTGAAAGTCTGATAAACGCTGGAAAAATGACTAAGTCCAAAAAAATAAATTTTTCAACATTTTTCAATTTTACCCCGTGGGATATATATTCTACCCACACACATTTGGAACTCTCCTGGGGTACCCTCACAAATATTATTCCCTCATTTAGTGGATATTTTCACAGAAAAGTGAAATTTTCAAAAACCCAAAATATTGGCTGAAAACGACTAAATATCAAGGACTCATTGGGCGAATCGCTCTAGAACTGAAATCGGAATGCTCACTGACATTTCCCCTATCTGAAAGTCTGATATACGCCGGAAAAATGACTAAGTCCAAAAAAATAAATTTTTCAACTTTTTTCATTTTTACCCCCGTGGGATATATATTCTACCCACACACATTTGGAACTCTCCTGGGTACCCTCACACATATTATTCCCTCATTTAGTGGATATTTTCACAAAAAAGTGAAATTTTCAAAAATCCAGAAAATTGGCTGAAAACGACTAAATATCAAGGACTCATTGGACGAATCGCTCTGGAACTGAAATGGGAACGCTCACTGACATTTCCCCTATCTGAAAGTCTGATAAACGCCGGAAAAATGACTAAGTCCAAAAAAATTTTTTTTAAACTTTTTTCAATTTTACCCCCGTGGGATACATATTCTAACCACACACATTTGGAACTCTCCTGGAGTACCCTCACACATATTATTCCCTCATTTAGTGGATATTTTCACAAAAAAGTGAAATTTTCAAAAATCCAGAAAAGTGGCTGAAAACAAATAAATATCAAGGACTCATTGGGCGAATCGCTCTGGAACTGAAACCGGAACGCTCACTGACATTTCCCCTATCTGAAAGTCTGATAAACGCCGGAAAAATGACTAAGTCCAAAAAAATAAATTTTTCAACTTTTTTCAATTTTACCCCGTGGGATATATATTCTACCCACACACATTTGGAACTCTCCTGGGGTACCCTCACAAATATTATTCCCTCATTTAGTGGATATTTTCACAGAAAAGTGAAATTTTCAAAAATCCAGAAAATTGGCTGAAAACAACTAAATATCAAGGACTCATTGGGCGAATCGCTCTGGAACTGAAATCGGAACGCTCACTGACATTTCCCCTATCTGAAAGTCTGATAAACACAGGAAAAATGACTAAGTCCAAAAAAAATTTTTTTTAACTTTTTTCAATTTTACCCCCGTGGGATATATATTCTCCCCACACACATTTGGAACTCTCCTGGGGTACCCTCACACATATTATTCCCTCATTTAGTGGATATTTTCACAAAAAAGTGAAATTTTCAAAAATCCAGAAAATTGGCTGAAAACGACTAAATATCAAGGACTCATTGGGCGAATCGCTCTGGAACTGAAATCGGAACGCTCACTGACATTTTCCCTATCTGAAAGTCTGATAAACGCCGGAAAAATGACTAAGTCCAAAAAAAATAATTTTTTCAACTTTTTTAAATTTTACCCCCGTGGGATATAGATTCTACCCACACACATTTGGAACTCTCCTGGGAAAACCCTCACACATATTATTCCCTCATTTAGTGGATATTTTCACAAAAAAGTGAAATTTTCAAAAATCCAGAAAATTGGCTGAAAACGAATAAATATCAAGGACTCATTGGGCGTATCGCTCCGGAACTGAAATCAGAACGCTCACTGACATTTTCCCTATCTGAAAGTCTTGATAAACGCCGGAAAAATGACTAATTCCAAAAAAAAAAAATGTTTTAACTTTTTTCAATTTTTCCCCGTGGGATATATATTCTACCCACACACATTTGGAACTCTCCTGGGGTACCCTCACACATATTATTCCCTCATTTAGTGGATATTTTCACAGAAAAGTGAAATTTTAAAAAATCCAAAATATTGGCTGAAAACGACTAATTATCAAGGACTCATTGGGCGAATCGCTCTGGAACTGAAATCGGAATGCTCACTGACATTTCCCCTATCTGAAAGTCTGATATATGCCGGAAAAATGACTAATTCCAAAAAAAAAATGTTTTAACTTTTTTCAATTTTTCCCCGTGGGATATATATTCTACCCACACACATTTGGAACTCTCCTGGGGTACCCTCACACATATTATTCCCTCATTTAGTGGATATTTTCACAGAAAAGTGAAATTTTCAAAAATCCAAAATATTGGCTGAAAACGACTAAATATCAAGGACTCATTGGGCGCATCGCTCTGGAACTGAAATCGGAATGCTCACTGACATTTCCCCTATCTGAAAGTCTGATATACGCCGGAAAAATGACTAAGTCCAAAAAAATAAATTTTTCAACTTTTTTCAATTTTACCCCCGTGGGATATATATTCTACCCACACACATTTGGAACTCTCCTGGGGTACCCTCACACATATGATTCCCTCATTTAGTGGATATTTTCACAAAAAAGTGAAATTTTCAAAAATCCAGAAAATTGGCTGAAAACGACTAAATATGAAGGACTCATTGGGCGAATCTCTCTGGAAGTGAAAACGGAACGCTCACTGACATTTCCCCTATCTGAAAGTCTGATAAACGCCGGAAAAATGACTAAGTCCACAAAAAATTTTTTTAAACTTTTTTCAATTTTACCCCCGTGGGATATATATTCTACCCACACACATTTGGAACTCTCCTGGGGTACCCTCACACATATTATTACCTCATTTAGTGGATATTTTCACAAAAAAGTGAAATTTTCAAAAATCCAGAAAATTGGCTGAAAACGACTAAATATCAAGGACTCATTGGGCGAATCGCTCTGGAACTGAAATCGGAACGCTCACTGACATTTTCCCTATCTGAAAGTCTGATAAACGCCGGAAAAATGACTAAGTCCAAAAAAAATAATTTTTTCAACTTTTTTAAATTTTACCCCCGTGGGATATATATTCTACCCACACACATTTGGAACTCTCCTGGGGTACCCTCACACATATTATTCCCTCATTTAGTGGATATTTTCACAAAAAAGTGAAATTTTCAAAAATCCAGAAAATTGGCTGAAAACGCATAAATATCAAGGACTCATTGGGCGTATCGCTCCGGAACTGAAATCAGAACGCTCACTGACATTTTCCCTATCTGAAAGTCTTGATAAACGCCGGAAAAATGACTAATTCCAAAAAAAAAAAATGTTTTAACTTTTTTCAATTTTTCCCCGTGGGATATATATTCTACCCACACACATTTGGAACTCTCCTGGGGTACCCTCACACATATGATTCCCTCATTTAGTGGATATTTTCACAAAAAAGTGAAATTTTCAAAAATCCAGGAAATTGGCTGAAAACAACTAAATATCAAGGACTCATTGGGTGAATCGCTCTGGAACTGAAATCGGAACGCTCACTGACATTTCCCCTATCTGAAAGTCTGATAAACGCCGGAAAAATGACTAAGTCCAAAAAAATAAATTTTTCAACTTATTTCAATTTTACCCCCTGGGATATATATTCTACCCACACACATTTGGAACTCTCCTGGGGTACCCTCACACATATTATTCCCTCATTTAGTGGATATTTTCACAAAAAAGTGAAATTTTCAAAAATCCAGAAAATTGGCTGAAAACGAATAAATATCAAGGACTCATTGGGCGTATCGCTCCGGAACTGAAATCAGAACGCTCACTGACATTTTCCCTATCTGAAAGTCTTGATAAACGCCGGAAAAATGACTAATTCCAAAAAAAAAATGTTTTAACTTTTTTCAATTTTTCCCCGTGGGATATATATTCTACCCACACACATTTGGAACTCTCCTGGGGTACCCTCACACATATTATTCCCTCATTTAGTGGATATTTTCACAGAAAAATGAAATTTTCAAAAATCCAAAATATTGGCTGAAAACGACTAAATATCAAGGACTCATTGGGCGAATCGCTCTGGAACTGAAATCGGAACGCTCACTGACATTTTCCCTATCTGAAAGTCTGATAAATGCCGGAAAAATGACTAATTCCAAAAAAAAAAATGTTTTAACTTTTTTCAATTTTTCCCCGTGGGATATATATTCTACCCACACACATTTGGAACTCTCCTGGGGTACCCTCACACATATGATTCCCTCATTCAGTGGATATTTTCACAAAAAAGTGAAATTTTCAAAAATCCAGAAAATTGGCTGAAAACGACTAAATATCATGGACTCATTGGGCGCATCGCTCTGGAACTGAAATCGGAATGCTCACTGACATTTCCCCTATCTGAAAGTCTGATATACGCCGGAAAAATGACTAAGTCCAAAAAAATAAATTTTTCAACTTTTTTCAATTTTACCCCCGTGGGATATATATTCTACCCACACACATTTGGAACTCTCCTGGGGTACCCTCACACATATTATTCCCTCATTTAGTGGATATTTTCACAAAAAAGTGAAATTTTCAAAAATCCAGAAAATTGGCTGAAAACGACTAAATATCAAGGACTCATTGGGCGAATCGCTCTGGAACTGAAATCGAAACGCTCACTGACATTTTCCCTATCTGAAAGTCTGATAAACGCCGGAAAAATGACTAATTCCAAAAAAAAAAATGTTTTAACTTTTTTCAATTTTTCCCCGTGGGATATATATTCTACCCACACACATTTGGAACTCTCCTGGGGTACCCTCACACATATGATTCCCTCATTCAGTGGATATTTTCACAAAAAAGTGAAATTTTCAAAAATCCAGAAAATTGGCTGAAAACGACTAAATATCAAGGACTCATTGGGCGATTCGCTCTGGAACTGAAATCGGAATGCTCACTGACATTTTCGCTATCTGAAAGTCTGATAAACGCCGGAAAAATGACTAAGTCCAAAAAAAATAATTTTTTCAACTTTTTTTAAATTTTACCCCCGTGGGATATATATTCTACCCACACACATTTGGAACTCTCCTGGGGTACCCTCACACATATTATTACCTCATTTAGTGGATATTTTCACAAAAAAGTGAAATTTTCAATAATCCAGAAAATTGGCTGAAAACGACTAAATATCAAGGACTCATTGGGCGAATCGCTCTGGAACTGAAATCGGAACGCTCACTGACATTTTCCCTATCTGAAAGTCTGATAAACGCCGGAAAAATGACTAAGTCCAAAAAAAATAATTTTTTCAACTTTTTTAAATTTTACCCCCGTGGGATATATATTCTACCCACACACATTTGGAACTCTCCTGGGGTACCCTCACACATATTATTCCCTCATTTAGTGGATATTTTCACAAAAAAGTGAAATTTTCAAAAATCCAGAAAATTGGCTGAAAACGCATAAATATCAAGGACTCATTGGGCGTATCGCTCCGGAACTGAAATCAGAACGCTCACTGACATTTTCCCTATCTGAAAGTCTTGATAAACGCCGGAAAAATGACTAATTCCAAAAAAAAAAAATGTTTTAACTTTTTTCAATTTTTCCCCGTGGGATATATATTCTACCCACACACATTTGGAACTCTCCTGGGGTACCCTCACACATATGATTCCCTCATTTAGTGGATATTTTCACAAAAAAGTGAAATTTTCAAAAATCCAGAAAATTGGCTGACAACGAATAAATATCAAGGACTCATTGGGCGTATCGCTCCGGAACTGAAATCAGAACGCTCACTGACATTTTCCCTATCTGAAAGTCTTGATAAACGCCGGAAAAATGACTAATTCCAAAAAAAAAATGTTTTAACTTTTTTCAATTTTTCCCCGTGGGATATATATTCTACCCACACACATTTGGAACTCTCCTGGGGTACCCTCACACATATTATTCCCTCATTTAGTGGATATTTTCACAAAAAAGTGAAATTTTCAAAAATCCAGAAAATTGGCTGAAAACGACTAAATATCAAGGACTCATTGGGTGAATCGCTCTGGAACTGAAATCGGAACGCTCACTGACATTTTCCCTATCTGAAAGTCTGATAAACGCCGGAAAAATGACTAATTCCAAAAAAAAAAATGTTTTAACTTTTTTCAATTTTTCCCCGTGGGATATATATTCTACCCACACACATTTGGAACTCTCCTGGGGTACCCTCACACATATGATTCCCTCATTCAGTGGATATTTTCACAAAAAAGTGAAATTTTCAAAAATCCAGAAAATTGGCTGAAAACGACTAAATATCAAGGACTCATTGGGCGATTCGCTCTGGAACTGAAATCGGAATGCTCACTGACATTTTCGCTATCTGAAAGTCTGATAAACGCCGGAAAAATGACTAAGTCCAAAAAAAATAATTTTTTCAACTTTTTTTAAATTTTACCCCCGTGGGATATATATTCTACCCACACACATTTGGAACTCTCCTGGGGTACCCTCACACATATTATTACCTCATTTAGTGGATATTTTCACAAAAAAGTGAAATTTTCAATAATCCAGAAAATTGGCTGAAAACGACTAAATATCAAGGACTCATTGGGCGAATCGCTCTGGAACTGAAATCGGAACGCTCACTGACATTTTCCCTATCTGAAAGTCTGATAAACGCCGGAAAAATGACTAAGTCCAAAAAAAATAATTTTTTCAACTTTTTTAAATTTTACCCCCGTGGGATATATATTCTACCCACACACATTTGGAACTCTCCTGGGGTACCCTCACACATATTATTCCCTCATTTAGTGGATATTTTCACAAAAAAGTGAAATTTTCAAAAATCCAGAAAATTGGCTGAAAACGCATAAATATCAAGGACTCATTGGGCGTATCGCTCCGGAACTGAAATCAGAACGCTCACTGACATTTTCCCTATCTGAAAGTCTTGATAAACGCCGGAAAAATGACTAATTCCAAAAAAAAAAATGTTTTAACTTTTTTCAATTTTTCCCCGTGGGATATATATTCTACCCACACACATTTGGAACTCTCCTGGGGTACCCTCACACATATGATTCCCTCATTTAGTGGATATTTTCACAAAAAAGTGAAATTTTCAAAAATCCAGAAAATTGGCTGACAACGAATAAATATCAAGGACTCATTGGGCGTATCGCTCCGGAACTGAAATCAGAACGCTCACTGACATTTTCCCTATCTGAAAGTCTTGATAAACGCCGGAAAAATGACTAATTCCAAAAAAAAAATGTTTTAACTTTTTTCAATTTTTCCCCGTGGGATATATATTCTACCCACACACATTTGGAACTCTCCTGGGGTACCCTCACACATATTATTCCCTCATTTAGTGGATATTTTCACAGAAAAGTGAAATTTTCAAAAATCCAAAATATTGGCTGAAAACGACTAAATATCAAGGACTCATTGGGCGAATCGCTCTGGAACTGAAATCGGAATGCTCACTGACATTTCCCCTATCTGAAAGTCTGATATACGCCGGAAAAATGACTAAGTCCAAAAAAATAAATTTTTCAACTTTTTTCAATTTTACCCTCGTGGGATATATATTCTACCCACACACATTTGGAACTCTCCTGGGGTACCCTCACACATATTATTCCCTCATTTAGTGGATATTTTCACAAAAAAGTGAAATTTTCAAAAATCCAGAAAATTGGCTGAAAACGACTAAATATCAAGGACTCATTGGGTGAATCGCTCTGGAACTGAAATCGGAACGCTCACTGACATTTTCCCTATCTGAAAGTCTGATAAACGCCGGAAAAATGACTAATTCCAAAAAAAAAAATGTTTTAACTTTTTTCAATTTTTCCCCGTGGGATATATATTCTACCCACACACATTTGGAACTCTCCTGGGGTACCCTCACACATATGATTCCCTCATTCAGTGGATATTTTCACAAAAAAGTGAAATTTTCAAAAATCCAGAAAATTGGCTGAAAACGACTAAATATCAAGGACTCATTGGGCGATTCGCTCTGGAACTGAAATCAGAATGCTCACTGACATTTTCCCTATCTGAAAGTCTGATAAACGCCGGAAAAATGACTAAGTCCAAAAAAAATAATTTTTTCAACTTTTTTTAAATTTTACCCCCGTGGGATATATATTCTACCCACACACATTTGGAACTCTCCTGGGGTACCCTCACACATATGATTCCCTCATTTAGTGGATATTTTCACAAAAAAGTGAAATTTTCAAAAATCCAGAAAATTGGCTGACAACGAATAAATATCAAGGACTCATTGGGCGTATCGCTCCGGAACTGAAATCAGAACGCTCACTGACATTTTCCCTATCTGAAAGTCTTGATAAACGCCGGAAAAATGACTAATTCCAAAAAAAAAATGTTTTAACTTTTTTCAATTTTTCCCCGTGGGATATATATTCTACCCACACACATTTGGAACTCTCCTGGGGTACCCTCACACATATGATTCCCTCATTTAGTGGATATTTTCACAAAAAAGTGAAATTTTCAAAAATCCAGAAAATTGGCTGAAAACGACTAAATATCAAGGACTCATTGGGCGAATCTCTCTGGAACTGAAATCGGAACGCTCACTGACATTTCCCCTATCTGAAAGTCTGATAAACGCCGGAAAAGTGACTAAGTCCAAAAAAAATTTTTTTAAACTTTTTTCAATTTTACCCCCGTGGGATATATATTCTACCCACACACATTTGGAACTCTCCTGGGGTACCCTCACACATATTATTACCTCATTTAGTGGATATTTTCACAAAAAAGTGAAATTTTCAAAAATCCAGAAAATTGGCTGAAAACGACTAAATATCAAGGACTCATTGGGCGAATCGCTCTGGAACTGAAATCGGAACGCTCACTGACATTTTCCCTATCTGAAAGTTTGATAAACGCCGGAAAAATGACTAAGTCCAAAAAAAATAATTTTTTCAACTTTTTTAAATTTTACCCCCGTGGGATATATATTTTACCCACACACATTTGGAACTCTCCTGGGGTACCCTCACACATATTGTTCCCTCATTTAGTGGATATTTTCACAAAAAAGTGAAATTTTCAAAAATCCAGAAAATTGACTGAAAACGCATAAATATCAAGGACTCATTGGGCGTATCGCTCCGGAACTGAAATCAGAACGCTCACTGACATTTTCCCTATCTGAAAGTCTTGATAAACGCCGGAAAAATGACTAATTCCAAAAAAAAAAATGTTTTAACTTTTTTCAATTTTTCCCCGTGGGATATATATTCTACCCACACACATTTGGAACTCTCCTGGGGTACCCTCACACATATTATTCCCTCATTTAGTGGATATTTTCACAGAAAAGTGAAATTTTCAAAAATCCAAAATATTGGCTGAAAACGACTAATTATCAAGGACTCATTGGGCGAATCGCTCTGGAACTGAAATCGGAATGCTCACTGACATTTCCCCTATCTGAAAGTCTGATATATGCCGGAAAAATGACTAATTCCAAAAAAAAAAATGTATTAACTTTTTTCAATTTTACCCCCGTGGGATATATATTCTACCCACACACATTTGGAACTCTCCTGGGGTACTCTCACACATATTATTCCCTCATTTAGTGGATATTTTCACAAAAAAGTGAAATTTTCAAAAATCCAGAAAATTGGCTGAAAACGACTAAATATCAAGGACTCATTGGGCGAATCGCTCTGGAACTGAAATCGGAACGCTCACTGACATTTTCACTATCTGAAAGTCTGATTAACGCCGGAAAAATGACTAAGTCCAAAAAAAAATTTGTTAAACTTTTTTCAATTTTACCCCCGTGGGATATATATTCTACCCACACACATTTGGAACTCTCCTGGGGTACCCTCACACATATTATTCCCTCATTAAGTGGATATTTTCACAAAAAAGTGAAATTTCTCACTGACATTTTCCCTATCTGAAAGTCTGATAAACGCCGGAAAAATGACTAATTCCAAAAAAAAAAATTTTTTTCAACTTTTTTAAATTTTTCCCCGTGGGATATATATTCTACCCACACACATTTGGAACTCTCCTGGGGTACCCTCACACATATGATTCCCTCATTTAGTGGATATTTTCACAAAAAAGTGAAATTTTCAAAAATCCAGAAAATTGGCTGAAAACGACTAAATATCAAGGACTCATTGGGCGAATCGCTCTGGAACTGAAATCGGAACGCTCACTGACATTTTCCCTATCTGAAAGTCTGATAAACGCCGGAAAAATGACTAAGTCCAAAAAAAATAATTTTTTCAACTTTTTTAAATTTTACCCCCGTGGGATATATATTCTACCCACACACATTTGGAACTCTCCTGGGGTACTCTCACACATATGATTCCCTCATTTAGTGGATATTTTCACAAAAAAGTGAAATTTTCAAAAATCCAGAAAATTGGCTGAAAACCACTAAATATCAAGGACTCATTAGGCGAATCGCTCTGGAACTGAAATCGGAACGCTCACTGACATTTCCCCTATCTGAAAGTCTGATAAACGCCGGAAAAATGACTAAGTCCAAAAAAAATAATTTTTTCAACTTTTTTCAATTTTACCCCCGTGGGATATATATTCTACCCACACACATTTGGAACTCTCCTGGGGTACCCTCACACATATTATTCCCTCAATAAGTGGATATTTTCACAAAAAAGTGAAATTTTCAAAAATCCGGAAAATTGGCTGAAAACTACTAAATATCAAGGGCTCATTGGGCGAATCGCTCTGGAACTGAAATCGGAATGCTCACTGACATTTCCCCTATCTGAAAGTCTGATATACGCCGGAAAAATGACTAAGTCCAAAAAAATAAATTTTTCAACTTTTTTCAATTTTACCCCCGTGGGATATATATTCTACCCACACACATTTGGAACTCTCCTGGGGTACCCTCACACATATTATTCCCTCATTTAGTGGATATTTTCACAAAAAAGTGAAATTTTCAAAAATCCAGAAAATTGGCTGAAAACGAATAAATATCAAGGACTCATTGGGCGAATCGCTCCGGAACTGAAATCAGAACGCTCACTGACATTTTCCCTATCTGAAAGTCTTGATAAACGCCGGAAAAATGACTAATTCCAAAAAAAAAAATTTTCACCTTTTTTCAATTTTACCCCGTGGGATATATATTCTACCCACACACATTTGGAACTCTCCTGGGGTACCCTCACACATATTATTCCCTCATTTAGTGGATATTTTCACAGAAAAGTGAAATTTTCAAAAATCCAAAATATTGGCTGAAAACGACTAAATATCAAGGACTCATTGGGCAAATCGCTCTGGAACTGAAATCGGAATGCTCACTGACATTTCCCCTATCTGAAAGTCTGATATACGCCGGAAAAATGACTAAGTCCAAAAAAATAAATTTTTCAACTTTTTTCAATTTTACCCCCGTGGGATATATATTCTACCCACACACATTTGGAACTCTCCTGGGGTACCCTCACACATATTATTCCCTCATTTAGTGGATATTTTCACAAAAAAGTGAAATTTTCAAAAATCCAGAAAATTGGCTGAAAACGACTAAATATCAAGGACTCATTGGGCGAATCGCTCTGGAACTGAAATTGGAACGCTCACTGACATTTTCCCTATCTGAAAGTCTGATAAACGCCGGAAAAATGACTAAGTCCAAAAAAAATAATTTTTTCAACTTTTTTCAATTTTACCCCCGTGGGATATATATTCTACCCACACACATTTGAAACTCTCCTGGGGTACCCTCACACATATTATTCCCTCATTTAGTGGATATTTTCACAAAAAAGTGAAATTTTCAAAAATCCAGAAAATTGGCTGAAAACGACTAAATATCAAGGACTCATTGGGCGAATCGCTCTGGAACTGAAATCGGAACGCTCACTGACATTTCCCCTATCTGAAAGTCTGATAAACGCCGGAAAAATGACTAAGTCCAAAAAAAATAATTTTTTCAACTTTTTTCAATTTTACCCCCGTGGGATATATATTCTACCCACACACATTTGGAACTCTCCTGGGGTACCCTCACACATATTATTCCCTCAATAAGTGGATATTTTCACAAAAAAGTGAAATTTTCAAAAATCCGGAAAATTGGCTGAAAACGACTAAATATCAAGGGCTCATTGGGCGAATCGCTCTGGAACTGAAATCGGAATGCTCACTGACATTTCCCCTATCTGAAAGTCTGATATACGCCGGAAAAATGACTAAGTCCAAAAAAATAAATTTTTCAACTTTTTTCAATTTTACCCCCGTGGGATATATATTCTACCCACACACATTTGAAACTCTCCTGGGGTACCCTCACACATATTATTCCCTCATTTAGTGGATATTTTAACAAAAAAGTGAAATTTTCAAAAATCCAGAAAATTGGCTGAAAACGAATAAATATCAAGGACTCATTGGGCGAATCGCTCCGGAACTGAAATCAGAACGCTCACTGACATTTTCCCTATCTGAAAGTCTTGATAAACGCCGGAAAAATGACTAATTCCAAAAAAAAAATTTTTCACCTTTTTTCAATTTTACCCCGTGGGATATATATTCTACCCACACACATTTGGAACTCTCCTGGGGTACCCTCACACATATTATTCCCTCATTTAGTGGATATTTTCACAGAAAAGTGAAATTTTCAAAAATCCAAAATATTGGCTGAAAACGACTAAATATCAAGGACTCATTGGGCAAATCGCTCTGGAACTGAAATCGGAATGCTCACTGACATTTCCCCTATCTGAAAGTCTGATATACGCCGGAAAAATGACTAAGTCCAAAAAAATAAATTTTTCAACTTTTTTCAATTTTACCCCCGTGGGATATATATTCTACCCACACACATTTGGAACTCTCCTGGGGTACCCTCACACATATTATTCCCTCATTTAGTGGATATTTTCACAAAAAAGTGAAATTTTCAAAAATCCGCAAAATTGGCTGAAAACGACTAAATATCAAGGGCTCATTGGGCTAATCGCTCTGGAACTGAAATCGGAACGCTCACTGACATTTCCCCTATCTGAAAGTCTGATAAACACCGGAAAAATGACTAAGTTCAAAAAAAAATTTTTTAAACTTTTTTCAATTTTACCCCCGTGGGATATATATTCTACCCACACACATTTGGAACTCTCCTGGGGTACCCTCACACATATTATTCCCTCATTTAGTGGATATTTTCACAAAAAGTTGAAATTTTCAAAAATCCAGAAAATTTTCTGAAAACGACTAAATATCAAGGACTCATTGGGTGAATCGCTCTGGAACTGAAATCGGAACGCTCACTGACATTTTCCCTATCTGAAAGTCTGATAAACGCCGGAAAAATGACTAATTCCAAAAAAAAAAATGTTTTAACTTTTTTCAATTTTTCCCCGTGGGATATATATTCTACCCACACACATTTGGAACTCTCCTGGGGTACCCTCACACATATTATTCCCTCAATAAGTGGATATTTTCACAAAAAAGTGAAATTTTCAAAAATCCGGAAAATTGGCTGAAAACTACTAAATATCAAGGGCTCATTGGGCGAATCGCTCTGGAACTGAAATCGGAATGCTCACTGACATTTCCCCTATCTGAAAGTCTGATATACGCCGGAAATATGACTAAGTCCAAAAAAATAAATTTTTCAACTTTTTTCAATTTTACCCCCGTGGGATATATATTCTACCCACACACATTTGGAACTCTCCTGGGGTACCCTCACACATATTATTCCCTCATTTAGTGGATATTTTCACAAAAAAGTGAAATTTTCAAAAATCCAGAAAATTGGCTGAAAACGAATAAATATCAAGGACTCATTGGGCGAATCGCTCCGGAACTGAAATCAGAACGCTCACTGACATTTTCCCTATCTGAAAGTCTTGATAAACGCCGGAAAAATGACTAATTCCAAAAAAAAAAATTTTTCACCTTTTTTCAATTTTACCCCGTGGGATATATATTCTACCCACACACATTTGGAACTCTCCTGGGGTACCCTCACACATATTATTCCCTCATGTAGTGGATATTTTCACAGAAAAGTGAAATTTTCAAAAATCCAAAATATTGGCTGAAAACGACTAAATATCAAGGACTCATTGGGCAAATCGCTCTGGAACTGAAATCGGAATGCTCACTGACATTTCCCCTATCTGAAAGTCTGATATACGCCGGAAAAATGACTAAGTCCAAAAAAATAAATTTTTCAACTTTTTTCAATTTTACCGCCGTGGGATATATATTCTACCCACACACATTTGGAACTCTCCTGGGGTACCCTCACACATATTATTCCCTCAATAAGTGGATATTTTCACAAAAAAGTGAAATTTTCAAAAATCCGGAAAATTGGCTGAAAACGACTAAATATCAAGGGCTCATTGGGCGAATCGCTCTGGAACTGAAATCGGAATGCTCACTGACATTTCCCCTATCTGAAAGTCTGATATACGCCGGAAAAATGACTAAGTCCAAAAAAATAAATTTTTCAACTTTTTTCAATTTTACCCCCGTGGGATATATATTCTACCCACACACATTTGGAACTCTCCTGGGGTACCCTCACACATATTATTCCCTCATTTAGTGGATATTTTCACAAAAAAGTGAAATTTTCAAAAATCCAGAAAATTGGCTGAAAACGAATAAATATCAAGGACTCATTGGGCGAATCGCTCCGGAACTGAAATCAGAACGCTCACTGACATTTTTCCTATCTGAAAGTCTTGATAAACGCCGGAAAAATGACTAATTCCAAAAAAAAAATTTTTCACCTTTTTTCAATTTTACCCCGTGGGATATATATTCTACCCACACACATTTGGAACTCTCCTGGGGTACCCTCACACATATTATTCCCTCATTTAGTGGATATTTTCACAGAAAAGTGAAATTTTCAAAAATCCAAAATATTGGCTGAAAACGACTAAATATCAAGGACTCATTGGGCAAATCGCTCTGGAACTGAAATCGGAATGCTCACTGACATTTCCCCTATCTGAAAGTCTGATATACGCCGGAAAAATGACTAAGTCCAAAAAAATAAATTTTTCAACTTTTTTCAATTTTACCGCCGTGGGATATATATTCTACCCACACACATTTGGAACTCTCCTGGGGTACCCTCACACATATTATTCCCTCAATAAGTGGATATTTTCACAAAAAAGTGAAATTTTCAAAAATCCGGAAAATTGGCTGAAAACGACTAAATATCAAGGGCTCATTGGGCGAATCGCTCTGGAACTGAAATCGGAATGCTCACTGACATTTCCCCTATCTGAAAGTCTGATATACGCCGGAAAAATGACTAAGTCCAAAAAAATAAATTTTTCAACTTTTTTCAATTTTACCCCCGTGGGATATATATTCTACCCACACACATTTGGAACTCTCCTGGGGTACCCTCACACATATTATTCCCTCATTTAGTGGATATTTTCACAAAAAAGTGAAATTTTCAAAAATCCAGAAAATTGGCTGAAAACGAATAAATATCAAGGACTCATTGGGCGAATCGCTCCGGAACTGAAATCAGAACGCTCACTGACATTTTCCCTATCTGAAAGTCTTGATAAACGGCGGAAAAATGACTAATTCCAAAAAAAAAATTTTTCACCTTTTTTCAATTTTACCCCGTGGGATATATATTCTACCCACACACATTTGGAACTCTCCTGGGGTACCCTCACACATATTATTCCCTCATTTAGTGGATATTTTCACAGAAAAGTGAAATTTTCAAAAATCCAAAATATTGGCTGAAAACGACTAAATATCAAGGACTCATTGGGCGAATCGCTCCGGAACTGAAATCAGAATGCTCACTGACATTTCCCCTATCTGAAAGTCTTGATAAACGCCGGAAAAATGACTAATTCCAAAAAAAAAATTTTTCAACTTTTTTCAATTTTATCCCCGTGGGATATATATTTTACCCACACACATTTGGAACTCTCCTGCGGTACCCTCACACATATTATTCCCTCGTTTAGTGGATATTTTCACAAAAAAGAGAAATTTTCAAAAATCCAAAATATTGGCTGAAAACTACTAAATATCAAGGACTCATTGGGCGAATCGCTCCGGAACTGAAATCAGAATGCTCACTGACATTTCCCCTATCTGAAAGTCTTGATAAACGCCGGAAAAATGACTAATTCCAAAAAAAAAATTTTTCAACTTTTTTCAATTTTATCCCCGTGGGATATATATTTTACCCACACACATTTGGAACTCTCCTGCGATACCCTCACACATATTATTCCCTCGTTTAGTGGATATTTTCACAAAAAAGAGAAATTTTCAAAAATCCAAAATATTGGCTGAAAACTACTAAATATCAAGGACTCATTGGGCGAATCACTCTGGAACTCAAATCGGAATGCTCACTGACATTTCCCCTATCTGAAAGTCTGATAAACGCCGGAAAAATGACTAATTCCAAAAAAAAAATTTTTCAACTTTTTTCAATTTTACCCACGTGGGATATATATTTTACCCACACACATTTGGAACTCTCCTGGGGTACCCTCACACATATTATTCCCTCATTTAGTGGATATTTTCACAGAAAAGTGAAATTTTCAAAAATCCAAAATATTGGCTGAAAACAACTAAATATCAAGGACTCATTGGGCGAATCGCTCTGGAACTGAAATCGGAACGCTCACTGACATTTCCCCTATCTGAAAGTCTGATATACGCTGGAAAAATGACTAAGTCCAAAAAATTTTTTTTTCAACTTTTTTCAATTTTACCCCCGTGGGATATATATTCTACCCACACACATTTGGAACTCTCCTGGGGTACCCTCACACATATTATTCCCTCATTTAGTAGATAATTTCACAAAATAGTGAAATTTTAAAAAATCCAGAAAATTGGCTGAAAACGACTAAATATCAAGGAGTCATTGGGCGAATCGCTCTGGAACTGAAATCGGAACGCTCACTGACATTTTCCCTATCTGAAAGTCTGATAAACGCCGGAAAAATGACTAAGTCCAAAAAAAATAATTTTTTCAACTTTTTTCAATTTTACCCCCGTGGGATATATATTCTACCCACACACATTTGGAACTCTCCTGGGGTACCCTCACACATATTATTCCCTCGTTTAGTGGATATTTTCACAAAAAAGTGAAATTTTCAAAAATCCAAAATATTGGCTGAAAACTACTAAATATCAAGGACTCATTGGGCGAATCACTCTGGAACTGAAATCGGAATGCTCACTGACATTTCCCCTATCTGAAAGTCTGATAAACGCCGGAAAAATGATTAAGTCCAAAAAAATAAATTTTTAAACTTTTTTCAATTTTACCCCCGTGGGATATATATTTTACCCACACACATTTGGAACTCTCCTGGGGTACCCTCACACATATTATTCCCTCATTTAGTGGATATTTTCACAGAAAAGTGAAATTTTCAAAAATCCAAAATATTGGCTGAAAACGACTAAATATCAAGGACTCATTGGGCGAATCGTTCTGGAACTGAAATCGGAATGCTCACTGACATTTCCCCTATCTGAAAGTCTGATTTACGCCGGAAAAATGACAAAGTCCAAAACATTTTTTTTTCAACTTTTTTCAATTTTACCCCCGTGGGATATATATTCTACCCACACACATTTGGAACTCTCGTGGGGTACCCTCACACATATTATTCCCTCATTTAGTGGATATTTTCACAAAAAAGTGAAATTTTCAAAAATCCAGAAAATTGGCTGAAAACGACTAAATATCAAGGACTCATTGGGCGAATCGCTCTGGAACTGAAATCGGAACACTCACTGACATTTCCCCTATCTGAAAGTCTGAGAAACGCCGGAAAAATGACTAAGTCCAAAAAAAATTTTTTTAAACTTTTTTCAATTTTACCCCCGTGGGATATATATTTTACCCACACACATTTGGAACTCTCCTGGGGTACCCTCACACATATTATTCCCTCATTTAGTGGATATTTTCACAGAAAAGTGAAATTTTCAAAAATCCAAAATATTGGCTGAAAACAACTAAATATCAAGGACTCATTGGGAGAATCGCTCTGGAACTGAAATCGGAAGGCTCACTGACATTTCCCCTATCTGAAAGTCTGATATACGCCGGAAAAATGACTAAGTCCAAAAAAAATAATTTTTTCAACTTTTTTCAATTTTACCCCCGTGGGATATATATTCTACCCACACACATTTGGAACTCTCCTGGGGTACCCTCACACATATTATTCCCTCATTTAGTGGATATTTTCACAAAAAAGTGAAATTTTCAAAAATCCAGAAAATTGGCTGAAAACGAATAAATATCAAGGACTCATTGGGCGAATCGCTCCGGAACTGAAATCAGAACGCTCACTGACATTTCCCCTATCTGAAAGTCTTGATAAACACCGGAAAAATGAGTAATTACAAAAAAAAAATTTTTCAACTTTTTTCAATTTTACCCCCGTGGGATATATATTCTACCCACACACATTTGGAACTCTCCTGGGGTACCCTCACACATATTATTCCCTCATTTAGTGGATATTTTCACAGAAAAGTGAAGTTTTCAAAAATCCAAAATATTGGCTGAAAACGACTAAATATCAAGGACTCATTGGGCGAATCGCTCTGGAACTGAAATCGGAACGCTCACTGACATTTCCCCTATCTGAAAGTCTGATTTACGCCGGAAAAATGACGAAGTCCAAAAAATTTTTTTTTCAATTTTACCCCCGTGGGATATGTATTTTACCCACACACATTTGGAACTCTCTTGGGGTACCCTCACAGATATTATTCCCTCATTTAGTGGATATTTTCACAAAAAAGTGAAATTTTCAAAAATCCAGAAGATTGGCTGAAAACGAATAAATATCAAGGACTCATTGGGCGAATCGCTCCGGAATTGAAATCAGAATGCTCACTGACATTTCCCCTATCTGAAAGTCTTGATAAACGCCGGAAAAATGACTAATTCCAAAAAAAAATTTTTCAACTTTTTTCAATTTTACCCCCGTGGGATATATATTTTACCCACACACATTTGGAACTCTCCTGGGGTACCCTCACACATATTATTCCCTCATTTAGTGGATATTTTCACAAAAAAGTGAAATTTTCAAAAATCCAGAAAATTGGCTAAAAACGACTAAATATCAGGGCTCATTCGGCGAATCGCTCTGGAACTGAAATCGGAACGCTCACTGACATTTCCCCTATCTGAAAGTCTGATAAACGCCGGAAAAATGACTAATTCCAAAAAAAAATTTTTTTAACTTTTTTCAATTTTACCCCCGTGGGATATATATTCTACCCACACACATTTGGAACTCTCCTGGGGTACCCTCACACATATTATTACCTCATTTAGTGGATATTTTCACAAAAAAGTGAAATTTTCAAAAATCCAGAAAATTGGCTGAAAACGACTAAATATCAAGGACTCATTGGGCGAATCGCTCCGGAACTGAAATCAGAACGCTCACTGACATTTCCCCTATCTGAAAGTCTTGATAAACGCTGGAAAAATGACTAATTCCAAAAAATAAATTTTTCAACTTTTTTCAATGTTACCCCCGTGGGATATATATTTTACCCACACACATTTGGAACTCTCCTGGGGTACCCTCACACATATTATTCCCTCATTTAGTGGATATTTTCACAGAAAAGTGAAATTTTCAAAAATCCAAAATATTGGCTGAAAACGACTAAATATCAAGGTCTCATTGGGCGAATCGCTCTGGAACTGAAATCGGAACGCTCACTGACATTTCCCCTATCTGAAAGTCTGATATACGCCGGAAAAATGACTAAGTCCAAAAAAATTTTTTTTCAACTTTTTTCAATTTTACCCCCGTGGGATATATATTCTACCCACACACATTTGGAACTCTCCTGGGGTACCCTCACACATATTATTCCCTCATTTAGTGGATATTTTCACAGAAAAGTGAAATTTTCAAAAATCTAAAATATTGGCCGAAAACGACAAAATATCAAGGACTCATTGGGCGAATCGCTCTGGAACTGAAATCGGAACGCTCACTGACATTTCCCCTATCTGAAAGTCTGATATACGCCGGAAAAATGACTAAGTCCAAAAAATTTTTTTTAAAACTTTTTTCAATTTTACCCCCGTGGGATATATATTCTACCCACACACATTTGGAACTCTCCTGGGGTACCCTTACACATATTATTCCCTCATTTAGTGGATATTTTCACAAAAAAGTGAAATTTTCAAAAATCCGGAAAATTGGCTGAAAACGACTAAATATCAAGGGCTCATTGGGGGAATCGCTCTGGAACTGAAATCGGAACGCTCACTGACATTTCCCCTATCTGAAAGTCTGATAAACGCCGGAAAAATGACTAAGTCCAAAAAAAATTTTTTTAAACTTTTTTCAATTTTACCCCCGTGGGATATATATTCTACCCACACACATTTGGAACTCTCCTGGGGTACCCTCACACATATTATTCCCTCATTTAGTGGATATTTTCACAAAAAAGTGAAATTTTCAAAAATCCAGAAAATTGGCTGAAAACGAATAAATATCAAGGACTCATTGGGCGAATCGCTCCGGAACTTAAATCAGAATGCTCACTGACATTTCCCCTATCTGAAAGTTTTGATAAACGCCGGAAAAATGACTAATTCCAAAAAAAAAATTTTTCAACTTTTTTCAATTTTACCCCCGTGGGATATATATTCTACCCACACACATTTGGAACTCTCCTGGGGTACCCTCACACATATTATTACCTTATTTAGTGGATATTTTCACAAAAAAGTGAAATTTTCAAAAATACAGAAAATTGGCTGAAAACGACTAAATATCAAGGACTCATTGGGCGAATCGATCTGGAACTGAAATCGGAATGCTCACTGACATTTCCCCTATCTGAAAGTCTGATAAACGCCAAAAAAATGACTAAGTCCAAAAAAATAAATTTTTCAACTTTTTTCAATTTTACCCCTGTGGGATATATATTCTACCCACACACATTTGGAACTCTCCTGGGGTACCCTCACACATATTATTCCCTCATTTAGTGAATATTTTCACAAAAAAAGTGAAATTTTCAAAAATCCAGAAAATTGGCTGAAAACGACTAAATATCAAGGACTCATTGGGCGAATCGC
Organism: Phyllobates terribilis; assembly: GCF_046119375.1. Lineage (NCBI taxonomy): Eukaryota > Metazoa > Chordata > Amphibia > Anura > Dendrobatidae > Phyllobates > Phyllobates terribilis. The sequence continues at coordinate 188,490,804 of NW_027362772.1, read as the reverse complement.
TCTGGAACTGAAATCGGAATGCTCACTGACATTTCCCCTATCTGAAAGTCTGATAAACGCCGGAAAAATGACTAAGTCCAAAAAAATAAATTTTTCAACTTTTTCAATTTTACCCCAGTGGGATATATATTCTACCCACACACATTTGGAACTCTCCTGGGGTACCCTCACACATATTATTCCCTCGTTTAGTGGATATTTTCACAAAAAAGTGAAATTTTCAAAAATCCAAAATATTGGCTGAAAACGACTAAATATCAAGGACTCATTGGGCGAATCACTCTGGAACTGAAATCGGAATGCTCACTGACATTTCCTCTATCTGAAAGTCTGATAAACGCCGGAAAAATGACTAAGTCCAAAAAAATTTTTTTTCAACTTTTTTCAATTTTACCCCCGTGGGATATATATTCTACCCACACACATTTGGAACTCTCCTGGGGTACCCTCACACATATTATTCCCTCATTTAGTGGATATTTTCACAAAAAAGTGAAATTTTCAAAAATCCAGAAAATTGGCTGAAAACGACTAAATATCAAGGACTCATTGGGCGAATCGCTCTGGAACTGAAATCAGAACGCTCACTGACATTTTCCCTATCTGAAAGTCTGATAAACGCCGGAAAAATGACTAAGTCCAAAAAAATTTATTTTCTCAACTTTTTTCAATTTTACCCCCGTGGGATATATATTCTACCCAAACACATTTGGAACTCTCCTGGGGTACCCTCACACATATTATTCCCTCATTTAGTGGATATTTTCACAAAAAAGTGAAATTTTCAAAAATCCAAAATATTGGCTGAAAACTACTAAATATCAAGGACTCATTGGGCGAATCGCTCTGGAACTGAAATCGGAATGCTCACTGACATTTCCCCTATCTGAAAGTCTGATAAACGCCGGAAAAATGACGAAGTCCAAAAAAATAAATTTTTTAACTTTTTTCAATTTTACCCCCGTGCGATATATATTCTACCCACACACATTTGGAACTCTCCTGGGGTACCCTCACACATATTATTCCCTCATTTAGTGGATATTTTCACAGAAAAGTGAAATTTTCAAAAATCTAAAATATTGTCCGAAAACGACTAAATATCAAGGACTCATTGGGTGAATCGCTCTGGAACTGAAATCGGAACGCTCACTGACATTTCCCCTATCTGAAAGTCTGATATACGCCGGAAAAATGACTAAGTCCAAAAAATTTTTTTTTCAACTATTTTCAATTTTACCCCCGTGGGATATATATTCTACCCACACACATTTGGAACTCTCCTGGGGTACCCTCACACATATTATTCCCTCATTTAGTGGATATTTTCACAAAAAATTGAAATTTTCAAAAATTCCGAAAATTGGCTGAAAATGACTAAATATCAAGGACTCATTGGGCGAATCGCTCTGGAACTGAAATCGGAATGCTCACTGACATTTCCCCTATCTGAAAGTCTGATAAACGCCGGAAAAATGACTAAGTCCAAAAAAAAAAATTTTTCAACTTTTTTCAATTTTACCCCCGTGGGATATATATTCTACCCACACACATTTGGAACTCTCCTGGGGTACACTCACCCATATTATTACCTCATTTAGTGGATATTTTCACAAAAAAAGTGAAATTTTCAAAAATCCAAAATATTGGCTGAAAACGACTACATATCAAGGACTCATTGGGCGAATCACTCTGGAACTGAAATCGGAATGCTCACTGACATTTCCCCTATCTGAAAGTCTGATAAACGCCGGAAAAATGACTAAGTCCAAAAAAATTTTTTTTCAACTTTTTTCAATTTTACCCCCGTGGGATATATATTCTACCCACACACATTTGGAACTCTCCTGGGGTACCCTCACACATATTATTCCCTCATTTAGTGGATATTTTCACAAAAAAGTGAAATTTTCAAAAATCCAGAAAATTGGCTGAAAACGACTAAATATCAAGGACTCATTGGGCGAATCGCTCTGGAACTGAAATCGGAACGCTCACTGACATTTTCCCTATCTGAAAGTCTGATAAACGCCGGAAAAATGACTAAGTCCAAAAAAATTTATTTTCTCAACTTTTTTCAATTTTACCCCCGTGGGATATATATTCTACCCAAACACATTTGGAACTCTCCTGGGGTACCCTCACACATATTATTCCCTCATTTAGTGGATATTTTCACAAAAAAGTGAAATTTTCAAAAATCCAAAATATTGGCTGAAAACTACTAAATATCAAGGACTCATTGGGCGAATCGCTCTGGAACTGAAATCGGAATGCTCACTGACATTTCCCCTATCTGAAAGTCTGATAAACGCCGGAAAAATGACGAAGTCCAAAAAAATAAATTTTTTAACTTTTTTCAATTTTACCCCCGTGCGATATATATTCTACCCACACACATTTGGAACTCTCCTGGGGTACCCTCACACATATTATTCCCTCATTTAGTGGATATTTTCACAGAAAAGTGAAATTTTCAAAAATCTAAAATATTGTCCGAAAACGACTAAATATCAAGGACTCATTGGGTGAATCGCTCTGGAACTGAAATCGGAACGCTCACTGACATTTTCCCTATCTGAAAGTCTGATATACGCCGGAAAAATGACTAAGTCCAAAAAAATTTTTTTTCAACTATTTTCAATTTTACCCCCGTGGGATATATATTCTACCCACATACATTTGGAACTCTCCTGGGGTACCCTCACACATATTATTCCCTCATTTACTGGATATTTTCACAGAAAAGTTAAATTTTCAAAAATCCAAAATATTGGCTGAAAACGACTAAATATCAAGGACTCATTGGGCAAATCGCTCTGGAACTGAAATCGGAATGCTCACTGACATTTTCCCTATCTGAAAGTCTGATAAACGCCGAAAAATGACAGTCCAAAAAAAATAATTTTTTCAACTTTTTTCAATTTTACCCCCGTGGGATATATATTCTACCCACACACATTTGGAACTCTCCTGGAGTACCCTCACACATATTATTCTCTCATTTAGTGGATATTTTCACAAAAAAGTGAAATTTTCAAAAATACAGAAAATTGGCTGAAAACGACTAAATATCAAGGACTCATTGGGCGAATCGATCTGGAACTGAATTCGGAATGCTCACTGACATTTCCCCTATCTGAAAGTCTGATAAACGCCTGAAAAATGACTAAGTCCAAAAAAATAAATTTTTCAACTTTTTTCAATTTTACCCCCGTGGGATATATATTCTACCCACACACATTTGGAACTCTCCTGGGGTACCCTCACACATATTATTCCCTCATTTAGTGGATATTTTCACAAAAAAAGTGAAATTTTCAAAAATCCAGAAAATTGGCTGAAAACGAATAAATATCAAGGACTCATTGGGCGAATCACTCTGGAACTGAAATCGGAATGCTCACTGACATTTCCCCTATCTGAAAGTCTGATAAACGCGGGAAAAATGACTAAGTCCAAAAAAATAAATTTTTCAACTTTTTTCAATTTTACCCCCGTGGGATATATATTCTACCCACACACATTTGGAACTCTCCTGGGGTACCCTCACACATATTATTCCCTCATTTAGTGGATATTTTCACAGAAAAGTGAAATTTTCAAAAATCTAAAATATTGTCCGAAAACGACTAAATATCAAGGACTCATTGGGTGAATCGCTCTGGAACTGAAATCGGAACGCTCACTGACATTTCCCCTATCTGAAAGTCTGATATACGCCGGAAAAATGACTAAGTCAAAAAAAATTTTTTTTCAACTTTTTTCAATTTTACCCCCGTGGGATATATATTCTACCCACACACATTTGGAACTCTCCTGGGGTACCCTCACACATATTATTCCCTCATTTAGTGGATATTTTCACAAAAAAGTGAAATTTTCAAAAATTCAGAAAATTGGCTGAAAACAACTAAATATCAAGGACTCATTGGGCGAATCGCTCTGGAACTGAAATCGGAATGCTCACTGACATTTCCCCTATCTGAAAGTCTGATATACGACGGAAAAATGACTAAGTCCAAAAAAATTTTCTTTCAACTTTTTTCAATTTTACCCCCGTGGGATATATATTCTACCCACACACATTTGGAACTCTCCTGGGGTACCCTCACACATATTATTCCCTCATTTAGTGGATATTTTCACAGAAAAGTGAAATTTTCAAAAATCTAAAATATTGTCCGAAAACGACTAAATATCAAGGACTCATTGGGTGAATCGCTCTGGAACTGAAATCGGAACGCTCACTGACATTTCCCCTATCTGAAAGTCTGATAAACGCCTGAAAAATGACTAAGTCCAAAAAAATTTTTTTTCAACTATTTTCAATTTTACCCCCGTGGGATATATATTCTACCCACATACATTTGGAACTCTCCTGGGGTACCCTCACACATATTATTCCCTCATTTACTGGATATTTTCACAGAAAAGTTAAATTTTCAAAAATCCAAAATATTGGCTGAAAACGACTAAATATCAAGGACTCATTGGGCAAATCGCTCTGGAACTGAAATCGGAATGCTCACTGACATTTTCCCTATCTGAAAGTCTGATAAACGCCGAAAAATGACAGTCCAAAAAAAATAATTTTTTCAACTTTTTTCAATTTTACCCCCGTGGGATATATATTCTACCCACACACATTTGGAACTCTCCTGGAGTACCCTCACACATATTATTCTCTCATTTAGTGGATATTTTCACAAAAAAGTGAAATTTTCAAAAATACAGAAAATTGGCTGAAAACGACTAAATATCAAGGACTCATTGGGCGAATCGATCTGGAACTGAATTCGGAATGCTCACTGACATTTCCCCTATCTGAAAGTCTGATAAACGCCTGAAAAATGACTAAGTCCAAAAAAATAAATTTTTCAACTTTTTTCAATTTTACCCCCGTGGGATATATATTCTACCCACACACATTTGGAACTCTCCTGGGGTACCCTCACACATATTATTCCCTCATTTAGTGGATATTTTCACAAAAAAAGTGAAATTTTCAAAAATCCAGAAAATTGGCTGAAAACGAATAAATATCAAGGACTCATTGGGCGAATCACTCTGGAACTGAAATCGGAATGCTCACTGACATTTCCCCTATCTGAAAGTCTGATAAACGCCGGAAAAATGACTAAGTCCAAAAAAATAAATTTTTCAACTTTTTCAATTTTACCCCCGTGGGATATATATTCTACCCACACACATTTGGAATTCTCCTGGGGTACCCTCACACATATTATTACCTCATTTAGTGGATATTTTCACAAAAAAGTGAAATTTTCAAAAATCCAGAAAATTGGCTGAAAACGACTAAATATCAAGGAGTCATTGGGCGAATCGCTCTGGAACTGAAATTGGAATGCTCACTGACATTTCCCCTATCTGAAAGTCTGATAAACGCGGGAAAAATGACTAAGTCCAAAAAAATAAATTTTTCAACTTTTTTCAATTTTACCCCCGTGGGATATATATTCTACCCACACACATTTGGAACTCTCCTGGGGTACCCTCACACATATTATTCCCTCATTTAGTGGATATTTTCACAGAAAAGTGAAATTTTCAAAAATCTAAAATATTGTCCGAAAACGACTAAATATCAAGGACTCATTGGGTGAATCGCTCTGGAACTGAAATCGGAACGCTCACTGACATTTCCCCTATCTGAAAGTCTGATATACGCCGGAAAAATGACTAAGTCAAAAAAAATTTTTTTTCAACTTTTTTCAATTTTACCCCCGTGGGATATATATTCTACCCACACACATTTGGAACTCTCCTGGGGTACCCTCACACATATTATTCCCTCATTTAGTGGATATTTTCACAAAAAAGTGAAATTTTCAAAAATTCAGAAAATTGGCTGAAAACAACTAAATATCAAGGACTCATTGGGCGAATCGCTCTGGAACTGAAATCGGAATGCTCACTGACATTTCCCCTATCTGAAAGTCTGATATACGACGGAAAAATGACTAAGTCCAAAAAAATTTTCTTTCAACTTTTTTCAATTTTACCCCCGTGGGATATATATTCTACCCACACACATTTGGAACTCTCCTGGGGTACCCTCACACATATTATTACCTCATTTAGTGGATATTTTCACAAAAAAGTGAAATTTTCAAAAATCCAGAAAATTGGCTGAAAACGACAAAATATCAAGGACTCATTGGGCGAATCGCTCCGGAACTGAAATCAGAACGCTCACTGACATTTCCCCTCTCTGAAAGTCTTGATAAACGCTGGAAAAAAGACTAATTCCAAAAAATAAATTTTTCAACTTTTTTCAATTTTGCCCCCGTGGGATATATATTCTACCCACACACATTTGGAACTCTCCTGGGGTACCCTCACACATATTATTCCCTCATTTAGTGGATATTTTCACAAAAAAGTGAAATTTTCAAAAATCCAGAAAATTGGCTGAAAACGACTAAATATAAAGGACTCATTGGCCGAATCGCTCTGGAACTGAAATCGGAATGCTCACTGACATTTCCCCTATCTGAAAGTCTGATAAACGCCGGAAAAATTACTAAGTCCAAAAAAAATTTTTTTCAACTTTTTTCAATTTTACCCCAGTGGGATATATATTCTACCCACACACATTTGGAACTCTCCTGGGGTACCCTCACACATATTATTCCCTCATTTAGTGGATATTTTCACAGAAAAGTAAAATTTTCAAAAATCCAAAATATTGGCTGAAAACGACTAAATATCAAGGACTCATTGGGCGAATCGCTCTGGAACTGAAATCGGAACGCTCACTGACATTTCCCCTATCTGAAAGTCTGATAAACGCCGGAAAAATGACTAAGTCCAAAAAAAAAAATTTTTCAACTTTTTTCAATTTTACCCCCGTGGGATATATATTCTACCCACACACATTTGGAACTCTCCTGGGGTACCCTCACCCATATTATTACCTCATTTAGTGGATATTTTCACAAAAAAAGTGAAATTTTCAAAAATCCAGAAAATTGGCTGAAAACGACTAAATATCAAGGACTCATTGGGCGAATCTCCTGGGGTACCCTCACACATATTACCTCATTTAGTGGATATTTTCACAGAAAAGTGAAATTTTCAAAAATCTAAAATATTGGCCGAAAACGACTAAATATCAAGGACTCATTGGGCGAATCGCTCCGGAACTGAAATCAGAATGCTCACTGACATTTCCCCTATCTGAAAGTCTTGATAAACGCCGGAAAAATGACTAATTCCAAAAAAAATTTTTTTTAACTTTTTTCAATTTTACCCCCGTGGGATATATATTCTACCCACATACATTTGGAACTCTCCTGGGGTACCCTCACACATATTACCTCATTTAGTGGATATTTTCACAGAAAAGTGAAATTTTCAAAAATCTAAAATATTGTCCGAAAACGACTAAATATCAAGGACTCATTGGGTGAATCGCTCTGGAACTGAAATCGGAACGCTCACTGACATTTCCCCTATCTGAAAGTCTGATAAACGCTGGAAAAATGACTAATTCCAAAAAATAAATTTTTCAACTTTTTTCAATTTTACCCCCGTGGGATATATATTCTACCCACACACATTTGGAACTCTCCTGGGGTACCCTCACACATATTATTCCCTCATTTAGTGGATATTTTCACAAAAAAGTGAAATTTTCAAAAATCCAGAAAATTGGCTGAAAACGACTAAATATAAAGGACTCATTGGCCGAATCGCTCTGGAACTGAAATCGGAATGCTCACTGACATTTCCCCTATCGGAAAGTCTGATAAACGCGGGAAAAATTACTAAGTCCAAAAAAAATTTTTTTCAACTTTTTTCAATTTTACCCCAGTGGGATATATATTCTACCCACACACATTTGGAACTCTCCTTGGGTACCCTCACACATATTATTCCCTCATTTAGTGGATATTTTCACAGAAAAGTAAAATTTTCAAAAATCCAAAATATTGGCTGAAAACGACTAAATATCAAGGACTCATTGGGCGAATCGCTCTGGAACTGAAATCGGAACGCTCACTGACATTTCCCCTATCTGAAAGTCTGATAAACGCCGGAAAAATGACTAATTCCAAAAAAAAATTTTTTTTAACTTTTTTCAATTTTTCCCCCGTGGGATATATATTCTACCCACATACATTTGGAACTCTCCTGGGGTACCCTCACACATATTACCTCATTTAGTGGATATTTTCACAGAAAAGTGAAATTTTCAAAAATCTAACATATTGGCCGAAAACGATTAAATATCAAGGACTCATTGGGCGAATCGCTCCGGAACTGAAATCAGAATGCTCACTGACATTTCCCCTATCTGAAAGTCTGATATACGCCGGAAAAATGACTAAGTCCAAAAAATTTTTTTTTCAACTATTTTCAATTTTACCCCCGTGGGATATATATTCTACCCACATACATTTGGAACTCTCCTGGGGTACCCTCACACATATTATTCCCTCATTTACTGGATATTTTCACAGAAAAGTTAAATTTTCAAAAATCCAAAATATTGGCTGAAAACGACTAAATATCAAGGACTCATTGGGCAAATCGCTCTGGAACTGAAATCGGAATGCTCACTGACATTTTCCCTATCTGAAAGTCTGATAAACGCCGAAAAATGACAGTCCAAAAAAAATAATTTTTTCAACTTTTTTCAATTTTACCCCCATGGGATATATATTCTACCCACACACATTTGGAACTCTCCTGGAGTACCCTCACACATATTATTCTCTCATTTAGTGGATATTTTCACAAAAAAGTGAAATTTTCAAAAATACAGAAAATTGGCTGAAAACGACTAAATATCAAGGACTCATTGGGCGAATCGATCTGGAACTGAATTCGGAATGCTCACTGACATTTCCCCTATCTGAAAGTCTGATAAACGCCTGAAAAATGACTAAGTCCAAAAAAATAAATTTTTCAACTTTTTTCAATTTTACCCCCGTGGGATATATATTCTACCCACACACATTTGGAACTCTCCTGGGGTACCCTCACACATATTATTCCCTCATTTAGTGGATATTTTCACAAAAAAAGTGAAATTTTCAAAAATCCAGAAAATTGGCTGAAAACGACTAAATATCAAGGACTCATTGGGCGAATCACTCTGGAACTGAAATCGGAATGCTCACTGACATTTCCCCTATCTGAAAGTCTGATAAACGCCGGAAAAATGACTAAGTCCAAAAAAATAAATTTTTCAACTTTTTCAATTTTACCCCCGTGGGATATATATTCTACCCACACACATTTGGAATTCTCCTGGGGTACCCTCACACATATTATTACCTCATTTAGTGGATATTTTCACAAAAAAGTGAAATTTTCAAAAATCCAGAAAATTGGCTGAAAACGACTAAATATCAAGGAGTCATTGGGCGAATCGCTCTGGAACTGAAATTGGAATGCTCACTGACATTTCCCCTATCTGAAAGTCTGATAAACGCGGGAAAAATGACTAAGTCCAAAAAAATAAATTTTTCAACTTTTTTCAATTTTACCCCCGTGGGATATATATTCTACCCACACACATTTGGAACTCTCCTGGGGTACCCTCACACATATTATTCCCTCATTTAGTGGATATTTTCACAGAAAAGTGAAATTTTCAAAAATCTAAAATATTGTCCGAAAACGACTAAATATCAAGGACTCATTGGGTGAATCGCTCTGGAACTGAAATCGGAACGCTCACTGACATTTCCCCTATCTGAAAGTCTGATATACGCCGGAAAAATGACTAAGTCAAAAAAATTTTTTTTTCAACTTTTTTCAATTTTACCCCCGTGGGATATATATTCTACCCACACACATTTGGAACTCTCCTGGGGTACCCTCACACATATTATTCCCTCATTTAGTGGATATTTTCACAAAAAAGTGAAATTTTCAAAAATTCAGAAAATTGGCTGAAAACAACTAAATATCAAGGACTCATTGGGCGAATCGCTCTGGAACTGAAATCGGAATGCTCACTGACATTTCCCCTATCTGAAAGTCTGATATACGCCGGAAAAATGACTAAGTCCAAAAAAATTTTCTTTCAACTTTTTTCAATTTTACCCCCGTGGGATATATATTCTACCCACACACATTTGGAACTCTCCTGGGGTACCCTCACCCATATTATTACCTCATTTAGTGGATATTTTCACAAAAAAAGTGAAATTTTCAAAAATCCAGAAAATTGGCTGAAAACGACTAAATATCAAGGACTCATTGGGCGAATCGCTCTGGAACTGAAATCGGAACGCTCACTGACATTTCCCCTATCTGAAAGTCTGATAAACGCCGGAAAAATGACTAAGTCCAAAAAAATAAAATTTTTCAACTTTTTTCAATTTTACCCCCGTGGGATATATATTCTACCCACACACATTTGGAACTCTCCTGGGGTACCCTCACACATATTATTACCTCATTTAGTGGATATTTTCACAAAAAAAGTGAAATTTTCAAAAATCCAGAAAATTGGCTGAAAACGACTAAATATCAAGGACTCATTGGGCGAATCGCTCTGGAACTGAAATCGGAACGCTCACTGACATTTCCCCTATCTGAAAGTCTGATAAACGCCGGAAAAATGACTAAGTCCAAAAAAAATTTTTTTAAACTTTTTTCAATTTTACCCCCGTGGGATATATATTCTACCCACATACATTTGGAACTCTCCTGGGGTACCCTCACACATATTATTCCCTCATTTACTGGATATTTTCACAGAAAAGTTAAATTTTCAAAAATCCAAAATATTGGCTGAAAACGACTAAATATCAAGGACTCATTGGGCGAATCGCTCTGGAACTGAAATCGGAACGCTCACTGACATTTTCCCTATCTGAAAGTCTGATAAACGCCGAAAAATGACAGTCCAAAAAAAATAATTTTTTCAACTTTTTTCAATTTTACCCCCGTGGGATATATATTCTACCCACACACATTTGGAACTCTCCTGGAGTACCCTCACACATATTATTCCCTCATTTAGTGGATATTTTCACAGAAAAGTAAAATTTTCAAAAATCCAAAATATTGGCTGAAAACGACTAAATATCAAGGACTCATTGGGCGAATCGCTCTGGAACTGAAATCGGAACGCTCACTGACATTTCCCCTATCTGAAAGTCTGATAAACGCCGGAAAAATGACTAATTCCAAAAAAAAATTTTTTTTAACTTTTTTCAATTTTTCCCCCGTGGGATATATATTCTACCCACATACATTTGGAACTCTCCTGGGGTACCCTCACACATATTACCTCATTTAGTGGATATTTTCACAGAAAAGTGAAATTTTCAAAAATCTAACATATTGGCCGAAAACGACTAAATATCAAGGACTCATTGGGCGAATCGCTCCGGAACTGAAATCAGAATGCTCACTGACATTTCCCCTATCTGAAAGTCTGATATACGCCGGAAAAATGACTAAGTCCAAAAAATTTTTTTTTCAACTATTTTCAATTTTACCCCCGTGGGATATATATTCTACCCACATACATTTGGAACTCTCCTGGGGTACCCTCACACATATTATTCCCTCATTTACTGGATATTTTCACAGAAAAGTTAAATTTTCAAAAATCCAAAATATTGGCTGAAAACGACTAAATATCAAGGACTCATTGGGCAAATCGCTCTGGAACTGAAATCGGAATGCTCACTGACATTTTCCCTATCTGAAAGTCTGATAAACGCCGAAAAATGACAGTCCAAAAAAAATAATTTTTTCAACTTTTTTCAATTTTACCCCCGTGGGATATATATTCTACCCACACACATTTGGAACTCTCCTGGAGTACCCTCACACATATTATTCTCTCATTTAGTGGATATTTTCACAAAAAAGTGAAATTTTCAAAAATACAGAAAATTGGCTGAAAACGACTAAATATCAAGGACTCATTGGGCGAATCGATCTGGAACTGAATTCGGAATGCTCACTGACATTTCCCCTATCTGAAAGTCTGATAAACGCCTGAAAAATGACTAAGTCCAAAAAAATAAATTTTTCAACTTTTTTCAATTTTACCCCCGTGGGATATATATTCTACCCACACACATTTGGAACTCTCCTGGGGTACCCTCACACATATTATTCCCTCATTTAGTGGATATTTTCACAAAAAAAGTGAAATTTTCAAAAATCCAGAAAATTGGCTGAAAACGACTAAATATCAAGGACTCATTGGGCGAATCACTCTGGAACTGAAATCGGAATGCTCACTGACATTTCCCCTATCTGAAAGTCTGATAAACGCCGGAAAAATGACTAAGTCCAAAAAAATAAATTTTTCAACTTTTTCAATTTTACCCCCGTGGGATATATATTCTACCCACACACATTTGGAATTCTCCTGGGGTACCCTCACACATATTATTACCTCATTTAGTGGATATTTTCACAAAAAAGTGAAATTTTCAAAAATCCAGAAAATTGGCTGAAAACGACTAAATATCAAGGAGTCATTGGGCGAATCGCTCTGGAACTGAAATTGGAATGCTCACTGACATTTCCCCTATCTGAAAGTCTGATAAACGCGGGAAAAATGACTAAGTCCAAAAAAATAAATTTTTCAACTTTTTTCAATTTTACCCCCGTGGGATATATATTCTACCCACACACATTTGGAACTCTCCTGGGGTACCCTCACACATATTATTCCCTCATTTAGTGGATATTTTCACAGAAAAGTGAAATTTTCAAAAATCTAAAATATTGTCCGAAAACGACTAAATATCAAGGACTCATTGGGTGAATCGCTCTGGAACTGAAATCGGAACGCTCACTGATATTTCCCCTATCTGAAAGTCTGATATACGCCGGAAAAATGACTAAGTCAAAAAAATTTTTTTTTCAACTTTTTTCAATTTTACCCCCGTGGGATATATATTCTACCCACACACATTTGGAACTCTCCTGGGGTACCCTCACACATATTATTCCCTCATTTAGTGGATATTTTCACAAAAAAGTGAAATTTTCAAAAATTCAGAAAATTGGCTGAAAACAACTAAATATCAAGGACTCATTGGGCGAATCGCTCTGGAACTGAAATCGGAATGCTCACTGACATTTCCCCTATCTGAAAGTCTGATATACGCCGGAAAAATGACTAAGTCCAAAAAAATTTTCTTTCAACTTTTTTCAATTTTACCCCCGTGGGATATATATTCTACCCACACACATTTGGAACTCTCCTGGGGTACCCTCACACATATTATTACCTCATTTAGTGGATATTTTCACAAAAAAGTGAAATTTTCAAAAATCCAGAAAATTGGCTGAAAACGACAAAATATCAAGGACTCATTGGGCGAATCGCTCCGGAACTGAAATCAGAACGCTCACTGACATTTCCCCTCTCTGAAAGTCTTGATAAACGCTGGAAAAAAGACTAATTCCAAAAAATAAATTTTTCAACTTTTTTCAATTTTGCCCCCGTGGGATATATATTCTACCCACACACATTTGGAACTCTCCTGGGGTACCCTCACACATATTATTCCCTCATTTAGTGGATATTTTCACAAAAAAGTGAAATTTTCAAAAATCCAGAAAATTGGCTGAAAACGACTAAATATAAAGGACTCATTGGCCGAATCGCTCTGGAACTGAAATCGGAATGCTCACTGACATTTCCCCTATCTGAAAGTCTGATAAACGCCGGAAAAATTACTAAGTCCAAAAAAAATTTTTTTCAACTTTTTTCAATTTTACCCCAGTGGGATATATATTCTACCCACACACATTTGGAACTCTCCTGGGGTACCCTCACACATATTATTCCCTCATTTAGTGGATATTTTCACAGAAAAGTAAAATTTTCAAAAATCCAAAATATTGGCTGAAAACGACTAAATATCAAGGACTCATTGGGCGAATCGCTCTGGAACTGAAATCGGAATGCTCACTGACATTTCCCCTATCTGAAAGTCTGATAAACGCCGGAAAAATGACTAAGTCCAAAAAAATAAATTTTTCAACTTTTTCAATTTTACCCCCGTGGGATATATATTCTACCCACACACATTTGGAATTCTCCTGGGGTACCCTCACACATATTATTACCTCATTTAGTGGATATTTTCACAAAAAAGTGAAATTTTCAAAAATCCAGAAAATTGGCTGAAAACGACTAAATATCAAGGAGTCATTGGGCGAATCGCTCTGGAACTGAAATTGGAATGCTCACTGACATTTCCCCTATCTGAAAGTCTGATAAACGCGGGAAAAATGACTAAGTCCAAAAAAATAAATTTTTCAACTTTTTTCAATTTTACCCCCGTGGGATATATATTCTACCCACACACATTTGGAACTCTCCTGGGGTACCCTCACACATATTATTCCCTCATTTAGTGGATATTTTCACAGAAAAGTGAAATTTTCAAAAATCTAAAATATTGTCCGAAAACGACTAAATATCAAGGACTCATTGGGTGAATCGCTCTGGAACTGAAATCGGAACGCTCACTGACATTTCCCCTATCTGAAAGTCTGATATACGCCGGAAAAATGACTAAGTCAAAAAAATTTTTTTTTCAACTTTTTTCAATTTTACCCCCGTGGGATATATATTCTACCCACACACATTTGGAACTCTCCTGGGGTACCCTCACACATATTATTCCCTCATTTAGTGGATATTTTCACAAAAAAGTGAAATTTTCAAAAATTCAGAAAATTGGCTGAAAACAACTAAATATCAAGGACTCATTGGGCGAATCGCTCTGGAACTGAAATCGGAATGCTCACTGACATTTCCCCTATCTGAAAGTCTGATATACGCCGGAAAAATGACTAAGTCCAAAAAAATTTTCTTTCAACTTTTTTCAATTTTACCCCCGTGGGATATATATTCTACCCACACACATTTGGAACTCTCCTGGGGTACCCTCACACATATTATTACCTCATTTAGTGGATATTTTCACAAAAAAGTGAAATTTTCAAAAATCCAGAAAATTGGCTGAAAACGACAAAATATCAAGGACTCATTGGGCGAATCGCTCCGGAACTGAAATCAGAACGCTCACTGACATTTCCCCTCTCTGAAAGTCTTGATAAACGCTGGAAAAAAGACTAATTCCAAAAAATAAATTTTTCAACTTTTTTCAATTTTGCCCCCGTGGGATATATATTCTACCCACACACATTTGGAACTCTCCTGGGGTACCCTCACACATATTATTCCCTCATTTAGTGGATATTTTCACAAAAAAGTGAAATTTTCAAAAATCCAGAAAATTGGCTGAAAACGACTAAATATAAAGGACTCATTGGCCGAATCGCTCTGGAACTGAAATCGGAATGCTCACTGACATTTCCCCTATCTGAAAGTCTGATAAACGCCGGAAAAATTACTAAGTCCAAAAAAAATTTTTTTCAACTTTTTTCAATTTTACCCCAGTGGGATATATATTCTACCCACACACATTTGGAACTCTCCTGGGGTACCCTCACACATATTATTCCCTCATTTAGTGGATATTTTCACAGAAAAGTAAAATTTTCAAAAATCCAAAATATTGGCTGAAAACGACTAAATATCAAGGACTCATTGGGCGAATCGCTCTGGAACTGAAATCGGAACGCTCACTGACATTTCCCCTATCTGAAAGTCTGATAAACGCCGGAAAAATGACTAAGTCCAAAAAAAAAAATTTTTCAACTTTTTTCAATTTTACCCCCGTGGGATATATATTCTACCCACACACATTTGGAACTCTCCTGGGGTACCCTCACCCATATTATTACCTCATTTAGTGGATATTTTCACAAAAAAAGTGAAATTTTCAAAAATCCAGAAAATTGGCTGAAAACGACTAAATATCAAGGACTCATTGGGCGAATCGCTCTGGAACTGAAATCGGAACGCTCACTGACATTTCCCCTATCTGAAAGTCTGATAAACGCCGGAAAAATGACTAAGTCCAAAAAAATAAAATTTTTCAACTTTTTTCAATTTTACCCCCGTGGGATATATATTCTACCCACACACATTTGGAACTCTCCTGGGGTACCCTCACACATATTATTACCTCATTTAGTGGATATTTTCACAAAAAAAGTGAAATTTTCAAAAATCCAGAAAATTGGCTGAAAACGACTAAATATCAAGGACTCATTGGGCGAATCGCTCTGGAACTGAAATCGGAACGCTCACTGACATTTCCCCTATCTGAAAGTCTGATAAACGCCGGAAAAATGACTAAGTCCAAAAAAAATTTTTTTAAACTTTTTTCAATTTTACCCCCGTGGGATATATATTCTACCCACATACATTTGGAACTCTCCTGGGGTACCCTCACACATATTATTCCCTCATTTACTGGATATTTTCACAGAAAAGTTAAATTTTCAAAAATCCAAAATATTGGCTGAAAACGACTAAATATCAAGGACTCATTGGGCGAATCGCTCTGGAACTGAAATCGGAACGCTCACTGACATTTTCCCTATCTGAAAGTCTGATAAACGCCGAAAAATGACAGTCCAAAAAAAATAATTTTTTCAACTTTTTTCAATTTTACCCCCGTGGGATATATATTCTACCCACACACATTTGGAACTCTCCTGGAGTACCCTCACACATATTATTCCCTCATTTAGTGGATATTTTCACAAAAAAGTGAAATTTTCAAAAATCCAGAAAACTGGCTGAAAACGACTAAATATCAAGGACTCATTGGGCGAATCGCTCTGGAACTGAAATCAGAACGCTCACTGACATTTCCCCTATCTGAAAGTCTGATAAACGCCGGAAAAATGACTAAGTCCAAAAAAATAAATTTTTCAACTTTTTTCAATTTTACCCCCGTGGGATATATATTCTACCCACACACATTTGGAACTCTCCTGGGGTACCCTCACACATATTATTACCTCATTTAGTGGATATTTTCACAAAAAAAGTGAAATTTTCAAAAATCCAGAAAATTGGCTGAAAACGACTAAATATCAAGGACTCATTGGGCGAATCGCTCTGGAACTGAAATCGGAACGCTCACTGACATTTCCCCTATCTGAAAGACTGATAAACGCCGGAAAAATGACTAAGTCAAAAAAAAATTTTTTTAAACTTTTTTCAATTTTACCCCCGTGGGATATATATTTTACCCACACACATTTGGAACTCTCCTGGGGTACCCTCACCCATATTATTACCTCATTTAGTGGATATTTTCACAAAAAAGTGAAATTTTCAAAAATCCAGAAAATTGGCTGAAAACTACTAAATATCAAGGACTCATTGGGCGAATCGCTCTGGAACTGAAACCGGAACGCTCACTGACATTTCCCCTATCTGAAAGTCTGATAAACGCCGGAAAAATGACTAAGTCCAAAAAAATAAATTTTTCAACTTTTTTCAATTTTACCCCCGTGGGATATATATTCTACCCACACACATTTGGAACACTCCTGGGGTACCCTCACACATATTATTACCTCATTTAGTGGATATTTTCACAAAAAAGTGAAATTTTCAAAAATCCAGAAAATTGGCTGAAAACGACTAAATATCAAGGACTCATTGGGCGAATCGCTCTGGAACTGAAATCGAAATGCTCACTGACATTTTCCCTATCTGAAAGTCTGATAAACGCCGAAAAATGACTAAGTCCAAAAAAAATAATTTTTTCAACTTTTTTCAATTTTACCCCCGTGGGATATATATTCTACCCACACACATTTGGAACTCTCCTGGGGTACCCTCACACATATTATTCCCTCGTTTAGTGGATATTTTCACAAAAAAGTGAAATTTTCAAAAATCCAAAATATTGGCTGAAAACGACTAAATATCAAGGACTCATTGGGCGAATCACTCTGGAACTGAAATCGGAATGCTCACTGACATTTTCCCTATCTGAAAGTCTGATAAACGCCGAAAAATGACTAACTCCAAAAAAAATAATTTTTTCAACTTTTTTCAATTTTACCCCCGTGGGATATATATTCTACCCACACACATTTGGAACTCTCCTGGGGTACCCTCACACATATTATTCCCTCATTTAGTGGATATTTTCACAAAAAAGTGAAATTTTCAAAAATCCAGAAAATTGGCTGAAAACGACTAAATATCAAGGACTCATTGGGCGAATCGCTCTGGAACTGAAATCGGAACGCTCACTGACATTTTCCCTATCTGAAAGTCTGATAAACGCCGGAAAAATGACTAAGTCCAAAAAAAATAATTTTTTCAACTTTTTTCAATTTTACCCCCGTGGGATATATATTCTACCCACACACATTTGGAACTCTCCTGGGGTGCCCTCACACATATTATTCCCTCATTTAGTGGATATTTTCACAAAAAAGTGAAATTTTCAAAAATACAGAAAATTGGCTGAAAACGACTAAATATCAAGGACTCATTGGGCGAATAGATCTGGAACTGAAATTGGAATGCTCACTGACATTTCCCCTATCTGAAAGTCTGATAAACGCCGGAAAAATGACTAAGTCCAAAAAAAATAATTTTTTCAACTTTTTTCAATTTTACCCCCATGGGATATATATTCTACCCACACACATTTGGAACTCTCCTGGGGTACCCTCACACATATTATTACCTCATTTAGTGGATATTTTCACAAAAAAGTGAAATTTTCAAAAATCCAGAAAATTGGCTGAAAACGACTAAATATCAAGGAGTCATTGGGCGAATCGCTCTGGAACTGAAATCGGAATGCTCACTGACATTTCCCCTATCTGAAAGTCTGATAAACGCCGGAAAAATGACTAAGTCCAAAAAAATAAATTTTTTAACTTTTTTCAATTTTACCCCCGTGGGATATATATTCTACCCACACACATTTGGAACTCTCCTGTGGTACCCTCACACATATTATTCCCTCGTTTAGTGGATATTTCACAAAAAAGTGAAATTTTCAAAAATCCAAAATATTGGCTGAAAACGACTAAATATCAAGGACTCATTGGGCGAATCACTCTGGAACTGAAATTGGAATGCTCACTGACATTTTCCCTATCTGAAAGTCTGATAAACGCCGAAAAATGACTAAGTCCAAAAAAAATAATTTTTTCAACTTTTTTCAATTTTACCCCAGTGGGATATATATTCTACCCACACACATTTGGAACTCTCCTGGGGTACCCTCACACATATTATTCCCTCATTTAGTGGATATTTTCACAAAAAAGTGAAATTTTCAAAAATCCAGAAAATTGGCTGAAAACGACTAAATATCAAGGACTCATTGGGCGAATAGATCTGGAACTGAAATTGGAATGCTCACTGACATTTCCCCTATCTGAAAGTCTGATAAACGCCGGAAAAATGACTAAGTCCAAAAAAAATAATTTTTTCAACTTTTTTAAATTTTACCCCCATGGGATATATATTCTACCCACACACATTTGGAACACTCCTGGGGTACCCTCACACATATTATTCACTCATTTAGTGGATATTTTCACAAAAAAGTGAAATTTTCAAAAATCCAGAAAATTGGCTGAAAACGACTAAATATCAAGGACTCATTGGGCGAATCGCTCTGGAACTGAAATCGGAACGTTCACTGACATTTTCCCTATCTGAAAGTCTGATAAACGCCGGAAAAATGACTAAGTCCAAAAAAATAATTTTTTTTACTTTTTTCAATTTTACCCCCGTGGGATATATATTCTACCCACACACATTTGGAACTCTCCTGGGGTACCCTCACACATATTATTACCTCATTTAGTGGATATTCGCACAAAAAAGTGAAATTTTCAAAAATCCAAAAAATTGGCTGAAAACGACTAAATAAAAAGGACTCATTGGGCGAATCGCTCTGGAACTGAAATCGGAACGCTCACTGACATTTTCCCTATCTGAAAGTCTGATAAACGCCGGAAAAATGACTAAGTCCAAAAAAAATAATTTTTTCAGCTTTTTTCAATTTTACCCCCGTGGGATATATTTTCTACCCACACACCTTTGGAACTCTCCTGGGGTTCCCTCACACATATTATTCTCTCATTTAGTGGATATTTTCCCAAAAAAGTGAAATTTTCAAAAATCCAAAATATTGGCTGAAAACGACTAAATATCAAGGACTCATTGGGCGAATCGCTCTGGAACTGAAATCAGAATGCTCACTGACATTTCCCCTATCTGAAAGTCTGATATACGCCGGAAAAATGACTAAGTCCCAAAAAATAAATTTTTCAACTTTTTTCAATTTTACCCCCGTGGGATATATATTCTACCCACACACATTTGGAACTCTCCTGGGGTACCCTCACACATATTATTCCCTCATTTAGTGGATATTTTTGCAAAAAAGTGAAATTTTCAAAAATCCAGAAAATTGGCTGAAAACGACTAAATATCAAGGACTCATTGGGCGAATCGCTCTGGATCTGAAGTCGGAACGCTCACTGACATTTTCCCTATCTGAAAGTCTGATAAACGCCGAAAAATGACTAAGTCCAAAAAAAATAATTTTTTCAACTTTTTTCAATTTTACCCCCGTGGGATATATATTCTACCCACACACATTTGGAACTCTCCTGGGGTACCCTCACACATATTATTCCCTCGTTTAGTGGATATTTTCACAAAAAAGTGAAATTTTCAAAAATCCAAAATATTGGCTGAAAACGACTAAATATCAAGGACTCATTGGGCGAATCACTCTGGAACTGAAATCGGAATGCTCACTGACATTTTCCCTATCTGAAAGTCTGATAAACGCCGAAAAATGACTAAGTCCAAAAAAAATAATTTTTTCAACTTTTTTCAATTTTACCCCCGTGGGATATATATTCTACCCACACACATTTGGAACTCTCCTGGGGTACCCTCACACATATTATTCCCTCATTTAGTGGATATTTTCACAAAAAAGTGAAATTTTCAAAAATCCAGAAAATTGGCTGAAAACGACTAAATATCAAGGACTCATTGGGCGAATAGATCTGGAACTGAAATTGGAATGCTCACTGACATTTCCCCTATCTGAAAGTCTGATAAACGCCGGAAAAATGACTAAGTCCAAAAAAAATAATTTTTTCAACTTTTTTAAATTTTACCCCCATGGGATATATATTCTACCCACACACATTTGGAACTCTCCTGGGGTACCCTCACACATATTATTCCCTCATTTAGTGGATATTTTCACAAAAAAGTGAAATTTTCAAAAATCCAGAAAATTGGCTGAAAACGACTAAATATCAAGGACTCATTGGGCGAATCGCTCTGGAACTGAAATCGGAACGTTCACTGACATTTTCCCTATCTGAAAGTCTGATAAACGCCGGAAAAATGACTAAGTCCAAAAAAAACAATTTTTTCAACTTTTTTCAATTTTACCCCCGTGGGATATATATTCTACCCACACACATTTGGAACTCTCTTGGGGTACCCTCACACATATTGTTCCCTCGTTTAGTGGATATTTTCACAAAAAAGTGAAATTTTCAAAAATCCAAAATATTGACTGAAAACGACTAAATATCAAGGACTCATTGGGCGAATCACTCTGGAACTGAAATCGGAATGCTCACTGACATTTCCCCTATCTGAACGTCTGATAAACGCCGGAAAAATGACTAAGTCCAAAAAAAATAATTTTTTCAACTTTTTTCAATTTTACCCCCGTGGGATATATATTCTACCCACACACATTTGGAACTCTCTTGGGGTACCCTCACACATATTGTTCCCTCGTTTAGTGGATATTTTCACAAAAAAGTGAAATTTTCAAAAATCCAAAATATTGACTGAAAACGACTAAATATCAAGGACTCATTGGGCGAATCACTCTGGAACTGAAATCGGAATGCTCACTGACATTTCCCCTATCTGAACGTCTGATAAACGCCGGAAAAATGACTAAGTCCAAAAAAAATAATTTTTTCAACTTTTTTCAATTTTACCCCCGTGGGATATATTTTCTACCCACACACATTTGGAACTCTCCTGGGGTACCCTCACACATATTATTCCCTCATTTAGTGGATATTTTCGCAAAAAAGTGAAATTTTCAAAAATCCAGAAAATTGGCTGAAAACGACTAAATATCAAGGACTCATTGGGCGAATCGCTCTGGATCTGAAGTCGGAACGCTCACTGACATTTTCCCTATCTGAAAGGCTGATAAACGCCGAAAAATGACTAAGTCCAAAAAAAATAATTTTTTCAACTTTTTTCAATTTTACCCCCGTGGGATATATATTCTACCCACACACATTTGGAACTCTCCTGGGGTACCCTCACACATATTATTCCCTCGTTTAGTGGATATTTTCACAAAAAAGTGAAATTTTCAAAAATCCAAAATATTGGCTGAAAACGACTAAATATCAAGGACTCATTGGGCGAATCAATCTGGAACTGAAATCGGAACGCTCACTGACATTTTCCCTATCTGAAAGTCTGATAAACGCCGAAAAATGACTAAGTCCAAAAAAAATAATTTTTTCAACTTTTTTCAATTTTACCCCCGTGGGATATATATTCTACCCACACACATTTGGAACTCTCCTGGGGTACCCTCACACATATTATTCCCTCATTTAGTGGATATTTTCACAAAAAAGTGAAATTTTCAAAAATCCAAAATATTGGCTGAAAACGACTAAATATCAAGGACTCATTGGGCGAATCGCTCTGGAACTGAAATCAGAATGCTCACTGACATTTCCCCTATCTGAAAGTCTGATATACGCCGGAAAAATGACTAAGTCCCAAAAAATAAATTTTTCAACTTTTTTCAATTTTACCCCCGTGGGATATATATTCTACCCACACACATTTGGAACTCTCCTGGGGTACCCTCACACATATTATTCCCTCATTTAGTGGATATTTTCGCAAAAAAGTGAAATTTTCAAAAATCCAGAAAATTGGCTGAAAACGACTAAATATCAAGGACTCATTGGGCGAATCGCTCTGGAACTGAAGTCGGAACGCTCACTGACATTTTCCCTATCTGAAAGTCTGATAAACGCCGAAAAATGACTAAGTCCAAAAAAAATAATTTTTTCAACTTTTTTCAATTTTACCCCCGTGGGATATATATTCTACCCACACACATTTGGAACTCTCCTGGGGTACCCTCACACATATTATTCCCTCATTTAGTGGATATTTTCACAAAAAAGTGAAATTTTCAAAAATCCAAAATATTGACTGAAAACGACTAAATATCAAGGACTCATTGGGCGAATCACTCTGGAACTGAAATCGGAATGCTCACTGACATTTCCCCTATCTGAACGTCTGATAAACGCCGGAAAAATGACTAAGTCCAAAAAAAATAATTTTTTCAACTTTTTTCAATTTTACCCCCGTGGGATATATATTCTACCCACACACATTTGGAACTCTCTTGGGGTACCCTCACACATATTGTTCCCTCGTTTAGTGGATATTTTCACAAAAAAGTGAAATTTTCAAAAATCCAAAATATTGACTGAAAACGACTAAATATCAAGGACTCATTGGGCGAATCACTCTGGAACTGAAATCGGAATGCTCACTGACATTTCCCCTATCTGAACGTCTGATAAACGCCGGAAAAATGACTAAGTCCAAAAAAAATAATTTTTTCAACTTTTTTCAATTTTACCCCCGTGGGATATATTTTCTACCCACACACCTTTGGAACTCTCCTGGGGTTCCCTCACACATATTATTCTCTCATTTAGTGGATATTTTCACAAAAAAGTGAAATTTTCAAAAATCCAAAATATTGGCTGAAAACGACTAAATATCAAGGACTCATTGGGCGAATCGCTCTGGAACTGAAATCAGAATGCTCACTGACATTTCCCCTATCTGAAAGTCTGATATACGCCGGAAAAATGACTAAGTCCCAAAAAATAAATTTTTCAACTTTTTTCAATTTTACCCCCGTGGGATATATATTCTACCCACACACATTTGGAACTCTCCTGGGGTACCCTCACACATATTATTCCCTCATTTAGTGGATATTTTCGCAAAAAAGTGAAATTTTCAAAAATCCAGAAAATTGGCTGAAAACGACTAAATATCAAGGACTCATTGGGCGAATCGCTCTGGATCTGAAGTCGGAACGCTCACTGACATTTTCCCTATCTGAAAGGCTGATAAACGCCGAAAAATGACTAAGTCCAAAAAAAATAATTTTTTCAACTTTTTTCAATTTTACCCCCGTGGGATATATATTCTACCCACACACATTTGGAACTCTCCTGGGGTACCCTCACACATATTATTCCCTCGTTTAGTGGATATTTTCACAAAAAAGTGAAATTTTCAAAAATCCAAAATATTGGCTGAAAACGACTAAATATCAAGGACTCATTGGGCGAATCACTCTGGAACTGAAATCGGAACGCTCACTGACATTTTCCCTATCTGAAAGTCTGATAAACGCCGAAAAATGACTAAGTCCAAAAAAAATAATTTTTTCAACTTTTTTCAATTTTACCCCCGTGGGATATATATTCTACCCACACACATTTGGAACTCTCCTGGGGTACCCTCACACATATTATTCCCTCATTTAGTGGATATTTTCACAAAAAAGTGAAATTTTCAAAAATCCAAAATATTGGCTGAAAACGACTAAATATCAAGGACTCATTGGGCGAATCGCTCTGGAACTGAAATCAGAATGCTCACTGACATTTCCCCTATCTGAAAGTCTGATATACGCCGGAAAAATGACTAAGTCCCAAAAAATAAATTTTTCAACTTTTTTCAATTTTACCCCCGTGGGATATATATTCTACCCACACACATTTGGAACTCTCCTGGGGTACCCTCACACATATTATTCCCTCATTTAGTGGATATTTTCGCAAAAAAGTGAAATTTTCAAAAATCCAGAAAATTGGCTGAAAACGACTAAATATCAAGGACTCATTGGGCGAATCGCTCTGGAACTGAAGTCGGAACGCTCACTGACATTTTCCCTATCTGAAAGTCTGATAAACGCCGAAAAATGACTAAGTCCAAAAAAAATAATTTTTTCAACTTTTTTCAATTTTACCCCCGTGGGATATATATTCTACCCACACACATTTGGAACTCTCCTGGGGTACCCTCACACATATTATTCCCTCATTTAGTGGATATTTTCACAAAAAAGTGAAATTTTCAAAAATCCAAAATATTGGCGGGAAAACGACTAAATATCAAGGACTCATTGGGCGAATCGCTCTGGAACTGAAATCAGAATGCTCACTGACATTTCCCCTATCTGAAAGTCTGATATACGCCGGAAAAATGACTAAGTCCCAAAAAATAAATTTTTCAACTTTTTTCAATTTTACCCCCGTGGGATATATATTCTACCCACACACATTTGGAACTCTCCTGGGGTACCCTCACACATATTATTCCCTCATTTAGTGGATATTTTCGCAAAAAAGTGAAATTTTCAAAAATCCAGAAAATTGGCTGAAAACGACTAAATATCAAGGACTCATTGGGCGAATCGCTCTGGATCTGAAGTCGGAACGCTCACTGACATTTTCCCTATCTGAAAGGCTGATAAACGCCGAAAAATGACTAAGTCCAAAAAAAATAATTTTTTCAACTTTTTTCAATTTTACCCCCGTGGGATATATATTCTACCCACACACATTTGGAACTCTCCTGGGGTACCCTCACACATATTATTCCCTCGTTTAGTGGATATTTTCACAAAAAAGTGAAATTTTCAAAAATCCAAAATATTGGCTGAAAACGACTAAATATCAAGGACTCATTGGGCGAATCACTCTGGAACTGAAATCGGAACGCTCACTGACATTTTCCCTATCTGAAAGTCTGATAAACGCCGAAAAATGACTAAGTCCAAAAAAAATAATTTTTTCAACTTTTTTCAATTTTACCCCCGTGGGATATATATTCTACCCACACACATTTGGAACTCTCCTGGGGTACCCTCACACATATTATTCCCTCATTTAGTGGATATTTTCACAAAAAAGTGAAATTTTCAAAAATCTAAAATATTGGCTGAAAACGACTAAATATCAAGGACTCATTGGGCGAATCGCTCTGGAACTGAAATCAGAATGCTCACTGACATTTCCTCTATCTGAAAGTCTGATATACGCCGGAAAAATGACTAAGTCCCAAAAAAAAAATTTTTCAACTTTTTTCAATTTTACCCCCGTGGGATATATATTCTACCCACACACATTTGGAACTCTCCTGGGGTACCCTCACACATATTATTCCCTCATTTAGTGGATATTTTCGCAAAAAAGTGAAATTTTCAAAAATCCAGAAAATTGGCTGAAAACGACTAAATATCAAGGACTCATTGGGCGAATCGCTCTGGAACTGAAATCGGAACGTTCACTGACATTTTCCCTATCTGAAAGTCTGATAAACGCCGGAAAAATGACTAAGTCCAAAAAAAACAATTTTTTCAACTTTTTTCAATTTTACCCCCGTGGGATATATATTCTACCCACACACATTTGGAACTCTCTTGGGGTACCCTCACATATATTGTTCCCTCATTTAGTGGATATTTTCACAAAAAAGTGAAATTTTCAAAAATCCAAAATATTGACTGAAAACGACTAAATATCAAGGACTCATTGGGCGAATCACTCTGGAACTGAAATCGGAATGCTCACTGACATTTCCCCTATCTGAAAGTCTGATAAACGCCGGAAAAATGACTAAGTCCAAAAAAAATAATTTTTTCAACTTTTTTCAATTTTACCCCCGTGGGATATATTTTCTACCCACACACCTTTGGAACTCTCCTGGGGTTCCCTCACACATATTATTCTCTCATTTAGTGGATATTTTCACAAAAAAGTGAAATTTTCAAAAATCCAAAATATTGGCTGAAAACGACTAAATATCAAGGACTCATTGGGCGAATCGCTCTGGAACTGAAATCAGAATGCTCACTGACATTTCCCCTATCTGAAAGTCTGATATACGCCGGAAAAATGACTAAGTCCCAAAAAATAAATTTTTCAACTTTTTTCAATTTTACCCCCGTGGGATATATATTCTACCCACACACATTTGGAACTCTCCTGGGGTACCCTCACACATATTATTCCCTCATTTAGTGGATATTTTCGCAAAAAAGTGAAATTTTCAAAAATCCAGAAAATTGGCTGAAAACGACTAAATATCAAGGACTCATTGGGCGAATCGCTCTGGAACTGAAGTCGGAACGCTCACTGACATTTTCCCTATCTGAAAGTCTGATAAACGCCGAAAAATGACTAAGTCCAAAAAAAATAATTTTTTCAACTTTTTTCAATTTTACCCCCGTGGGATATATATTCTACCCACACACATTTGGAACTCTCCTGGGGTACCCTCACACATATTATTCCCTCATTTAGTGGATATTTTCACAAAAAAGTGAAATTTTCAAAAATCCAGAAAATTGGCTGAAAACGACTAAATATCAAGGACTCATTGGGCGAATCGCTCTGGAACTGAAATCAGAATGCTCACTGACATTTCCCCTATCTGAAAGTCTGATATACGCCGGAAAAATGACTAAGTTGAAAAAAAAATTTTTTCAACTTTTTTCAATTTTACCCCCGTGGGATATATATTCTACCCACACACATTTGGAACTCTCCTGGGGTACCCTCACACATATTATTACCTCATTTAGTGGATATTTTCACAAAAAAGTGAAATTTTCAAAAATACAGAAAATTGGCTGAAAACGACTAAATATCAAGGACTCATTGGGCGAATCGATCTGTAACTGAAATCGGAATGCTCACTGACATTTCCCCTATCTGAAAGTCTGATAAACGCCGGAAAAATGACTAAGTCCAAAAAAATAAATTTTTCAACTTTTTTCAATTTTACCCCCGTGGGATATATATTCTACCCACACACATTTGGAACTCTCCTGGGGTACCCTCACACATATTATTCCCTCATTTAGTGGATATTTTCACAAAAAAAGTGAAATTTTCAAAAATCCAGAAAATTGGCTGAAAACGACTAAATATCAAGGACTCATTGGGCGAATCGCTCTGGAACTGAAATCGGAACGCTCACTGACATTTTCCCTATCTGAAAGTCTGATAAACGCCGGAAAAATGACTAAGTCCAAAAAAATAAATTTTTTAACTTTTTTCAATTTTACCCCCGTGGGATATATATTCTACCCACACACATTTGGAACTCTCCTGGGGTTTTCTCACACATATTATTCCCTCATTTAGTGGATATTTTCACAAAAAAGTGAAATTTTCAAAAATCCAGAAAATTGGCTGAAAACGACTAAATATCAAGGACTCATTGGGCGAATCGCTCTGGAACTGAAATCGGAACGCTCACTGACATTTCCCCTATCTGAAAGTCTGATATACGCCGGAAAAATGACTAAGTCCAAAAAAAATAATTTTTTCAACTTTTTTCAATTTTACCCCCGTGGTATATATATATTCTACCCACACACCTTTGGAACTCTCCTGGGGTTCTCTCACACATATTATTCTCTCATTTAGTGGATATTTTCACAAAAAAGTGAAATTTTCAAAAATCCAAAATATTGGCTGAAAACGACTAAATATCAAGGACTCATTGGGCGAATCGCTCTGGAACTGAAATCGGAATGCTCACTGACATTTCCCCTATCTGAAAGTCTGATAAACGCCGGAAAAATGACTAAGTCCAAAAAAATAAATTTTTCAACTTTTTTCAATTTTACCCCCGTGGGATATATATTCTACCCACACACATTTGGAAATCTCCTGGGGTACCCTCACACATATTATTCCCTCAGTTAGTGGATATTTTCACAAAAAAGTGAAATTTTCAAAAATCCAGAAAATTGGCTGAAAACGACTAAATATCAAGGACTCATTGGGCGAATCGCTCTGGAACTGAAATCGGAACGCTCACTGACATTTCCCCTATCTGAAAGTCTGATATACGCCGGAAAAATGACTAAGTCCAAAAAAAATAATTTTTTCAACTTTTTTCAATTTTACCCCCGTGGGATATATATTCTACCCACACACCTTTGGAACTCTCCTGGGGTTCCCTCACACATATTATTCTCTCATTTAGTGGATATTTTCCCAAAAAAGTGAAATTTTCAAAAATCCAAAATATTGGCTGAAAACGACTAAATATCAAGGATTCATTGGGCGAATCGCTCTGGAACTGAAATCGAAATGCTCACTGACATTTCCCCTATCTGAAAGTCTGATAAACGCCGGAAAAATGACTAAGTCCAAAAAAATAAATTTTTCAACTTTTTTCAATTTTACCCCCGTGGGATATATATTCTACCCACACACATTTGGAACTCTCCTGGGGTACCCTCACACATATTATTACCTCATTTAGTGGATATTTTCACAAAAAAGTGAAATTTTCAAAAATCCAGAAAATTGGCTGAAAACGACTAAATATCAAGGAGTCATTGGGCGAATCGCTCTGGAACTGAAATCGGAATGCTCACTGACATTTCCCCTATCTGAAAGTCTGATAAACGCGGGAAAAATGACTAAGTCCAAAAAAATAAATTTTTCAACTTTTTTCAATTTTACCCCCGTGGGATATATATTCTACCCACACACATTTGGAACTCTCCTGGGGTACCCTCACACATATTATTCCCTCGTTTAGTGGATATTTTCACAAAAAAGTGAAATTTTCAAAAATCCAAAATATTGGCTGAAAACGACTAAATATCAAGGACTCATTGGGCGAATCACTCTGGAACTCAAATCGGAATGCTCACTGACATTTCCCCTAGCTGAAAGTCTGATAAACGCCGGAAAAATGACTAAGTCCAAAAAAAATTTTTTACAACTTTTTTCAATTTTACCCCCGTGGGATATATATTCTACCCACACACATTTGGAACTCTCCTGGGGTACCCTCACACATATTATTACCTTATTTAGTGGATATTCGCACAAAAAAGTAAAATTTTCAAAAATCCAAAAAATTGGCTGAAAACGACTAAATAAAAAGGACTCATTGGGCGAATCGCTCTGGAACTGAAATCGGAACGCTCACTGACATTTTCCCTATCTGAAAGTCTGATAAACGCCGGAAAAATGACTAAGTCCAAAAAAATAAATTTTTCAACTTTTTTCAATTTTACCCCCGTGGGATATATATTCTACCCACACACATTTGGAACTCTCCTGGGGTACCCTCACACATATTATTCCCTCATTTAGTGGATATTTTCACAAAAAAAGTGAAATTTTCAAAAATCCAGAAAATTGGCTGAAAACGACTAAATATCAAGGACTCATTGGGCGAATCGCTCTGGAACTGAAATCGGAACGCTCACTGACATTTTCCCTATCTGAAAGTCTGATAAACGCCGGAAAAATGACTAAGTCCAAAAAAATAAATTTTTTAACTTTTTTCAATTTTACCCCCGTGGGATATATATTCTACCCACACACATTTGGAACTCTCCTGGGGTTTTCTCACACATATTATTCCCTCATTTAGTGGATATTTTCACAAAAAAGTGAAATTTTCAAAAATCCAGAAAATTGGCTGAAAACGACTAAATATCAAGGACTCATTGGGCGAATCGCTCTGGAACTGAAATCGGAACGCTCACTGACATTTCCCCTATCTGAAAGTCTGATATACGCCGGAAAAATGACTAAGTCCAAAAAAAATAATTTTTTCAACTTTTTTCAATTTTACCCCCGTGGTATATATATATTCTACCCACACACCTTTGGAACTCTCCTGGGGTTCTCTCACACATATTATTCTCTCATTTAGTGGATATTTTCACAAAAAAGTGAAATTTTCAAAAATCCAAAATATTGGCTGAAAACGACTAAATATCAAGGACTCATTGGGCGAATCGCTCTGGAACTGAAATCGGAATGCTCACTGACATTTCCCCTATCTGAAAGTCTGATAAACGCCGGAAAAATGACTAAGTCCAAAAAAATAAATTTTTCAACTTTTTTCAATTTTACCCCCGTGGGATATATATTCTACCCACACACATTTGGAAATCTCCTGGGGTACCCTCACACATATTATTCCCTCAGTTAGTGGATATTTTCACAAAAAAGTGAAATTTTCAAAAATCCAGAAAATTGGCTGAAAACGACTAAATATCAAGGACTCATTGGGCGAATCGCTCTGGAACTGAAATCGGAACGCTCACTGACATTTCCCCTATCTGAAAGTCTGATATACGCCGGAAAAATGACTAAGTCCAAAAAAAATAATTTTTTCAACTTTTTTCAATTTTACCCCCGTGGGATATATATTCTACCCACACACCTTTGGAACTCTCCTGGGGTTCCCTCACACATATTATTCTCTCATTTAGTGGATATTTTCCCAAAAAAGTGAAATTTTCAAAAATCCAAAATATTGGCTGAAAACGACTAAATATCAAGGATTCATTGGGCGAATCGCTCTGGAACTGAAATCGAAATGCTCACTGACATTTCCCCTATCTGAAAGTCTGATAAACGCCGGAAAAATGACTAAGTCCAAAAAAATAAATTTTTCAACTTTTTTCAATTTTACCCCCGTGGGATATATATTCTACCCACACACATTTGGAACTCTCCTGGGGTACCCTCACACATATTATTACCTCATTTAGTGGATATTTTCACAAAAAAGTGAAATTTTCAAAAATCCAGAAAATTGGCTGAAAACGACTAAATATCAAGGAGTCATTGGGCGAATCGCTCTGGAACTGAAATCGGAATGCTCACTGACATTTCCCCTATCTGAAAGTCTGATAAACGCGGGAAAAATGACTAAGTCCAAAAAAATAAATTTTTCAACTTTTTTCAATTTTACCCCCGTGGGATATATATTCTACCCACACACATTTGGAACTCTCCTGGGGTACCCTCACACATATTATTCCCTCGTTTAGTGGATATTTTCACAAAAAAGTGAAATTTTCAAAAATCCAAAATATTGGCTGAAAACGACTAAATATCAAGGACTCATTGGGCGAATCACTCTGGAACTCAAATCGGAATGCTCACTGACATTTCCCCTAGCTGAAAGTCTGATAAACGCCGGAAAAATGACTAAGTCCAAAAAAAATTTTTTCCAACTTTTTTCAATTTTACCCCCGTGGGATATATATTCTACCCACACACATTTGGAACTCTCCTGGGGTACCCTCACACATATTATTACCTCATTTAGTGGATATTCGCACAAAAAAGTAAAATTTTCAAAAATCCAAAAAATTGGCTGAAAACGACTAAATAAAAAGGACTCATTGGGCGAATCGCTCTGGAACTGAAATCGGAACGCTCACTGACATTTTCCCTATCTGAAAGTCTGATAAACGCCGGAAAAATGACTAAGTCCAAAAAAAATAATTTTTTCAACTTTTTTCAATTTTACCCCCGTGGGATATATTTTCTACCCACACACCTTTGGAACTCTCCTGGGGTTCCCTCACACATATTATTCTCTCATTTAGTGGATATTTTCACAAAAAAGTGAAATTTTCAAAAATCCAAAATATTGGCTGAAAACGACTAAATATCAAGGACTCATTGGGCGAATCGCTCTGGAACTGAAATCAGAATGCTCACTGACATTTCCCCTATCTGAAAGTCTGATATACGCCGGAAAAATGACTAAGTCCCAAAAAATAAATTTTTCAACTTTTTTCAATTTTACCCCCGTGGGATATATATTCTACCCACACACATTTGGAACTCTCCTGGGGTACCCTCACACATATTATTCCCTCATTTAGTGGATATTTTCGCAAAAAAGTGAAATTTTCAAAAATCCAGAAAATTGGCTGAAAACGACTAAATATCAAGGACTCATTGGGCGAATCGCTCTGGAACTGAAGTCGGAATGCTCACTGACATTTTCCCTATCTGAAAGTCTGATAAACGCCGAAAAATGACTAAGTCCAAAAAAAATAATTTTTTCAACTTTTTTCAATTTTACCCCCGTGGGATATATATTCTACCCACACACATTTGGAACTTTCCTGGGGTACCCTCACACATATTATTCCCTCATTTAGTGGATATTTTCACAAAAAAGTGAAATTTTCAAAAATCCAGAAAATTGGCTGAAAACGACTAAATATCAAGGACTCATTGGGCGAATCGCTCTGGAACTGAAATCAGAATGCTCACTGACATTTCCCCTATCTGAAAGTCTGATATACGCCGGAAAAATGACTAAGTTGAAAAAAAATTTTTTTCAACTTTTTTCAATTTTACCCCCGTGGGATATATATTCTACCCACACACATTTGGAACTCTCCTGGGGTACCCTCACACATATTATTACCTCATTTAGTGGATATTTTCACAAAAAAGTGAAATTTTCAAAAATACAGAAAATTGGCTGAAAACGACTAAATATCAAGGACTCATTGGGCGAATCGATCTGGAACTGAAATCGGAATGCTCACTGACATTTCCCCTATCTGAAAGTCTGATAAACGCCGGAAAAATGACTAAGTCCAAAAAAATAAATTTTTCAACTTTTTTCAATTTTACCCCCGTGGGATATATATTCTACCCACACACATTTGGAACTCTCCTGGGGTACCCTCACACATATTATTACCTCATTTAGTGGATATTTTCACAAAAAAAGTGAAATTTTTAAAAATCCAGAAAATTGGCTGAAAACGACTAAATATCAAGGACTCATTGGGCGAATCGCTCTGGAACTGAAATCGGAACGCTCACTGACATTTTCCCTATCTGAAAGTCTGATAAACGCCGGAAAAATGACTAAGTCCAAAAAAATAAATTTTTTAACTTTTTTCAATTTTACCCCCGTGGGATATATATTCTACCCACACACATTTGGAACTCTCCTGGGGTTTTCTCACACATATTATTCCCTCATTTAGTGGATATTTTCACAAAAAAGTGAAATTTTCAAAAATCCAGAAAATTGGCTGAAAACGACTAAATATCAAGGACTCATTGGGCGAATCGCTCTGGAACTGAAGTCGGAACGCTCACTGACATTTTCCCTATCTGAAAGTCTGATAAACGCCGAAAAATGACTAAGTCCAAAAAAAATAATTTTTTCAACTTTTTTCAATTTTACCCCCGTGGGATATATATTCTACCCACACACATTTGGAACTTTCCTGGGGTACCCTCACACATATTATTCCCTCATTTAGTGGATATTTTCACAAAAAAGTGAAATTTTCAAAAATCCAGAAAATTGGCTGAAAACGACTAAATATCAAGGACTCATTGGGCGAATCGCTCTGGAACTGAAATCAGAATGCTCACTGACATTTCCCCTATCTGAAAGTCTGATATACGCCGGAAAAATGACTAAGTTGAAAAAAAAATTTTTTCAACTTTTTTCAATTTTACCCCCGTGGGATATATATTCTACCCACACACATTTGGAACTCTCCTGGGGTACCCTCACACATATTATTACCTCATTTAGTGGATATTTTCACAAAAAAGTGAAATTTTCAAAAATACAGAAAATTGGCTGAAAACGACTAAATATCAAGGACTCATTGGGCGAATCGATCTGGAACTGAAATCGGAATGCTCACTGACATTTCCCCTATCTGAAAGTCTGATAAACGCCGGAAAAATGACTAAGTCCAAAAAAATAAATTTTTCAACTTTTTTCAATTTTACCCCCGTGGGATATATATTCTACCCACACACATTTGGAACTCTCCTGGGGTACCCTCACACATATTATTACCTCATTTAGTGGATATTTTCACAAAAAAAGTGAAATTTTTAAAAATCCAGAAAATTGGCTGAAAACGACTAAATATCAAGGACTCATTGGGCGAATCGCTCTGGAACTGAAATCGGAACGCTCACTGACATTTTCCCTATCTGAAAGTCTGATAAACGCCGGAAAAATGACTAAGTCCAAAAAAATAAATTTTTTAACTTTTTTCAATTTTACCCCCGTGGGATATATATTCTACCCACACACATTTGGAACTCTCCTGGGGTACCCTCACACATATTATTCCCTCATTTAGTGGATATTTTCGCAAAAAAGTGAAATTTTCAAAAATCCAGAAAATTGGCTGAAAACGACTAAATATCAAGGACTCATTGGGCGAATCGCTCTGGAACTGAAGTCGGAACGCTCACTGACATTTTCCCTATCTGAAAGTCTGATAAACGCCGAAAAATGACTAAGTCCAAAAAAAATAATTTTTTCAACTTTTTTCAATTTTACCCCCGTGGGATATATATTCTACCCACACACATTTGGAACTTTCCTGGGGTACCCTCACACATATTATTCCCTCATTTAGTGGATATTTTCACAAAAAAGTGAAATTTTCAAAAATCCAGAAAATTGGCTGAAAACGACTAAATATCAAGGACTCATTGGGCGAATCGCTCTGGAACTGAAATCAGAATGCTCACTGACATTTCCCCTATCTGAAAGTCTGATATACGCCGGAAAAATGACTAAGTTGAAAAAAAATTTTTTTCAACTTTTTTCAATTTTACCCCCGTGGGATATATATTCTACCCACACACATTTGGAACTCTCCTGGGGTACCCTCACACATATTATTACCTCATTTAGTGGATATTTTCACAAAAAAGTGAAATTTTCAAAAATACAGAAAATTGGCTGAAAACGACTAAATATCAAGGACTCATTGGGCGAATCGATCTGGAACTGAAATCGGAATGCTCACTGACATTTCCCCTATCTGAAAGTCTGATAAACGCCGGAAAAATGACTAAGTCCAAAAAAATAAATTTTTCAACTTTTTTCAATTTTACCCCCGTGGGATATATATTCTACCCACACACATTTGGAACTCTCCTGGGGTACCCTCACACATATTATTACCTCATTTAGTGGATATTTTCACAAAAAAAGTGAAATTTTTAAAAATCCAGAAAATTGGCTGAAAACGACTAAATATCAAGGACTCATTGGGCGAATCGCTCTGGAACTGAAATCGGAACGCTCACTTACATTTTCCCTATCTGAAAGTCTGATAAACGCCGGAAAAATGACTAAGTCCAAAAAAATAAATTTTTTAACTTTTTTCAATTTTACCCCCGTGGGATATATATTCTACCCACACACATTTGGAACTCTCCTGGGGTTTTCTCACACATATTATTCCCTCATTTAGTGGATATTTTCACAAAAAAGTGAAATTTTCAAAAATCCAGAAAATTGGCTGAAAACGACTAAATATCAAGGACTCATTGGGCGAATCGCTCTGGAACTGAAGTCGGAACGCTCACTGACATTTTCCCTATCTGAAAGTCTGATAAACGCCGAAAAATGACTAAGTCCAAAAAAAATAATTTTTTCAACTTTTTTCAATTTTACCCCCGTGGGATATATATTCTACCCACACACATTTGGAACTTTCCTGGGGTACCCTCACACATATTATTCCCTCATTTAGTGGATATTTTCACAAAAAAGTGAAATTTTCAAAAATCCAGAAAATTGGCTGAAAACGACTAAATATCAAGGACTCATTGGGCGAATCGCTCTGGAACTGAAATCAGAATGCTCACTGACATTTCCCCTATCTGAAAGTCTGATATACGCCGGAAAAATGACTAAGTTGAAAAAAAATTTTTTTCAACTTTTTTCAATTTTACCCCCGTGGGATATATATTCTACCCACACACATTTGGAACTCTCCTGGGGTACCCTCACACATATTATTACCTCATTTAGTGGATATTTTCACAAAAAAGTGAAATTTTCAAAAATACAGAAAATTGGCTGAAAACGACTAAATATCAAGGACTCATTGGGCGAATCGATCTGGAACTGAAATCGGAATGCTCACTGACATTTCCCCTATCTGAAAGTCTGATAAACGCCGGAAAAATGACTAAGTCCAAAAAAATAAATTTTTCAACTTTTTTCAATTTTACCCCCGTGGGATATATATTCTACCCACACACATTTGGAACTCTCCTGGGGTACCCTCACACATATTATTACCTCATTTAGTGGATATTTTCACAAAAAAAGTGAAATTTTTAAAAATCCAGAAAATTGGCTGAAAACGACTAAATATCAAGGACTCATTGGGCGAATCGCTCTGGAACTGAAATCGGAACGCTCACTTACATTTTCCCTATCTGAAAGTCTGATAAACGCCGGAAAAATGACTAAGTCCAAAAAAATAAATTTTTTAACTTTTTTCAATTTTACCCCCGTGGGATATATATTCTACCCACACACATTTGGAACTCTCCTGGGGTTTTCTCACACATATTATTCCCTCATTTAGTGGATATTTTCACAAAAAAGTGAAATTTTCAAAAATCCAGAAAATTGGCTGAAAACGACTAAATATCAAGGACTCATTGGGCGAATCGCTCTGGAACTGAAGTCGGAACGCTCACTGACATTTTCCCTATCTGAAAGTCTGATAAACGCCGAAAAATGACTAAGTCCAAAAAAAATAATTTTTTCAACTTTTTTCAATTTTACCCCCGTGGGATATATATTCTACCCACACACATTTGGAACTTTCCTGGGGTACCCTCACACATATTATTCCCTCATTTAGTGGATATTTTCACAAAAAAGTGAAATTTTCAAAAATCCAGAAAATTGGCTGAAAACGACTAAATATCAAGGACTCATTGGGCGAATCGCTCTGGAACTGAAATCAGAATGCTCACTGACATTTCCCCTATCTGAAAGTCTGATATACGCCGGAAAAATGACTAAGTTGAAAAAAAAATTTTTTCAACTTTTTTCAATTTTACCCCCGTGGGATATATATTCTACCCACACACATTTGGAACTCTCCTGGGGTACCCTCACACATATTATTACCTCATTTAGTGGATATTTTCACAAAAAAGTGAAATTTTCAAAAATACAGAAAATTGGCTGAAAACGACTAAATATCAAGGACTCATTGGGCGAATCGATCTGGAACTGAAATCGGAATGCTCACTGACATTTCCCCTATCTGAAAGTCTGATAAACGCCGGAAAAATGACTAAGTCCAAAAAAATAAATTTTTCAACTTTTTTCAATTTTACCCCCGTGGGATATATATTCTACCCACACACATTTGGAACTCTCCTGGGGTACCCTCACACATATTATTACCTCATTTAGTGGATATTTTCACAAAAAAAGTGAAATTTTTAAAAATCCAGAAAATTGGCTGAAAACGACTAAATATCAAGGACTCATTGGGCGAATCGCTCTGGAACTGAAATCGGAACGCTCACTGACATTTTCCCTATCTGAAAGTCTGATAAACGCCGGAAAAATGACTAAGTCCAAAAAAATAAATTTTTTAACTTTTTTCAATTTTACCCCCGTGGGATATATATTCTACCCACACACATTTGGAACTCTCCTGGGGTTCCCTCACACATATTATTCTCTCATTTAGTGGATATTTTCCAAAAAAAGTGAAATTTTCAAAAATCCAAAATATTGGCTGAAAACGACTAAATATCAAGGACTCATTGGGCGAATCGCTCTGGAACTGAAATCGGAATGCTCACTGACATTTCCCCTATCTGAAAGTCTGATAAACGCCGGAAAAATGACTAAGTCCAAAAAAATAAATTTTTCAACTTTTTTCAATTTTACCCCCGTGGGATATATATTCTACCCACACACATTTGGAACTCTCCTGGGGTACCCTCACACATATTATTACCTCATTTAGTGGATATTTTCACAAAAAAGTGAAATTTTCAAAAATCCAGAAAATTGGCTGAAAACGACTAAATATCAAGGAGTCATTGGGCGAATCGCTCTGGAACTGAAATCGGAATGCTCACTGACATTTCCCCTATCTGAAAGTCTGATAAACGCGGGAAAAATGGCTAAGTCCAAAAAAATAAATTTTTCAACTTTTTTCAATTTTACCCCCGTGGGATATATATTTTACCCACACACATTTGGAACTCTCCTGGGGTACTCTCACACATATTATTCCCTCATTTAGTGGATATTTTCACAGAAAAGTGAAATTTTCAAAAATCCAAAATATTGGCTGAAAACGACTAAATATCAAGGACTCATTGGGCGAATCACTCTGGAACTGAAATCGGAATGCTCACTGACATTTTCCCTATCTGAAAGTCTGATAAACGCCGAAAAATGACTAAGTCCAAAAAAAATAATTTTTTCAACTTTTTTAAATTTTACCCCCGTGGGATATATATTCTACCCACACACATTTGGAACTCTCCTGGGGTACCCTCACACATATTATTCCCTCATTTAGTGGATATTTTCACAAAAAAGTGAAATTTTCAAAAATCCAGAAAATTGGCTGAAAACGACTAAATATCAAGGACTCATTGGGCGAATCGCTCTGGAACTGAAATCGGAACGTTCACTGACATTTTCCCTATGTGAAAGTCTGATAAACGCCGGAAAAATGACTAAGTCCAAAAAAAACAATTTTTTCAACTTTTTTCAATTTTACCCCCGTGGGATATATATTCTACCCACACACATTTGGAACTCTCTTGGGGTACCCTCACACATATTGTTCCCTCGTTTAGTGGATATTTTCACAAAAAAGTGAAATTTTCAAAAATCCAAAATATTGACTGAAAACGACTAAA
The DNA here is from genome assembly GCF_046119375.1 of Phyllobates terribilis. Lineage (NCBI taxonomy): Eukaryota > Metazoa > Chordata > Amphibia > Anura > Dendrobatidae > Phyllobates > Phyllobates terribilis. The sequence continues at coordinate 188,451,243 of NW_027362772.1, read as the reverse complement.
TATCAAGGACTCATTGGGCGAATCACTCTGGAACTGAAATCGGAATGCTCACTGACATTTCCCCTATCTGAAAGTCTGATAAACGCCGGAAAAATGACTAAGTCCAAAAAAAATAATTTTTTCAACTTTTTTCAATTTTACCCCCGTGGGATATATTTTCTACCCACACACCTTTGGAACTCTCCTGGGGTTCCCTCACACATATTATTCTCTCATTTAGTGGATATTTTCACAAAAAAGTGAAATTTTCAAAAATCCAAAATATTGGCTGAAAACGACTAAATATCAAGGACTCATTGGGCGAATCGCTCTGGAACTGAAATCAGAATGCTCACTGACATTTCCCCTATCTGAAAGTCTGATATACGCCGGAAAAATGACTAAGTCCCAAAAAATAAATTTTTCAACTTTTTTCAATTTTACCCCCGTGGGATATATATTCTACCCACACACATTTGGAACTCTCCTGGGGTACCCTCACACATATTATTCCCTCATTTAGTGGATATTTTCGCAAAAAAAGTGAAATTTTCAAAAATCCAGAAAATTGGCTGAAAACGACTAAATATCAAGGACTCATTGGGCGAATCGCTCTGGAACTGAAGTCGGAACGCTCACTGACATTTTCCCGATCTGAAAGTCTGATAAACGCCGAAAAATGACTAAGTCCAAAAAAAATAATTTTTTCAACTTTTTTCAATTTTACCCCCGTGGGATATATATTCTACCCACACACATTTGGAACTCTCCTGGGGTACCCTCACACATATTATTCCCTCATTTAGTGGATATTTTCACAAAAAAGTGAAATTTTCAAAAATCCAGAAAATTGGCTGAAAACGACTAAATATCAAGGACTCATTGGGCGAATCGCTCTGGAACTGAAATCAGAATGCTCACTGACATTTCCCCTATCTGAAAGTCTGATATACGCCGGAAAAATGACTAAGTTGAAAAAAAATTTTTTTCAACTTTTTTCAATTTTACCCCCGTGGGATATATATTCTACCCACACACATTTGGAACTCTCCTGGGGTACCCTCACACATATTATTACCTCATTTAGTGGATATTTTCACAAAAAAGTGAAATTTTCAAAAATACAGAAAATTGGCTGAAAACGACTAAATATCAAGGACTCATTGGGCGAATCGATCTGGAACTGAAATCGGAATGCTCACTGACATTTCCCCTATCTGAAAGTCTGATAAACGCCGGAAAAATGACTAAGTCCAAAAAAATAAATTTTTCAACTTTTTTCAATTTTACCCCCGTGGGATATATATTCTACCCACACACATTTGGAACTCTCCTGGGGTACCCTCACACATATTATTCCCTCATTTAGTGGATATTTTCACAAAAAAAGTGAAATTTTCAAAAATCCAGAAAATTGGCTGAAAACGACTAAATATCAAGGACTCATTGGGCGAATCGCTCTGGAACTAAAATCGGAACGCTCACTGACATTTTCCCTATCTGAAAGTCTGATAAACGCCGGAAAAATGACTAAGTCCAAAAAAATAAATTTTTTAACTTTTTTCAATTTTACCCCCGTGGGATATATATTCTACCCACACACATTTGGAACTCTCCTGGGGTTTTCTCACACATATTATTCTCTCATTTAGTGGATATTTTCACAAAAAAGTGAAATTTTCAAAAATCCAAAATATTGGCTGAAAACGACTAAATATCAAGGACTCATTGGGCGAATCGCTCTGGAACTGAAATCGGAATGCTCACTGACATTTCCCCTATCTGAAAGTCTGATAAACGCCGGAAAAATGACTAAGTCCAAAAAAATAAATTTTTCAACTTTTTTCAATTTTACCCCCGTGGGATATATATTCTACCCACACACATTTGGAAATCTCCTGGGGTACCCTCACACATATTATTCCCTCAGTTAGTGGATATTTTCACAAAAAAGTGAAATTTTCAAAAATCCAGAAAATTGGCTGAAAACGACTAAATATCAAGGACTCATTGGGCGAATCGCTCTGGAACTGAAATCGGAACGCTCACTGACATTTCCCCTATCTGAAAGTCTGATATACGCCGGAAAAATGACTAAGTCCAAAAAAAATAATTTTTTCAACTTTTTTCAATTTTACCCCCGTGGGATATATATTCTACCCAAACACCTTTGGAACTCTCCTGGGGTTCCCTCACACATATTATTCTCTCATTTAGTGGATATTTTCCCAAAAAAGTGAAATTTTCAAAAATCCAAAATATTGGCTGAAAACGACTAAATATCAAGGACTCATTGGGCGAATCGCTCTGGAACTGAAATCGAAATGCTCACTGACATTTCCCCTATCTGAAAGTCTGATAAACGCCGGAAAAATGACTAAGTCCAAAAAAATAAATTTTTCAACTTTTTTCAATTTTACCCCCGTGGGATATATATTCTACCCACACACATTTGGAACTCTCCTGGGGTACCCTCACACATATTATTACCTCATTTAGTGGATATTTTCACAAAAAAGAGAAATTTTCAAAAATCCAGAAAATTGGCTGAAAACGACTAAATATCAAGGAGTCATTGGGCGAATCGCTCTGGAACTGAAATCGGAATGCTCACTGACATTTCCCCTATCTGAAAGTCTGATAAACGCGGGAAAAATGACTAAGTCCAAAAAAATAAATTTTTCAACTTTTTTCAATTTTACCCCCGTGGGATATATATTCTACCCACACACATTTGGAACTCTCCTGGGGTACCCTCACACATATTATTCCCTCGTTTAGTGGATATTTTCACAAAAAAGTGAAATTTTCAAAAATCCAAAATATTGGCTGAAAACGACTAAATATCAAGGACTCATTGGGCGAATCACTCTGGAACTCAAATCGGAATGCTCACTGACATTTCCCCTATCTGAAAGTCTGATAAACGCCGGAAAAATGACTAAGTCCAAAAAAAATTTTTTCCAACTTTTTTCAATTTTACCCCCGTGGGATATATATTCTACCCACACACATTTGGAACTCTCCTGGGGTACCCTCACACATATTATTACCTCATTTAGTGGATATTCGCACAAAAAAGTAAAATTTTCAAAAATCCAAAAAATTGGCTGAAAACGACTAAATAAAAAGGACTCATTGGGCGAATCGCTCTGGAACTGAAATCGGAACGCTCACTGACATTTTCCCTATCTGAAAGTCTGATAAATGCCGGAAAAATGACTAAGTCCAAAAAAAATAATTTTTTCAACTTTTTTCAATTTTACCCCCGTGGGATATATTTTCTACCCACACACCTTTGGAACTCTCCTGGGGTTCCCTCACACATATTATTCTCTCATTTAGTGGATATTTTCACAAAAAAGTGAAATTTTCAAAAATCCAAAATATTGGCTGAAAACGACTAAATATCAAGGACTCATTGGGCGAATCGCTCTGGAACTGAAATCAGAATGCTCACTGACATTTCCCCTATCTGAAAGTCTGATATACGCCGGAAAAATGACTAAGTCCCAAAAAATAAATTTTTCAACTTTTTTCAATTTTACCCCCGTGGGATATATATTCTACCCACACACATTTGGAACTCTCCTGGGGTACCCTCACACATATTATTCCCTCATTTAGTGGATATTTTCGCAAAAAAGTGAAATTTTCAAAAATCCAGAAAATTGGCTGAAAACGACTAAATATCAAGGACTCATTGGGCGAATCGCTCTGGAACTGAAGTCGGAACGCTCACTGACATTTTCCCTATCTGAAAGTCTGATAAACGCCGAAAAATGACTAAGTCCAAAAAAAATAATTTTTTCAACTTTTTTCAATTTTACCCCCGTGGGATATATATTCTACCCACACACATTTGGAACTTTCCTGGGGTACCCTCACACATATTATTCCCTCATTTAGTGGATATTTTCACAAAAAAGTGAAATTTTCAAAAATCCAGAAAATTGGCTGAAAACGACTAAATATCAAGGACTCATTGGGCGAATCGCTCTGGAACTGAAATCAGAATGCTCACTGACATTTCCCCTATCTGAAAGTCTGATATACGCCGGAAAAATGACTAAGTTGAAAAAAAAATTTTTTCAACTTTTTTCAATTTTACCCCCGTGGGATATATATTCTACCCACACACATTTGGAACTCTCCTGGTGTACCCTCACACATATTATTACCTCATTTAGTGGATATTTTCACAAAAAAGTGAAATTTTCAAAAATCCAGAAAATTGGCTGAAAACGACTAAATATCAAGGACTGATTGGGCGAATCGCTCTGGAACTGAAATCGGAACGCTCACTGACATTTCCCCTATCTGAAAGTCTGATATACGCCGGAAAAATGACTAAGTCCAAAAAAAATAATTTTTTCAACTTTTTTCAATTTTACCCCCGTGGTATATATATATTCTACCCACACACCTTTGGAACTCTCCTGGGGTTCTCTCACACATATTATTCTCTCATTTAGTGGATATTTTCACAAAAAAGTGAAATTTTCAAAAATCCAAAATATTGGCTGAAAACGACTAAATATCAAGGACTCATTGGGCGAATCGCTCTGGAACTGAAATCGGAATGCTCACTGACATTTCCCCTATCTGAAAGTCTGATAAACGCCGGAAAAATGACTAAGTCCAAAAAAATAAATTTTTCAACTTTTTTCAATTTTACCCCCGTGGGATATATATTCTACCCACACACATTTGGAAATCTCCTGGGGTACCCTCACACATATTATTCCCTCATTTAGTGGATATTTTCACAAAAAAGTGAAATTTTCAAAAATCCAGAAAATTGGCTGAAAACGACTAAATATCAAGGACTCATTGGGCGAATCGCTCTGGAACTGAAATCGGAACGCTCACTGACATTTCCCCTATCTGAAAGTCTGATATACGCCGGAAAAATGACTAAGTCCAAAAAAAATAATTTTTTCAACTTTTTTCAATTTTACCCCCGTGGGATATATATTCTACCCACACACCTTTGGAACTCTCCTGGGGTTCCCTCACACATATTATTCTCTCATTTAGTGGATATTTTCCCAAAAAAGTGAAATTTTCAAAAATCCAAAATATTGGCTGAAAACGACTAAATATCAAGGACTCATTGGGCGAATCGCTCTGGAACTGAAATCGGAATGCTCACTGACATTTCCCCTATCTGAAAGTCTGATAAACGCCGGAAAAATGACTAAGTCCAAAAAAATAAATTTTTCAACTTTTTTCAATTTTACCCCCGTGGGATATATATTCTACCCACACACATTTGGAACTCTCCTGGGGTACCCTCACACATATTATTACCTCATTTAGTGGATATTTTCACAAAAAAGTGAAATTTTCAAAAATCCAGAAAATTGGCTGAAAACGACTAAATATCAAGGAGTCATTGGGCGAATCGCTCTGGAACTGAAATCGGAATGCTCACTGACATTTCCCCTATCTGAAAGTCTGATAAACGCGGGAAAAATGACTAAGTCCAAAAAAATAAATTTTTCAACTTTTTTCAATTTTACCCCCGTGGGATATATATTTTACCCACACACATTTGGAACTCTCCTGGGGTACTCTCACACATATTATTCCCTCATTTAGTGGATATTTTCACAGAAAAGTGAAATTTTCAAAAATCCAAAATATTGGCTGAAAACGACTAAATATCAAGGACTCATTGGGCGAATCGCTCTGGAACTGAAATCGGAACGCTCACTGACATTTCCCCTATCTGAAAGTCTGATTTACGCCGGAAAAATGACGAAGTCCAAAAAATTTTTTTTTCAACTTTTTTCAATTTTACCCCCGTGGGATATATATTCTACCCACACACATTTGGAACTCTCGTGGGGTACCCTCACACATATTATTCCCTCACTTAGTGGATATTTTCACAAAAAAGTGAAATTTTCAAAAATCCAGAAAATTGGCTGAAAATGACTAAATATCAAGGACTCATTGGGCGAATCGCTCTGGAACTGAAATCGGAACGCTCACTGACATTTCCCCTATCTGAAAGTCTGATAAACGCCGAAAAATGACAGTCCAAAAAAAATAATTTTTTCAACTTTTTTCAATTTTACCCCCGTGGGATATATATTCTACCCACACACATTTGGAACTCTCCTGGAGTACCCTCACACATATTATTCCCTCATTTAGTGGATATTTTCACAAAAAAGTGAAATTTTCAAAAATCCAGAAAATTGGCTGAAAACGACTAAATATGAAGGACTCATTGGGCGAATCGCTCTGGAACTGAAATCGGAACGCTCACTGACATTTCCCCTATCTGAAAGTCTGATAAACGCCGGAAAAATGACTAAGTCCAAAAAAATAAATTTTTCAACTTTTTTCAATTTTACCACCGTGGGATATATATTCTACCCACACACATTTGGAACTCTCCTGGGGTACCCTCACACATATTATTTCCTCGTTTAGTGGATATTTCACAAAAAAGTGAAATTTTCAAAAATCCAAAATATTTCCTGAAAACGACTAAATATCAAGGACTCATTGGGCGAATCACTCTGGAACTGAAATCGGAATGCTCACTTACATTTCCCCTATCTGAAAGTCTGATAAACGCGGGAAAAATGACTAAGTCCAAAAAAATAAATTTTTCAACTTTTTTCAATTTTACCCCCGTGGGATATATATTCTACCCACACACATTTGAAACTCTCCTGGGGTACCCTCACACATATTGTTCCCTCGTTTAGTGGATATTTTCACAAAAAAGTGAAATTTTCAAAAATCCAAAATATTGGCTGAAAATGACTAAATATCAAGGACTCATTGGGCGAATCACTCTGGAACTGAAATCGGAATGCTCACTGACATTTCCCCTATCTGAAAGTCTGATAAACGCCGGAAAAATGACTAAGTCCAAAAAAATAAATTTTTTAACTTTTTTCAATTTTACCCCCGTGGGATATATATTCTACCCACACACATTTGGAACTCTCCTGGGGTACCCTCACACATATTATTCCCTCGTTTAGTGGATATTTTCACAAAAAAGTGAAATTTTCAAAAATCCAAAATATTGTCTGAAAACGACTAAATATCAAGGACTCATTGGGCGAATCACTCTGGAACTGAAATCGGAATGCTCACTGACATTTCCCCTATCTGAAAGTCTGATAAACGCCGGAAAAATGACTAAGTCCAAAAAAAATAATTTTTTCAACTTTTTTCAATTTTACCCCTGTGGGATATATATTCTACCCACACACATTTGGAACTCTCCTGGGGTACCCTCACACATATTATTCCCTCATTTAGTGGATATTTTCACAAAAAAGTGAAATTTTCAAAAATCCAGAAAATTGGCTGAAAACGACTAAATATCAAGGACTCATTGGGCGAATCGCTCTGGAACTGAAATCGGAACGCTCACTGACATTTTCCCTATCTGAAAGTCTGATAAACGCCGGAAAAATGACTAAGTCCAAAAAAAATAATTTTTTCAACTTTTTTCAATTTTACCCCCGTGGGATATATATTCTACCCAAACACATTTGGAACTCTCCTGGGGTACCCTCACACATATTATTCCCTCATTTAGTGGATATTTTCACAAAAAAGTGAAATTTTCAAAAATCCAGAAAATTGGCTGAAAACAACTAAATATCAAGGACTCATTGGGCGAATTGCTCTGGAGCTGAAATCGGAATGCTCACTGACATTTTCCCTATCTGAAAGTCTGATAAACGCCGGAAAAATGACTAAGTCCAAAAAAATTTATTTTTTCAACTTTTTTCAATTTTACCCCCTTGGGATATATATTCTACCCAAACACATTTGGAACTCTCCTGGGGTACCCTCACACATATTATTCCCTCATTTAGTGGATATTTTCACAAAAAAGTGAAATTTTCAAAAATCCAGAAAATTGGCTGAAAACGACTAAATATCAAGGACGCATTGGGCGAATCACTCTGGAACTGAAATCGGAACGCTCACTGACATTTTCCCTATCTGAAAGTCTGATAAACGCCGGAAAAATGACTAAGTCCAAAAAAATAAATTTTTTTACTTTTTTCAATTTTACCACCGTGGGATATATATTCTACCCACACACATTTGGAACTCTCCTGGGGTACCCTCACACATATTATTTCCTCGTTTAGTGGATATTTCACAAAAAAGTGAAATTTTCAAAAATCCAAAATATTTCCTGAAAACGACTAAATATCAAGGACTCATTGGGCGAATCACTCTGGAACTGAAATCGGAATGCTCACTTACATTTCCCCTATCTGAAAGTCTGATAAACGCGGGAAAAATGACTAAGTCCAAAAAAATAAATTTTTCAACTTTTTTCAATTTTACCCCCGTGGGATATATATTCTACCCACACACATTTGAAACTCTCCTGGGGTACCCTCACACATATTGTTCCCTCGTTTAGTGGATATTTTCACAAAAAAGTGAAATTTTCAAAAATCCAAAATATTGGCTGAAAATGACTAAATATCAAGGACTCATTGGGCGAATCACTCTGGAACTGAAATCGGAATGCTCACTGACATTTCCCCTATCTGAAAGTCTGATAAACGCCGGAAAAATGACTAAGTCCAAAAAAATAAATTTTTTAACTTTTTTCAATTTTACCCCCGTGGGATATATATTCTACCCACACACATTTGGAACTCTCCTGGGGTACCCTCACACATATTATTCCCTCGTTTAGTGGATATTTTCACAAAAAAGTGAAATTTTCAAAAATCCAAAATATTGTCTGAAAACGACTAAATATCAAGGACTCATTGGGCGAATCACTCTGGAACTGAAATCGGAATGCTCACTGACATTTCCCCTATCTGAAAGTCTGATAAACGCCGGAAAAATGACTAAGTCCAAAAAAAATAATTTTTTCAACTTTTTTCAATTTTACCCCCGTGGGATATATATTCTACCCACACACATTTGGAACTCTCCTGGGGTACCCTCACACATATTATTCCCTCATTTAGTGGATATTTTCACAAAAAAGTGAAATTTTCAAAAATCCAGAAAATTGGCTGAAAACGACTAAATATCAAGGACTCATTGGGCGAATCGCTCTGGAACTGAAATCGGAACGCTCACTGACATTTTCCCTATCTGAAAGTCTGATAAACGCCGGAAAAATGACTAAGTCCAAAAAAAATAATTTTTTCAACTTTTTTCAATTTTACCCCCGTGGGATATATATTCTACCCAAACACATTTGGAACTCTCCTGGGGTACCCTCACACATATTATTCCCTCATTTAGTGGATATTTTCACAAAAAAGTGAAATTTTCAAAAATCCAGAAAATTGGCTGAAAACAACTAAATATCAAGGACTCATTGGGCGAATTGCTCTGGAGCTGAAATCGGAATGCTCACTGACATTTTCCCTATCTGAAAGTCTGATAAACGCCGGAAAAATGACTAAGTCCAAAAAAATTTATTTTTTCAACTTTTTTCAATTTTACCCCCTTGGGATATATATTCTACCCAAACACATTTGGAACTCTCCTGGGGTACCCTCACACATATTATTCCCTCATTTAGTGGATATTTTCACAAAAAAGTGAAATTTTCAAAAATCCAGAAAATTGGCTGAAAACGACTAAATATCAAGGACTCATTGGGCGAATCACTCTGGAACTGAAATCGGAACGCTCACTGACATTTTCCCTATCTGAAAGTCTGATAAACGCCGGAAAAATGACTAAGTCCAAAAAAATAAATTTTTTTACTTTTTTCAATTTTACCCCCGTGGGATATATATTCTACCCACACACATTTGAAACTCTCCTGGGGTACCCTCACACATATTGTTCCCTCGTTTAGTGGATATTTTCACAAAAAAGTGAAATTTTCAAAAATCCAAAATATTGGCTGAAAATGACTAAATATCAAGGACTCATTGGGCGAATCACTCTGGAACTGAAATCGGAATGCTCACTGACATTTCCCCTATCTGAAAGTCTGATAAACGCCGGAAAAATGACTAAGTCCAAAAAAATAAGTTTTTTAACTTTTTTCAATTTTACCCCCGTGGGATATATATTCTACCCACACACATTTGGAACTCTCCTGGGGTACCCTCACACATATTATTCCCTCGTTTAGTGGATATTTTCACAAAAAAGTGAAATTTTCAAAAATCCAAAATATTGGCTGAAAACGACTAAATATCAAGGACTCATTGGGCGAATCACTCTGGAACTGAAATCGGAATGCTCACTGACATTTCCCCTATCTGAAAGTCTGATAAACGCCGGAAAAATGACTAAGTCCAAAAAAAATAATTTTTTCAACTTTTTTCAATTTTACCCCCGTGGGATATATATTCTACCCACACACATTTGGAACTCTCCTGGGGTACCCTCACACATATTATTCCCTCATTTAGTGGATATTTTCACAAAAAAGTGAAATTTTCAAAAATCCAGAAAATTGGCTGAAAACGACTAAATATCAAGGAATCATTGGGCGAATCGCTCTGGAACTGAAATCGGAACGCTCACTGACATTTTCCCTATCTGAAAGTCTGATAAACGCCGGAAAAATGACTAAGTCCAAAAAAAATAATTTTTTCAACTTTTTTCAATTTTACCCCCGTGGGATATATATTCTACCCAAACACATTTGGAACTCTCCTGGGGTACCCTCACACATATTATTCCCTCATTTAGTGGATATTTTCACAAAAAAGTGAAATTTTCAAAAATCCAGAAAATTGGCTGAAAACGACTAAATATCAAGGACTCATTGGGCGAATTGCTCTGGAGCTGAAATCGGAATGCTCACTGACATTTTCCCTATCTGAAAGTCTGATAAATGCCGGAAAAATGACTAAGTCCAAAAAAATTTATTTTTTCAACTTTTTTCAATTTTACCCCCTTGGGATATATATTCTACCCAAACACATTTGGAACTCTCCTGGGGTACCCTCACACATATTATTCCCTCATTTAGTGGATATTTTCACAAAAAAGTGAAATTTTCAAAAATCCAGAAAATTGGCTGAAAACGACTAAATATCAAGGACTCATTGGGCGAATCACTCTGGAACTGAAATCGGAACGCTCACTGACATTTTCCCTATCTGAAAGTCTGATAAACGCCGGAAAAATGACTAAGTCCAAAAAAATAAATTTTTTTACTTTTTTCAATTTTACCCCCGTGGGATATATATTCTACCCACACACATTTGGAACTCTCCTGGGGTACCCTCACACATATTATTCCCTCGTTTAGTGGATATTTTCACAAAAAAGTGAAATTTTCAAAAATCCAAAAAATTGGCTGAAAACGACTAAATTAAAAGGACTCATTGGGCGAATCGCTCTGGAACTGAAATCGGAACACTCACTGACATTTTCCCTATCTGAAAGTCTGATAAACGCCGGAAAAATGACTAAGTCCAAAAAAAATAATTTTTTCAACTTTTTTCAATTTTACCCCCGTGGGATATATTTTCTACCCACACACCTTTGGAACTCTCCTGGGGTTCCCTCACACATATTATTCTCTCATTTAGTGGATATTTTCACAAAAAAGTGAAATTTTCAAAAATCCAAAATATTGGCTGAAAACGACTAAATATCAAGGACTCATTGGGCGAATCGCTCTGGAACTGAAATCGGAATGCTCACTGACATTTCCCCTATCTGAAAGTCTGATAAACGCCGGAAAAATGACTAAGTTCCAAAAAATAAATTTTTCAACTTATTTCAATTTTACCCCCGTGGGATGTATATTCTACCCACACACATTTGGAACTCTCCTGGGGTACCCTCACACATATTATTCCCTCATTTAGTGGATATTTTCACAAAAAAGGGAAATTTTCAAAAATCCAGAAAATTGGCTGAAAACGACTAAATATCAAGGACTCATTGGGCAAATCGCTCTGGAACGGAAATCGGAACGCTCACTGACATTTTCCCTATCTGAAAGTCTGATAAACACCGTAAAAATGACTAAGTCCAAAAAAAATAATTTTTTCAACTTTTTTCAATTTTACCCCCGTGGGATATATATTCTACCCACACACATTTGGAACTCTCCTGGGATACCCTCACACATATTATTCCCTCATTTAGTGGATATTTTCACAAAAAAGTGAAATTTTCAAAAATCCAGAAAATTGGCTGAAAACGACTAAATATCAAGGACTCATTGGGCGAATCGCTCTGGAACTGAAATCGGAACGCTCACTGACATTTTCCCTATCTGAAAGTCTGATAAACGCCGGAAAAATGACTAAGTCCAAAAAAAATAATTTTTTCAACTTTTTTCAATTTTACCCCCGTGGGATATATATTCTACCCAAACACATTTGGAACTCTCCTGGGGTACCCTCACACATATTATTCCCTCATTTAGTGGATATTTTCACAAAAAAGTGAGATTTTCAAAAATCCAGAAAATTGGCTGAAAACGACTAAATATCAAGGACTCATTGGGCGAATTGCTCTGGAGCTGAAATCGGAATGCTCACTGACATTTTCCCTATCTGAAAGTCTGATAAATGCCGGAAAAATGACTAAGTCCAAAAAAATTTATTTTTTCAACTTTTTTCAATTTTACCCCCTTGGGATATATATTCTACCCAAACACATTTGGAACTCTCCTGGGGTACCCTCACACATATTATTCCCTCATTTAGTGGATATTTTCACAAAAAAGTGAAATTTTCAAAAATCCAGAAAATTGGCTGAAAACGACTAAATATCAAGGACTCATTGGGCGAATCGCTCTGGAACTGAAATCGGAACGCTCACTGACATTTTCCCTATCTGAAAGTCTGATAAACGCCGGAAAAATGACTAAGTCCAAAAAAAATAATTTTTTCAACTTTTTTCAATTTTACCCCCGTGGGATATATATTCTACCCAAACACATTTGGAACTCTCCTGGGGTACCCTCACACATATTATTCCCTCATTTAGTGGATATTTTCACAAAAAAGTGAAATTTTCAAAAATCCAGAAAATTGGCTGAAAACGACTAAATATCAAGGACTCATTGGGCGAATTGCTCTGGAGCTGAAATCGGAATGCTCACTGACATTTTCCCTATCTGAAAGTCTGATAAATGCCGGAAAAATGACTAAGTCCAAAAAAATTTATTTTTTCCACTTTTTTCAATTTTACCCCCTTGGGATATATATTCTACCCAAACACATTTGGAACTCTCCTGGGGTACCCTCACACATATTATTCCCTCATTTAGTGGATATTTTCACAAAAAAGTGAAATTTTCAAAAATCCAGAAAATTGGCTGAAAACGACTAAATATCAAGGACTCATTGGGCGAATCACTCTGGAACTGAAATCGGAACGCTCACTGACATTTTCCCTATCTGAAAGTCTGATAAACGCCGGAAAAATGACTAAGTCCAAAAAAATAATTTTTTTTACTTTTTTCAATTTTACCCCCGTGGGATATATATTCTACCCACACACATTTGGAACTCTCCTGGGGTACCCTCACACATATTATTCCCTCGTTTAGTGGATATTTTCACAAAAAAAGTGAAATTTTCAAAAATCCAAAAAATTGGCTGAAAACGACTAAATTAAAAGGACTCATTGGGCGAATCGCTCTGGAACTGAAATCGGAACACTCACTGACATTTTCCCTATCTGAGAGTCTGATAAACGCCGGAAAAATGACTAAGTCCAAAAAAAATAATTTTTTCAACTTTTTTCAATTTTACCCCCGTGGGATATATTTTCTACCCACACACCTTTGGAACTCTCCTGGGGTTCCCTCACACATATTATTCTCTCATTTAGTGGATATTTTCACAAAAAAGTGAAATTTTCAAAAATCCAAAATATTGGCTGAAAACGACTAAATATCAAGGACTCATTGGGCGAATCGCTCTGGAACTGAAATCGGAATGCTCACTGACATTTCCCCTATCTGAAAGTCTGATAAACGCCGGAAAAATGACTAAGTCCCAAAAAATAAATTTTTCAACTTATTTCAATTTTACCCCCGTGGGATGTATATTCTACCCACACACATTTGGAACTCTCCTGGGGTACCCTCACACATATTATTCCCTCATTTAGTGGATATTTTCACAAAAAAGGGAAATTTTCAAAAATCCAGAAAATTGGCTGAAAACGACTAAATATCAAGGACTCATTGGGCAAATCGCTCTGGAACGGAAATCGGAACGCTCACTGACATTTTCCCTATCTGAAAGTCTGATAAACACCGTAAAAATGACTAAGTCCAAAAAAAATAATTTTTTCAACTTTTTTCAATTTTACCCCCGTGGGATATATATTCTACCCACACACATTTGGAACTCTCCTGGGATACCCTCACACATATTATTCCCTCATTTAGTGGATATTTTCACAAAAAAGTGAAATTTTCAAAAATCCAGAAAATTGGCTGAAAACGACTAAATATCAAGGACTCATTGGGCGAATCGCTCTGGAACTGAAATCGGAATGCTCACTGACATTTTCCCTATCTGAAAGTCTGATTTACGCCGGAAAAATGACGAAGTCCAAAAAATTTTTTTTTCAACTTTTTTCAATTTTACCCCCGTGGCATATATATTCTACCCACACACATTTGGAACTCTCGTGGGGTACCCTCACACATATTATTCCCTCATTTAGTGGATATTTTCACAAAAAAGTGAAATTTTCAAAAATCCAGAAAATTGGCTGAAAATGACTAAATATCAAGGACTCATTGGGCGAATCGCTCTGGAACTGAAATCGGAACGCTCACTGACATTTCCCCTATCTGAAAGTCTGATAAATGCCGAAAAATGACAGTCCAAAAAAAATAATTTTTTCAACTTTTTTCAATTTTACCCCCGTGGGATATATATTCTACCCACACACATTTGGAACTCTCCTGGAGTACCCTCACACATATTATTCCCTCATTTAGTGGATATTTTCACAAAAAAGTGAAATTTTCAAAAATCCAGAAAATTGGCTGAAAACGACTAAATATGAAGGACTCATTGGGCGAATCGCTCTGGAACTGAAATCGGAATGCTCACTGACATTTCCCCTATCTGAAAGTCTGATAAACGCGGGAAAAATGACTAAGTCCAAAAAAATAAATTTTTCAACTTTTTTCAATTTTACCCCCGTGGGATATATATTCTACCCACACACATTTGGAACTCTCCTGGGGTACCCTCACACATATTATTACCTCATTTAGTGGATATTTTCACAAAAAAGTGAAATTTTCAAAAATCCAGAAAATTGGCTGAAAACGACTAAATATCAAGGACTCATTGGGCGAATCGCTCTGGAACTGAAATCGGAATGCTCACTGACATTTTCCCTATCTGAAAGTCTGATAAACGCCGGAAAAATGACTAAGTCCAAAAAAATTCATTTTTTCAACTTTTTTCAATTTTACCCCCGTGGGATATATATTCTACCCACACACATTTGGAACTCTCCTGGGGTACCCTCACACATATTATTCCCTCATTTAGTGGATATTTTCACAAAAAAGTCAAATTTTCAAAAATCCAGAAAATTGGCTGAAAACGACTAAATATCAAGGACTCATTGGGCGAATCGCTCTGGAACTGAAATCGTAACGCTCACTGACATTTTCCCTATCTGAAAGTCTGATAAACGCCGGAAAAATGACTAAGTCCAAAAAAATTA
This sequence comes from Phyllobates terribilis, assembly GCF_046119375.1. Lineage (NCBI taxonomy): Eukaryota > Metazoa > Chordata > Amphibia > Anura > Dendrobatidae > Phyllobates > Phyllobates terribilis. Next base: position 188,435,601 of record NW_027362772.1, on the reverse strand, counting down.
ATTTTTTCAACTTTTTTCAATTTTACCCCCGTGGGATATATATTCTACCCACACACATTTGGAACTCTCCTGGGGTCCCCTCACACATATTATTCCCTCATTTAGTGGATATTTTCACAAAAAAGTGAAATTTTCAAAAATCCAGAAAATTGGCTGAAAACGACTAAATATCAAGGACTCATTGGGCGAATCGCTCTGGAACTGAAAAAGTAACGCTCACTGACATTTTCCCTATCTGAAAGTCTGATAAACGCCGGAAAAATGACTAAGTCCAAAAAAATTAATTTTTTCAACTTTTTTCAATTTTACCCCCGTGGGATATATATTCTACCCACACACATTTGGAACTCTCCTGGGGTCCCCTCACACATATTATTCCCTCATTTAGTGGATATTTTCACAAAAAAGTGAAATTTTCAAAAATCCAGAAAATTGGCTGAAAACGACTAAATATCAAGGACTCATTGGGCGAATCGCTCTGGAACTGAAATCGGAATGCTCACTGACATTTCCCCTATCTGAAAGTCTGATAAACGCCGGAAAAATGACTAAGTCCAAAAAAATAAATTTTTTTTCTTTTTTCAATTTTACCCCCGTGGGATATATATTCTACCCACACACATTTGGAACTCTCCTGGGGTACCCTCACACATATTATTCCCTCATTTAGTGGATATTTTCACAAAAAAGTGAAATTTTCAAAAATCCAGAAAATTGGCTGAAAACGACTAAATATCAAGGACTCATTGGGCGAATCGCTCTGGAACTGAAATCGGAACGCTCACTGACATTTTCCCTATCTGAAAGTCTGATAAACGCCGGAAAAATGACTAAGTCCAAAAAAATAAATTTTTTTACTTTTTTCAATTTTACCCCCGTGGGATATATATTCTACCCACACACATTTGGAACGCTCCTGGGGTACCCTCACACATATTATTCCCTCATTTAGTTGATATTTTCACAAAAAAGTGAAATTTTCAATAATCCACAAAATTGACTGAAAACGACTAAATATCAAGGAGTCATTGGGCGAATCGCTCTGGAACTGAAATCGGAATGCTCACTTACATTTCCCCTATCTGAAAGTCTGATAAACGCGGGAAAAATGACTAAGTCCAAAAAAATAAATTTTTCAACTTTTTTCAATTTTACCCCCGTGGGATGTATATTCTACCCACACACATTTGGAACTCTCCTGGGGTACCCTCATACATATTATTCCCTCATTTAGTGGATATTTTCACAAAAAAGGGAAATTTTCAAAAATCCAGAAAATTGGCTGAAAACGACTAAATATCAAGGACTCATTGGGCAAATCGCTCTGGAACTGAAATCGGAACGCTCACTGACATTTTCCCTATCTGAAAGTCTGATAAACACCGTAAAAATGACTAAGTCCAAAAAAATTAATTTTTTCAACTTTTTTCAATTTTACCCCCGTGGGATATATATTCTACCCACACACATTTGGAACTCTCCTGGGGTACCCTCACACATATTATTCCCTCATTTAGTGGATATTTTCACAAAAAAGTGAAATTTTCAAAAATCCAGAAAATTGGCTGAAAACGACTAAATATCAAGGACTCATTGGGCGAATCGCTCTGGAACTGAAATCGGAATGCTCACTGACATTTCCCCTATCTGAAAGTCTGATAAACGCCGGAAAAATGACTAAGTCCAAAAAAATAAATTTTTTTTCTTTTTTCAATTTTACCCCCGTGGGATATATATTCTACCCACACACATTTGGAACTCTCCTGGGGTACCCTCACACATATTATTCCCTCATTTAGTGGATATTTTCACAAAAAAGTGAAATTTTCAAAAATCCAGAAAATTGGCTGAAAACGACTAAATATCAAGGACTCATTGGGCGAATCGCTCTGGAACTGAAATCGGAACGCTCACTGACATTTTCCCTATCTGAAAGTCTGATAAACGCCGGAAAAATGACTAAGTCCAAAAAAATAAATTTTTTTACTTTTTTCAATTTTACCCCCGTGGGATATATATTCTACCCACACACATTTGGAACTCTCCTGGGGTACCCTCACACATATTATTCCCTCATTTAGTGGATATTTTCACAAAAAAGTGAAATTTTCAAAAATCCAGAAAATTGGCTGAAAACGACTAAATAAAAATGACTCATTGGGCGAATCGCTCTAGAACTGAAATCGGAACGCTCACTGACATCTCCCCTATCTGAAAGTCTGATAAATGCCGGAAAAATGACTAAGTCCAAAAAAATTTTTTTTCAACTTTTTTCAATTTTACCCCCGTGGGATATATATTCTACCCACACACATTTGGAACGCTCCTGGGGTACCCTCACACATATTATTCCCTCATTTAGTTGATATTTTCACAAAAAAGTGAAATTTTCAATAATCCACAAAATTGGCTGAAAACGACTAAATATCAAGGAGTCATTGGGCGAATCGCTCTGGAACTGAAATCGGAATGCTCACTTACATTTCCCCTATCTGAAAGTCTGATAAACGCGGGAAAAATGACTAAGTCCAAAAAAATAAATTTTTCAACTTTTTTCAATTTTACCCCCGTGGGATGTATATTCTACCCACACACATTTGGAACTCTCCTGGGGTACCCTCATACATATTATTCCCTCATTTAGTGGATATTTTCACAAAAAAGGGAAATTTTCAAAAATCCAGAAAATTGGCTGAAAACGACTAAATATCAAGGACTCATTGGGCAAATCGCTCTGGAACTGAAATCGGAACGCTCACTGACATTTTCCCTATCTGAAAGTCTGATAAACACCGTAAAAATGACTAAGTCCAAAAAAATTAATTTTTTCAACTTTTTTCAATTTTACCCCCGTGGGATATATATTCTACCCACACACATTTGGAACTCTCCTGGGGTACCCTCACACATATTATTCCCTCATTTAGTGGATATTTTCACAAAAAAGTGAAATTTTCAAAAATCCAGAAAATTGGCTGAAAACGACTAAATATCAAGGACTCATTGGGCAAATCGCTCTGGAACTGAAATCGGAACGCTCACTGACATTTTCCCTATTTGAAAGTCTGATAAACACCGTAAAAATGACTAAGTCCAAAAAAATTAATTTTTTCAACTTTTTTCAATTTTACCCCCGTGGGATATATATTCTACCCACACACATTTGGAACTCTCCTGGGGTACCCTCACACATATTATTACCTCATTTAGTGGATATTTTCACAAAAAAGTGAAATTTTCAAAAATCCAGAAAATTGGCTGAAAACGACTAAATATCAAGGACTCATTGGGCGATTCACTCTGGAACTGAAATCGGAATGCTCACTGACATTTTCCCTATCTGAAAGTCTGATAAACGCCGGAAAAATGACTAAGTCCAAAAAAATTAATTTTTTCAACTTTTTTCAATTTTACCCCCGTGGGATATATATTCTACCCACACACATTTGGAACTCTCCTGGGGTACCCTCACACATATTATTCCCTCATTTAGTGGATATTTTCACAAAAAAGTCAAATTTTCAAAAATCCAGAAAATTGGCTGAAAACGACTAAATATCAAGGACTCATTGGGCGAATCGCTCTGGAACTGAAATCGTAACGCTCACTGACATTTTCCCTATCTGAAAGTCTGATAAACGCCGGAAAAATGACTAAGTCCAAAAAAATTAATTTTTTCAACTTTTTTCAATTTTACCCCCGTGGGATATATATTCTACCCACACACATTTGGAACTCTCCTGGGGTCCCCTCACACATATTATTCCCTCATTTAGTGGATATTTTCACAAAAAAGTGAAATTTTCAAAAATCCAGAAAATTGGCTGAAAACGACTAAATATCAAGGACTCATTGGGCGAATCGCTCTGGAACTGAAATCGTAACGCTCACTGACATTTTCCCTATCTGAAAGTCTGATAAACGCCTAAAAAATGACTAAGTCCAAAAAAATTAATTTTTTCAACTTTTTTCAATTTTACCCCCGTGGGATATATATTCTACCCACACACATTTGGAACTCTCCTGGGGTCCCCTCACACATATTATTCCCTCATTTAGTGGATATTTTCACAAAAAAGTGAAATTTTCAAAAATCCAGAAAATTGGCTGAAAACGACTAAATATCAAGGACTCATTGGGCAAATCGCTCTGGAACTGAAATCGGAATGCTCACTGACATTTTCCCTATCTGAAAGTCTGATAAACACCGTAAAAATGACTAAGTCCAAAAAAATTAATTTTTTCAACTTTTTTCAATTTTACCCCCGTGGGATATATATTCTACCCACACACATTTGGAACTCTCCTGGGGTACCCTCACACATATTATTCCCTCATTTAGTGGATATTTTCACAAAAAAGTCAAATTTTCAAAAATCCAGAAAATTGGCTGAAAACGACTAAATATCAAGGACTCATTGGGCGAATCGCTCTGGAACTGAAATCGTAACGCTCACTGACATTTTCCCTATCTGAAAGTCTGATAAACGCCGGAAAAATGACTAAGTCCAAAAAAATTAATTTTTTCAACTTTTTTCAATTTTACCCCCGTGGGATATATATTCTACCCACACACATTTGGAACTCTCCTGGGGTACCCTCACACATATTATTCCCTCATTTAGTGGATATTTTCACAAAAAAGTGAAATTTTCAAAAATCCTGAAAATTGGCTGAAAACGACTAAATATCAAGGACTCATTGGGTGAATCGCTCTGGAACTGAAATCGGAATGCTCACTGACATTTCCCCTATCTGAAAGTCTGATAAACGCCGGAAAAATGACTAAGTCCAAAAAAATAAATTTTTCAACTTTTTTCAATTTTACCCCCGTGGGATGTATATTCTACCCACACACATTTGGAACTCTCCTGGGGTACCCTCACACATATTATTCCCTCATTTAGTGGATATTTTCACAAAAAAGTGAAATTTTCAAAAATCCAGAAAATTGGCTGAAAACGACTAAATATCAAGGACTCATTGGGCAAATCGCTCTGGAACTGAAATCGGAACGCTCACTGACATTTTCCCTATCTGAAAGTCTGATAAACACCGTAAAAATGACTAAGTCCAAAAAAATTAATTTTTTCAACTTTTTTCAATTTTACCCCCGTGGGATATATATTCTACCCACACACATTTGGAACTCTCCTGGGGTACCCTCACACATATTATTCCCTCATTTAGTGGATATTTTCACAAAAAAGTGAAATTTTCAAAAATCCAGAAAATTGGCTAAAAACTACTAAATATCAAGGACTCATTGGGCGAATCGCTCTGGAACTGAAATCGGAATGCTCACTGACATTTCCCCTATCTGAAAGTCTGATAAACGCCGGAAAAATGACTAAGTCCAAAAAAATAAATTTTTTTACTTTTTTCAATTTTACCCCCGTGGGATATATATTCTACCCACACACATTTGGAACTCTCCTGGGGTACCCTCACACATATTATTCCCTCATTTAGTGGATATTTTCACAAAAAAGTGAAATTTTCAAAAATCCAGAAAATTGGCTGAAAACGACTAAATATCAAGGACTCATTGGGCGAATCGCTCTGGAACTGAAATCGGAATGCTCACTGACATTTCCCCTATCTGAAAGTCTGATAAACGCCGGAAAAATGACTAAGTCCAAAAAAATAAATTTTTTAACTTTTTTCAATTTTACCCCCGTGGGATATATATTCTACCCACACACATTTGGAACTCTCCTGGGGTACCCTCACACATATTATTCCCTCATTTAGTGGATATTTTCACAAAAAAGTGAAATTTTCAAAAATCCAGAAAATTGGCTGAAAACGACTAAATATCAAGGACTCATTGGGCGAATCGCTCTGGAACTGAAATCGGAATGCTCACTGACATTTCCCTATCTGAAAGTCTGATAAACGCCGGAAAAATGACTAAGTCCAAAAAAATAAATTTTTCAACCTTTTTCAATTTTACCCCCGTGGGATGTATATTCTACCCACACACATTTGGAACTCTCCTGGGGTACCCTCACACATATTATTCCCTCATTTAGTGGATATTTTCACAAAAAAGTGAAATTTTCAAAAATCCAGAAAATTGGCTGAAAACGACTAAATATCAAGGACTCATTGGGCAAATCGCTCTGGAACTGAAATCGGAACGCTCACTGACATTTTCCCTATCTGAAAGTCTGATAAACACCGTAAAAATGACTAAGTCCAAAAAAATTAATTTTTTCAACTTTTTTCAATTTTACCCCCGTGGGATATATATTCTACCCACACACATTTGGAACTCTCCTGGGGTACCCTCACACATATTATTCCCTCATTTAGTGGATATTTTCACAAAAAAGTCAAATTTTCAAAAATCCAGAAAATTGGCTGAAAACGACTAAATATCAAGGACTCATTGGGCGAATCGCTCTGGAACTGAAATCGGAACGCTCACTGACATTTTCCCTATCTGAAAGTCTGATAAACGCCGGAAAAATGACTAAGTCCAAAAAAATTAATTTTTTCAACTTTTTTCAATTTTACCCCCGTGGGATATATATTCTACCCACACACATTTGGAACTCTCCTGGGGTACCCTCACACATATTATTCCCTCATTTAGTGGATATTTTCACAAAAAAGTCAAATTTTCAAAAATCCAGAAAATTGGCTGAAAACGACTAAAATATCAAGGACTCATTGGGCGAATCGCTCTGGAACTGAAATCGTAACGCTCACTGACATTTTCCCTATCTGAAAGTCTGATAAACGCCGGAAAAATGACTAAGTCCAAAAAAATTAATTTTTTCAACTTTTTTCAATTTTACCCCGTGGGATATATATTCTACCCACACACATTTGGAACTCTCCTGGGGTACCCTCACACATATTATTCCCTCATTTAGTGGATATTTTCACAAAAAGTGAAATTTTCAAAAATCCTGAAAATTGGCTGAAAACGACTAAATATCAAGGACTCATTGGGTGAATCGCTCTGGAACTGAAATCGGAATGCTCACTGACATTTCCCCTATCTGAAAGTCTGATAAACGCCGGAAAAATGACTAAGTCCAAAAAAATAAATTTTTCAACTTTTTTCAATTTTACCCCCGTGGGATGTATATTCTACCCACACACATTTGGAACTCTCCTGGGGTACCCTCACACATATTATTCCCTCATTTAGTGGATATTTTCACAAAAAAGTGAAATTTTCAAAAATCCAGAAAATTGGCTGAAAACGACTAAATATCAAGGACTCATTGGGCAAATCGCTCTGGAACTGAAATCGGAACGCTCACTGACATTTTCCTATCTGAAAGTCTGATAAACACCGTAAAAATGACTAAGTTCAAAAAAATTAATTTTTTCAACTTTTTTCAATTTTACCCCCGTGGGATATATATTCTACCCACACACATTTGGAACTCTCCTGGGGTACCCTCACACATATTATTCCCTCATTTAGTGGATATTTTCACAAAAAAGTGAAATTTTCAAAAATCCAGAAAATTGGCTGAAAACGACTAAATATCAAGGACTCATTGGGCGAATCACTCTGGAACAGAAATCGGAACGCTCACTGACATTTTCCCTCTCTGAAAGTCTGATAAACGCCGGAAAAATGACTAAGTCCAAAAAAATAAATTTTTTTACTTTTTTCAATTTTACCCCCGTGGGATATATATTCTACCCACACACATTTGGAACTCTCCTGGGGTACCCTCACACATATTATTCCCTCATTTAGTGGATATTTTCACAAAAAAGTGAAATTTTCAAAAATCCTGAAAATTGGCTGAAAACGACTAAATATCAAGGACTCATTGGGCGAATCGCTCTGGAACTGAAATCGGAATGCTCACTGACATTTCCCCTATCTGAAAGTCTGATAAACGCCGGAAAAATGACTAAGTCCAAAAAAATAAATTTTTTAACTTTTTTCAATTTTACCCCCGTGGGATATATATTCTAACCACACACATTTGGAACTCTCCTGGGGTACCCTCACACATATTATTCCCTCATTTAGTTGATATTTTCACAAAAAAGTGAAATTTTCAAAAATCCAGAAAATTGGCTGAAAACGACTAAATATCAAGGACTCATTGGGCGAATCGCTCTGGAACTGAAATCAGAACGCTCACTGACATTTTCCCTATCTGAAAGTCTGATAAACGCCGGAAAAATGACTAAGTCCAAAAAAAAATAATTTTTTCAACTTTTTTCAATTTACCCCCGTGGGATATATATTCTACCCACACACATTTGGAACTCTCCTGGGGTACCCTCACACATATTATTCCCTCATTTAGTGGATATTTTCACAAAAAAGTGAAATTTTCAAAAATCCAGAAAATTGGCTGAAAACGACTAAATATCAAGGACTCATTTTGCGAATCGCTCTGGAACTGAAATCGGAATGCTCACTGACATTTCCCCTATCTGAAAGTCTGATAAATGCCGGAAAAATGACTAAGTCCAAAAAAATAAATTTTTCAACTTTTTCAATTTTACCCCCGTGGGATGTATATTCTACCCACACACATTTGGAACTCTCCTGGGGTACCCTCACACATATTATTCCCTCATTTAGTGGATATTTTCACAAAAAAGTGAAATTTTCAAAAATCCAGAAAATTGGCTGAAAACGACTAAATATCAAGGACTCATTGGGCGAATCGCTCTGGAACTGAAATTGGAACGCTCACTGACATTTTCCCTATCTGAAAGTCTGATAAACGCCGGAAAAATGACTAAGTCCAAAAAAATTAATTTTTTCAACTTTTTTCAATTTTACCCCCGTGGGATATATATTCTACCCACACACATTTGGAACTCTCCTGGGGTACCCTCACACATATTATTCCCTCATTTAGTGGATATTTTCACAAAAAAGTGAAATTTTCAAAAATCCAGAAAATTGGCTGAAAACGACTAAATATCAAGGACTCATTGGGCGAATCGCTCTGGAACTGAAATCGGAATGGTCACTGACATTTCCCCTATCTGAAAGTCTGATAAACGCCGGAAAAATGACTAAGTCCAAAAAAATAAATTTTTTTACTTTTTCAATTTTACCCCCGTGGGATATATATTCTACCCACACACATTTGGAACTCTCCTGGGGTACCCTCACACATATTATTCCCTCATTTAGTGGATATTCTCACAAAAAAGTGAAATTTTCAAAAATCCAGAAAATTGGCTGAAAACGACTAAATATCAAGGACTCATTGGGCGAATCGCTCTGGAACTGAAATCGGAACGCTCACTGACATTTTCCCTATCTGAAAGTCTGATAAACGCCGGAAAAATGACTAAGTCCAAAAAAATAAATTTTTTTACTTTTTTCAATTTTACCCCCGTGGGATATATATTCTACCCACACACATTTGGAACTCTCCTGGGGTACCCTCACACATATTATTCCCTCATTTAGTGGATATTTTCACAAAAAAGTGAAATTTTCAAAAATCCTGAAAATTGGCTGAAAACGACTAAATATCAAGGACTCATTGGGCGAATCGCTCTGGAACTGAAATCGGAATGCTCACTGACATTTCCCCTATCTGAAAGTCTGATAAACGCCGGAAAAATGACTAAGTCCAAAAAAATAAATTTTTTAACTTTTTTCAATTTTACCCCCGTGGGATATATATTCTACCCACACACATTTGGAACTCTCCTGGGGTACCCTCACACATATTATTCCCTCATTTAGTTGATATTTTCACAAAAAAGTGAAATTTTCAAAAATCCAGAAAATTGGCTGAAAACGACTAAATATCAAGGACTCATTGGGCGAATCGCTCTGGAACTGAAATCAGAACGCTCACTGACATTTTCCCTATCTGAAAGTCTGATAAACGCCGGAAAAATGACTAAGTCCAAAAAAAATAATTTTTTCAACTTTTTTCAATTTTACCCCCGTGGGATGTATATTCTACCCACACACATTTGGAACTCTCCTGGGGTACCCTCACACATATTATTCCCTCATTTAGTGGATATTTTCACAAAAAAGTGAAATTTTCAAAAATCCAGAAAATTGGCTGAAAACGACTAAATATCAAGGACTCATTGGGCGAATCGCTCTGGAACTGAAATCGGAATGCTCACTGACATTTCCCCTATCTGAAAGTCTGATAAACGCCGGAAAAATGACTAAGTCCAAAAAAATAAATTTTTTTACTTTTTTCAATTTTACCCCCGTGGGATATATATTCTAACCACACACATTTGGAACTCTCCTGGGGTACCCTCACACATATTATTCCCTCATTTAGTGGATATTTTCACAAAAAAGTGAAATTTTCAAAAATCCAGAAAATTGGCTGAAAACGACTAAATATCAAGGACTCATTGGGCAAATCGCTCTGGAACTGAAATCGGAATGCTCACTGACATTTCCCCTATCTGAAAGTCTGATAAACGCCGGAAAAATGACTAAGTCCAAAAAAATAAATTTTTTTACTTTTTTCAATTTTACCCCCGTGGGATATATATTCTACCCACACACATTTGGAACTCTCCTGGGGTACCCTCACACATATTATTCCCTCATTTAGTGGATATTTTCACAAAAAAGTGAAATTTTCAAAAATCCAGAAAATTGGCTGAAAACGACTAAATATCAAGGTCTCATTGGGCGAATCGCTCTGGAACTGAAATCGGAACGCTCACTGACATTTTCCCTATCTGAAAGTCTGATAAACGCCGGAAAAATGACTAAGTCCAAAAAAATAATTTTTTTTACTTTTTTCAATTTTACCCCCGTGGGATATATATTCTACCCACACACATTTGGAACTCTACTGGGGTACCCTCACACATATTATTCCCTCATTTAGTGGATATTTTCACAAAAAAGTGAAATTTTCAAAAATCCTGAAAATTGGCTGAAAACGACTAAATATCAAGGACTCATTGGGCGAATCGCTCTGGAACTGAAATCGGAATGCTCACTGACATTTCCCCTATCTGAAAGTCTGATAAACGCCGGATAAATGACTAAGTCCAAAAAAAATAATTTTTTCAACTTTTTCCAATTTTACCCCCGTGGGATATATATTCTATCCACACACATTTGGAACTCTCCTGGGGTACCCTCACACATATTATTCCCTCATTTAGTGGATATTTTCACAAAAAAGTGAAATTTTCAAAAATCCAGAAAATTGGCTGAAAACGACTAAATATCAAGGACTCATTTTGCGAATCGCTCTGGAACTGAAATCGGAATGCTCACTGACATTTCCCCTATCTGAAAGTCTGATAAATGCCGGAAAAATGACTAAGTCCAAAAAAATAAATTTTTCAACTTTTTTCAATTTTACCCCCGTGGGATATATATTCTACCCACACACATTTGGAACTCTCCTGGGGTACCCTCACACATATTATTCCCTCATTTAGTGGATATTTTCACAAAAAAGTGAAATTTTGAAAAATCCAGAAAATTGGCTGAAAACGACTAAATATCAAGGACTCATTGGGCGAATCGCTCTGGAACTGAAATCGGAATGCTCACTGACATTTCTCCTATCTGAAAGTCTGATAAACGCCGGAAAAATGACTAAGTCCAAAAAAATATTTTTTTTTACTTTTTTCAATTTTACCCCCGTGGGATATATATTCTACCCACACACATTTGGAACTCTCCTGGGGTACCCTCACACATATTATTCCCTCATTTAGTGGATATTTTCACAAAAAAGTGAAATTTTCAAAAATCCTGAAAATTGGCTGAAAACGACTAAATATCAAGGACTCATTGGGCGAATCGCTCTGGAACTGAAATCGGAATGCTCACTGACATTTCCCCTATCTGATAGTCTGATAAATGCCGGAAAAATGACTAAGTCCAAAAAAATAAATTTTTCAACTTTTTTCAATTTTACCCCCGTGGGATATATATTCTACCCACACACATTTGGAACTCTCCTGGGGTACCCTCACACATATTATTCCCTCATTTAGTGGATATTTTCACAAAAAAGTGAAATTTTCAAAAATCCAGAAAATTGGCTGAAAACGACTAAATATCAAGGACTCATTGGGCGAATCGCTCTGGAACTGAAATCGGAACGCTCACTAACATTTTCCCTATCTGAAAGTCTGATAAACGCCGAAAAATAACTAAGTCCAAAAAAAATAATTTTTTCAACTTTTTTCAATTTTACCCCCGCGGGATATATATTCTACCCACACACATTTGGAACTCTCCTGGGGTACCCTCACACATATTATTCCCTCATTTAGTGGATATTTTCACAAAAAAGTGAAATTTTGAAAAATCCAGAAAATTGGCTGAAAACGACTAAATATCAAGGACTCATTGGGCGAATCGCTCTGGAACTGAAATCGGAATGCTCACTGACATTTCTCCTATCTGAAAGTCTGATAAACGCCGGAAAAATGACTAAGTCCAAAAAAATAATTTTTTTTACTTTTTTCAATTTTACCCCCGTGGGATATATATTCTACCCACACACATTTGGAACTCTCCTGGGGTACCCTCACACATATTATTCCCTCATTTAGTGGATATTTTCACAAAAAAGTGAAATTTTCAAAAATCCAGAAAATTGGCTGAAAACGACTAAATATCAAGGACTCATTGGGCGAATCGCTCTGGAACTGAAATCGGAATGCTCACTGACATTTCTCCTATCTGAAAGTCTGATAAACGCCGGAAAAATGACTAAGTCCAAAAAAATAATTTTTTTTACTTTTTTCAATTTTACCCCCGTGGGATATATATTCTACCCACACACATTTGGAACTCTCCTGGGGTACCCTCACACATATTATTCCCTCATTTAGTGGATATTTTCACAAAAAAGTGAAATTTTCAAAAATCCAGAAAATTGGCTGAAAACGACTAAATATCAAGGACTCATTGGGCGAATCGCTCTGGAACTGAAATCGGAATGCTCACTGACATTTCCCCTATCTGAAAGTCTGATAAACGCCGGAAAAATGACTAAGTCCAAAAAAATAAATTTTTTAACTTTTTTCACTTTTACCCCCGTGGGATATATATTCTACATACACACATTTGGAACTCTCCTGGGGTACCCTCAAACATATTATTCCCTCATTTAGTGGATATTTTCACAAAAAAGTGAAATTTTCAAAAATCCAGAAAATTGGCTGAAAACGACTAAATATCAAGGACTCATTGGGCGAATCGCTCTGGAACTGAAATCGGAACGCTCACTGACATTTTCCCTATCTGAAAGTCTGATAAACGCCGGAAAAATGACTAAGTCCAAAAAAATAAATTTTTTTACTTTTTTCAATTTTACCCCCGTGGGATATATATTCTACCCACACACATTTGGAACTCTCCTGGGGTACCCTCACACATATTATTCCCTCATTTAGTGGATATTTTCACAAAAAAGTGAAATTTTCAAAAATCCTGAAAATTGGCTGAAAACGACTAAATATCAAGGACTCATTGGGCGAATCGCTCTGGAACTGAAATCGGAATGCTCACTGACATTTCCCCTATCTGAAAGTCTGATAAACGCCGGAAAAATGACTAAGTCCAAAAAAATAAATTTTTTAACTTTTTTCAATTTTACCCCCGTGGGATATATATTCTACCCACACACATTTGGAACTCTCCTGGGGTACCCTCACACATTTTATTCCCTCATTTAGTTGATATTTTCACAAAAAAGTGAAATTTTCAAAAATCCAGAAAATTGGCTGAAAACGACTAAATATCAAGGACTCATTGGGCGAATCGCTCTGGAACTGAAATCAGAACGCTCACTGACATTTTCCCTATCTGAAAGTCTGATAAACGCCGGAAAAATGACTAAGTCCAAAAAAAATAATTTTTTCAACTTTTTTCAATTTTACCCCCGTGGGATATATATTCTACCCACACACATTTGGAACTCTCCTGGGGTACCCTCACACATATTATTCCCTCATTTAGTGGATATTTTCACAAAAAAGTGAAATTTTGAAAAATCCAGAAAATTGGCTGAAAACGACTAAATATCAAGGACTCATTGGGCGAATCGCTCTGGAACTGAAATCGGAATGCTCACTGACATTTCTCCTATCTGAAAGTCTGATAAACGCCGGAAAAATGACTAAGTCCAAAAAAATAAATTTTTTTACTTTTTTCAATTTTACCCCCGTGGGATATATATTCTACCCACACACATTTGGAACTCTCCTGGGGTACACTCAAACATATTATTCCCTCATTTAGTGGATATTTTCACAAAAAAGTGAAATTTTCAAAAATCCAGAAAATTGGCTGAAAACGACTAAATATCAAGGACTCATTGGGCGAATCGCTCTGGAACTGAAATCGGAACGCTCACTGACATTTTCCCTATCTGAAAGTCTGATAAACGCCGGAAAAATGACTAAGTCCAAAAAAATAAATTTTTTTACTTTTTTCAATTTTACCCCCGTGGGATATATATTCTACCCACACACATTTGGAACTCTCCTGGGGTACCCTCACACATATTATTCCCTCATTTATTGGATATTTTCACAAAAAAGTGAAATTTTCAAAAATCCTGAAAATTGGCTGAAAACGACTAAATATCAAGGACTCATTGGGCGAATCGCTCTGGAACTGAAATCGGAATGCTCACTGACATTTCCCCTATCTGAAAGTCTGATAAACGCCGGAAAAATGACTAAGTCCAAAAAAATAAATTTTTTAACTTTTTTCAATTTTACCCCCGTGGGATATATATTCTACCCACACACATTTGGAACTCTCCTGGGGTACCCTCACACATATTATTCCCTCATTTAGTTGATATTTTCACAAAAAAGTGAAATTTTCAAAAATCCAGAAAATTGGCTGAAAACGACTAAATATCAAGGACTCATTGGGCGAATCGCTCTGGAACTGAAATCAGAACGCTCACTGACATTTTCCCTATCTGAAAGTCTGATAAACGCCGGAAAAATGACTAAGTCCAAAAAAAATAATTTTTTCAACTTTTTTCAATTTTACCCCCGTGGGATATATATTCTAGCCACACACATTTGGAACTCTCCTGGGGTACCCTCACACATATTATTCCCTCATTTAGTGGATATTTTCACAAAAAAGTGAAATTTTCAAAAATCCTGAAAATTGGCTGAAAACGACTAAATATCAAGGACTCATTGGGCGAATCGCTCTGGAACTGAAATCGGAATGCTCACTGACATTTCCCCTATCTGAAAGTCTGATAAACGCCGGAAAAATGACTAAGTCCAAAAAAATTAATTTTTTAACTTTTTTCAATTTTACCCCCGTGGGATATATTTTCTACCCACACACATTTGGAACTCTCCTGGGGTACCCTCACACATATTATTCCCTCATTTAGTGGATATTTTCACAAAAAAAGTGAAATTTTCAAAAATCCAGAAAATTGGCTGAAAACGACTAAATATCAAGGACTCATTGGGCGAATCGCTCTGGAACTGAAATCGGAATGCTCACTGACATTTTCCCTATCTGAAAGTCTGATAAACGCCGGAAAAATGACTAAGTCCAAAAAAATTAATTTTTTCAACTTTTTTCAATTTTACCCCCGTGGGATATATATTCTACCCACACACATTTGGAACTCTCCTGGGGTACCCTCACACATATTATTACCTCATTTAGCGGATATTTTCACAAAAAAGTGAAATTTTCAAAAATCCAGATAATTGGCTGAAAACGACTAAATATCAAGGACTCATTGGGCGAATCGCTCTGGAACTGAAATCGGAATGCTCACTGACATTTTCCCTATCTGAAAGTCTGATAAACGCCGGAAAAATGACTAAGTCCAAAAAAATAAATTTTTTCAACTTTTTTCAATTTTACCCCCGTGGGATATATATTCTACCCACACACATTTGGAACTCTCCTGGGGTACCCTCACACATATTATTCCCTCATTTAGTGGATATTTTCACAAAAAAGTGAAATTTTCAAAAATCCAGAAAATTGGCTGAAAACGACTAAATATCAAGGACTCATTGTGCGAATCGCTCTGGAACTGAAATCGGAACGCTCACTGCCATTTTCCCTATCTGAAAGTCTGATAAACGCCGGAAAAATGACTAAGTCCAAAAAAAATAATTTTTTCAACTTTTTTCAATTTTACCCCCGTGGGATATATATTCTACCCACACACATTTGGAACTCTCCTGGGGTACCCTCACTCATATTATTCCCTCATTTAGTGGATATTTTCACAAAAAAGTGAAATTTTCAAAAATCCAGAAAATTGGCTGAAAACGACTAAATATCAAGGACTCATTGGGCGAATCGCTCTGGAACTGAAATCGGAATGCTCACTGACATTTTCCCTATCTGAAAGTCTGATAAACGCCGGAAAAATGACTAAGTCCAAAAAAATTAATTTTTTTACTTTTTTCAATTTTACCCCCGTGGGATATATATTCTACCCACACACATTTGGAACTCTCCTGGGGTACCCTCACACATATTATTCCCTCATTTAGTGGATATTTTCACAAAAAAGTGAAATTTTCAAAAATCCAGAAAATTGGCTGAAAACGACTAAATATCAAGGACTCATTGGGCGAATCGCTCTGGAACTGAAATCGGAACGCTCACTGACATTTTCCCTATCTGAAAGTCTGATAAACGCCGGAAAAATGACTAAGTCCAAAAAAAATAATTTTTTCAACTTTTTTCAATTTTACCCCCGTGGGATATATATTCTACCCACACACATTTGGAACTCTCCTGGGGTACCCTCACACATATTATTCCCTCATTTAGTGGATATTTTCACAAAAAAGTGAAATTTTCAAAAATCCAGAAAATTGGCTGAAAACGACTAAATATCAAGGACTCATTGGGCGAATCGCTCTGGAACTGAAATCGGAACGCTCACTGACATTTTCCCTATCTGAAAGTCTGATAAACGCCGGAAAAATGACTAAGTCCAAAAAAATAAATTTTTTTACTTTTTTCAATTTTACCCCCGTGGGATATATATTCTACCCACACACATTTGGAAGTCTCCTGGGGTACCCTCACACCTATTATTCCCTCATTTAGTGGATATTTTCACAAAAAAGTGAAATTTTCAAAAATCCTGAAAATTGGCTGAAAACGACTAAATATCAAGGACTCATTGGGCGAATCGCTCTGGAACTGAAATCGGAATGCTCACTGACATTTCCCCTATCTGAAAGTCTGATAAACGACGGAAAAATGACTAAGTCCAAAAAAATAAATTTTTTAACTTTTTTCAATTTTACCCCCGTGGGATATATATTCTACCCACACACATTTGGAACTCTCCTGGGGTACCCTCACACATATTATTCCCTCATTTAGTGGATATTTTCACAAAAAAGTGAAATTTTCAAAAATCCAGAAAATTGGCTGAAAACGACTAAATATCAAGGACTCATTGGGCGAATCACTCTGGAACTGAAATCGGAATGCTCACTGACATTTCCCCTATCTGAAAGTCTGATAAACGCCGGAAAAATGACTAAGTCCAAAAAAATAAATTTTTTTACTTTTTTCAATTTTACCCCCGTGGGATATATATTCTACCCACACACATTTGGAACTCTCCTGGGGTACCCTCACACATATTATTCCCTCATTTAGCGGATATTTTCACAAAAAAGTGAAATTTTCAAAAATCCAGATAATTGGCTGAAAACGACTAAATATCAAGGACTCATTGGGCGAATCGCTCTGGAACTGAAATCGGAATGCTCACTGACATTTTCCCTATCTGAAAGTCTGATAAACGCCGGAAAAATGACTAAGTCCAAAAAAATAAATTTTTTCAACTTTTTTCAATTTTACCCCCGTGGGATATATATTCTACCCACACACATTTGGAACTCTCCTGGGGTACCCTCACACATATTATTCCCTCATTTAGTGGATATTTTCACAAAAAAGTGAAATTTTCAAAAATCCAGAAAATTGGCTGAAAACGACTAAATATCAAGGACTCATTGTGCGAATCGCTCTGGAACTGAAATCGGAACGCTCACTGCCATTTTCCCTATCTGAAAGTCTGATAAACGCCGGAAAAATGACTAAGTCCAAAAAAAATAATTTTTTCAACTTTTTTCAATTTTACCCCCGTGGGATATATATTCTACCCACACACATTTGGAACTCTCCTGGGGTACCCTCACTCATATTATTCCCTCATTTAGTGGATATTTTCACAAAAAAGTGAAATTTTCAAAAATCCAGAAAATTGGCTGAAAACGACTAAATATCAAGGACTCATTGGGCGAATCGCTCTGGAACTGAAATCGGAATGCTCACTGACATTTTCCCTATCTGAAAGTCTGATAAACGCCGGAAAAATGACTAAGTCCAAAAAAATTAATTTTTTTACTTTTTTCAATTTTACCCCCGTGGGATATATATTCTACCCACACACATTTGGAACTCTCCTGGGGTACCCTCACACATATTATTCCCTCATTTAGTGGATATTTTCACAAAAAAGTGAAATTTTCAAAAATCCAGAAAATTGGCTGAAAACGACTAAATATCAAGGACTCATTGGGCGAATCGCTCTGGAACTGAAATCGGAACGCTCACTGACATTTTCCCTATCTGAAAGTCTGATAAACGCCGGAAAAATGACTAAGTCCAAAAAAAATAATTTTTTCAACTTTTTTCAATTTTACCCCCGTGGGATATATATTCTACCCACACACATTTGGAACTCTCCTGGGGTACCCTCACACATATTATTCCCTCATTTAGTGGATATTTTCACAAAAAAGTGAAATTTTCAAAAATCCAGAAAATTGGCTGAAAACGACTAAATATCAAGGACTCATTGGGCGAATCGCTCTGGAACTGAAATCGGAACGCTCACTGACATTTTCCCTATCTGAAAGTCTGATAAACGCCGGAAAAATGACTAAGTCCAAAAAAATAAATTTTTTTACTTTTTTCAATTTTACCCCCGTGGGATATATATTCTACCCACACACATTTGGAAGTCTCCTGGGGTACCCTCACACCTATTATTCCCTCATTTAGTGGATATTTTCACAAAAAAGTGAAATTTTCAAAAATCCTGAAAATTGGCTGAAAACGACTAAATATCAAGGACTCATTGGGCGAATCGCTCTGGAACTGAAATCGGAATGCTCACTGACATTTCCCCTATCTGAAAGTCTGATAAACGACGGAAAAATGACTAAGTCCAAAAAAATAAATTTTTTAACTTTTTTCAATTTTACCCCCGTGGGATATATATTCTACCCACACACATTTGGAACTCTCCTGGGGTACCCTCACACATATTATTCCCTCATTTAGTGGATATTTTCACAAAAAAGTGAAATTTTCAAAAATCCAGAAAATTGGCTGAAAACGACTAAATATCAAGGACTCATTGGGCGAATCACTCTGGAACTGAAATCGGAATGCTCACTGACATTTCCCCTATCTGAAAGTCTGATAAACGCCGGAAAAATGACTAAGTCCAAAAAAATAAATTTTTTTACTTTTTTCAATTTTACCCCCGTGGGATATATATTCTACCCACACACATTTGGAACTCTCCTGGGGTACCCTCACACATATTATTCCCTCATTTAGCGGATATTTTCACAAAAAAGTGAAATTTTCAAAAATCCAGATAATTGGCTGAAAACGACTAAATATCAAGGACTCATTGGGCGAATCGCTCTGGAACTGAAATCGGAATGCTCACTGACATTTTCCCTATCTGAAAGTCTGATAAACGCCGGAAAAATGACTAAGTCCAAAAAAATTAATTTTTTCAACTTTTTTCAATTTTACTCCCGTGGGATATATATTCTACCCACACACATTTGGAACTCTCCTGGGGTACCCTCACACATATTATTCCCTCATTTAGCGGATATTTTCACAAAAAAGTGAAATTTTCAAAAATCCAGATAATTGGCTGAAAACGACTAAATATCAAGGACTCATTGGGCGAATCGCTCTGGAACTGAAATCGGAATGCTCACTGACATTTTCCCTATCTGAAAGTCTGATAAACGCCGTAAAAATGACTAAGTCCAAAAAAATTAATTTTTTCAACTTTTTTCAATTTTACCCCCGTGGGATATATATTCTACCCACACACATTTGGAAGTCTCCTGGGGTACCCTCACACATATTATTCCCTCATTTAGTGGATATTTTCACAAAAAAGTGAAATTTTCAAAAATCCAGAAAATTGGCTGAAAACGACTAAATATCAAGGACTCATTGTGCGAATCGCTCTGGAACTGAAATCGGAACGCTCACTGCCATTTTCCCTATCTGAAAGTCTGATAAACGCCGGAAAAATGACTAAGTCCAAAAAAAATAATTTTTTCAACTTTTTTCAATTTTACCCCCGTGGGATATATATTCTACCCACACACATTTGGAACTCTCCTGGGGTACCCTCACACATATTATTCCCTCATTTAGTGGATATTTTCACAAAAAAGTGAAATTTTCAAAAATCCAGAAAATTGGCTGAAAACGACTAAATATCAAGGACTCATTGGGCGAATCGCTCTGGAACTGAAATCGGAACGCTCACTGACATTTTCCCTATCTGAAAGTCTGATAAACACCGGAAAAATGACTAAGTCCAAAAAAATAAATTTTTTTACTTTTTTCAATTTTACCCCCGTGGGATATATATTCTACCCACACACATTTGGAACTCTCCTGGGGTACCCTCACACATATTATTCCCTCATTTAGTGGATATTTTCACAAAAAAGTGAAATTTTCAAAAATCCAGAAAATTGGCTGAAAACGACTAAATATCAAGGACTCATTGGGCGAATTGCTCTGGAACTGAAATCGGAATGCTCACTGACATTTCCCCTATCTGAAAGTCTGATAAACGCCGGAAAAATGACTAAGTCCAAAAAAATAAATTTTTTAACTTTTTTCAATTTTACCCCCGTGGGATATATATTCTACCCACACACATTTGGAACTCTCCTGGGGTACCCTCACACATATTATTCCCTCATTTAGTGGATATTTTCACAAAAAAGTGAAATTTTCAAAAATCCAGAAAATTGGCTGAAAACGACTAAATATCAAGGACTCATTGGGCGAATCGCTCTGGAACTGAAATCGGAACGCTCACTGACATTTTCCCTATCTGAAAGTCTGATAAACGCCGGAAAAATGACTAAGTCCAAAAAAAATAATTTTTTCAACTTTTTTCAATTTTACCCCCGTGGGATATATATTCTACCCACACACATTTGGAACTCTCCTGGGGTACCCTCACACATATTATTCCCTCATTTAGTGGATATTTTCACAAAAAAGTGAAATTTTCAAAAATCCAGAAAATTGGCTGAAAACGACTAAATATCAAGGACTCATTGGGCGAATCGCTCTGGAACTGAAATCGGAACGCTCACTGACATTTTCCCTATCTGAAAGTCTGATAAACACCGGAAAAATGACTAAGTCCAAAAAAATAAATTTTTTTACTTTTTTCAATTTTACCCCCGTGGGATATATATTCTACCCACACACATTTGGAACTCTCCTGGGGTACCCTCACACATATTATTCCCTCATTTAGTGGATATTTTCACAAAAAAGTGAAATTTTCAAAAATCCAGAAAATTGGCTGAAAACGACTAAATATCAAGGACTCATTGGGCGAATTGCTCTGGAACTGAAATCGGAATGCTCACTGACATTTCCCCTATCTGAAAGTCTGATAAACGCCGGAAAAATGACTAAGTCCAAAAAAATAAATTTTTTTACTTTTTTCAATTTTACCCCCGTGGGATATATATTCTACCCACACACATTTGGAACTCTCCTGGGGTACCCTCACACATATTATTCCCTCATTTAGCGGATATTTTCACAAAAAAGTGAAATTTTCAAAAATCCTGAAAATTGGCTGAAAACGACTAAATATCAAGGACTCATTGGGCGAATCGCTCTGGAACTGAAATCGGAATGCTCACTGACATTTCCCCTATCTGAAAGTCTGATAAACGCCGGAAAAATGACTAAGTCCAAAAAAATAAATTTTTTAACTTTTTTCAATTTTACCCCCGTGGGATATATATTCTACCCACACACATTTGGAACTCTCCTGGGGTACCCTCACACATATTATTCCCTCATTTAGTGGATATTTTCACAAAAAAGTGAAATTTTCAAAAATCCAGAAAATTGGCTGAAAACGACTAAATATCAAGGACTCATTGGGCGAATCGCTCTGGAACTGAAATCGGAACGCTCACTGACATTTTCCCTATCTGAAAGTCTGATAAACGCCGAAAAATAACTAAGTCCAAAAAAAATAATTTTTTCAACTTTTTTCAATTTTACCCCCGCGGGATATATATTCTACCCACACACATTTGGAACTCTCCTGGGGTACCCTCACACATATTATTCCCTCATTTAGTGGATATTTTCACAAAAAAGTGAAATTTTCAAAAATCCAGATAATTGGCTGAAAACGACTAAATATCAAGGACTCATTGGGCGAATCGCTCTGGAACTGAAATCGGAATGCTCACTGACATTTCCCCTATCTGAAAGTCTGATAAACGCCGGAAAAATGACTAAGTCCAAAAAAATAAATTTTTTAACTTTTTTCAATTTTACCCCCGTGGGATATATATTCTACCCACACACATTTGGAACTCTCCTGGGGTACCCTCACACATATTATTCCCTCATTTAGTGGATATTTTCACAAAAAAGTGAAATTTTCAAAAATCCTGAAAATTGGCTGAAAACGACTAAATATCAAGGACTCATTGGGCGAATCACTCTGGAACTGAAATCGGAATGCTCACTGACATTTCCCCTATCTGAAAGTCTGATAAACGCCGGAAAAATGACTAAGTCCAAAAAAATAAATTTTTTAACTTTTTTCAATTTTACCCCCGTGGGATATATATTCTACCCACACACATTTGGAACTCTCCTGGGGTACCCTCACACATATTATTCCCTCATTTAGCGGATATTTTCACAAAAAAGTGAAATTTTCAAAAATCCAGAAAATTGGCTGAAAACGACTAAATATCAAGGACTCATTGGGCGAATCGCTCTGGAACTGAAATCGGAACGCTCACTGACATTTTCCCTATCTGAAAGTCTGATAAACGCCGAAAAATAACTAAGTCCAAAAAAAATAATTTTTTCAACTTTTTTCAATTTTACCCCCGCGGGATATATATTCTACCCACACACATTTGGAACTCTCCTGGGGTACCCTCACACATATTATTCCCTCATTTAGTGGATATTTTCACAAAAAAGTGAAATTTTCAAAAATCCAGATAATTGGCTGAAAACGACTAAATATCAAGGACTCATTGGGCGAATCGCTCTGGAACTGAAATCGGAATGCTCACTGACATTTCCCCTATCTGAAAGTCTGATAAACGCCGGAAAAATGACTAAGTCCAAAAAAATAAATTTTTTAACTTTTTTCAATTTTACCCCCGTGGGATATATATTCTACCCACACACATTTGGAACTCTCCTGGGGTACCCTCACACATATTATTCCCTCATTTAGTGGATATTTTCACAAAAAAGTGAAATTTTCAAAAATCCAGAAAATTGGCTGAAAACGACTAAATATCAAGGACTCATTGGGCGAATCACTCTGGAACTGAAATCGGAATGCTCACTGACATTTCCCCTATCTGAAAGTCTGATAAACGCCGGAAAAATGACTAAGTCCAAAAAAATAAATTTTTTTACTTTTTTCAATTTTACCCCCGTGGGATATATATTCTACCCACACACATTTGGAACTCTCCTGGGGTACCCTCACACATATTATTCCCTCATTTAGCGGATATTTTCACAAAAAAGTGAAATTTTCAAAAATCCAGATAATTGGCTGAAAACGACTAAATATCAAGGACTCATTGGGCGAATCGCTCTGGAACTGAAATCGGAACGCTCACTGACATTTTCCCTATCTGAAAGTCTGATAAACGCCGAAAAATAACTAAGTCCAAAAAAAATAATTTTTTCAACTTTTTTCAATTTTACCCCCGCGGGATATATATTCTACCCACACACATTTGGAACTCTCCTGGGGTACCCTCACACATATTATTCCCTCATTTAGTGGATATTTTCACAAAAAAGTGAAATTTTCAAAAATCCAGAAAATTGGCTGAAAACGACTAAATATCAAGGACTCATTGGGCGAATCGCTCTGGAACTGAAATCGGAATGCTCACTGACATTTCCCCTATCTGAAAGTCTGATAAACGCCGGAAAAATGACTAAGTCCAAAAAAATAAATTTTTTTACTTTTTTCAATTTTACCCCCGTGGGATATATATTCTACCCACACACATTTGGAACTCTCCTGGGGTACCCTCACACATATTATTCCCTCATTTAGTGGATATTTTCACAAAAAAGTGAAATTTTCAAAAATCCTGAAAATTGGCTGAAAACGACTAAATATCAAGGACTCATTGGGCGAATCGCTCTGGAACTGAAATCGGAATGCTCACTGACATTTCCCCTATCTGAAAGTCTGATAAACGCCGGAAAAATGACTAAGTCCAAAAAAATAAATTTTTTAACTTTTTTCAATTTTACCCCCGTGGGATATATATTCTACCCACACACATTTGGAACTCTCCTGGGGTACCCTCACACATATTATTCCCTCATTTAGTGGATATTTTCACAAAAAAGTGAAATTTTCAAAAATCCAGAAAATTGGCTGAAAACGACTAAATATCAAGGACTCATTGGGCGAATCACTCTGGAACTGAAATCGGAATGCTCACTGACATTTCCCCTATCTGAAAGTCTGATAAACGCCGGAAAAATGACTAAGTCCAAAAAAATAAATTTTTTTACTTTTTTCAATTTTACCCCCGTGGGATATATATTCTACCCACACACATTTGGAACTCTCCTGGGGTACCCTCACACATATTATTCCCTCATTTAGCGGATATTTTCACAAAAAAGTGAAATTTTCAAAAATCCAGATAATTGGCTGAAAACGACTAAATATCAAGGACTCATTGGGCGAATCGCTCTGGAACTGAAATCGGAACGCTCACTGACATTTTCCCTATCTGAAAGTCTGATAAACGCCGAAAAATAACTAAGTCCAAAAAAAATAATTTTTTCAACTTTTTTCAATTTTACCCCCGCGGGATATATATTCTACCCACACACATTTGGAACTCTCCTGGGGTACCCTCACACATATTATTCCCTCATTTAGTGGATATTTTCACAAAAAAGTGAAATTTTCAAAAATCCAGAAAATTGGCTGAAAACGACTAAATATCAAGGACTCATTGGGCGAATCGCTCTGGAACTGAAATCGGAATGCTCACTGACATTTCCCCTATCTGAAAGTCTGATAAACGCCGGAAAAATGACTAAGTCCAAAAAAATAAATTTTTTTACTTTTTTCAATTTTACCCCCGTGGGATATATATTCTACCCACACACATTTGGAACTCTCCTGGGGTACCCTCACACATATTATTCCCTCATTTAGTGGATATTTTCACAAAAAAGTGAAATTTTCAAAAATCCTGAAAATTGGCTGAAAACGACTAAATATCAAGGACTCATTGGGCGAATCGCTCTGGAACTGAAATCGGAATGCTCACTGACATTTCCCCTATCTGAAAGTCTGATAAACGCCGGAAAAATGACTAAGTCCAAAAAAATAAATTTTTTAACTTTTTTCAATTTTACCCCCGTGGGATATATATTCTACCCACACACATTTGGAACTCTCCTGGGGTACCCTCACACATATTATTCCCTCATTTAGTGGATATTTTCACAAAAAAAGTGAAATTTTCAAAAATCCAGAAAATTGGCTGAAAACGACTAAATATCAAGGACTCATTGGGCGAATCGCTCTGGAACTGAAATCGGAATGCTCACTGACATTTCCCCTATCTGAAAGTCTGATAAACGCCGGAAAAATGACTAAGTCCAAAAAAATAAATTTTTTAACTTTTTTCAATTTTACCCCCGTGGGATATATATTCTACCCACACACATTTGGAACTCTCCTGGGGTACCCTCACACATATTATTCCCTCATTTAGTGGATATTTTCACAAAAAAGTGAAATTTTCAAAAATCCAGAAAATTGGCTGAAAACGACTAAATATCAAGGACTCATTGGGCGAATCACTCTGGAACTGAAATCGGAATGCTCACTGACATTTCCCCTATCTGAAAGTCTGATAAACGCCGGAAAAATGACTAAGTCCAAAAAAATAAATTTTTTTACTTTTTTCAATTTTACCCCCGTGGGATATATATTCTACCCACACACATTTGGAACTCTCCTGGGGTACCCTCACACATATTATTCCCTCATTTAGCGGATATTTTCACAAAAAAGTGAAATTTTCAAAAATCCAGATAATTGGCTGAAAACGACTAAATATCAAGGACTCATTGGGCGAATCGCTCTGGAACTGAAATCGGAACGCTCACTGACATTTTCCCTATCTGAAAGTCTGATAAACGCCGGAAAAATGACTAAGTCCAAAAAAATTAATTTTTTTACTTTTTTCAATTTTACCCCCGTGGGATATATATTCTACCCACACACATTTGGAACTCTCCTGGGGTACCCTCACACATATTATTCCCTCATTTAGTGGATATTTTCACAAAAAAGTGAAATTTTCAAAAATCCAGAAAATTGGCTGAAAACGACTAAATATCAAGGACTCATTGGGCGAATCGCTCTGGAACTGAAATCGGAACGCTCACTGACATTTTCCCTATCTGAAAGTCTGATAAACGCCGGAAAAATGACTAAGTCCAAAAAAAATAATTTTTTCAACTTTTTTCAATTTTACCCCCGTGGGATATATATTCTACCCACACACATTTGGAACTCTCCTGGGGTACCCTCACACATATTATTCCCTCATTTAGTGGATATTTTCACAAAAAAGTGAAATTTTCAAAAATCCAGAAAATTGGCTGAAAACGACTAAATATCAAGGACTCATTGGGCGAATCGCTCTGGAACTGAAATCGGAACGCTCACTGACATTTTCCCTATCTGAAAGTCTGATAAACGCCGGAAAAATGACTAAGTCCAAAAAAATAAATTTTTTTACTTTTTTCAATTTTACCCCCGTGGGATATATATTCTACCCACACACATTTGGAAGTCTCCTGGGGTACCCTCACACATATTATTCCCTCATTTAGTGGATATTTTCACAAAAAAGTGAAATTTTCAAAAATCCTGAAAATTGGCTGAAAACGACTAAATATCAAGGACTCATTGGGCGAATCGCTCTGGAACTGAAATCGGAATGCTCACTGACATTTCCCCTATCTGAAAGTCTGATAAACGCCGGAAAAATGACTAAGTCCAAAAAAATAAATTTTTTTACTTTTTTCAATTTTACCCCCGTGGGATATATATTCTACCCACACACATTTGGAACTCTCCTGGGGTACCCTCACACATATTATTCCCTCATTTAGCGGATATTTTCACAAAAAAGTGAAATTTTCAAAAATCCAGATAATTGGCTGAAAACGACTAAATATCAAGGACTCATTGGGCGAATCGCTCTGGAACTGAAATCGGAATGCTCACTGACATTTTCCCTATCTGAAAGTCTGATAAACGCCGGAAAAATGACTAAGTCCAAAAAAATTAATTTTTTCAACTTTTTTCAATTTTACCCCCGTGGGATATATATTCTACCCACACACATTTGGAACTCTCCTGGGGTACCCTCACACATATTATTCCCTCATTTAGCGGATATTTTCACAAAAAAGTGAAATTTTCAAAAATCCAGATAATTGGCTGAAAACGACTAAATATCAAGGACTCATTGGGCGAATCGCTCTGGAACTGAAATCGGAATGCTCACTGACATTTTCCCTATCTGAAAGTCTGATAAACGCCGTAAAAATGACTAAGTCCAAAAAAATTAATTTTTTCAACTTTTTTCAATTTTACCCCCGTGGGATATATATTCTACCCACACACATTTGGAAGTCTCCTGGGGTACCCTCACACATATTATTCCCTCATTTAGTGGATATTTTCACAAAAAAGTGAAATTTTCAAAAATCCAGAAAATTGGCTGAAAACGACTAAATATCAAGGACTCATTGTGCGAATCGCTCTGGAACTGAAATCGGAACGCTCACTGCCATTTTCCCTATCTGAAAGTCTGATAAACGCCGGAAAAATGACTAAGTCCAAAAAAAATAATTTTTTCAACTTTTTTCAATTTTACCCCCGTGGGATATATATTCTACCCACACACATTTGGAACTCTCCTGGGGTACCCTCACACATATTATTCCCTCATTTAGTGGATATTTTCACAAAAAAGTGAAATTTTCAAAAATCCTGAAAATTGGCTGAAAACGACTAAATATCAAGGACTCATTGGGCGAATCGCTCTGGAACTGAAATCGGAACGCTCACTGACATTTTCCCTATCTGAAAGTCTGATAAACACCGGAAAAATGACTAAGTCCAAAAAAATAAATTTTTTTACTTTTTTCAATTTTACCCCCGTGGGATATATATTCTACCCACACACATTTGGAACTCTCCTGGGGTACCCTCACACATATTATTCCCTCATTTAGTGGATATTTTCACAAAAAAGTGAAATTTTCAAAAATCCAGAAAATTGGCTGAAAACGACTAAATATCAAGGACTCATTGGGCGAATTGCTCTGGAACTGAAATCGGAATGCTCACTGACATTTCCCCTATCTGAAAGTCTGATAAACGCCGGAAAAATGACTAAGTCCAAAAAAATAAATTTTTTTACTTTTTTCAATTTTACCCCCGTGGGATATATATTCTACCCACACACATTTGGAACTCTCCTGGGGTACCCTCACACATATTATTCCCTCATTTAGCGGATATTTTCACAAAAAAGTGAAATTTTCAAAAATCCTGAAAATTGGCTGAAAACGACTAAATATCAAGGACTCATTGGGCGAATCGCTCTGGAACTGAAATCGGAATGCTCACTGACATTTCCCCTATCTGAAAGTCTGATAAACGCTGGAAAAATGACTAAGTCCAAAAAAATAAATTTTTTAACTTTTTTCAATTTTACCCCCGTGGGATATATATTCTACCCACACACATTTGGAACTCTCCTGGGGTACCCTCACACATATTATTCCCTCATTTAGTGGATATTTTCACAAAAAAGTGAAATTTTCAAAAATCCAGAAAATTGGCTGAAAACGACTAAATATCAAGGACTCATTGGGCGAATCGCTCTGGAACTGAAATCGGAACGCTCACTGACATTTTCCCTATCTGAAAGTCTGATAAACGCCGAAAAATAACTAAGTCCAAAAAAAATAATTTTTTCAACTTTTTTCAATTTTACCCCCGCGGGATATATATTCTACCCACACACATTTGGAACTCTCCTGGGGTACCCTCACACATATTATTCCCTCATTTAGTGGATATTTTCACAAAAAAGTGAAATTTTCAAAAATCCAGATAATTGGCTGAAAACGACTAAATATCAAGGACTCATTGGGCGAATCGCTCTGGAACTGAAATCGGAATGCTCACTGACATTTCCCCTATCTGAAAGTCTGATAAACGCCGGAAAAATGACTAAGTCCAAAAAAATAAATTTTTTAACTTTTTTCAATTTTACCCCCGTGGGATATATATTCTACCCACACACATTTGGAACTCTCCTGGGGTACCCTCACACATATTATTCCCTCATTTAGTGGATATTTTCACAAAAAAGTGAAATTTTCAAAAATCCAGAAAATTGGCTGAAAACGACTAAATATCAAGGACTCATTGGGCGAATCACTCTGGAACTGAAATCGGAATGCTCACTGACATTTCCCCTATCTGAAAGTCTGATAAACGCCGGAAAAATGACTAAGTCCAAAAAAATAAATTTTTTTACTTTTTTCAATTTTACCCCCGTGGGATATATATTCTACCCACACACATTTGGAACTCTCCTGGGGTACCCTCACACATATTATTCCCTCATTTAGCGGATATTTTCACAAAAAAGTGAAATTTTCAAAAATCCAGATAATTGGCTGAAAACGACTAAATATCAAGGACTCATTGGGCGAATCGCTCTGGAACTGAAATCGGAACGCTCACTGACATTTTCCCTATCTGAAAGTCTGATAAACGCCGAAAAATAACTAAGTCCAAAAAAAATAATTTTTTCAACTTTTTTCAATTTTACCCCCGCGGGATATATATTCTACCCACACACATTTGGAACTCTCCTGGGGTACCCTCACACATATTATTCCCTCATTTAGTGGATATTTTCACAAAAAAGTGAAATTTTCAAAAATCCAGAAAATTGGCTGAAAACGACTAAATATCAAGGACTCATTGGGCGAATCGCTCTGGAACTGAAATCGGAATGCTCACTGACATTTCCCCTATCTGAAAGTCTGATAAACGCCGGAAAAATGACTAAGTCCAAAAAAATAAATTTTTTTACTTTTTTCAATTTTACCCCCGTGGGATATATATTCTACCCACACACATTTGGAACTCTCCTGGGGTACCCTCACACATATTATTCCCTCATTTAGTGGATATTTTCACAAAAAAGTGAAATTTTCAAAAATCCTGAAAATTGGCTGAAAACGACTAAATATCAAGGACTCATTGGGCGAATCGCTCTGGAACTGAAATCGGAATGCTCACTGACATTTCCCCTATCTGAAAGTCTGATAAACGCCGGAAAAATGACTAAGTCCAAAAAAATAAATTTTTTAACTTTTTTCAATTTTACCCCCGTGGGATATATATTCTACCCACACACATTTGGAACTCTCCTGGGGTACCCTCACACATATTATTCCCTCATTTAGTGGATATTTTCACAAAAAAAGTGAAATTTTCAAAAATCCAGAAAATTGGCTGAAAACGACTAAATATCAAGGACTCATTGGGCGAATCGCTCTGGAACTGAAATCGGAATGCTCACTGACATTTCCCCTATCTGAAAGTCTGATAAACGCCGGAAAAATGACTAAGTCCAAAAAAATAAATTTTTTAACTTTTTTCAATTTTACCCCCGTGGGATATATATTCTACCCACACACATTTGGAACTCTCCTGGGGTACCCTCACACATATTATTCCCTCATTTAGTGGATATTTTCACAAAAAAGTGAAATTTTCAAAAATCCAGAAAATTGGCTGAAAACGACTAAATATCAAGGACTCATTGGGCGAATCACTCTGGAACTGAAATCGGAATGCTCACTGACATTTCCCCTATCTGAAAGTCTGATAAACGCCGGAAAAATGACTAAGTCCAAAAAAATAAATTTTTTTACTTTTTTCAATTTTACCCCCGTGGGATATATATTCTACCCACACACATTTGGAACTCTCCTGGGGTACCCTCACACATATTATTCCCTCATTTAGCGGATATTTTCACAAAAAAGTGAAATTTTCAAAAATCCAGATAATTGGCTGAAAACGACTAAATATCAAGGACTCATTGGGCGAATCGCTCTGGAACTGAAATCGGAACGCTCACTGACATTTTCCCTATCTGAAAGTCTGATAAACGCCGGAAAAATGACTAAGTCCAAAAAAATTAATTTTTTTACTTTTTTCAATTTTACCCCCGTGGGATATATATTCTACCCACACACATTTGGAACTCTCCTGGGGTACCCTCACACATATTATTCCCTCATTTAGTGGATATTTTCACAAAAAAGTGAAATTTTCAAAAATCCAGAAAATTGGCTGAAAACGACTAAATATCAAGGACTCATTGGGCGAATCGCTCTGGAACTGAAATCGGAACGCTCACTGACATTTTCCCTATCTGAAAGTCTGATAAACGCCGGAAAAATGACTAAGTCCAAAAAAAATAATTTTTTCAACTTTTTTCAATTTTACCCCCGTGGGATATATATTCTACCCACACACATTTGGAACTCTCCTGGGGTACCCTCACACATATTATTCCCTCATTTAGTGGATATTTTCACAAAAAAGTGAAATTTTCAAAAATCCAGAAAATTGGCTGAAAACGACTAAATATCAAGGACTCATTGGGCGAATCGCTCTGGAACTGAAATCGGAACGCTCACTGACATTTTCCCTATCTGAAAGTCTGATAAACGCCGGAAAAATGACTAAGTCCAAAAAAATAAATTTTTTTACTTTTTTCAATTTTACCCCCGTGGGATATATATTCTACCCACACACATTTGGAAGTCTCCTGGGGTACCCTCACACATATTATTCCCTCATTTAGTGGATATTTTCACAAAAAAGTGAAATTTTCAAAAATCCTGAAAATTGGCTGAAAACGACTAAATATCAAGGACTCATTGGGCGAATCGCTCTGGAACTGAAATCGGAATGCTCACTGACATTTCCCCTATCTGAAAGTCTGATAAACGCCGGAAAAATGACTAAGTCCAAAAAAATAAATTTTTTTACTTTTTTCAATTTTACCCCCGTGGGATATATATTCTACCCACACACATTTGGAACTCTCCTGGGGTACCCTCACACATATTATTCCCTCATTTAGCGGATATTTTCACAAAAAAGTGAAATTTTCAAAAATCCAGATAATTGGCTGAAAACGACTAAATATCAAGGACTCATTGGGCGAATCGCTCTGGAACTGAAATCGGAATGCTCACTGACATTTTCCCTATCTGAAAGTCTGATAAACGCCGGAAAAATGACTAAGTCCAAAAAAATTAATTTTTTCAACTTTTTTCAATTTTACCCCCGTGGGATATATATTCTACCCACACACATTTGGAACTCTCCTGGGGTACCCTCACACATATTATTCCCTCATTTAGCGGATATTTTCACAAAAAAGTGAAATTTTCAAAAATCCAGATAATTGGCTGAAAACGACTAAATATCAAGGACTCATTGGGCGAATCGCTCTGGAACTGAAATCGGAATGCTCACTGACATTTTCCCTATCTGAAAGTCTGATAAACGCCGTAAAAATGACTAAGTCCAAAAAAATTAATTTTTTCAACTTTTTTCAATTTTACCCCCGTGGGATATATATTCTACCCACACACATTTGGAAGTCTCCTGGGGTACCCTCACACATATTATTCCCTCATTTAGTGGATATTTTCACAAAAAAGTGAAATTTTCAAAAATCCAGAAAATTGGCTGAAAACGACTAAATATCAAGGACTCATTGTGCGAATCGCTCTGGAACTGAAATCGGAACGCTCACTGCCATTTTCCCTATCTGAAAGTCTGATAAACGCCGGAAAAATGACTAAGTCCAAAAAAAATAATTTTTTCAACTTTTTTCAATTTTACCCCCGTGGGATATATATTCTACCCACACACATTTGGAACTCTCCTGGGGTACCCTCACACATATTATTCCCTCATTTAGTGGATATTTTCACAAAAAAGTGAAATTTTCAAAAATCCTGAAAATTGGCTGAAAACGACTAAATATCAAGGACTCATTGGGCGAATCGCTCTGGAACTGAAATCGGAACGCTCACTGACATTTTCCCTATCTGAAAGTCTGATAAACACCGGAAAAATGACTAAGTCCAAAAAAAT
This sequence comes from Phyllobates terribilis, assembly GCF_046119375.1. NCBI lineage: Eukaryota > Metazoa > Chordata > Amphibia > Anura > Dendrobatidae > Phyllobates > Phyllobates terribilis. The sequence goes on along the minus strand of NW_027362772.1, from coordinate 188,402,008 downwards.
AAATTTTTTTACTTTTTTCAATTTTACCCCCGTGGGATATATATTCTACCCACACACATTTGGAACTCTCCTGGGGTACCCTCACACATATTATTCCCTCATTTAGTGGATATTTTCACAAAAAAGTGAAATTTTCAAAAATCCAGAAAATTGGCTGAAAACGACTAAATATCAAGGACTCATTGGGCGAATTGCTCTGGAACTGAAATCGGAATGCTCACTGACATTTCCCCTATCTGAAAGTCTGATAAACGCCGGAAAAATGACTAAGTCCAAAAAAATAAATTTTTTTACTTTTTTCAATTTTACCCCCGTGGGATATATATTCTACCCACACACATTTGGAACTCTCCTGGGGTACCCTCACACATATTATTCCCTCATTTAGCGGATATTTTCACAAAAAAGTGAAATTTTCAAAAATCCTGAAAATTGGCTGAAAACGACTAAATATCAAGGACTCATTGGGCGAATCGCTCTGGAACTGAAATCGGAATGCTCACTGACATTTCCCCTATCTGAAAGTCTGATAAACGCTGGAAAAATGACTAAGTCCAAAAAAATAAATTTTTTAACTTTTTTCAATTTTACCCCCGTGGGATATATATTCTACCCACACACATTTGGAACTCTCCTGGGGTACCCTCACACATATTATTCCCTCATTTAGTGGATATTTTCACAAAAAAGTGAAATTTTCAAAAATCCAGAAAATTGGCTGAAAACGACTAAATATCAAGGACTCATTGGGCGAATCGCTCTGGAACTGAAATCGGAACGCTCACTGACATTTTCCCTATCTGAAAGTCTGATAAACGCCGAAAAATAACTAAGTCCAAAAAAAATAATTTTTTCAACTTTTTTCAATTTTACCCCCGCGGGATATATATTCTACCCACACACATTTGGAACTCTCCTGGGGTACCCTCACACATATTATTCCCTCATTTAGTGGATATTTTCACAAAAAAGTGAAATTTTCAAAAATCCAGATAATTGGCTGAAAACGACTAAATATCAAGGACTCATTGGGCGAATCGCTCTGGAACTGAAATCGGAATGCTCACTGACATTTCCCCTATCTGAAAGTCTGATAAACGCCGGAAAAATGACTAAGTCCAAAAAAATAAATTTTTTAACTTTTTTCAATTTTACCCCCGTGGGATATATATTCTACCCACACACATTTGGAACTCTCCTGGGGTACCCTCACACATATTATTCCCTCATTTAGTGGATATTTTCACAAAAAAGTGAAATTTTCAAAAATCCAGAAAATTGGCTGAAAACGACTAAATATCAAGGACTCATTGGGCGAATCACTCTGGAACTGAAATCGGAATGCTCACTGACATTTCCCCTATCTGAAAGTCTGATAAACGCCGGAAAAATGACTAAGTCCAAAAAAATAAATTTTTTTACTTTTTTCAATTTTACCCCCGTGGGATATATATTCTACCCACACACATTTGGAACTCTCCTGGGGTACCCTCACACATATTATTCCCTCATTTAGCGGATATTTTCACAAAAAAGTGAAATTTTCAAAAATCCAGATAATTGGCTGAAAACGACTAAATATCAAGGACTCATTGGGCGAATCGCTCTGGAACTGAAATCGGAACGCTCACTGACATTTTCCCTATCTGAAAGTCTGATAAACGCCGAAAAATAACTAAGTCCAAAAAAAATAATTTTTTCAACTTTTTTCAATTTTACCCCCGCGGGATATATATTCTACCCACACACATTTGGAACTCTCCTGGGGTACCCTCACACATATTATTCCCTCATTTAGTGGATATTTTCACAAAAAAGTGAAATTTTCAAAAATCCAGAAAATTGGCTGAAAACGACTAAATATCAAGGACTCATTGGGCGAATCGCTCTGGAACTGAAATCGGAATGCTCACTGACATTTCCCCTATCTGAAAGTCTGATAAACGCCGGAAAAATGACTAAGTCCAAAAAAATAAATTTTTTTACTTTTTTCAATTTTACCCCCGTGGGATATATATTCTACCCACACACATTTGGAACTCTCCTGGGGTACCCTCACACATATTATTCCCTCATTTAGTGGATATTTTCACAAAAAAGTGAAATTTTCAAAAATCCTGAAAATTGGCTGAAAACGACTAAATATCAAGGACTCATTGGGCGAATCGCTCTGGAACTGAAATCGGAATGCTCACTGACATTTCCCCTATCTGAAAGTCTGATAAACGCCGGAAAAATGACTAAGTCCAAAAAAATAAATTTTTTAACTTTTTTCAATTTTACCCCCGTGGGATATATATTCTACCCACACACATTTGGAACTCTCCTGGGGTACCCTCACACATATTATTCCCTCATTTAGTGGATATTTTCACAAAAAAAGTGAAATTTTCAAAAATCCAGAAAATTGGCTGAAAACGACTAAATATCAAGGACTCATTGGGCGAATCGCTCTGGAACTGAAATCGGAATGCTCACTGACATTTCCCCTATCTGAAAGTCTGATAAACGCCGGAAAAATGACTAAGTCCAAAAAAATAAATTTTTTAACTTTTTTCAATTTTACCCCCGTGGGATATATATTCTACCCACACACATTTGGAACTCTCCTGGGGTACCCTCACACATATTATTCCCTCATTTAGTGGATATTTTCACAAAAAAGTGAAATTTTCAAAAATCCAGAAAATTGGCTGAAAACGACTAAATATCAAGGACTCATTGGGCGAATCACTCTGGAACTGAAATCGGAATGCTCACTGACATTTCCCCTATCTGAAAGTCTGATAAACGCCGGAAAAATGACTAAGTCCAAAAAAATAAATTTTTTTACTTTTTTCAATTTTACCCCCGTGGGATATATATTCTACCCACACACATTTGGAACTCTCCTGGGGTACCCTCACACATATTATTCCCTCATTTAGCGGATATTTTCACAAAAAAGTGAAATTTTCAAAAATCCAGATAATTGGCTGAAAACGACTAAATATCAAGGACTCATTGGGCGAATCGCTCTGGAACTGAAATCGGAACGCTCACTGACATTTTCCCTATCTGAAAGTCTGATAAACGCCGAAAAATAACTAAGTCCAAAAAAAATAATTTTTTCAACTTTTTTCAATTTTACCCCCGCGGGATATATATTCTACCCACACACATTTGGAACTCTCCTGGGGTACCCTCACACATATTATTCCCTCATTTAGTGGATATTTTCACAAAAAAGTGAAATTTTCAAAAATCCAGAAAATTGGCTGAAAACGACTAAATATCAAGGACTCATTGGGCGAATCGCTCTGGAACTGAAATCGGAATGCTCACTGACATTTCCCCTATCTGAAAGTCTGATAAACGCCGGAAAAATGACTAAGTCCAAAAAAATAAATTTTTTTACTTTTTTCAATTTTACCCCCGTGGGATATATATTCTACCCACACACATTTGGAACTCTCCTGGGGTACCCTCACACATATTATTCCCTCATTTAGTGGATATTTTCACAAAAAAGTGAAATTTTCAAAAATCCTGAAAATTGGCTGAAAACGACTAAATATCAAGGACTCATTGGGCGAATCGCTCTGGAACTGAAATCGGAATGCTCACTGACATTTCCCCTATCTGAAAGTCTGATAAACGCCGGAAAAATGACTAAGTCCAAAAAAATAAATTTTTTAACTTTTTTCAATTTTACCCCCGTGGGATATATATTCTACCCACACACATTTGGAACTCTCCTGGGGTACCCTCACACATATTATTCCCTCATTTAGTGGATATTTTCACAAAAAAGTGAAATTTTCAAAAATCCAGAAAATTGGCTGAAAACGACTAAATATCAAGGACTCATTGGGCGAATCACTCTGGAACTGAAATCGGAATGCTCACTGACATTTCCCCTATCTGAAAGTCTGATAAACGCCGGAAAAATGACTAAGTCCAAAAAAATAAATTTTTTTACTTTTTTCAATTTTACCCCCGTGGGATATATATTCTACCCACACACATTTGGAACTCTCCTGGGGTACCCTCACACATATTATTCCCTCATTTAGCGGATATTTTCACAAAAAAGTGAAATTTTCAAAAATCCAGATAATTGGCTGAAAACGACTAAATATCAAGGACTCATTGGGCGAATCGCTCTGGAACTGAAATCGGAACGCTCACTGACATTTTCCCTATCTGAAAGTCTGATAAACGCCGAAAAATAACTAAGTCCAAAAAAAATAATTTTTTCAACTTTTTTCAATTTTACCCCCGCGGGATATATATTCTACCCACACACATTTGGAACTCTCCTGGGGTACCCTCACACATATTATTCCCTCATTTAGTGGATATTTTCACAAAAAAGTGAAATTTTCAAAAATCCAGAAAATTGGCTGAAAACGACTAAATATCAAGGACTCATTGGGCGAATCGCTCTGGAACTGAAATCGGAATGCTCACTGACATTTCCCCTATCTGAAAGTCTGATAAACGCCGGAAAAATGACTAAGTCCAAAAAAATAAATTTTTTTACTTTTTTCAATTTTACCCCCGTGGGATATATATTCTACCCACACACATTTGGAACTCTCCTGGGGTACCCTCACACATATTATTCCCTCATTTAGTGGATATTTTCACAAAAAAGTGAAATTTTCAAAAATCCTGAAAATTGGCTGAAAACGACTAAATATCAAGGACTCATTGGGCGAATCGCTCTGGAACTGAAATCGGAATGCTCACTGACATTTCCCCTATCTGAAAGTCTGATAAACGCCGGAAAAATGACTAAGTCCAAAAAAATAAATTTTTTAACTTTTTTCAATTTTACCCCCGTGGGATATATATTCTACCCACACACATTTGGAACTCTCCTGGGGTACCCTCACACATATTATTCCCTCATTTAGTGGATATTTTCACAAAAAAAGTGAAATTTTCAAAAATCCAGAAAATTGGCTGAAAACGACTAAATATCAAGGACTCATTGGGCGAATCGCTCTGGAACTGAAATCGGAATGCTCACTGACATTTCCCCTATCTGAAAGTCTGATAAACGCCGGAAAAATGACTAAGTCCAAAAAAATAAATTTTTTAACTTTTTTCAATTTTACCCCCGTGGGATATATATTCTACCCACACACATTTGGAACTCTCCTGGGGTACCCTCACACATATTATTCCCTCATTTAGTGGATATTTTCACAAAAAAGTGAAATTTTCAAAAATCCAGAAAATTGGCTGAAAACGACTAAATATCAAGGACTCATTGGGCGAATCACTCTGGAACTGAAATCGGAATGCTCACTGACATTTCCCCTATCTGAAAGTCTGATAAACGCCGGAAAAATGACTAAGTCCAAAAAAATAAATTTTTTTACTTTTTTCAATTTTACCCCCGTGGGATATATATTCTACCCACACACATTTGGAACTCTCCTGGGGTACCCTCACACATATTATTCCCTCATTTAGCGGATATTTTCACAAAAAAGTGAAATTTTCAAAAATCCAGATAATTGGCTGAAAACGACTAAATATCAAGGACTCATTGGGCGAATCGCTCTGGAACTGAAATCGGAACGCTCACTGACATTTTCCCTATCTGAAAGTCTGATAAACGCCGAAAAATAACTAAGTCCAAAAAAAATAATTTTTTCAACTTTTTTCAATTTTACCCCCGCGGGATATATATTCTACCCACACACATTTGGAACTCTCCTGGGGTACCCTCACACATATTATTCCCTCATTTAGTGGATATTTTCACAAAAAAGTGAAATTTTCAAAAATCCAGAAAATTGGCTGAAAACGACTAAATATCAAGGACTCATTGGGCGAATCGCTCTGGAACTGAAATCGGAATGCTCACTGACATTTCCCCTATCTGAAAGTCTGATAAACGCCGGAAAAATGACTAAGTCCAAAAAAATAAATTTTTTTACTTTTTTCAATTTTACCCCCGTGGGATATATATTCTACCCACACACATTTGGAACTCTCCTGGGGTACCCTCACACATATTATTCCCTCATTTAGTGGATATTTTCACAAAAAAGTGAAATTTTCAAAAATCCTGAAAATTGGCTGAAAACGACTAAATATCAAGGACTCATTGGGCGAATCGCTCTGGAACTGAAATCGGAATGCTCACTGACATTTCCCCTATCTGAAAGTCTGATAAACGCCGGAAAAATGACTAAGTCCAAAAAAATAAATTTTTTAACTTTTTTCAATTTTACCCCCGTGGGATATATATTCTACCCACACACATTTGGAACTCTCCTGGGGTACCCTCACACATATTATTCCCTCATTTAGTGGATATTTTCACAAAAAAAGTGAAATTTTCAAAAATCCAGAAAATTGGCTGAAAACGACTAAATATCAAGGACTCATTGGGCGAATCGCTCTGGAACTGAAATCGGAATGCTCACTGACATTTTCCCTATCTGAAAGTCTGATAAACGCCGGAAAAATGACTAAGTCCAAAAAAATTAATTTTTTCAACTTTTTTCAATTTTACCCCCGTGGGATATATATTCTACCCACACACATTTGGAACTCTCCTGGGGTACCCTCACACATATTATTCCCTCATTTAGCGGATATTTTCACAAAAAAGTGAAATTTTCAAAAATCCAGATAATTGGCTGAAAACGACTAAATATCAAGGACTCATTGGGCGAATCGCTCTGGAACTGAAATCGGAATGCTCACTGACATTTTCCCTATCTGAAAGTCTGATAAACGCCGTAAAAATGACTAAGTCCAAAAAAATTAATTTTTTCAACTTTTTTCAATTTTACCCCCGTGGGATATATATTCTACCCACACACATTTGGAAGTCTCCTGGGGTACCCTCACACATATTATTCCCTCATTTAGTGGATATTTTCACAAAAAAGTGAAATTTTCAAAAATCCAGAAAATTGGCTGAAAACGACTAAATATCAAGGACTCATTGTGCGAATCGCTCTGGAACTGAAATCGGAACGCTCACTGCCATTTTCCCTATCTGAAAGTCTGATAAACGCCGGAAAAATGACTAAGTCCAAAAAAAATAATTTTTTCAACTTTTTTCAATTTTACCCCCGTGGGATATATATTCTACCCACACACATTTGGAACTCTCCTGGGGTACCCTCACACATATTATTCCCTCATTTAGTGGATATTTTCACAAAAAAGTGAAATTTTCAAAAATCCAGAAAATTGGCTGAAAACGACTAAATATCAAGGACTCATTGGGCGAATCGCTCTGGAACTGAAATCGGAACGCTCACTGACATTTTCCCTATCTGAAAGTCTGATAAACACCGGAAAAATGACTAAGTCCAAAAAAATAAATTTTTTTACTTTTTTCAATTTTACCCCCGTGGGATATATATTCTACCCACACACATTTGGAACTCTCCTGGGGTACCCTCACACATATTATTCCCTCATTTAGTGGATATTTTCACAAAAAAGTGAAATTTTCAAAAATCCAGAAAATTGGCTGAAAACGACTAAATATCAAGGACTCATTGGGCGAATTGCTCTGGAACTGAAATCGGAATGCTCACTGACATTTCCCCTATCTGAAAGTCTGATAAACGCCGGAAAAATGACTAAGTCCAAAAAAATAAATTTTTTTACTTTTTTCAATTTGGAACTCTCCTGGGGTACCCTCACACATATTATTCCCTCATTTAGCGGATATTTTCACAAAAAAGTGAAATTTTCAAAAATCCTGAAAATTGGCTGAAAACGACTAAATATCAAGGACTCATTGGGCGAATCGCTCTGGAACTGAAATCGGAATGCTCACTGACATTTCCCCTATCTGAAAGTCTGATAAACGCCGGAAAAATGACTAAGTCCAAAAAAATAAATTTTTTAACTTTCTTCAATTTTACCCCCGTGGGATATATATTCTACCCACACACATTTGGAACTCTCCTGGGGTACCCTCACACATATTATTCCCTCATTTAGTGGATATTTTCACAAAAAAGTGAAATTTTCAAAAATCCAGAAAATTGGCTGAAAACGACTAAATATCAAGGACTCATTGGGCGAATCGCTCTGGAACTGAAATCGGAACGCTCACTGACATTTTCCCTATCTGAAAGTCTGATAAACGCCGAAAAATAACTAAGTCCAAAAAAAATAATTTTTTCAACTTTTTTCAATTTTACCCCCGCGGGATATATATTCTACCCACACACATTTGGAACTCTCCTGGGGTACCCTCACACATATTATTCCCTCAATTAGTGGATATTTCCACAAAAAAGTGAAATTTTCAAAAATCCAGATAATTGGCTGAAAACGACTAAATATCAAGGACTCATTGGGCGAATCGCTCTGGAACTGAAATCGGAATGCTCACTGACATTTCCCCTATCTGAAAGTCTGATAAACGCCGGAAAAATGACTAAGTCCAAAAAAATAAATTTTTTAACTTTTTTCAATTTTACCCCCGTGAGATATATATTCTACCCACACACATTTGGAACTCTCCTGGGGTACCCTCACACATATTATTCCCTCATTTAGTGGATATTTTCACAAAAAAGTGAAATTTTCAAAAATCCAGAAAATTGGCTGAAAACGACTAAATATCAAGGACTCATTGGGCGAATCACTCTGGAACTGAAATCGGAATGCTCACTGACATTTCCCCTATCTGAAAGTCTGATAAACGCCGGAAAAATGACTAAGTCCAAAAAAATAAATTTTTTTACTTTTTTCAATTTTACCCCCGTGGGATATATATTCTACCCACACACATTTGGAACTCTCCTGGGGTACCCTCACACATATTATTCCCTCATTTAGCGGATATTTTCACAAAAAAGTGAAATTTTCAAAAATCCAAATAATTGGCTGAAAACGACTAAATATCAAGGACTCATTGGGCGAATCGCTCTGGAACTGAAATCGGAACGCTCACTGACATTTTCCCTATCTGAAAGTCTGATAAACGCCGAAAAAATGACTAAGTCCAAAAAAATTAATTTTTTCAACTTTTTTCAATTTTACCCCCGTGGGATATATATTCTACCCACACACATTTGGAAGTCTCCTGGGGTACCCTCACACATATTATTCCCTCATTTAGTGGATATTTTCACAAAAAAGTGAAATTTTCAAAAATCCAGAAAATTGGCTGAAAACGACTAAATATCAAGGACTCATTGTGCGAATCGCTCTGGAACTGAAATCGGAACGCTCACTGCCATTTTCCCTATCTGAAAGTCTGATAAACGCCGGAAAAATGACTAAGTCCAAAAAAAATAATTTTTTCAACTTTTTTCAATTTTACCCCCGTGGGATATATATTCTACCCACACACATTTGGAACTCTCCTGGGGTACCCTCACACATATTATTCCCTCATTTAGTGGATATTTTCACAAAAAAGTGAAATTTTCAAAAATCCAGAAAATTGGCTGAAAACGACTAAATATCAAGGACTCATTGGGCGAATCGCTCTGGAACTGAAATCGGAACGCTCACTGACATTTTCCCTATCTGAAAGTCTGATAAACACCGGAAAAATGACTAAGTCCAAAAAAATAAATTTTTTTACTTTTTTCAATTTTACCCCCGTGGGATATATATTCTACCCACACACATTTGGAACTCTCCTGGGGTACCCTCACACATATTATTCCCTCATTTAGTGGATATTTTCACAAAAAAGTGAAATTTTCAAAAATCCAGAAAATTGGCTGAAAACGACTAAATATCAAGGACTCATTGGGCGAATTGCTCTGGAACTGAAATCGGAATGCTCACTGACATTTCCCCTATCTGAAAGTCTGATAAACGCCGGAAAAATGACTAAGTCCAAAAAAATAAATTTTTTTACTTTTTTCAATTTGGAACTCTCCTGGGGTACCCTCACACATATTATTCCCTCATTTAGCGGATATTTTCACAAAAAAGTGAAATTTTCAAAAATCCTGAAAATTGGCTGAAAACGACTAAATATCAAGGACTCATTGGGCGAATCGCTCTGGAACTGAAATCGGAATGCTCACTGACATTTCCCCTATCTGAAAGTCTGATAAACGCCGGAAAAATGACTAAGTCCAAAAAAATAAATTTTTTAACTTTCTTCAATTTTACCCCCGTGGGATATATATTCTACCCACACACATTTGGAACTCTCCTGGGGTACCCTCACACATATTATTCCCTCATTTAGTGGATATTTTCACAAAAAAGTGAAATTTTCAAAAATCCAGAAAATTGGCTGAAAACGACTAAATATCAAGGACTCATTGGGCGAATCGCTCTGGAACTGAAATCGGAACGCTCACTGACATTTTCCCTATCTGAAAGTCTGATAAACGCCGAAAAATAACTAAGTCCAAAAAAAATAATTTTTTCAACTTTTTTCAATTTTACCCCCGCGGGATATATATTCTACCCACACACATTTGGAACTCTCCTGGGGTACCCTCACACATATTATTCCCTCATTTAGTGGATATTTTCACAAAAAAGTGAAATTTTCAAAAATCCAGATAATTGGCTGAAAACGACTAAATATCAAGGACTCATTGGGCGAATCGCTCTGGAACTGAAATCGGAATGCTCACTGACATTTCCCCTATCTGAAAGTCTGATAAACGCCGGAAAAATGACTAAGTCCAAAAAAATAAATTTTTTAACTTTTTTCAATTTTACCCCCGTGGGATATATATTCTACCCACACACATTTGGAACTCTCCTGGGGTACCCTCACACATATTATTCCCTCATTTAGTGGATATTTTCACAAAAAAGTGAAATTTTCAAAAATCCAGAAAATTGGCTGAAAACGACTAAATATCAAGGACTCATTGGGCGAATCACTCTGGAACTGAAATCGGAATGCTCACTGACATTTCCCCTATCTGAAAGTCTGATAAACGCCGGAAAAATGACTAAGTCCAAAAAAATAAATTTTTTTACTTTTTTCAATTTTACCCCCGTGGGATATATATTCTACCCACACACATTTGGAACTCTCCTGGGGTACCCTCACACATATTATTCCCTCATTTAGCGGATATTTTCACAAAAAAGTGAAATTTTCAAAAATCCAGATAATTGGCTGAAAACGACTAAATATCAAGGACTCATTGGGCGAATCGCTCTGGAACTGAAATCGGAACGCTCACTGACATTTTCCCTATCTGAAAGTCTGATAAACGCCGAAAAATAACTAAGTCCAAAAAAAATAATTTTTTCAACTTTTTTCAATTTTACCCCCGCGGGATATATATTCTACCCACACACATTTGGAACTCTCCTGGGGTACCCTCACACATATTATTCCCTCATTTAGTGGATATTTTCACAAAAAAGTGAAATTTTCAAAAATCCAGAAAATTGGCTGAAAACGACTAAATATCAAGGACTCATTGGGCGAATCGCTCTGGAACTGAAATCGGAATGCTCACTGACATTTCCCCTATCTGAAAGTCTGATAAACGCCGGAAAAATGACTAAGTCCAAAAAAATAAATTTTTTTACTTTTTTCAATTTTACCCCCGTGGGATATATATTCTACCCACACACATTTGGAACTCTCCTGGGGTACCCTCACACATATTATTCCCTCATTTAGTGGATATTTTCACAAAAAAGTGAAATTTTCAAAAATCCTGAAAATTGGCTGAAAACGACTAAATATCAAGGACTCATTGGGCGAATCGCTCTGGAACTGAAATCGGAATGCTCACTGACATTTCCCCTATCTGAAAGTCTGATAAACGCCGGAAAAATGACTAAGTCCAAAAAAATAAATTTTTTAACTTTTTTCAATTTTACCCCCGTGGGATATATATTCTACCCACACACATTTGGAACTCTCCTGGGGTACCCTCACACATATTATTCCCTCATTTAGTGGATATTTTCACAAAAAAAGTGAAATTTTCAAAAATCCAGAAAATTGGCTGAAAACGACTAAATATCAAGGACTCATTGGGCGAATCGCTCTGGAACTGAAATCGGAATGCTCACTGACATTTTCCCTATCTGAAAGTCTGATAAACGCCGGAAAAATGACTAAGTCCAAAAAAAATAATTTTTTCAACTTTTTTCAATTTTACCCCCGTGGGATATATATTCTACCCACACACATTTGGAACTCTCCTGGGGTACCCTCACACATATTATTCCCTCATTTAGTGGATATTTTCACAAAAAAGTGAAATTTTCAAAAATCCAGAAAATTGGCTGAAAACGACTAAATATCAAGGACTCATTGGGCGAATCGCTCTGGAACTGAAATCGGAACGCTCACTGACATTTTCCCTATCTGAAAGTCTGATAAACACCGGAAAAATGACTAAGTCCAAAAAAATAAATTTTTTTACTTTTTTCAATTTTACCCCCGTGGGATATATATTCTACCCACACACATTTGGAACTCTCCTGGGGTACCCTCACACATATTATTCCCTCATTTAGTGGATATTTTCACAAAAAAGTGAAATTTTCAAAAATCCAGAAAATTGGCTGAAAACGACTAAATATCAAGGACTCATTGGGCGAATTGCTCTGGAACTGAAATCGGAATGCTCACTGACATTTCCCCTATCTGAAAGTCTGATAAACGCCGGAAAAATGACTAAGTCCAAAAAAATAAATTTTTTTACTTTTTTCAATTTTACCCCCGTGGGATATATATTCTACCCACACACATTTGGAACTCTCCTGGGGTACCCTCACACATATTATTCCCTCATTTAGCGGATATTTTCACAAAAAAGTGAAATTTTCAAAAATCCTGAAAATTGGCTGAAAACGACTAAATATCAAGGACTCATTGGGCGAATCGCTCTGGAACTGAAATCGGAATGCTCACTGACATTTCCCCTATCTGAAAGTCTGATAAACGCCGGAAAAATGACTAAGTCCAAAAAAATAAATTTTTTAACTTTTTTCAATTTTACCCCCGTGGGATATATATTCTACCCACACACATTTGGAACTCTCCTGGGGTACCCTCACACATATTATTCCCTCATTTAGTGGATATTTTCACAAAAAAGTGAAATTTTCAAAAATCCAGAAAATTGGCTGAAAACGACTAAATATCAAGGACTCATTGGGCGAATCGCTCTGGAACTGAAATCGGAACGCTCACTGACATTTTCCCTATCTGAAAGTCTGATAAACGCCGAAAAATAACTAAGTCCAAAAAAAATAATTTTTTCAACTTTTTTCAATTTTACCCCCGCGGGATATATATTCTACCCACACACATTTGGAACTCTCCTGGGGTACGCTCACACATATTATTCCCTCATTTAGTGGATATTTTCACAAAAAAGTGAAATTTTCAAAAATCCAGAAAATTGGCTGAAAACGACTAAATATCAAGGACTCATTGGGCGAATCACTCTGGAACTGAAATCGGAATGCTCACTGACATTTCCCCTATCTGAAAGTCTGATAAACGCCGGAAAAATGACTAAGTCCAAAAAAATAAATTTTTTTACTTTTTTCAATTTTACCCCCGTGGGATATATATTCTACCCACACACATTTGGAACTCTCCTGGGGTACCCTCACACATATTATTCCCTCATTTAGTGGATATTTTCACAAAAAAGTGAAATTTTCAAAAATCCTGAAAATTGGCTGAAAACGACTAAATATCAAGGACTCATTGGGCGAATCGCTCTGGAACTGAAATCGGAATGCTCACTGACATTTCCCCTATCTGAAAGTCTGATAAACGCCGGAAAAATGACTAAGTCCAAAAAAATAAATTTTTTAACTTTTTTCAATTTTACCCCCGTGGGATATATATTCTACCCACACACATTTGGAACTCTCCTGGGGTACCCTCACACATATTATTCCCTCATTTAGTGGATATTTTCACAAAAAAAGTGAAATTTTCAAAAATCCAGAAAATTGGCTGAAAACGACTAAATATCAAGGACTCATTGGGCGAATCGCTCTGGAACTGAAATCGGAATGCTCACTGACATTTTCCCTATCTGAAAGTCTGATAAACGCCGGAAAAATGACTAAGTCCAAAAAAATTAATTTTTTCAACTTTTTTCAATTTTACCCCCGTGGGATATATATTCTACCCACACACATTTGGAACTCTCCTGGGGTACCCTCACACATATTATTCCCTCATTTAGCGGATATTTTCACAAAAAAGTGAAATTTTCAAAAATCCAGATAATTGGCTGAAAACGACTAAATATCAAGGACTCATTGGGCGAATCGCTCTGGAACTGAAATCGGAATGCTCACTGACATTTTCCCTATCTGAAAGTCTGATAAACGCCGGAAAAATGACTAAGTCCAAAAAAATTAATTTTTTCAACTTTTTTCAATTTTACCCCCGTGGGATATATATTCTACCCACACACATTTGGAACTCTCCTGGGGTACCCTCACACATATTATTCCCTCATTTAGTGGATATTTTCACAAAAAAGTGAAATTTTCAAAAATCCAGAAAATTGGCTGAAAACGACTAAATATCAAGGACTCATTGTGCGAATCGCTCTGGAACTGAAATCGGAACGCTCACTGCCATTTTCCCTATCTGAAAGTCTGATAAACGCCGGAAAAATGACTAAGTCCAAAAAAAATAATTTTTTCAACTTTTTTCAATTTTACCCCCGTGGGATATATATTCTACCCACACACATTTGGAACTCTCCTGGGGTACCCTCACACATATTATTCCCTCATTTAGTGGATATTTTCACAAAAAAGTGAAATTTTCAAAAATCCAGAAAATTGGCTGAAAACGACTAAATATCAAGGACTCATTGGGCGAATCGCTCTGGAACTGAAATCGGAACGCTCACTGACATTTTCCCTATCTGAAAGTCTGATAAACGCCGGAAAAATGACTAAGTCCAAAAAAATAAATTTTTTTACTTTTTTCAATTTTACCCCCGTGGGATATATATTCTACCCACAAACATTTGGAACTCTCCTGGGGTACCCTCACACATATTATTCCCTCATTTAGTGGATATTTTCACAAAAAAGTGAAATTTTCAAAAATCCAGAAAATTGGCTGAAAACGACTAAATATCAAGGACTCATTTTGCGAATCGCTCTGGACCTGAAATCGGAACGCTCACTGACATTTTCCCTATCTGAAAGTCTGATAAACGCCGGAAAAATGACTAAGTCCAAAAAAAAAAAATTTTTTCAACTTTTTTCAATTTTACCCCCGTGGGATATATATTCTACCCACACACATTTGGAACTCTCCTGGGGTACCCTCACACATATTATTCCCTCATTTAGTGGATATTTTCACAAAAAAGTGAAATTTTCAAAAATCCAGAAAATTGGCTGAAAACGACTAAATATCAAGGACTCATTGGGCGAATCGCTCTGGAACTGAAATCGGAACGCTCACTGACATTTTCCCTATCTGAAAGTCTGATAAACACCGGAAAAATGACTAAGTCCAAAAAAATAAATTTTTTTACTTTTTTCAATTTTACCCCCGTGGGATATATATTCTACCCACACACATTTGGAACTCTCCTGGGGTACCCTCACACATATTATTCCCTCATTTAGTGGATATTTTCACAAAAAAGTGAAATTTTCAAAAATCCTGAAAATTGGCTGAAAACGACTAAATATCAAGGACTCATTGGGCGAATCGCTCTGGAACTGAAATCGGAATGCTCACTGACATTTCCCCTATCTGAAAGTCTGATAAACGCCGGAAAAATGACTAAGTCCAAAAAAATAATTTTTTTTACTTTTTTCAATTTTACCCCCGTGGGATATATATTCTACCCACACACATTTGGAACTCTCCTGGGGTACCCTCACACATATTATTCACTCATTTAGTGGATATTTTCACAAAAAAGTGAAATTTTCAAAAATCCTGAAAATTGGCTGAAAACGACTAAATATCAAGGACTCATTGGGCGAATCGCTCTGGAACTGAAATCGGAATGCTCACTGACATTTCCCCTATCTGAAAGTCTGATAAACGCCGGAAAAATGACTAAGTCCAAAAAAATAAATTTTTTAACTTTTTTCAATTTTACCCCCGTGGGATATATATTCTACCCACACACATTTGGAACTCTCCTGGGGTACCCTCACACATATTATTCCCTCATTTAGTGGATATTTTCACAAAAAAAGTGAAATTTTCAAAAATCCAGAAAATTGGCTGAAAACGACTAAATATCAAGGACTCATTGGGCGAATCGCTCTGGAACTGAAATCGGAATGCTCACTGACATTTTCCCTATCTGAAAGTCTGATAAACGCCGGAAAAATGACTAAGTCCAAAAAAAATAATTTTTTCAACTTTTTTCAATTTTACCCCCGTGGGATATATATTCTACCCACACACATTTGGAACTCTCCTGGGGTACCCTCACACATATTATTCCCTCATTTAGTGGATATTTTCACAAAAAAGTGAAATTTTCAAAAATCCAGAAAATTGGCTGAAAACGACTAAATATCAAGGACTCATTGGGCGAATCGCTCTGGAACTGAAATCGGAACGCTCACTGACATTTTCCCTATCTGAAAGTCTGATAAACACCGGAAAAATGACTAAGTCCAAAAAAATAAATTTTTTTACTTTTTTCAATTTTACCCCCGTGGGATATATATTCTACCCACACACATTTGGAACTCTCCTGGGGTACCCTCACACATATTATTCCCTCATTTAGTGGATATTTTCACAAAAAAGTGAAATTTTCAAAAATCCAGAAAATTGGCTGAAAACGACTAAATATCAAGGACTCATTGGGCGAATTGCTCTGGAACTGAAATCGGAATGCTCACTGACATTTCCCCTATCTGAAAGTCTGATAAACGCCGGAAAAATGACTAAGTCCAAAAAAATAAATTTTTTTACTTTTTTCAATTTTACCCCCGTGGGATATATATTCTACCCACACACATTTGGAACTCTCCTGGGGTACCCTCACACATATTATTCCCTCATTTAGCGGATATTTTCACAAAAAAGTGAAATTTTCAAAAATCCTGAAAATTGGCTGAAAACGACTAAATATCAAGGACTCATTGGGCGAATCGCTCTGGAACTGAAATCGGAATGCTCACTGACATTTCCCCTATCTGAAAGTCTGATAAACGCCGGAAAAATGACTAAGTCCAAAAAAATAAATTTTTTAACTTTTTTCAATTTTACCCCCGTGGGATATATATTCTACCCACACACATTTGGAACTCTCCTGGGGTACCCTCACACATATTATTCCCTCATTTAGTGGATATTTTCACAAAAAAGTGAAATTTTCAAAAATCCAGAAAATTGGCTGAAAACGACTAAATATCAAGGACTCATTGGGCGAATCGCTCTGGAACTGAAATCGGAACGCTCACTGACATTTTCCCTATCTGAAAGTCTGATAAACGCCGAAAAATAACTAAGTCCAAAAAAAATAATTTTTTCAACTTTTTTCAATTTTACCCCCGCGGGATATATATTCTACCCACACACATTTGGAACTCTCCTGGGGTACGCTCACACATATTATTCCCTCATTTAGTGGATATTTTCACAAAAAAGTGAAATTTTCAAAAATCCAGAAAATTGGCTGAAAACGACTAAATATCAAGGACTCATTGGGCGAATCACTCTGGAACTGAAATCGGAATGCTCACTGACATTTCCCCTATCTGAAAGTCTGATAAACGCCGGAAAAATGACTAAGTCCAAAAAAATAAATTTTTTTACTTTTTTCAATTTTACCCCCGTGGGATATATATTCTACCCACACACATTTGGAACTCTCCTGGGGTACCCTCACACATATTATTCCCTCATTTAGTGGATATTTTCACAAAAAAGTGAAATTTTCAAAAATCCTGAAAATTGGCTGAAAACGACTAAATATCAAGGACTCATTGGGCGAATCGCTCTGGAACTGAAATCGGAATGCTCACTGACATTTCCCCTATCTGAAAGTCTGATAAACGCCGGAAAAATGACTAAGTCCAAAAAAATAAATTTTTTAACTTTTTTCAATTTTACCCCCGTGGGATATATATTCTACCCACACACATTTGGAACTCTCCTGGGGTACCCTCACACATATTATTCCCTCATTTAGTGGATATTTTCACAAAAAAAGTGAAATTTTCAAAAATCCAGAAAATTGGCTGAAAACGACTAAATATCAAGGACTCATTGGGCGAATCGCTCTGGAACTGAAATCGGAATGCTCACTGACATTTTCCCTATCTGAAAGTCTGATAAACGCCGGAAAAATGACTAAGTCCAAAAAAATTAATTTTTTCAACTTTTTTCAATTTTACCCCCGTGGGATATATATTCTACCCACACACATTTGGAACTCTCCTGGGGTACCCTCACACATATTATTCCCTCATTTAGCGGATATTTTCACAAAAAAGTGAAATTTTCAAAAATCCAGATAATTGGCTGAAAACGACTAAATATCAAGGACTCATTGGGCGAATCGCTCTGGAACTGAAATCGGAATGCTCACTGACATTTTCCCTATCTGAAAGTCTGATAAACGCCGGAAAAATGACTAAGTCCAAAAAAATTAATTTTTTCAACTTTTTTCAATTTTACCCCCGTGGGATATATATTCTACCCACACACATTTGGAACTCTCCTGGGGTACCCTCACACATATTATTCCCTCATTTAGTGGATATTTTCACAAAAAAGTGAAATTTTCAAAAATCCAGAAAATTGGCTGAAAACGACTAAATATCAAGGACTCATTGTGCGAATCGCTCTGGAACTGAAATCGGAACGCTCACTGCCATTTTCCCTATCTGAAAGTCTGATAAACGCCGGAAAAATGACTAAGTCCAAAAAAAATAATTTTTTCAACTTTTTTCAATTTTACCCCCGTGGGATATATATTCTACCCACACACATTTGGAACTCTCCTGGGGTACCCTCACACATATTATTCCCTCATTTAGTGGATATTTTCACAAAAAAGTGAAATTTTCAAAAATCCAGAAAATTGGCTGAAAACGACTAAATATCAAGGACTCATTGGGCGAATCGCTCTGGAACTGAAATCGGAACGCTCACTGACATTTTCCCTATCTGAAAGTCTGATAAACGCCGGAAAAATGACTAAGTCCAAAAAAATAAATTTTTTTACTTTTTTCAATTTTACCCCCGTGGGATATATATTCTACCCACAAACATTTGGAACTCTCCTGGGGTACCCTCACACATATTATTCCCTCATTTAGTGGATATTTTCACAAAAAAGTGAAATTTTCAAAAATCCAGAAAATTGGCTGAAAACGACTAAATATCAAGGACTCATTTTGCGAATCGCTCTGGACCTGAAATCGGAACGCTCACTGACATTTTCCCTATCTGAAAGTCTGATAAACGCCGGAAAAATGACTAAGTCCAAAAAAAAAAAATTTTTTCAACTTTTTTCAATTTTACCCCCGTGGGATATATATTCTACCCACACACATTTGGAACTCTCCTGGGGTACCCTCACACATATTATTCCCTCATTTAGTGGATATTTTCACAAAAAAGTGAAATTTTCAAAAATCCAGAAAATTGGCTGAAAACGACTAAATATCAAGGACTCATTGGGCGAATCGCTCTGGAACTGAAATCGGAACGCTCACTGACATTTTCCCTATCTGAAAGTCTGATAAACGCCGGAAAAATGACTAAGTCCAAAAAAAATAATTTTTTCAACTTTTTTCAATTTTACCCCCGTGGGATATATATTCTACCCACACACATTTGGAACTCTCCTGGGGTACCCTCACACATATTATTCCCTCATTTAGTGGATATTTTCACAAAAAAGTGAAATTTTCAAAAATCCAGAAAATTGGCTGAAAACGACTAAATATCAAGGACTCATTGGGCGAATCGCTCTGGAACTGAAATCGGAACGCTCACTGACATTTTCCCTATCTGAAAGTCTGATAAACACCGGAAAAATGACTAAGTCCAAAAAAATAAATTTTTTTACTTTTTTCAATTTTACCCCCGTGGGATATATATTCTACCCACACACATTTGGAACTCTCCTGGGGTACCCTCACACATATTATTCCCTCATTTAGTGGATATTTTCACAAAAAAGTGAAATTTTCAAAAATCCTGAAAATTGGCTGAAAACGACTAAATATCAAGGACTCATTGGGCGAATCGCTCTGGAACTGAAATCGGAATGCTCACTGACATTTCCCCTATCTGAAAGTCTGATAAACGCCGGAAAAATGACTAAGTCCAAAAAAATAATTTTTTTTACTTTTTTCAATTTTACCCCCGTGGGATATATATTCTACCCACACACATTTGGAACTCTCCTGGGGTACCCTCACACATATTATTCACTCATTTAGTGGATATTTTCACAAAAAAGTGAAATTTTCAAAAATCCTGAAAATTGGCTGAAAACGACTAAATATCAAGGACTCATTGGGCGAATCGCTCTGGAACTGAAATCGGAATGCTCACTGACATTTCCCCTATCTGAAAGTCTGATAAACGTCGGAAAAATGACTAAGTCCAAAAAAATTAATTTTTTCAACTTTTTTCAATTTTACCCCCGTGGGATATATATTCTACCCACACACATTTGGAACTCTCCTGGGGTACCCTCACACATATTATTCCCTCATTTAGTGGATATTTTCACAAAAAAAGTGAAATTTTCAAAAATCCAGAAAATTGGCTGAAAACGACTAAATATCAAGGACTCATTGGGCGAATCGCTCTGGAACTGAAATCGGAACGCTCACTGACATTTTCCCTATCTGAAAGTCTGATAAACGCCGGAAAAATGACTAAGTCCAAAAAAAATAATTTTTTCAACTTTTTTCAATTTTACCCCCGTGGGATATATATTCTACCCACACACATTTGGAACTCTCCTGGGGTACCCTCACACATATTATTCCCTCATTTAGTGGATATTTTCACAAAAAAGTGAAATTTTCAAAAATCCAGAAAATTGGCTGAAAACGACTAAATATCAAGGACTCATTGGGCGAATCGCTCTGGAACTGAAATCGGAACGCTCACTGACATTTTCCCTATCTGAAAGTCTGATAAACACCGGAAAAATGACTAAGTCCAAAAAAATAAATTTTTTTACTTTTTTCAATTTTACCCCCGTGGGATATATATTCTACCCACACACATTTGGAACTCTCCTGGGGTACCCTCACACATATTATTCCCTCATTTAGTGGATATTTTCACAAAAAAGTGAAATTTTCAAAAATCCTGAAAATTGGCTGAAAACGACTAAATATCAAGGACTCATTGGGCGAATCGCTCTGGAACTGAAATCGGAATGCTCACTGACATTTCCCCTATCTGAAAGTCTGATAAACGCCGGAAAAATGACTAAGTCCAAAAAAATAATTTTTTTTACTTTTTTCAATTTTACCCCCGTGGGATATATATTCTACCCACACACATTTGGAACTCTCCTGGGGTACCCTCACACATATTATTCACTCATTTAGTGGATATTTTCACAAAAAAGTGAAATTTTCAAAAATCCTGAAAATTGGCTGAAAACGACTAAATATCAAGGACTCATTGGGCGAATCGCTCTGGAACTGAAATCGGAATGCTCACTGACATTTCCCCTATCTGAAAGTCTGATAAACGTCGGAAAAATGACTAAGTCCAAAAAAATTAATTTTTTCAACTTTTTTCAATTTTACCCCCGTGGGATATATATTCTACCCACACACATTTGGAACTCTCCTGGGGTACCCTCACACATATTATTCCCTCATTTAGTGGATATTTTCACAAAAAAAGTGAAATTTTCAAAAATCCAGAAAATTGGCTGAAAACGACTAAATATCAAGGACTCATTGGGCGAATCGCTCTGGAACTGAAATCGGAACGCTCACTGACATTTTCCCTATCTGAAAGTCTGATAAACGCCGGAAAAATGACTAAGTCCAAAAAAATAAATTTTTTTACTTTTTTCAATTTTACCCCCGTGGGATATATATTCTACCCACACACATTTGGAAGTCTCCTGGGGTACCCTCACACATATTATTCCCTCATTTAGTGGATATTTTCACAAAAAAGTGAAATTTTCAAAAATCCAGAAAATTGGCTGAAAACGACTAAATATCAAGGACTCATTGGGCGAATCGCTCTGGAACTGAAATCGGAACGCTCACTGACATTTTACCTATCTGAAAGTCTGATAAACACCGGAAAAATGACTAAGTCCAAAAAAATAAATTTTTTTACTTTTTTCAATTTTACCCCCGTGGGATATATATTCTACCCACACACATTTGGAACTCTCCTGGGGTACCCTCACACATATTATTCCCTCATTTAGTGGATATTTTCACAAAAAAGTGAAATTTTCAAAAATCCAGAAAATTGGCTGAAAACGACTAAATATCAAGGACTCATTGGGCGAATCGCTCTGGAACTGAAATCGGAATGCTCACTGACATTTCCCCTATCTGAAAGTCTGATAAACGCCGGAAAAATGACTAAGTCCAAAAAAATTAATTTTTTTACTTTTTTCAATTTTACCCCCGTGGGATATATATTCTACCCACACACATTTGGAACTCTCCTGGGGTACCCTCACACATATTATTCCCTCATTTAGCGGATATTTTCACAAAAAAGTGAAATTTTCAAAAATCCAGATAATTGGCTGAAAACGACTAAATATCAAGGACTCATTGGGCGAATCGCTCTGGTACTGAAATCGGAATGCTCACTGACATTTTCCCTATCTGAAAGTCTGATAAACGCCGGAAAAATGACTAAGTCCAAAAAAATTAATTTTTTCAACTTTTTTCAATTTTACCCCCGTGGGATATATATTCTACCCACACACATTTGGAACTCTCCTGGGGTACCCTCACACATATTATTCCCTCATTTAGTGGATATTTTCACAAAAAAGTGAAATTTTCAAAAATCCAGAAAATTGGCTGAAAACGACTAAATATCAAGGACTCATTGTGCGAATCGCTCTGGAACTGAAATCGGAACGCTCACTGACATTTTCCCTATCTGAAAGTCTGATAAACGCCGGAAAAATGACAGTCCAAAAAAAATAATTTTTTCAACTTTTTTCAATTTTACCCCCGTGGGATATATATTCTACCCACACACATTTGGAACTCTCCTGGGGTACCCTCACACATATTATTCCCTCATTTAGTGGATATTTTCACAAAAAAAGTGAAATTTTCAAAAATCCAGAAAATTGGCTGAAAACGACTGAATATCAAGGACTCATTGGGCGAATCGCTCTGGAACTGAAATCGGAATGCTCACTGACATTTTCCCTATCTGAAAGTCTGATAAACGCCGGAAAAATGACTAAGTCCAAAAAAATTAATTTTTTCAACTTTTTTCAATTTTACCCCCGTGGGATATATATTCTACCCACACACATTTGGAACTCTCCTGGGGTACCCTCACACATATTATTCCCTCATTTAGTGGATATTTTCACAAAAAAGTGAAATTTTCAAAAATCCAGATAATTGGCTGAAAACGACTAAATATCAAGGACTCATTGGGCGAATCGCTCTGGTACTGAAATCGGAATGCTCACTGACATTTTCCCTATCTGAAAGTCTGATAAACGCCGGAAAAATGACTAAGTCCAAAAAAATTAATTTTTTCAACTTTTTTCAATTTTACCCCCGTGGGATATATATTCTACCCACACACATTTGGAACTCTCCTGGGGTACCCTCACACATATTATTCCCTCATTTAGTGGATATTTTCACAAAAAAGTGAAAATTTCAAAAATCCAGAAAATTGGCTGAAAACGACTAAATATCAAGGACTCATTGTGCGAATCGCTCTGGAGCTGAAATCGGAACGCTCACTGACATTTTCCCTATCTGAAAGTCTGATAAACGCCGGAAAAATGACAGTCCAAAAAAAATAATTTTTTCAACTTTTTTCAATTTTACCCCCGTGGGATATATATTCTACCCACACACATTTGGAACTCTCCTGGGGTACCCTCACACATATTATTCCCTCATTTAGTGGATATTTTCACAAAAAAAGTGAAATTTTCAAAAATCCAGAAAATTGGCTGAAAACGACTGAATATCAAGGACTCATTGGGCGAATCGCTCTGGAACTGAAATCGGAATGCTCACTGACATTTTCCCTATCTGAAAGTCTGATAAACGCCGGAAAAATGACTAAGTCCAAAAAAATTAATTTTTTCAACTTTTTTCAATTTTACCCCCGTGGGATATATATTCTACCCACACACATTTGGAACTCTCCTGGGGTACCCTCACACATATTATTCCCTCATTTAGTGGATATTTTCACAAAAAAGTGAAATTTTCAAAAATCCAGAAAATTGGCTGAAAACGACTAAATATCAAGGACTCATTGGGCGAATCGCTCTGGAACTGAAATCGGAACGCTCACTGACATTTTCCCTATCTGAAAGTCTGATAAACACCGGAAAAATGACTAAGTCCAAAAAAATAAATTTTTTAACTTTTTTCAATTTTACCCCCGTGGGATATATATTCTACCCACACACATTTGGAACTCTCCTGGGGTACCCTCACACATATTATTCCCTCATTTAGTGGATGTTTTCACAAAAAAGTGAAATTTTCAAAAATCCTGAAAATTGGCTGAAAACGACTAAATATCAAGGACTCATTGGGCGAATCGCTCTGGAACTGAAATCGGAATGCTCACTGACATTTCCCCTATCTGAAAGTCTGATAAACGCCGGAAAAATGACTAAGTCCAAAAAAATTAATTTTTTTACTTTTTTCAATTTTACCCCCGTGGGATATATATTCTACCCACACACATTTGGAACTCTCCTGGGGTACCCTCACACATATTATTCCCTCATTTAGTGGATATTTTCACAAAAAAGTGAAATTCTCAAAAATCCAGAAAATTGGCTGAAAACGACTAAATATCAAGGACTCATTGGGCGAATCGCTCTGGAACTGAAATCGGAACGCTCACTGACATTTTCCCTATCTGAAAGTCTGATAAACGCCGGAAAAATGACTAAGTCCAAAAAAAATAATTTTTTCAACTTTTTTCAATTTTACCCCCGTGGGATATATATTCTACCCACACACATTTGGAACTCTCCTGGGGTACCCTCACACATATTATTCCCTCATTTAGTGGATATTTTCACAAAAAAGTGAAATTTTCAAAAATCCAGAAAATTGGCTGAAAACGACTAAATATCAAGGACTCATTGGGCGAATCGCTCTGGAACTGAAATCGGAACGCTCACTGACATTTTCCCTATCTGAAAGTCTGATAAACACCGGAAAAATGACTAAGTCCAAAAAAATAAATTTTTTTACTTTTTTCAATTTTACCCCCGTGGGATATATATTCTACCCACACACATTTGGAACTCTCCTGGGGTACCCTCACACATATTATTCACTCATTTAGTGGATATTTTCACAAAAAAGTGAAATTTTCAAAAATCCTGAAAATTGGCTGAAAACGACTAAATATCAAGGACTCATTGGGCGAATCGCTCTGGAACTGAAATCGGAATGCTCACTGACATTTCCCCTATCTGAAAGTCTGATAAACGCCGGAAAAATGACTAAGTCCAAAAAAATAAATTTTTTTACTTTTTTCAATTTTACCCCCGTGGGATATATATTCTACCCACACACATTTGGAACTCTCCTGGGGTACCCTCACACATATTATTCCCTCATTTAGTGGATATTTTCACAAAAAAGTGAAATTTTCAAAAATCCAGAAAATTGGCTGAAAACGACTAAATATCAAGGACTCATTGGGCGAATCGCTCTGGAACTGAAATCGGAACGCTCACTGACATTTTCCCTATCTGAAAGTCTGATAAACGCCGGAAAAATGACTAAGTCCAAAAAAAATAATTTTTTCAACTTTTTTCAATTTTACCCCCGTGGGATATATATTCTACCCACACACATTTGGAACTCTCCTGGGGTACCCTCACACATATTATTCCCTCATTTAGTGGATATTTTCACAAAAAAGTGAAATTTTCAAAAATCCAGAAAATTGGCTGAAAACGACTAAATATCAAGGACTCATTGGGCGAATCGCTCTGGAACTGAAATCGGAACGCTCACTGACATTTTCCCTATCTGAAAGTCTGATAAACGCCGGAAAAATGACTAAGTCCAAAAAAAATAATTTTTTCAACTTTTTTCAATTTTACCCCCGTGGGATATATATTCTAACCACACACATTTGGAACTCTCCTGGGGTACCCTCACACATATTATTCCCTCATTTAGTGGATATTTTCACAAAAAAGTGAAATTTTCAAAAATCCAGAAAATTGGCTGAAAACGACTAAATATCAAGGACTCATTGGGCGAATCGCTCTGGAACTGAAATCGGAACGCTCACTGACATTTTCCCTATCTGAAAGTCTGATAAACACCGGAAAAATGACTAAGTCCAAAAAAATAAATTTTTTTACTTTTTTCAATTTTACCCCCGTGGGATATATATTCTACCCACACACATTTGGAACTCTCCTGGGGTACCCTCACACATATTATTCCCTCATTTAGTGGATATTTTCACAAAAAAGTGAAATTTTCAAAAATCCTGAAAATTGGCTGAAAACGACTAAATATCAAGGACTCATTGGGCGAATCGCTCTGGAACTGAAATCGGAATGCTCACTGACATTTCCCCTATCTGAAAGTCTGATAAACGCCGGAAAAATGACTAAGTCCAAAAAAATAAATTTTTTTACTTTTTTCAATTTTACCCCCGTGGGATATATATTCTACCCACACACATTTGGAACTCTCCTGGGGTACCCTCACACATATTATTCACTCATTTAGTGGATATTTTCACAAAAAAGTGAAATTTTCAAAAATCCTGAAAATTGGCTGAAAACGACTAAATATCAAGGACTTATTGGGCGAATCGCTCTGGAACTGAAATCGGAATGCTCACTGACATTTCCCCTATCTGAAAGTCTGATAAACGCCGGAAAAATGACTAAGTCCAAAAAAATAAATTTTTTAACTTTTTTCAATTTTACCCCCGTGGGATATATATTCTACCCACACACATTTGGAACTCTCCTGGGGTACCCTCACACATATTATTCCCTCATTTAGTGGATATTTTCACAAAAAAAGTGAAATTTTCAAAAATCCAGAAAATTGGCTGAAAACGACTAAATATCAAGGACTCATTGGGCGAATCGCTCTGGAACTGAAATCGGAATGCTCACTGACATTTTCCCTATCTGAAAGTCTGATAAACGCCGGAAAAATGACTAAGTCCAAAAAAATTAATTTTTTCAACTTTTTTCAATTTTACCCCCGTGGGATATATATTCTACCCACACACATTTGGAACTCTCCTGGGGTACCCTCACACATATTATTCCCTCATTTAGTGGATATTTTCACAAAAAAGTGAAATTTTCAAAAATCCAGAAAATTGGCTAAAAACGACTAAATATCAAGGACTCATTGTGCGAATCGCTCTGGAACTGAAATCGGAACGCTCACTGACATTTTCCCTATCTGAAAGTCTGATAAACGCCGGAAAAATGACTAAGTCCAAAAAAAATAATTTTTTCAACTTTTTTCAATTTTACCCCCGTGGGATATATATTCTACCCACACACATTTGGAACTCTCCTGGGGTACCCTCACACATATTATTCCCTCATTTAGTGGATATTTTCACAAAAAAGTGAAATTTTCAAAAATCCAGAAAATTGGCTGAAAACGACTAAATATCAAGGACTCATTGGGCGAATCACTCTGGAACTGAAATCGGAACGCTCACTGACATTTTCCCTATCTGAAAGTCTGATAAACGCCGGAAAAATGACTAAGTCCAAAAAAATAAATTTTTTTACTTTTTTCAATTTTACCCCCGTGGGATATATATTCTACCCACACACATTTGGAAGTCTCCTGGGGTACCCTCACACATATTATTCCCTCATTTAGTGGATATTTTCACAAAAAAGTGAAATTTTCAAAAATCCAGAAAATTGGCTGAAAACGACTAAATATCAAGGACTCATTGGGCGAATCGCTCTGGAACTGAAATCGGAACGCTCACTGACATTTTCCCTATCTGAAAGTCTGATAAACACCGGAAAAATGACTAAGTCCAAAAAAATAAATTTTTTTACTTTTTTCAATTTTACCCCCGTGGGATATATATTCTACCCACACACATTTGGAACTCTCCTGGGGTACCCTCACACATATTATTCCCTCATTTAGTGGATATTTTCACAAAAAAGTGAAATTTTCAAAAATCCAGAAAATTGGCTGAAAACGACTAAATATCAAGGACTCATTGGGCGAATCGCTCTGGAACTGAAATCGGAATGCTCACTGACATTTCCCCTATCTGAAAGTCTGATAAACGCCGGAAAAATGACTAAGTCCAAAAAAATTAATTTTTTTACTTTTTTCAATTTTACCCCCGTGGGATATATATTCTACCCACACACATTTGGAACTCTCCTGGGGTACCCTCACACATATTATTCCCTCATTTAGCGGATATTTTCACAAAAAAGTGAAATTTTCAAAAATCCAGATAATTGGCTGAAAACGACTAAATATCAAGGACTCATTGGGCGAATCGCTCTGGAACTGAAATCGGAATGCTCACTGACATTTTCCCTATCTGAAAGTCTGATAAACGCCGGAAAAATGACTAAGTCCAAAAAAATTAATTTTTTCAACTTTTTTCAATTTTACCCCCGTGGGATATATATTCTACCCACACACATTTGGAACTCTCCTGGGGTACCCTCACACATATTATTCCCTCATTTAGTGGATATTTTCACAAAAAAGTGAAATTTTCAAAAATCCAGAAAATTGGCTGAAAACGACTAAATATCAAGGACTCATTGTGCGAATCGCTCTGGAACTGAAATCGGAACGCTCACTGACATTTTCCCTATCTGAAAGTCTGATAAACGACGGAAAAATGACAGTCCAAAAAAAATAATTTTTTCAACTTTTTTCAATTTTACCCCCGTGGGATATATATTCTACCCACACACATTTGGAACTCTCCTGGGGTACCCTCACACATATTATTCCCTCATTTAGTGGATATTTTCACAAAAAAAGTGAAATTTTCAAAAATCCAGAAAATTGGCTGAAAACGACTGAATATCAAGGACTCATTGGGCGAATCGCTCTGGAACTGAAATCGGAATGCTCACTGACATTTCCCCTATCTGAAAGTCTGATAAACGCCGGAAAAATGACTAAGTCCAAAAAAATAAATTTTTTTACTTTTTTCAATTTTACCCCCGTGGGATATATATTCTACCCACACACATTTGGAACTCTCCTGGGGTACCCTCACACATATTATTCACTCATTTAGTGGATATTTTCACAAAAAAGTGAAATTTTCAAAAATCCTTAAAATTGGCTGAAAACGACTAAATATCAAGGACTCATTGGGCGAATCGCTCTGGAACTGAAATCGGAATGCTCACTGACATTTCCCCTATCTGAAAGTCTGATAAACGCCGGAAAAATGACTAAGTCCAAAAAAATAAATTTTTTTACTTTTTTCAATTTTACCCCCGTGGGATATATATTCTACCCACACACATTTGGAACTCTCCTGGGGTACCCTCACACATATTATTCCCTCATTTAGTGGATATTTTCACAAAAAAGTGAAATTTTCAAAAATCCAGAAAATTGGCTGAAAACGACTAAATATCAAGGACTCATTGGGCGAATCGCTCTGGAACTGAAATCGGAACGCTCACTGACATTTTCCCTATCTGAAAGTCTGATAAACGCCGGAAAAATGACTAAGTCCAAAAAAAATAATTTTTTCAACTTTTTTCAATTTTACCCCCGTGGGATATATATTCTACCCACACACATTTGGAACTCTCCTGGGGTACCCTCACACATATTATTCCCTCATTTAGTGGATATTTTCACAAAAAAGTGAAATTTTCAAAAATCCAGAAAATTGGCTGAAAACGACTAAATATCAAGGACTCATTGGGCGAATCGCTCTGGAACTGAAATCGGAACGCTCACTGACATTTTCCCTATCTGAAAGTCTGATAAACGCCGGAAAAATGACTAAGTCCAAAAAAAATAATTTTTTCAACTTTTTTCAATTTTACCCCCGTGGGATATATATTCTACCCACACACATTTGGAACTCTCCTGGGGTACCCTCACACATATTATTCCCTCATTTAGTGGATATTTTCACAAAAAAGTGAAATTTTCAAAAATCCAGAAAATTGGCTGAAAACGACTAAATATCAAGGACTCATTGGGCGAATCGCTCTGGAACTGAAATCGGAACGCTCACTGACATTTTCCCTATCTGAAAGTCTGATAAACACCGGAAAAATGACTAAGTCCAAAAAAATAAATTTTTTTACTTTTTTCAATTTTACCCCCGTGGGATATATATTCTACCCACACACATTTGGAACTCTCCTGGGGTACCCTCACACATATTATTCCCTCATTTAGTGGATATTTTCACAAAAAAGTGAAATTTTCAAAAATCCTGAAAATTGGCTGAAAACGACTAAATATCAAGGACTCATTGGGCGAATCGCTCTGGAACTGAAATCGGAATGCTCACTGACATTTCCCCTATCTGAAAGTCTGATAAACGCCGGAAAAATGACTAAGTCCAAAAAAATAAATTTTTTTACTTTTTTCAATTTTACCCCCGTGGGATATATATTCTACCCACACACATTTGGAACTCTCCTGGGGTACCCTCACACATATTATTCACTCATTTAGTGGATATTTTCACAAAAAAGTGAAATTTTCAAAAATCCTGAAAATTGGCTGAAAACGACTAAATATCAAGGACTTATTGGGCGAATCGCTCTGGAACTGAAATCGGAATGCTCACTGACATTTCCCCTATCTGAAAGTCTGATAAACGCCGGAAAAATGACTAAGTCCAAAAAAATAAATTTTTTAACTTTTTTCAATTTTACCCCCGTGGGATATATATTCTACCCACACACATTTGGAACTCTCCTGGGGTACCCTCACACATATTATTCCCTCATTTAGTGGATATTTTCACAAAAAAAGTGAAATTTTCAAAAATCCAGAAAATTGGCTGAAAACGACTAAATATCAAGGACTCATTGGGCGAATCGCTCTGGAACTGAAATCGGAATGCTCACTGACATTTTCCCTATCTGAAAGTCTGATAAACGCCGGAAAAATGACTAAGTCCAAAAAAATTAATTTTTTCAACTTTTTTCAATTTTACCCCCGTGGGATATATATTCTACCCACACACATTTGGAACTCTCCTGGGGTACCCTCACACATATTATTCCCTCATTTAGTGGATATTTTCACAAAAAAGTGAAATTTTCAAAAATCCAGAAAATTGGCTAAAAACGACTAAATATCAAGGACTCATTGTGCGAATCGCTCTGGAACTGAAATCGGAACGCTCACTGACATTTTCCCTATCTGAAAGTCTGATAAACGCCGGAAAAATGACTAAGTCCAAAAAAAATAATTTTTTCAACTTTTTTCAATTTTACCCCCGTGGGATATATATTCTACCCACACACATTTGGAACTCTCCTGGGGTACCCTCACACATATTATTCCCTCATTTAGTGGATATTTTCACAAAAAAGTGAAATTTTCAAAAATCCAGAAAATTGGCTGAAAACGACTAAATATCAAGGACTCATTGGGCGAATCGCTCTGGAACTGAAATCGGAATGCTCACTGACATTTCCCCTATCTGAAAGTCTGATAAACGCCGGAAAAATGACTAAGTCCAAAAAAATTAATTTTTTTACTTTTTTCAATTTTACCCCCGTGGGATATATATTCTACCCACACACATTTGGAACTCTCCTGGGGTACCCTCACACATATTATTCCCTCATTTAGCGGATATTTTCACAAAAAAGTGAAATTTTCAAAAATCCAGATAATTGGCTGAAAACGACTAAATATCAAGGACTCATTGGGCGAATCGCTCTGGAACTGAAATCGGAATGCTCACTGACATTTTCCCTATCTGAAAGTCTGATAAACGCCGGAAAAATGACTAAGTCCAAAAAAATTAATTTTTTCAACTTTTTTCAATTTTACCCCCGTGGGATATATATTCTACCCACACACATTTGGAACTCTCCTGGGGTACCCTCACACATATTATTCCCACATTTAGTGGATATTTTCACAAAAAAGTGAAATTTTCAAAAATCCAGAAAATTGGCTGAAAACGACTAAATATCAAGGACTCATTGTGCGAATCGCTCTGGAACTGAAATCGGAACGCTCACTGACATTTTCCCTATCTGAAAGTCTGATAAACGCCGGAAAAATGACAGTCCAAAAAAAATAATTTTTTCAACTTTTTTCAATTTTACCCCCGTGGGATATATATTCTACCCACACACATTTGGAACTCTCCTGGGGTACCCTCACACATATTATTCCCTCATTTAGTGGATATTTTCACAAAAAAAGTGAAATTTTCAAAAATCCAGAAAATTGGCTGAAAACGACTGAATATCAAGGACTCATTGGGCGAATTGCTCTGGAACTGAAATCGGAATGCTCACTGACATTTTCCCTATCTGAAAGTCTGATAAACGCCGGAAAAATGACTAAGTCCAAAAAAATTAATTTTTTCAACTTTTTTCAATTTTACCCCCGTGGGATATATATTCTACCCACACACATTTGGAACTCTCCTGGGGTACCCTCACACATATTATTCCCTCATTTAGTGGATATTTTCACAAAAAAGTGAAATTTTCAAAAATCCAGAAAATTGGCTGAAAACGACTAAATATCAAGGACTCATTGGGCGAATCGCTCTGGAACTGAAATCGGAACGCTCACTGACATTTTCCCTATCTGAAAGTCTGATAAACACCGGAAAAATGACTAAGTCCAAAAAAATAAATTTTTTTACTTTTTTCAATTTTACCCCCGTGGGATATATATTCTACCCACACACATTTGGAAGTCTCCTGGGGTACCCTCACACATATTATTCCCTCATTTAGTGGATATTTTCACAAAAAAGTGAAATTTTCAAAAATCCAGAAAATTGGCTGAAAACGACTAAATATCAAGGACTCATTGGGCGAATCGCTCTGGAACTGAAATCGGAACGCTCACTGACATTTTCCCTATCTGAAAGTCTGATAAACACCGGAAAAATGACTAAGTCCAAAAAAATAAATTTTTTTACTTTTTTCAATTTTACCCCCGTGGGATATATATTCTACCCACACACATTTGGAACTCTCCTGGGGTACCC
Source organism: Phyllobates terribilis (assembly GCF_046119375.1). NCBI lineage: Eukaryota > Metazoa > Chordata > Amphibia > Anura > Dendrobatidae > Phyllobates > Phyllobates terribilis. The sequence goes on along the minus strand of NW_027362772.1, from coordinate 188,368,677 downwards.
TCACACATATTATTCCCTCATTTAGTGGATATTTTCACAAAAAAGTGAAATTTTCAAAAATCCAGAAAATTGGCTGAAAACGACTAAATATCAAGGACTCATTGGGCGAATCGCTCTGGAACTGAAATCGGAATGCTCACTGACATTTCCCCTATCTGAAAGTCTGATAAACGCCGGAAAAATGACTAAGTCCAAAAAAATTAATTTTTTTACTTTTTTCAATTTTACCCCCGTGGGATATATATTCTACCCACACACATTTGGAACTCTCCTGGGGTACCCTCACACATATTATTCCCTCATTTAGCGGATATTTTCACAAAAAAGTGAAATTTTCAAAAATCCAGATAATTGGCTGAAAACGACTAAATATCAAGGACTCATTGTGCGAATCGCTCTGGAACTGAAATCGGAACGCTCACTGACATTTTCCCTATCTGAAAGTCTGATAAACGCCGGAAAAATGACAGTCCAAAAAAAATAATTTTTTCAACTTTTTTCAATTTTACCCCCGTGGGATATATATTCTACCCACACACATTTGGAACTCTCCTGGGGTACCCTCACACATATTATTCCCTCATTTAGTGGATATTTTCACAAAAAAAGTGAAATTTTCAAAAATCCAGAAAATTGGCTGAAAACGACTGAATATCAAGGACTCATTGGGCGAATCGCTCTGGAACTGAAATCGGAATGCTCACTGACATTTTCCCTATCTGAAAGTCTGATAAACGCCGGAAAAATGACTAAGTCCAAAAAAATTAATTTTTTCAACTTTTTTCAATTTTACCCCCGTGGGATATATATTCTACCCACACACATTTGGAACTCTCCTGGGGTACCCTCACACATATTATTCCCTCATTTAGTGGATATTTTCACAAAAAAGTGAAATTTTCAAAAATCCAGAAAATTGGCTGAAAACGACTAAATATCAAGGACTCATTGGGCGAATCGCTCTGGAACTGAAATCGGAACGCTCACTGACATTTTCCCTATCTGAAAGTCTGATAAACACCGGAAAAATGACTAAGTCCAAAAAAATAAATTTTTTTACTTTTTTCAATTTTACCCCCGTGGGATATATATTCTACCCACACACATTTGGAACTCTCCTGGGGTACCCTCACACATATTATTCCCTCATTTAGTGGATATTTTCACAAAAAAGTGAAATTTTCAAAAATCCAGAAAATTGGCTGAAAACGACTAAATATCAAGGACTCATTGGGCGAATCGCTCTGGAACTGAAATCGGAATGCTCACTGACATTTCCCCTATCTGAAAGTCTGATAAACGCCGGAAAAATGACTAAGTCCAAAAAAATTAATTTTTTTACTTTTTTCAATTTTACCCCCGTGGGATATATATTCTACCCACACACATTTGGAACTCTCCTGGGGTACCCTCACACATATTATTCCCTCATTTAGCGGATATTTTCACAAAAAAGTGAAATTTTCAAAAATCCAGATAATTGGCTGAAAACGACTAAATATCAAGGACTCATTGGGCGAATCGCTCTGGAACTGAAATCGGAATGCTCACTGACATTTTCCCTATCTGAAAGTCTGATAAACGCCGGAAAAATGACTAAGTCCAAAAAAATTATTTTTTTCAACTTTTTTCAATTTTACCCCCGTGGGATATATATTCTACCCACACACATTTGGAACTCTCCTGGGGTACCCTCACACATATTATTCCCTCATTTAGTGGATATTTTCACAAAAAAGTGAAATTTTCAAAAATCCAGAAAATTGGCTGAAAACGACTAAATATCAAGGACTCATTGTGCGAATCGCTCTGGAACTGAAATCGGAACGCTCACTGACATTTTCCCTATCTGAAAGTCTGATAAACGCCGGAAAAATGACAGTCCAAAAAAAATAATTTTTTCAACTTTTTTCAATTTTACCCCCGTGGGATATATATTCTACCCACACACATTTGGAACTCTCCTGGGGTACCCTCACACATATTATTCCCTCATTTAGTGGATATTTTCACAAAAAAGTGAAATTTTCAAAAATCCAGAAAATTGGCTGAAAACGACTAAATATCAAGGACTCATTGGGCGAATCGCTCTGGAACTGAAATCGGAACGCTCACTGACATTTTCCCTATCTGAAAGTCTGATAAACACCGGAAAAATGACTAAGTCCAAAAAAATAAATTTTTTTACTTTTTTCAATTTTACCCCCGTGGGATATATATTCTACCCACACACATTTGGAACTCTCCTGGGGTACCCTCACACATATTATTCCCTCATTTAGTGGATATTTTCACAAAAAAGTGAAATTTTCAAAAATCCTGAAAATTGGCTGAAAACGACTAAATATCAAGGACTCATTGGGCGAATCGCTCTGGAACTGAAATCGGAATGCTCACTGACATTTCCCCTATCTGAAAGTCTGATAAACGCCGGAAAAATGACTAAGTCCAAAAAAATAAATTTTTTTACTTTTTTCAATTTTTACCCCCGTGGGATATATATTCTACCCACACACATTTGGAACTCTCCTGGGGTACCCTCACACATATTATTCCCTCATTTAGTGGATATTTTCACAAAAAAAGTGAAATTTTCAAAAATCCAGAAAATTGGCTGAAAACGACTAAATATCAAGGACTCATTGGGCGAATCGCTCTGGAACTGAAATCGGAACGCTCACTGACATTTTCCCTATCTGAAAGTCTGATAAACGCCGGAAAAATGACTAAGTCCAAAAAAATAAATTTTTTTACTTTTTTCAATTTTACCCCCGTGGGATATATATTCTACCCACACACATTTGGAACTCTCCTGGGGTACCCTCACACATATTATTCCCTCATTTAGTGGATATTTTCACAAAAAAGTGAAATTTTCAAAAATCCTGAAAATTGGCTGAAAACGACTAAATATCAAGGACTCATTGGGCGAATCGCTCTGGAACTGAAATCGGAATGCTCACTGACATTTCCCCTATCTGAAAGTCTGATAAACGCCGGAAAAATGACTAAGTCCAAAAAAATTAATTTTTTTACTTTTTTCAATTTTACCCCCGTGGGATATATATTCTACCCACACACATTTGGAACTCTCCTGGGGTACCCTCACACATATTATTCCCTCATTTAGCGGATATTTTCACAAAAAAGTGAAATTTTCAAAAATCCAGATAATTGGCTGAAAACGACTAAATATCAAGGACTCATTGGGCGAATCGCTCTGGAACTGAAATCAGAATGCTCACTGACATTTTCCCTATCTGAAAGTCTGATAAACGCCGGAAAAATGACTAAGTCCAAAAAAATTAATTTTTTCAACTTTTTTCAATTTTACCCCCGTGGGATATATATTCTACCCACACACATTTGGAACTCTCCTGGGGTACCCTCACACATATTATTCCCTCATTTAGTGGATATTTTCACAAAAAAGTGAAATTTTCAAAAATCCAGAAAATTGGCTGAAAACGACTAAATATCAAGGACTCATTGTGCGAATCGCTCTGGAACTGAAATCGGAACGCTCACTGACATTTTCCCTATCTGAAAGTCTGATAAACGCCGGAAAAATGACAGTCCAAAAAAAATAATTTTTTCAACTTTTTTCAATTTTACCCCCGTGGGATATATATTCTACCCACACACATTTGGAACTCTCCTGGGGTACCCTCACACATATTATTCCCTCATTTAGTGGATATTTTCACAAAAAAAGTGAAATTTTCAAAAATCCAGAAAATTGGCTGAAAACGACTGAATATCAAGGACTCATTGGGCGAATCGCTCTGGAACTGAAATCGGAATGCTCACTGACATTTTCCCTATCTGAAAGTCTGATAAACGCCGGAAAAATGACTAAGTCCAAAAAAATTAATTTTTTCAACTTTTTTCAATTTTACCCCCGTGGGATATATATTCTACCCACACACATTTGGAACTCTCCTGGGGTACCCTCACACATATTATTCCCTCATTTAGTGGATATTTTCACAAAAAAGTGAAATTTTCAAAAATCCAGAAAATTGGCTGAAAACGACTAAATATCAAGGACTCATTGGGCGAATCGCTCTGGAACTGAAATCGGAACGCTCACTGACATTTTCCCTATCTGAAAGTCTGATAAACACCGGAAAAATGACTAAGTCCAAAAAAATAAATTTTTTTACTTTTTTCAATTTTACCCCCGTGGGATATATATTCTACCCACACACATTTGGAACTCTCCTGGGGTACCCTCACACATATTATTCCCTCATTTAGTGGATATTTTCACAAAAAAGTGAAATTTTCAAAAATCCAGAAAATTGGCTGAAAACGACTAAATATCAAGGACTCATTGGGCGAATCGCTCTGGAACTGAAATCGGAACGCTCACTGACATTTTCCCTATCTGAAAGTCTGATAAACGCCGGAAAAATGACTAAGTCCAAAAAAATAAATTTTTTTACTTTTTTCAATTTTACCCCCGTGGGATATATATTCTACCCACACACATTTGGAACTCTCCTGGGGTACCCTCACACATATTATTCACTCATTTAGTGGATATTTTCACAAAAAAGTGAAATTTTCAAAAATCCTGAAAATTGGCTGAAAACGACTAAATATCAAGGACTCATTGGGCGAATCGCTCTGGAACTGAAATCGGAATGCTCACTGACATTTCCCCTATCTGAAAGTCTGATAAACGCCGGAAAAATGACTAAGTCCAAAAAAATAAATTTTTTTACTTTTTTCAATTTTACCCCCGTGGGATATATATTCTACCCACACACATTTGGAACTCTCCTGGGGTACCCTCACACATATTATTCCCTCATTTAGTGGATATTTTCACAAAAAAGTGAAATTTTCAAAAATCCAGAAAATTGGCTGAAAACGACTAAATATCAAGGACTCATTGGGCGAATCGCTCTGGAACTGAAATCGGAACGCTCACTGACATTTTCCCTATCTGAAAGTCTGATAAACGCCGGAAAAATGACTAAGTCCAAAAAAAATAATTTTTTCAACTTTTTTCAATTTTACCCCCGTGGGATATATATTCTACCCACACACATTTGGAACTCTCCTGGGGTACCCTCACACATATTATTCCCTCATTTAGTGGATATTTTCACAAAAAAGTGAAATTTTCAAAAATCCAGAAAATTGGCTGAAAACGACTAAATATCAAGGACTCATTGGGCGAATCGCTCTGGAACTGAAATCGGAACGCTCACTGACATTTTCCCTATCTGAAAGTCTGATAAACGCCGGAAAAATGACTAAGTCCAAAAAAAATAATTTTTTCAACTTTTTTCAATTTTACCCCCGTGGGATATATATTCTACCCACACACATTTGGAACTCTCCTGGGGTACCCTCACACATATTATTCCCTCATTTAGTGGATATTTTCACAAAAAAGTGAAATTTTCAAAAATCCAGAAAATTGGCTGAAAACGACTAAATATCAAGGACTCATTGGGCGAATCGCTCTGGAACTGAAATCGGAACGCTCACTGACATTTTCCCTATCTGAAAGTCTGATAAACACCGGAAAAATGACTAAGTCCAAAAAAATAAATTTTTTTACTTTTTTCAATTTTACCCCCGTGGGATATATATTCTACCCACACACATTTGGAACTCTCCTGGGGTACCCTCACACATATTATTCCCTCATTTAGTGGATATTTTCACAAAAAAGTGAAATTTTCAAAAATCCTGAAAATTGGCTGAAAACGACTAAATATCAAGGACTCATTGGGCGAATCGCTCTGGAACTGAAATCGGAATGCTCACTGACATTTCCCCTATCTGAAAGTCTGATAAACGCCGGAAAAATGACTAAGTCCAAAAAAATAAATTTTTTTACTTTTTTCAATTTTACCCCCGTGGGATATATATTCTACCCACACACATTTGGAACTCTCCTGGGGTACCCTCACACATATTATTCACTCATTTAGTGGATATTTTCACAAAAAAGTGAAATTTTCAAAAATCCTGAAAATTGGCAGAAAACGACTAAATATCAAGGACTTATTGGGCGAATCGCTCTGGAACTGAAATCGGAATGCTCACTGACATTTCCCCTATCTGAAAGTCTGATAAACGCCGGAAAAATGACTAAGTCCAAAAAAATAAATTTTTTAACTTTTTTCAATTTTACCCCCGTGGGATATATATTCTACCCACACACATTTGGAACTCTCCTGGGGTACCCTCACACATATTATTCCCTCATTTAGTGGATATTTTCACAAAAAAAGTGAAATTTTCAAAAATCCAGAAAATTGGCTGAAAACGACTAAATATCAAGGACTCATTGGGCGAATCGCTCTGGAACTGAAATCGGAATGCTCACTGACATTTTCCCTATCTGAAAGTCTGATAAACGCCGGAAAAATGACTAAGTCCAAAAAAATTAATTTTTTCAACTTTTTTCAATTTTACCCCCGTGGGATATATATTCTACCCACACACATTTGGAACTCTCCTGGGGTACCCTCACACATATTATTCCCTCATTTAGTGGATATTTTCACAAAAAAGTGAAATTTTCAAAAATCCAGAAAATTGGCTAAAAACGACTAAATATCAAGGACTCATTGTGCGAATCGCTCTGGAACTGAAATCGGAACGCTCACTGACATTTTCCCTATCTGAAAGTCTGATAAACGCCGGAAAAATGACTAAGTCCAAAAAAAATAATTTTTTCAACTTTTTTCAATTTTACCCCCGTGGGATATATATTCTACCCACACACATTTGGAACTCTCCTGGGGTACCCTCACACATATTATTCCCTCATTTAGTGGATATTTTCACAAAAAAGTGAAATTTTCAAAAATCCAGAAAATTGGCTGAAAACGACTAAATATCAAGGACTCATTGGGCGAATCACTCTGGAACTGAAATCGGAACGCTCACTGACATTTTCCCTATCTGAAAGTCTGATAAACGCCGGAAAAATGACTAAGTCCAAAAAAATAAATTTTTTTACTTTTTTCAATTTTACCCCCGTGGGATATATATTCTACCCACACACATTTGGAAGTCTCCTGGGGTACCCTCACACATATTATTCCCTCATTTAGTGGATATTTTCACAAAAAAGTGAAATTTTCAAAAATCCAGAAAATTGGCTGAAAACGACTAAATATCAAGGACTCATTGGGCGAATCGCTCTGGAACTGAAATCGGAATGCTCACTGACATTTTCCCTATCTGAAAGTCTGATAAACGCCGGAAAAATGACTAAGTCCAAAAAAATTAATTTTTTCAACTTTTTTCAATTTTACCCCCGTGGGATATATATTCTACCCACACACATTTGGAACTCTCCTGGGGTACCCTCACACATATTATTCCCTCATTTAGTGGATATTTTCACAAAAAAGTGAAATTTTCAAAAATCCAGAAAATTGGCTGAAAACGACTAAATATCAAGGACTCATTGTGCGAATCGCTCTGGAACTGAAATCGGAACGCTCACTGACATTTTCCCTATCTGAAAGTCTGATAAACGCCGGAAAAATGACAGTCCAAAAAAAATAATTTTTTCAACTTTTTTCAATTTTACCCCCGTGGGATATATATTCTACCCACACACATTTGGAACTCTCCTGGGGTACCCTCACACATATTATTCCCTCATTTAGTGGATATTTTCACAAAAAAAGTGAAATTTTCAAAAATCCAGAAAATTGGCTGAAAACGACTGAATATCAAGGACTCATTGGGCGAATCGCTCTGGAACTGAAATCGGAATGCTCACTGACATTTTCCCTATCTGAAAGTCTGATAAACGCCGGAAAAATGACTAAGTCCAAAAAAATTAATTTTTTCAACTTTTTTCAATTTTACCCCCGTGGGATATATATTCTACCCACACACATTTGGAACTCTCCTGGGGTACCCTCACACATATTATTCCCTCATTTAGTGGATATTTTCACAAAAAAGTGAAATTTTCAAAAATCCAGAAAATTGGCTGAAAACGACTAAATATCAAGGACTCATTGGGCGAATCGCTCTGCAACTGAAATCGGAACGCTCACTGACATTTTCCCTATCTGAAAGTCTGATAAACACCGGAAAAATGACTAAGTCCAAAAAAATAAATTTTTTTACTTTTTTCAATTTTACCCCCGTGGGATATATATTCTACCCACACACATTTGGAACTCTCCTGGGGTACCCTCACACATATTATTCCCTCATTTAGTGGATATTTTCACAAAAAAGTGAAATTTTCAAAAATCCTGAAAATTGGCTGAAAACGACTAAATATCAAGGACTCATTGGGCGAATCGCTCTGGAACTGAAATCGGAATGCTCACTGACATTTCCCCTATCTGAAAGTCTGATAAACGCCGGAAAAATGACTAAGTCCAAAAAAATAAATTTTTTTACTTTTTTCAATTTTACCCCCGTGGGATATATATTCTACCCACACACATTTGGAACTCTCCTGGGGTACCCTCACACATATTATTCACTCATTTAGTGGATATTTTCACAAAAAAGTGAAATTTTCAAAAATCCTGAAAATTGGCTGAAAACGACTAAATATCAAGGACTCATTGGGCAAATCGCTCTGGAACTGAAATCGGAATGCTCACTGACATTTCCCCTATCTGAAAGTCTGATAAACGCCGGAAAAATGACTAAGTCCAAAAAAATAATTTTTTCAACTTTTTTCAATTTTACCCCCGTGGGATATATATTCTACCCACACACATTTGGAACTCTCCTGGGGTACCCTCACACATATTATTCCCTCATTTAGTGGATATTTTCACAAAAAAGTGAAATTTTCAAAAATCCAGAAAATTGGCTGAAAACGACTAAATATCAAGGACTCATTGGGCGAATCGCTCTGGAACTGAAATCGGAACGCTCACTGACATTTCCCCTATCTGAAAGTCTGATAAACGCCGGAAAAATGACTAAGTCCAAAAAAATAAATTTTTTTACTTTTTTCAATTTTACCCCCGTGGGATATATATTCTACCCACACACATTTGGAACTCTCCTGGGGTACCCTCACACATATTATTCACTCATTTAGTGGATATTTTCACAAAAAAGTGAAATTTTCAAAAATCCTGAAAATTGGCTGAAAACGACTAAATATCAAGGACTTATTGGGCGAATCGCTCTGGAACTGAAATCGGAATGCTCACTGACATTTCCCCTATCTGAAAGTCTGATAAACGCCGGAAAAATGACTAAGTCCAAAAAAATAAATTTTTTAACTTTTTTCAATTTTACCCCCGTGGGATATATATTCTACCCACACACATTTGGAACTCTCCTGGGGTACCCTCACACATATTATTCCCTCATTTAGTGGATATTTTCACAAAAAAAGTGAAATTTTCAAAAATCCAGAAAATTGGCTGAAAACGACTAAATATCAAGGACTCATTGGGCGAATCGCTCTGGAACTGAAATCGGAATGCTCACTGACATTTTCCCTATCTGAAAGTCTGATAAACGCCGGAAAAATGACTAAGTCCAAAAAAATTAATTTTTTCAACTTTTTTCAATTTTACCCCCGTGGGATATATATTCTACCCACACACATTTGGAACTCTCCTGGGGTACCCTCACACATATTATTCCCTCATTTAGTGGATATTTTCACAAAAAAGTGAAATTTTCAAAAATCCAGAAAATTGGCTAAAAACGACTAAATATCAAGGACTCATTGTGCGAATCGCTCTGGAACTGAAATCGGAACGCTCACTGACATTTTCCCTATCTGAAAGTCTGATAAACGCCGGAAAAATGACTAAGTCCAAAAAAAATAATTTTTTCAACTTTTTTCAATTTTACCCCCGTGGGATATATATTCTACCCACACACATTTGGAACTCTCCTGGGGTACCCTCACACATATTATTCCCTCATTTAGTGGATATTTTCACAAAAAAGTGAAATTTTCAAAAATCCAGAAAATTGGCTGAAAACGACTAAATATCAAGGACTCATTGGGCGAATCACTCTGGAACTGAAATCGGAACGCTCACTGACATTTTCCCTATCTGAAAGTCTGATAAACGCCGGAAAAATGACTAAGTCCAAAAAAATAAATTTTTTTACTTTTTTCAATTTTACCCCCGTGGGATATATATTCTACCCACACACATTTGGAAGTCTCCTGGGGTACCCTCACACATATTATTCCCTCATTTAGTGGATATTTTCACAAAAAAGTGAAATTTTCAAAAATCCAGAAAATTGGCTGAAAACGACTAAATATCAAGGACTCATTGGGCGAATCGCTCTGGAACTGAAATCGGAACGCTCACTGACATTTTCCCTATCTGAAAGTCTGATAAACACCGGAAAAATGACTAAGTCCAAAAAAATAAATTTTTTTACTTTTTTCAATTTTACCCCCGTGGGATATATATTCTACCCACACACATTTGGAACTCTCCTGGGGTACCCTCACACATATTATTCCCTCATTTAGTGGATATTTTCACAAAAAAGTGAAATTTTCAAAAATCCAGAAAATTGGCTGAAAACGACTAAATATCAAGGACTCATTGGGCGAATCGCTCTGGAACTGAAATCGGAATGCTCACTGACATTTCCCCTATCTGAAAGTCTGATAAACGCCGGAAAAATGACTAAGTCCAAAAAAATTAATTTTTTTACTTTTTTCAATTTTACCCCCGTGGGATATATATTCTACCCACACACATTTGGAACTCTCCTGGGGTACCCTCACACATATTATTCCCTCATTTAGCGGATATTTTCACAAAAAAGTGAAATTTTCAAAAATCCAGATAATTGGCTGAAAACGACTAAATATCAAGGACTCATTGGGCGAATCGCTCTGGAACTGAAATCGGAATGCTCACTGACATTTTCCCTATCTGAAAGTCTGATAAACGCCGGAAAAATGACTAAGTCCAAAAAAATTAATTTTTTCAACTTTTTTCAATTTTACCCCCGTGGGATATATATTCTACCCACACACATTTGGAACTCTCCTGGGGTACCCTCACACATATTATTCCCTCATTTAGTGGATATTTTCACAAAAAAGTGAAATTTTCAAAAATCCAGAAAATTGGCTGAAAACGACTAAATATCAAGGACTCATTGTGCGAATCGCTCTGGAACTGAAATCGGAACGCTCACTGACATTTTCCCTATCTGAAAGTCTGATAAACGCCGGAAAAATGACAGTCCAAAAAAAATAATTTTTTCAACTTTTTTCAATTTTACCCCCGTGGGATATATATTCTACCCACACACATTTGGAACTCTCCTGGGGTACCCTCACACATATTATTCCCTCATTTAGTGGATATTTTCACAAAAAAAGTGAAATTTTCAAAAATCCAGAAAATTGGCTGAAAACGACTGAATATCAAGGACTCATTGGGCGAATCGCTCTGGAACTGAAATCGGAATGCTCACTGACATTTTCCCTATCTGAAAGTCTGATAAACGCCGGAAAAATGACTAAGTCCAAAAAAATTAATTTTTTCAACTTTTTTCAATTTTACCCCCGTGGGATATATATTCTACCCACACACATTTGGAACTCTCCTGGGGTACCCTCACACATATTATTCCCTCATTTAGTGGATATTTTCACAAAAAAGTGAAATTTTCAAAAATCCAGAAAATTGGCTGAAAACGACTAAATATCAAGGACTCATTGGGCGAATCGCTCTGGAACTGAAATCGGAACGCTCACTGACATTTTCCCTATCTGAAAGTCTGATAAACACCGGAAAAATGACTAAGTCCAAAAAAATAAATTTTTTTACTTTTTTCAATTTTACCCCCGTGGGATATATATTCTACCCACACACATTTGGAACTCTCCTGGGGTACCCTCACACATATTATTCCCTCATTTAGTGGATATTTTCACAAAAAAGTGAAATTTTCAAAAATCCTGAAAATTGGCTGAAAACGACTAAATATCAAGGACTCATTGGGCGAATCGCTCTGGAACTGAAATCGGAATGCTCACTGACATTTCCCCTATCTGAAAGTCTGATAAACGCCGGAAAAATGACTAAGTCCAAAAAAATAAATTTTTTTACTTTTTTCAATTTTTACCCCCGTGGGATATATATTCTACCCACACACATTTGGAACTCTCCTGGGGTACCCTCACACATATTATTCCCTCATTTAGTGGATATTTTCACAAAAAAAGTGAAATTTTCAAAAATCCAGAAAATTGGCTGAAAACGACTAAATATCAAGGACTCATTGGGCGAATCGCTCTGGAACTGAAATCGGAACGCTCACTGACATTTTCCCTATCTGAAAGTCTGATAAACGCCGGAAAAATGACTAAGTCCAAAAAAATAAATTTTTTTACTTTTTTCAATTTTACCCCCGTGGGATATATATTCTACCCACACACATTTGGAAGTCTCCTGGGGTACCCTCACACATATTATTCCCTCATTTAGTGGATATTTTCACAAAAAAGTGAAATTTTCAAAAATCCAGAAAATTGGCTGAAAACGACTAAATATCAAGGACTCATTGGGCGAATCACTCTGGAACTGAAATCGGAACGCTCACTGACATTTTCCCTATCTGAAAGTCTGATAAACGCCGGAAAAATGACTAAGTCCAAAAAAATAAATTTTTTTACTTTTTTCAATTTTACCCCCGTGGGATATATATTCTACCCACACACATTTGGAAGTCTCCTGGGGTACCCTCACACATATTATTCCCTCATTTAGTGGATATTTTCACAAAAAAGTGAAATTTTCAAAAATCCAGAAAATTGGCTGAAAACGACTAAATATCAAGGACTCATTGGGCGAATCGCTCTGGAACTGAAATCGGAACGCTCACTGACATTTTCCCTATCTGAAAGTCTGATAAACACCGGAAAAATGACTAAGTCCAAAAAAATAAATTTTTTTACTTTTTTCAATTTTACCCCCGTGGGATATATATTCTACCCACACACATTTGGAACTCTCCTGGGGTACCCTCACACATATTATTCCCTCATTTAGTGGATATTTTCACAAAAAAGTGAAATTTTCAAAAATCCAGAAAATTGGCTGAAAACGACTAAATATCAAGGACTCATTGGGCGAATCGCTCTGGAACTGAAATCGGAATGCTCACTGACATTTCCCCTATCTGAAAGTCTGATAAACGCCGGAAAAATGACTAAGTCCAAAAAAATTAATTTTTTTACTTTTTTCAATTTTACCCCCGTGGGATATATATTCTACCCACACACATTTGGAACTCTCCTGGGGTACCCTCACACATATTATTCCCTCATTTAGCGGATATTTTCACAAAAAAGTGAAATTTTCAAAAATCCAGATAATTGGCTGAAAACGACTAAATATCAAGGACTCATTGGGCGAATCGCTCTGGAACTGAAATCGGAATGCTCACTGACATTTTCCCTATCTGAAAGTCTGATAAACGCCGGAAAAATGACTAAGTCCAAAAAAATTAATTTTTTCAACTTTTTTCAATTTTACCCCCGTGGGATATATATTCTACCCACACACATTTGGAACTCTCCTGGGGTACCCTCACACATATTATTCCCTCATTTAGTGGATATTTTCACAAAAAAGTGAAATTTTCAAAAATCCAGAAAATTGGCTGAAAACGACTAAATATCAAGGACTCATTGTGCGAATCGCTCTGGAACTGAAATCGGAACGCTCACTGACATTTTCCCTATCTGAAAGTCTGATAAACGCCGGAAAAATGACAGTCCAAAAAAAATAATTTTTTCAACTTTTTTCAATTTTACCCCCGTGGGATATATATTCTACCCACACACATTTGGAACTCTCCTGGGGTACCCTCACACATATTATTCCCTCATTTAGTGGATATTTTCACAAAAAAAGTGAAATTTTCAAAAATCCAGAAAATTGGCTGAAAACGACTGAATATCAAGGACTCATTGGGCGAATCGCTCTGGAACTGAAATCGGAATGCTCACTGACATTTTCCCTATCTGAAAGTCTGATAAACGCCGGAAAAATGACTAAGTCCAAAAAAATTAATTTTTTCAACTTTTTTCAATTTTACCCCCATGGGATATATATTCTACCCACACACATTTGGAACTCTCCTGGGGTACCCTCACACATATTATTCCCTCATTTAGTGGATATTTTCACAAAAAAGTGAAATTTTCAAAAATCCAGAAAATTGGCTGAAAACGACTAAATATCAAGGACTCATTGGGCGAATCGCTCTGGAACTGAAATCGGAACGCTCACTGACATTTTCCCTATCTGAAAGTCTGATAAACACCGGAAAAATGACTAAGTCCAAAAAAATAAATTTTTTTACTTTTTTCAATTTTACCCCCGTGGGATATATATTCTACCCACACACATTTGGAACTCTCCTGGGGTACCCTCACACATATTATTCCCTCATTTAGTGGATATTTTCACAAAAAAGTGAAATTTTCAAAAATCCTGAAAATTGGCTGAAAACGACTAAATATCAAGGACTCATTGGGCGAATCGCTCTGGAACTGAAATCGGAATGCTCACTGACATTTCCCCTATCTGAAAGTCTGATAAACGCCGGAAAAATGACTAAGTCCAAAAAAATAAATTTTTTTACTTTTTTCAATTTTTACCCCCGTGGGATATATATTCTACCCACACACATTTGGAACTCTCCTGGGGTACCCTCACACATATTATTCCCTCATTTAGTGGATATTTTCACAAAAAAAGTGAAATTTTCAAAAATCCAGAAAATTGGCTGAAAACGACTAAATATCAAGGACTCATTGGGCGAATCGCTCTGGAACTGAAATCGGAACGCTCACTGACATTTTCCCTATCTGAAAGTCTGATAAACGCCGGAAAAATGACTAAGTCCAAAAAAATAAATTTTTTTACTTTTTTCAATTTTACCCCCGTGGGATATATATTCTACCCACACACATTTGGAAGTCTCCTGGGGTACCCTCACACATATTATTCCCTCATTTAGTGGATATTTTCACAAAAAAGTGAAATTTTCAAAAATCCAGAAAATTGGCTGAAAACGACTAAATATCAAGGACTCACTGGGCGAATCGCTCTGGAACTGAAATCGGAACGCTCACTGACATTTTCCCTATCTGAAAGTCTGATAAACACCGGAAAAATGACTAAGTCCAAAAAAATAAATTTTTTTACTTTTTTCAATTTTACCCCCGTGGGATATATATTCTACCCACACACATTTGGAACTCTCCTGGGGTACCCTCACACATATTATTCCCTCATTTAGTGGATATTTTCACAAAAAAGTGAAATTTTCAAAAATCCAGAAAATTGGCTGAAAACGACTAAATATCAAGGACTCATTGTGCGAATCGCTCTGGAACTGAAATCGGAACGCTCACTGACATTTTCCCTATCTGAAAGTCTGATAAACGCCGGAAAAATGACAGTCCAAAAAAAATAATTTTTTCAACTTTTTTCAATTTTACCCCCGTGGGATATATATTCTACCCACACACATTTGGAACTCTCCTGGGGTACCCTCACACATATTATTCCCTCATTTAGTGGATATTTTCACAAAAAAAGTGAAATTTTCAAAAATCCAGAAAATTGGCTGAAAACGACTGAATATCAAGGACTCATTGGGCGAATCGCTCTGGAACTGAAATCGGAATGCTCACTGACATTTTCCCTATCTGAAAGTCTGATAAACGCCGGAAAAATGACTAAGTCCAAAAAAATTAATTTTTTCAACTTTTTTCAATTTTACCCCCGTGGGATATATATTCTACCCACACACATTTGGAACTCTCCTGGGGTACCCTCACACATATTATTCCCTCATTTAGTGGATATTTTCACAAAAAAGTGAAATTTTCAAAAATCCAGAAAATTGGCTGAAAACGACTAAATATCAAGGACTCATTGGGCGAATCGCTCTGGAACTGAAATCGGAATGCTCACTGACATTTTCCCTATCTGAAAGTCTGATAAACACCGGAAAAATGACTAAGTCCAAAAAAATAAATTTTTTTACTTTTTTCAATTTTACCCCCGTGGGATATATATTCTACCCACACACATTTGGAACTCTCCTGGGGTACCCTCACACATATTATTCCCTCATTTAGTGGATATTTTCACAAAAAAGTGAAATTTTCAAAAATCCTGAAAATTGGCTGAAAACGACTAAATATCAAGGACTCATTGGGCGAATCGCTCTGGAACTGAAATCGGAATGCTCACTGACATTTCCCCTATCTGAAAGTCTGATAAACGCCGGAAAAATGACTAAGTCCAAAAAAATAAATTTTTTTACTTTTTTCAATTTTACCCCCGTGGGATATATATTCTACCCACACACATTTGGAACTCTCCTGGGGTACCCTCACACATATTATTCCCTCATTTAGTGGATATTTTCACAAAAAAAGTGAAATTTTCAAAAATCCAGAAAATTGGCTGAAAACGACTGAATATCAAGGACTCATTGGGCGAATCGCTCTGGAACTGAAATCGGAATGCTCACTGACATTTTCCCTATCTGAAAGTCTGATAAACGCCGGAAAAATGACTAAGTCCAAAAAAATTAATTTTTTCAACTTTTTTCAATTTTACCCCCGTGGGATATATATTCTACCCACACACATTTGGAACTCTCCTGGGGTACCCTCACACATATTATTCCCTCATTTAGCGGATATTTTCACAAAAAAGTGAAATTTTCAAAAATCCAGATAATTGGCTGAAAACGACTAAATATCAAGGACTCATTGGGCGAATCGCTCTGGAACTGAAATCGGAATGCTCACTGACATTTTCCCTATCTGAAAGTCTGATAAACGCCGGAAAAATGACTAAGTCCAAAAAAATTAATTTTTTCAACTTTTTTCAATTTTACCCCCGTGGGATATATATTCTACCCACACACATTTGGAACTCTCCTGGGGTACCCTCACACATATTATTCCCTCATTTAGTGGATATTTTCACAAAAAAGTGAAATTTTCAAAAATCCAGAAAATTGGCTGAAAACGACTAAATATCAAGGACTCATTGTGCGAATCGCTCTGGAGCTGAAATCGGAACGCTCACTGACATTTCCCCTATCTGAAAGTCTGATAAACGCCGGAAAAATGACTAAGTCCAAAAAAATTAATTTTTTTACTTTTTTCAATTTTACCCCCGTGGGATATATATTCTACCCACACACATTTGGAACTCTCCTGGGGTACCCTCACACATATTATTCCCTCATTTAGCGGATATTTTCACAAAAAAGTGAAATTTTCAAAAATCCAGAAAATTGGCTGAAAACGACTAAATATCAAGGACTCATTGTGCGAATCGCTCTGGAACTGAAATCGGAACGCTCACTGACATTTTCCCTATCTGAAAGTCTGATAAACGCCGGAAAAATGACAGTCCAAAAAAAATAATTTTTTCAACTTTTTTCAATTTTACCCCCGTGGGATATATATTCTACCCACACACATTTGGAACTCTCCTGGGGTACCCTCACACATATTATTCCCTCATTTAGTGGATATTTTCACAAAAAAAGTGAAATTTTCAAAAATCCAGAAAATTGGCTGAAAACGACTGAATATCAAGGACTCATTGGGCGAATCGCTCTGGAACTGAAATCGGAATGCTCACTGACATTTTCCCTATCTGAAAGTCTGATAAACGCCGGAAAAATGACTAAGTCCAAAAAAATTAATTTTTTCAACTTTTTTCAATTTTACCCCCGTGGGATATATATTCTACCCACACACATTTGGAACTCTCCTGGGGTACCCTCACACATATTATTCCCTCATTTAGTGGATATTTTCACAAAAAAGTGAAATTTTCAAAAATCCAGAAAATTGGCTGAAAACGACTAAATATCAAGGACTCATTGGGCGAATCGCTCTGGAACTGAAATCGGAACGCTCACTGACATTTTCCCTATCTGAAAGTCTGATAAACACCGGAAAAATGACTAAGTCCAAAAAAATAAATTTTTTTACTTTTTTCAATTTTACCCCCGTGGGATATATATTCTACCCACACACATTTGGAACTCTCCTGGGGTACCCTCACACATATTATTCCCTCATTTAGTGGATATTTTCACAAAAAAGTGAAATTTTCAAAAATCCTGAAAATTGGCTGAAAACGACTAAATATCAAGGACTCATTGGGCGAATCGCTCTGGAACTGAAATCGGAATGCTCACTGACATTTCCCCTATCTGAAAGTCTGATAAACGCCGGAAAAATGACTAAGTCCAAAAAAATAAATTTTTTTACTTTTTTCAATTTTACCCCCGTGGGATATATATTCTACCCACACACATTTGGAACTCTCCTGGGGTACCCTCACACATATTATTCCCTCATTTAGTGGATATTTTCACAAAAAAAGTGAAATTTTCAAAAATCCAGAAAATTGGCTGAAAACGACTGAATATCAAGGACTCATTGGGCGAATCGCTCTGGAACTGAAATCGGAATGCTCACTGACATTTTCCCTATCTGAAAGTCTGATAAACGCCGGAAAAATGACTAAGTCCAAAAAAATTAATTTTTTCAACTTTTTTCAATTTTACCCCCGTGGGATATATATTCTACCCACACACATTTGGAACTCTCCTGGGGTACCCTCACACATATTATTCCCTCATTTAGCGGATATTTTCACAAAAAAGTGAAATTTTCAAAAATCCAGATAATTGGCTGAAAACGACTAAATATCAAGGACTCATTGGGCGAATCGCTCTGGAACTGAAATCGGAATGCTCACTGACATTTTCCCTATCTGAAAGTCTGATAAACGCCGGAAAAATGACTAAGTCCAAAAAAATGAATTTTTTCAACTTTTTTCAATTTTACCCCCGTGGGATATATATTCTACCCACACACATTTGGAACTCTCCTGGGGTACCCTCACACATATTATTCCCTCATTTAGTGGATATTTTCACAAAAAAGTGAAATTTTCAAAAATCCAGAAAATTGGCTGAAAACGACTAAATATCAAGGACTCATTGGGCGAATCGCTCTGGAACTGAAATCGGAACGCTCACTGACATTTTCCCTATCTGAAAGTCTGATAAACGCCAGAAAAATGACTAAGTCCAAAAAAAATAATTTTTTCAACTTTTTTCAATTTTACCCCCGTGGGATATATATTCTACCCACACACATTTGGAACTCTCCTGGGGTACCCTCACACATATTATTCCCTCATTTAGTGGATATTTTCACAAAAAAGTGAAATTTTCAAAAATCCAGAAAATTGGCTGAAAACGACTAAATATCAAGGACTCATTGGGCGAATCACTCTGGAACTGAAATCGGAACGCTCACTGACATTTTCCCTATCTGAAAGTCTGATAAACGCCGGAAAAATGACTAAGTCCAAAAAAATAAATTTTTTTACTTTTTTCAATTTTACCCCCGTGGGATATATATTCTACCCACACACATTTGGAACTCTCCTGGGGTACCCTCACACATATTATTCCCTCATTTAGTGGATATTTTCACAAAAAAGTGAAATTTTCAAAAATCCAGAAAATTGGCTGAAAACGACTAAATATCAAGGACTCATTTTGCGAATCGCTCTGGAACTGAAATCGGAATGCTCACTGACATTTTCCCTATCTGAAAGTCTGATAAACGCCGGAAAAATGACTAAGTCCAAACAAATAAATTTTTTTACTTTTTTCAATTTTACCCCCGTGGGATATATATTCTACCCACACACATTTGGAACTCTCCTGGGGTACCCTCACACATATTATTCCCTCATTTAGTGGATATTTTCACAAAAAAGTGAAATTTTCAAAAATCCAGAAAATTGGCTGAAAACGACTAAATATCAAGGACTCATTGGGCGAATCGCTCTGGAACTGAAATCGGAACGCTCACTGACATTTTCCCTATCTGAAAGTCTGATAAACGCCGGAAAAATGACTAAGTCCAAAAAAAATAATTTTTTCAACTTTTTTCAATTTTACCCCCGTGGGATATATATTCTACCCACACACATTTGGAACTCTCCTGGGGTACCCTCACACATATTATTCCCTCATTTAGTGGATATTTTCACAAAAAAAGTGAAATTTTCAAAAATCCAGAAAATTGGCTGAAAACGACTGAATATCAAGGACTCATTGGGCGAATCGCTCTGGAACTGAAATTGGAATGCTCACTGACATTTTCCCTATCTGAAAGTCTGATAAACGCCGGAAAAATGACTAAGTCCAAAAAAATTAATTTTTTCAACTTTTTTCAATTTTACCCCCGTGGGATATATATTCTACCCACACACATTTGGAACTCTCCTGGGGTACCCTCACACATATTATTCCCTCATTTAGTGGATATTTTCACAAAAAAGTGAAATTTTCAAAAATCCAGAAAATTGGCTGAAAACGACTAAATATCAAGGACTCATTGTGCGAATCGCTCTGGAACTGAAATCGGAACGCTCACTGACATTTTCCCTATCTGAAAGTCTGATAAACGCCGGAAAAATGACTAAGTCCAAAAAAAATAATTTTTTCAACTTTTTTCAATTTTACCCCCGTGGGATATATATTCTACCCACACACATTTGGAACTCTCCTGGGGTACCCTCACACATATTATTCCCTCATTTAGTGGATATTTTCACAAAAAAGTGAAATTTTCAAAAATCCAGAAAATTGGCTGAAAACGACTAAATATCAAGGACTCATTGGGCGAATCGCTCTGGAACTGAAATCGGAACGCTCACTGACATTTTCCCTATCTGAAAGTCTGATAAACGCCGGAAAAATGACTAAGTCCAAAAAAATAAATTTTTTTACTTTTTTCAATTTTACCCCCGTGGGATATATATTCTACCCACACACATTTGGAACTCTCCTGGGGTACCCTCACACATATTATTCCCTCATTTAGTGGATATTTTCACAAAAAAGTGAAATTTTCAAAAATCCAGAAAATTGGCTGAAAACGACTAAATATCAAGGACTCATTTTGCGAATCGCTCTGGAACTGAAATCGGAATGCTCACTGACATTTTCCCTATCTGAAAGTCTGATAAACGCCGGAAAAATGACTAAGTCCAAACAAATAAATTTTTTTACTTTTTTCAATTTTACCCCCGTGGGATATATATTCTACCCACACACATTTGGAACTCTCCTGGGGTACCCTCACACATATTATTCCCTCATTTAGTGGATATTTTCACAAAAAAGTGAAATTTTCAAAAATCCAGAAAATTGGCTGAAAACGACTAAATATCAAGGACTCATTGGGCGAATCGCTCTGGAACTGAAATCGGAACGCTCACTGACATTTTCCCTATCTGAAAGTCTGATAAACGCCGGAAAAATGACTAAGTCCAAAAAAAATAATTTTTTCAACTTTTTTCAATTTTACCCCCGTGGGATATATATTCTACCCACACACATTTGGAACTCTCCTGGGGTACCCTCACACATATTATTCCCTCATTTAGTGGATATTTTCACAAAAAAGTGAAATTTTCAAAAATCCAGAAAATTGGCTGAAAACGACTAAATATCAAGGACTCATTGGGCGAATCGCTCTGGAACTGAAATCGGAATGCTCACTGACATTTCCCCTATCTGAAAGTCTGATAAACGCCGGAAAAATGACTAAGTCCAAAAAAATAAATTTTTTAACTTTTTTCAATTTTACCCCCGTGGGATATATATTCTACCCACACACATTTGGAACTCTCCTGGGGTACCCTCACACATATTATTCCCTCATTTAGTGGATATTTTCACAAAAAAGTGAAATTTTCAAAAATCCAGAAAATTGGCTGAAAACGACTAAATATCAAGGACTCATTGGGCGAATCGCTCTGGAACTGAAATCAGAACGCTCACTGACATTTTCCCTATCTGAAAGTCTGATAAACACCGGAAAAATGACTAAGTCCAAAAAAATAAATTTTTTTACTTTTTTCAATTTTACCCCCGTGGGATATATATTCTACCCACACACATTTGGAACTCTCCTGGGGTACCCTCACACATATTATTCCCTCATTTAGTGGATATTTTCACAAAAAAGTGAAATTTTCAAAAATCCAGAAAATTGGCTGAAAACGACTAAATATCAAGGACTCATTTTGCGAATCGCTCTGGAACTGAAATCGGAACGCTCACTGACATTTTCCCTATCTGAAAGTCTGATAAACGCCGGAAAAATGACTAAGTCCAAAAAAATAAATTTTTTTACTTTTTTCAATTTTACCCCCGTGGGATATATATTCTACCCACACACATTTGGAACTCTCCTGGGGTACCCTCACACATATTATTCCCTCATTTAGCGGATATTTTCACAAAAAAGTGAAATTTTCAAAAATCCAGATAATTGGCTGAAAACGACTAAATATCAAGGACTCATTGGGCGAATCGCTCTGGAACTGAAATCGGAATGCTCACTGACATTTTCCCTATCTGAAAGTCTGATAAACGCCGGAAAAATGACTAAGTCCAAAAAAATTAATTTTTTCAACTTTTTTCAATTTTACCCCCGTGGGATATATATTCTACCCACACACATTTGGAACTCTCCTGGGGTACCCTCACACATATTATTCCCTCATTTAGTGGATATTTTCACAAAAAAGTGAAATTTTCAAAAATCCAGAAAATTGGCTGAAAACGACTAAATATCAAGGACTCATTGGGCGAATCGCTCTGGAACTGAAATCGGAACGCTCACTGACATTTTCCCTATCTGAAAGTCTGATAAACGCCGGAAAAATGACTAAGTCCAAAAAAATAATTTTTTTTACTTTTTTCAATTTTACCCCCGTGGGATATATATTCTACCCACACACATTTGGAACTCTCCTGGGGTACCCTCACACATATTATTCCCTCATTTAGTGGATATTTTCACAAAAAAGTGAAATTTTCAAAAATCCAGAAAATTGGCTGAAAACGACTAAATATCAAGGACTCATTGGGCGAATCGCTCTGGAACTGAAATCGGAACGCTCACTGACATTTTCCCTATCTGAAAGTCTGATAAACGCCGGAAAAATGACTAAGTCCAAAAAAAATAATTTTTTCAACTTTTTTCAATTTTACCCCCGTGGGATATATATTCTACCCACACACATTTGGAACTCTCCTGGGGTACCCTCACACATATTATTCCCTCATTTAGTGGATATTTTCACAAAAAAGTGAAATTTTCAAAAATCCAGAAAATTGGCTGAAAACGACTAACTATCAAGGACTCATTGGGCGAATCACTCTGGAACTGAAATCGGAATGCTCACTGACATTTCCCCTATCTGAAAGTCTGATAAACGCCGGAAAAATGACTAAGTCCAAAAAAATAAATTTTTTCAACTTTTTTCAATTTTACCCCCGTGGGATATATATTCTACCCACACACATTTGGAACTCTCCTGGGGTACCCTCACACATATTATTCCCTCATTTAGTGGATATTTTCACAAAAAAGTGAAATTTTCAAAAATTCAGAAAATTGGCTGAAAACGACTAAATATCAAGGACTCATTTTGCGAATCGCTCTGGAACTGAAATCGGAATGTTCACTGACATTTCCCCTATCTGAAAGTCTGATAAACGCCGAAAAATGACTAAGTCCAAAAAAAAAAATTTTTTCAACTTTTTTCAATTTTACCCCCGTGGGATATATATTCTACCCACACACATTTGGAACTCTCCTGGGGTACCCTCACACATATTATTCCCTCATTTAGTGGATATTTTCACAAAAAAAGTGAAATTTTCAAAAATCCAGAAAATTGGCTGAAAACGACTGAATATCAAGGACTCATTGGGCGAATCGCTCTGGAACTGAAATTGGAATGCTCACTGACATTTTCCCTATCTGAAAGTCTGATAAACGCCGGAAAAATGACTAAGTCCAAAAAAATTAATTTTTTCAACTTTTTTCAATTTTACCCCCGTGGGATATATATTCTACCCACACACATTTGGAACTCTCCTGGGGTACCCTCACACATATTATTCCCTCATTTAGCGGATATTTTCACAAAAAAGTGAAATTTTCAAAAATCCAGATAATTGGCTGAAAACGACTAAATATCAAGGACTCATTGGGCGAATCGCTCTGGAACTGAAATCGGAATGCTCACTGACATTTTCCCTATCTGAAAGTCTGATAAACGCCGGAAAAATGACTAAGTCCAAAAAAATTAATTTTTTCAACTTTTTTCAATTTTACCCCCGTGGGATATATATTCTACCCACACACATTTGGAACTCTCCTGGGGTACCCTCACACATATTATTCCCTCATTTAGTGGATATTTTCACAAAAAAGTGAAATTTTCAAAAATCCAGAAAATTGGCTGAAAACGACTAAATATCAAGGACTCATTGTGCGAATCGCTCTGGAACTGAAATCGGAACGCTCACTGACATTTTCCCTATCTGAAAGTCTGATAAACGCCGGAAAAATGACTAAGTCCAAAAAAAATAATTTTTTCAACTTTTTTCAATTTTACCCCCGTGGGATATATATTCTACCCACACACATTTGGAACTCTCCTGGGGTACCCTCACACATATTATTCCCTCATTTAGTGGATATTTTCACAAAAAAGTGAAATTTTCAAAAATCCAGAAAATTGGCTGAAAACGACTAAATATCAAGGACTCATTGGGCGAATCGCTCTGGAACTGAAATCGGAATGCTCACTGACATTTTCCCTATCTGAAAGTCTGATAAACGCCGGAAAAATGACTAAGTCCAAAAAAATAAATTTTTTAACTTTTTTCAATTTTACCCCCGTGGGATATATATTCTACCCACACACATTTGGAACTCTCCTGGGGTACCCTCACACATATTATTCCCTCATTTAGTGGATATTTTCACAAAAAAGTGAAATTTTCAAAAATCCAGAAAATTGGCTGAAAACGACTAAATATCAAGGACTCATTGTGCGAATCGCTCTGGAACTGAAATCGGAACGCTCACTGACATTTTCCCTATCTGAAAGTCTGATAAACGCCGGAAAAATGACTAAGTCCAAAAAAAATAATTTTTTCAACTTTTTTCAATTTTACCCCCGTGGGATATATATTCTACCCACACACATTTGGAACTCTCCTGGGGTACCCTCACACATATTATTCCCTCATTTAGTGGATATTTTCACAAAAAAGTGAAATTTTCAAAAATCCAGAAAATTGGCTGAAAACGACTAAATATCAAGGACTCATTGGGCGAATCGCTCTGGAACTGAAATCGGAACGCTCACTGACATTTTCCCTATCTGAAAGTCTGATAAACACCGGAAAAATGACTAAGTCCAAAAAAATAAATTTTTTTACTTTTTTCAATTTTACCCCCGTGGGATATATATTCTACCCACACACATTTGGAACTCTCCTGGGGTACCCTCACACATATTATTCCCTCATTTAGTGGATATTTTCACAAAAAAGTGAAATTTTCAAAAATCCAG
Source organism: Phyllobates terribilis (assembly GCF_046119375.1). Lineage (NCBI taxonomy): Eukaryota > Metazoa > Chordata > Amphibia > Anura > Dendrobatidae > Phyllobates > Phyllobates terribilis. Next base: position 188,343,187 of record NW_027362772.1, on the reverse strand, counting down.
AAAATTGGCTGAAAACGACTAAATATCAAGGACTCATTTTGCGAATCGCTCTGGAACTGAAATCGGAACGCTCACTGACATTTTCCCTATCTGAAAGTCTGATAAACGCCGGAAAAATGACTAAGTCCAAAAAAATAAATTTTTTTACTTTTTTCAATTTTACCCCCGTGGGATATATATTCTACCCACACACATTTGGAACTCTCCTGGGGTACCCTCACACATATTATTCCCTCATTTAGCGGATATTTTCACAAAAAAGTGAAATTTTCAAAAATCCAGATAATTGGCTGAAAACGACTAAATATCAAGGACTCATTGGGCGAATCGCTCTGGAACTGAAATCGGAATGCTCACTGACATTTTCCCTATCTGAAAGTCTGATAAACGCCGGAAAAATGACTAAGTCCAAAAAAATTAATTTTTTCAACTTTTTTCAATTTTACCCCCGTGGGATATATATTCTACCCACACACATTTGGAACTCTCCTGGGGTACCCTCACACATATTATTCCCTCATTTAGTGGATATTTTCACAAAAAAGTGAAATTTTCAAAAATCCAGAAAATTGGCTGAAAACGACTAAATATCAAGGACTCATTGGGCGAATCGCTCTGGAACTGAAATCGGAACGGTCACTGACATTTTCCCTATCTGAAAGTCTGATAAACGCCGGAAAAATGACTAAGTCCAAAAAAATAATTTTTTTTACTTTTTTCAATTTTACCCCCGTGGGATATATATTCTACCCACACACATTTGGAACTCTCCTGGGGTACCCTCACACATATTATTCCCTCATTTAGTGGATATTTTCACAAAAAAGTGAAATTTTCAAAAATCCAGAAAATTGGCTGAAAACGACTAAATATCAAGGACTCATTGGGCGAATCGCTCTGGAACTGAAATCGGAATGCTCACTGACATTTTCCCTATCTGAAAGTCTGATAAACGCCGGAAAAATGACTAAGTCCAAAAAAAATAATTTTTTCAACTTTTTTCAATTTTACCCCCGTGGGATATATATTCTACCCACACACATTTGGAACTCTCCTGGGGTACCCTCACACATATTATTCCCTCATTTAGTGGATATTTTCACAAAAAAGTGAAATTTTCAAAAATCCAGAAAATTGGCTGAAAACGACTAAATATCAAGGACTCATTGGGCGAATCGCTCTGGAACTGAAATCGGAACGCTCACTGACATTTTCCCTATCTGAAAGTCTGATAAACGCCGGAAAAATGACTAAGTCCAAAAAAATAATTTTTTTTACTTTTTTCAATTTTACCCCCGTGGGATATATATTCTACCCACACACATTTGGAACTCTCCTGGGGTACCCTCACACATATTATTCCCTCATTTAGTGGATATTTTCACAAAAAAGTGAAATTTTCAAAAATCCAGAAAATTGGCTGAAAACGACTAAATATCAAGGACTCATTGGGCGAATCGCTCTGGAACTGAAATCGGAACGCTCACTGACATTTTCCCTATCTGAAAGTCTGATAAACGCCGGAAAAATGACTAAGTCCAAAAAAAATAATTTTTTCAACTTTTTTCAATTTTACCCCCGTGGGATATATATTCTACCCACACACATTTGGAACTCTCCTGGGGTACCCTCACACATATTATTCCCTCATTTAGTGGATATTTTCACAAAAAAGTGAAATTTTCAAAAATCCAGAAAATTGGCTGAAAACGACTAACTATCAAGGACTCATTGGGCGAATCACTCTGGAACTGAAATCGGAATGCTCACTGACATTTCCCCTATCTGAAAGTCTGATAAACGCCGGAAAAATGACTAAGTCCAAAAAAATAAATTTTTTCAACTTTTTTCAATTTTACCCCCGTGGGATATATATTCTACCCACACACATTTGGAACTCTCCTGGGGTACCCTCACACATATTATTCCCTCATTTAGTGGATATTTTCACAAAAAAGTGAAATTTTCAAAAATTCAGAAAATTGGCTGAAAACGACTAAATATCAAGGACTCATTTTGCGAATCGCTCTGGAACTGAAGTCGGAATGTTCACTGACATTTCCCCTATCTGAAAGTCTGATAAACGCCGAAAAATGACTAAGTCCAAAAAAAAAAATTTTTTCAACTTTTTTCAATTTTACCCCCGTGGGATATATATTCTACCCACACACATTTGGAACTCTCCTGGGGTACCCTCACACATATTATTCCCTCATTTAGTGGATATTTTCACAAAAAAAGTGAAATTTTCAAAAATCCAGAAAATTGGCTGAAAACGACTGAATATCAAGGACTCATTGGGCGAATCGCTCTGGAACTGAAATTGGAATGCTCACTGACATTTTCCCTATCTGAAAGTCTGATAAACGCCGGAAAAATGACTAAGTCCAAAAAAATTAATTTTTTCAACTTTTTTCAATTTTACCCCCGTGGGATATATATTCTACCCACACACATTTGGAACTCTCCTGGGGTACCCTCACACATATTATTCCCTCATTTAGCGGATATTTTCACAAAAAAGTGAAATTTTCAAAAATCCAGATAATTGGCTGAAAACGACTAAATATCAAGGACTCATTGGGCGAATCGCTCTGGAACTGAAATCGGAATGCTCACTGACATTTTCCCTATCTGAAAGTCTGATAAACGCCGGAAAAATGACTAAGTCCAAAAAAATTAATTTTTTCAACTTTTTTCAATTTTACCCCCGTGGGATATATATTCTACCCACACACATTTGGAACTCTCCTGGGGTACCCTCACACATATTATTCCCTCATTTAGTGGATATTTTCACAAAAAAGTGAAATTTTCAAAAATCCAGAAAATTGGCTGAAAACGACTAAATATCAAGGACTCATTGTGCGAATCGCTCTGGAACTGAAATCGGAACGCTCACTGACATTTTCCCTATCTGAAAGTCTGATAAACGCCGGAAAAATGACTAAGTCCAAAAAAAATAATTTTTTCAACTTTTTTCAATTTTACCCCCGTGGGATATATATTCTACCCACACACATTTGGAACTCTCCTGGGGTACCCTCACACATATTATTCCCTCATTTAGTGGATATTTTCACAAAAAAGTGAAATTTTCAAAAATCCAGAAAATTGGCTGAAAACGACTAAATATCAAGGACTCATTGGGCGAATCGCTCTGGAACTGAAATCGGAACGCTCACTGACATTTTCCCTATCTGAAAGTCTGATAAACGCCGGAAAAATGACTAAGTCCAAAAAAATAATTTTTTTTACTTTTTTCAATTTTACCCCCGTGGGATATATATTCTACCCACACACATTTGGAACTCTCCTGGGGTACCCTCACACATATTATTCCCTCATTTAGTGGATATTTTCACAAAAAAGTGAAATTTTCAAAAATCCAGAAAATTGGCTGAAAACGACTAAATATCAAGGACTCATTTTGCGAATCGCTCTGGAACTGAAATCGGAATGCTCACTGACATTTTCCCTATCTGAAAGTCTGATAAACGCCGGAAAAATGACTAAGTCCAAACAAATAAATTTTTTTACTTTTTTCAATTTTACCCCCGTGGGATATATATTCTACCCACACACATTTGGAACTCTCCTGGGGTACCCTCACACATATTATTCCCTCATTTAGTGGATATTTTCACCAAAAAGTGAAATTTTCAAAAATCCAGAAAATTGGCTGAAAACGACTAAATATCAAGGACTCATTGGGCGAATCGCTCTGGAACTGAAATCGGAACGCTCACTGACATTTTCCCTATCTGAAAGTCTGATAAACGCCGGAAAAATGACTAAGTCCAAAAAAAATAATTTTTTCAACTTTTTTCAATTTTACCCCCGTGGGATATATATTCTACCCACACACATTTGGAACTCTCCTGGGGTACCCTCACACATATTATTCCCTCATTTAGTGGATATTTTCACAAAAAAGTGAAATTTTCAAAAATCCAGAAAATTGGCTGAAAACGACTAAATATCAAGGACTCATTGGGCGAATCGCTCTGGAACTGAAATCGGAATGCTCACTGACATTTCCCCTATCTGAAAGTCTGATAAACGCCGGAAAAATGACTAAGTCCAAAAAAATAAATTTTTTAACTTTTTTCAATTTTACCCCCGTGGGATATATATTCTACCCACACACATTTGGAACTCTCCTGGGGTACCCTCACACATATTATTCCCTCATTTAGTGGATATTTTCACAAAAAAGTGAAATTTTCAAAAATCCAGAAAATTGGCTGAAAACGACTAAATATCAAGGACTCATTGTGCGAATCGCTCTGGAACTGAAATCGGAACGCTCACTGACATTTTCCCTATCTGAAAGTCTGATAAACGCCGGAAAAATGACTAAGTCCAAAAAAAATAATTTTTTCAACTTTTTTCAATTTTACCCCCGTGGGATATATATTCTACCCACACACATTTGGAACTCTCCTGGGGTACCCTCACACATATTATTCCCTCATTTAGTGGATATTTTCACAAAAAAGTGAAATTTTCAAAAATCCAGAAAATTGGCTGAAAACGACTAAATATCAAGGACTCATTGGGCGAATCGCTCTGGAACTGAAATCGGAACGCTCACTGACATTTTCCCTATCTGAAAGTCTGATAAACGCCGGAAAAATGACTAAGTCCAAAAAAATAAATTTTTTAACTTTTTTCAATTTTACCCCCGTGGGATATATATTCTACCCACACACATTTGGAACTCTCCTGGGGTACCCTCACACATATTATTCCCTCATTTAGTGGATATTTTCACAAAAAAGTGAAATTTTCAAAAATCCAGAAAATTGGCTGAAAACGACTAAATATCAAGGACTCATTGTGCGAATCGCTCTGGAACTGAAATCGGAACGCTCACTGACATTTTCCCTATCTGAAAGTCTGATAAACGCCGGAAAAATGACTAAGTCCAAAAAAAATAATTTTTTCAACTTTTTTCAATTTTACCCCCGTGGGATATATATTCTACCCACACACATTTGGAACTCTCCTGGGGTACCCTCACACATATTATTCCCTCATTTAGTGGATATTTTCACAAAAAAGTGAAATTTTCAAAAATCCAGAAAATTGGCTGAAAACGACTAAATATCAAGGACTCATTGGGCGAATCGCTCTGGAACTGAAATCGGAACGCTCACTGACATTTTCCCTATCTGAAAGTCTGATAAACACCGGAAAAATGACTAAGTCCAAAAAAATAAATTTTTTTACTTTTTTCAATTTTACCCCCGTGGGATATATATTCTACCCACACACATTTGGAACTCTCCTGGGGTACCCTCACACATATTATTCCCTCATTTAGTGGATATTTTCACAAAAAAGTGAAATTTTCAAAAATCCAGAAAATTGGCTGAAAACGACTAAATATCAAGGACTCATTTTGCGAATCGCTCTGGAACTGAAATCGGAACGCTCACTGACATTTTCCCTATCTGAAAGTCTGATAAACGCCGGAAAAATGACTAAGTCCAAAAAAATAAATTTTTTTACTTTTTTCAATTTTACCCCCGTGGGATATATATTCTACCCACACACATTTGGAACTCTCCTGGGGTACCCTCACACATATTATTCCCTCATTTAGCGGATATTTTCACAAAAAAGTGAAATTTTCAAAAATCCAGATAATTGGCTGAAAACGACTAAATATCAAGGACTCATTGGGCGAATCGCTCTGGAACTGAAATCGGAATGCTCACTGACATTTTCCCTATCTGAAAGTCTGATAAACGCCGGAAAAATGACTAAGTCCAAAAAAATTAATTTTTTCAACTTTTTTCAATTTTACCCCCGTGGGATATATATTCTACCCACACACATTTGGAACTCTCCTGGGGTACCCTCACACATATTATTCCCTCATTTAGTGGATATTTTCACAAAAAAGTGAAATTTTCAAAAATCCAGAAAATTGGCTGAAAACGACTAAATATCAAGGACTCATTGGGCGAATCGCTCTGGAACTGAAATCGGAACGCTCACTGACATTTTCCCTATCTGAAAGTCTGATAAACGCCGGAAAAATGACTAAGTCCAAAAAAATAATTTTTTTTACTTTTTTCAATTTTACCCCCGTGGGATATATATTCTACCCACACACATTTGGAACTCTCCTGGGGTACCCTCACACATATTATTCCCTCATTTAGTGGATATTTTCACAAAAAAGTGAAATTTTCAAAAATCCAGAAAATTGGCTGAAAACGACTAAATATCAAGGACTCATTTTGCGAATCGCTCTGGAACTGAAATCGGAATGCTCACTGACATTTTCCCTATCTGAAAGTCTGATAAACGCCGGAAAAATGACTAAGTCCAAACAAATAAATTTTTTTACTTTTTTCAATTTTACCCCCGTGGGATATATATTCTACCCACACACATTTGGAACTCTCCTGGGGTACCCTCACACATATTATTCCCTCATTTAGTGGATATTTTCACCAAAAAGTGAAATTTTCAAAAATCCAGAAAATTGGCTGAAAACGACTAAATATCAAGGACTCATTGGGCGAATCGCTCTGGAACTGAAATCGGAACGCTCACTGACATTTTCCCTATCTGAAAGTCTGATAAACGCCGGAAAAATGACTAAGTCCAAAAAAAATAATTTTTTCAACTTTTTTCAATTTTACCCCCGTGGGATATATATTCTACCCACACACATTTGGAACTCTCCTGGGGTACCCTCACACATATTATTCCCTCATTTAGTGGATATTTTCACAAAAAAGTGAAATTTTCAAAAATCCAGAAAATTGGCTGAAAACGACTAAATATCAAGGACTCATTGGGCGAATCGCTCTGGAACTGAAATCGGAATGCTCACTGACATTTCCCCTATCTGAAAGTCTGATAAACGCCGGAAAAATGACTAAGTCCAAAAAAATAAATTTTTTAACTTTTTTCAATTTTACCCCCGTGGGATATATATTCTACCCACACACATTTGGAACTCTCCTGGGGTACCCTCACACATATTATTCCCTCATTTAGTGGATATTTTCACAAAAAAGTGAAATTTTCAAAAATCCAGAAAATTGGCTGAAAACGACTAAATATCAAGGACTCATTGTGCGAATCGCTCTGGAACTGAAATCGGAACGCTCACTGACATTTTCCCTATCTGAAAGTCTGATAAACGCCGGAAAAATGACTAAGTCCAAAAAAAATAATTTTTTCAACTTTTTTCAATTTTACCCCCGTGGGATATATATTCTACCCACACACATTTGGAACTCTCCTGGGGTACCCTCACACATATTATTCCCTCATTTAGTGGATATTTTCACAAAAAAGTGAAATTTTCAAAAATCCAGAAAATTGGCTGAAAACGACTAAATATCAAGGACTCATTGGGCGAATCGCTCTGGAACTGAAATCGGAACGCTCACTGACATTTTCCCTATCTGAAAGTCTGATAAACGCCGGAAAAATGACTAAGTCCAAAAAAATAAATTTTTTAACTTTTTTCAATTTTACCCCCGTGGGATATATATTCTACCCACACACATTTGGAACTCTCCTGGGGTACCCTCACACATATTATTCCCTCATTTAGTGGATATTTTCACAAAAAAGTGAAATTTTCAAAAATCCAGAAAATTGGCTGAAAACGACTAAATATCAAGGACTCATTGTGCGAATCGCTCTGGAACTGAAATCGGAACGCTCACTGACATTTTCCCTATCTGAAAGTCTGATAAACGCCGGAAAAATGACTAAGTCCAAAAAAAATAATTTTTTCAACTTTTTTCAATTTTACCCCCGTGGGATATATATTCTACCCACACACATTTGGAACTCTCCTGGGGTACCCTCACACATATTATTCCCTCATTTAGTGGATATTTTCACAAAAAAGTGAAATTTTCAAAAATCCAGAAAATTGGCTGAAAACGACTAAATATCAAGGACTCATTGGGCGAATCGCTCTGGAACTGAAATCGGAACGCTCACTGACATTTTCCCTATCTGAAAGTCTGATAAACACCGGAAAAATGACTAAGTCCAAAAAAATAAATTTTTTTACTTTTTTCAATTTTACCCCCGTGGGATATATATTCTACCCACACACATTTGGAACTCTCCTGGGGTACCCTCACACATATTATTCCCTCATTTAGTGGATATTTTCACAAAAAAGTGAAATTTTCAAAAATCCAGAAAATTGGCTGAAAACGACTAAATATCAAGGACTCATTTTGCGAATCGCTCTGGAACTGAAATCGGAACGCTCACTGACATTTTCCCTATCTGAAAGTCTGATAAACGCCGGAAAAATGACTAAGTCCAAAAAAATAAATTTTTTTACTTTTTTCAATTTTACCCCCGTGGGATATATATTCTACCCACACACATTTGGAACTCTCCTGGGGTACCCTCACACATATTATTCCCTCATTTAGCGGATATTTTCACAAAAAAGTGAAATTTTCAAAAATCCAGATAATTGGCTGAAAACGACTAAATATCAAGGACTCATTGGGCGAATCGCTCTGGAACTGAAATCGGAATGCTCACTGACATTTTCCCTATCTGAAAGTCTGATAAACGCCGGAAAAATGACTAAGTCCAAAAAAATTAATTTTTTCAACTTTTTTCAATTTTACCCCCGTGGGATATATATTCTACCCACACACATTTGGAACTCTCCTGGGGTACCCTCACACATATTATTCCCTCATTTAGTGGATATTTTCACAAAAAAGTGAAATTTTCAAAAATCCAGAAAATTGGCTGAAAACGACTAAATATCAAGGACTCATTGGGCGAATCGCTCTGGAACTGAAATCGGAACGCTCACTGACATTTTCCCTATCTGAAAGTCTGATAAACGCCGGAAAAATGACTAAGTCCAAAAAAAATAATTTTTTCAACTTTTTTCAATTTTACCCCCGTGGGATATATATTCTACCCACACACATTTGGAACTCTCCTGGGGTACCCTCACACATATTATTCCCTCATTTAGTGGATATTTTCACAAAAAAGTGAAATTTTCAAAAATCCAGAAAATTGGCTGAAAACGACTAAATATCAAGGACTCATTGGGCGAATCGCTCTGGAACTGAAATCGGAACGCTCACTGACATTTTCCCTATCTGAAAGTCTGATAAACGCCGGAAAAATGACTAAGTCCAAAAAAATTAATTTTTTCAACTTTTTTCAATTTTACCCCCGTGGGATATATATTCTACCCACACACATTTGGAACTCTCCTGGGGTACCCTCACACATATTATTCCCTCATTTAGTGGATATTTTCACAAAAAAGTGAAATTTTCAAAAATCCTGAAAATTGGCTGAAAACGACTAAATATCAAGGACTCATTGGGCGAATCGCTCTGGAACTGAAATCGGAATGCTCACTGACATTTCCCCTATCTGAAATTCTGATAAACGCCGGAAAAATGACTAAGTCCAAAAAAATAAATTTTTTTACTTTTTTCAATTTTACCCCCGTGGGATATATATTCTACCCACACACATTTGGAACTCTCCTGGGGTACCCTCACACATATTATTCCCTCATTTAGTGGATATTTTCACAAAAAAGTGAAATTTTCAAACATCCAGAAAATTGGCTGAAAACGACTAAATATCAAGGACTCATTTTGCGAATCGCTCTGGAACTGAAATCGGAACGCTCACTGACATTTTCCCTATCTGAAAGTCTGATAAACGCCGGAAAAATGACTAAGTCCAAAAAAAATAATTTTTTCAACTTTTTTCAATTTTACCCCCGTGGGATATATATTCTACCCACACACATTTGGAACTCTCCTGGGGTACCCTCACACATATTATTCCCTCATTTAGTGGATATTTTCACAAAAAAGTGAAATTTTCAAAAATCCAGAAAATTGGCTGAAAACGACTAAATATCAAGGACTCATTTTGCGAATCGCTCTGGAACTGAAATCGGAACGCTCACTGACATTTTCCCTATCTGAAAGTCTGATAAACGCCGAAAAATGACTAAGTCCAAAAAAAATAATTTTTTCAACTTTTTTCAATTTTACCCCCGCGGGATATATATTCTACCCACACACATTTGGAACTCTCCTGGGGTACCCTCACACATATTATTCCCTCATTTAGTGGATATTTTCACAAAAAAGTGAAATTTTCAAAAATCCAGAAAATTGGCTGAAAACGACTAAATATCAAGGACTCATTTTGCGAATCGCTCTGGAACTGAAATCGGAATGCTCACTGACATTTCCCCTATCTGAAAGTCTGATAAACGCCGGAAAAATGACTAAGTCCAAAAAAATAAATTTTTTTACTTTTTTCAATTTTACCCCCGTGGGATATATATTCTACCCACACACATTTGGAACTCTCCTGGGGTACCCTCACACATATTATTCCCTCATTTAGTGGATATTTTCACAAAAAAGTGAAATTTTCAAAAATCCAGAAAATTGGCTGAAAACGACTAAATATCAAGGACTCATTTTGCGAATCGCTCTGGAACTGAAATCGGAACGCTCACTGACATTTTCCCTATCTGAAAGTCTGATAAACGCCGGAAAAATGACTAAGTCCAAAAAAATAATTTTTTTTACTTTTTTCAATTTTACCCCCGTGGGATATATATTCTACCCACACACATTTGGAACTCTCCTGGGGTACCCTCACACATATTATTCCCTCATTTAGTGGATATTTTCACGAAAAAGTGAAATTTTCAAAAATCCAGAAAATTGGCTGAAAACGACTAAATATCAAGGACTCATTGGGCGAATCGCTCTGGAACTGAAATCGGAACGCTCACTGACATTTTCCCTATCTGAAAGTCTGATAAACGCCGAAAAATGACTAAGTCCAAAAAAAATAATTTTTTCAACTTTTTTCAATTTTACCCCCGCGGGATATATATTCTACCCACACACATTTGGAACTCTCCTGGGGTACCCTCACACATATTATTCCCTCATTTAGTGGATATTTTCACAAAAAAGTGAAATTTTCAAAAATCCAGAAAATTGGCTGAAAACGACTAAATATCAAGGACTCATTTTGCGAATCGCTCTGGAACTGAAATCGGAACGCTCACTGACATTTTCCCTATCTGAAAGTCTGATAAACGCCGGAAAAATGACTAAGTCCAAAAAAATAAATTTTTTTACTTTTTTCAATATTACCCCCGTGGGATATATATTCTACCCACACACATTTGGAACTCTCCTGGGGTACCCTCACACATATTATTCCCTCATTTAGTGGATATTTTCACAAAAAAGTGAAATTTTCAAAAATCCAGAAAATTGGCTGAAAACGACTAAATATCAAGGACTCATTGGGCGAATCGCTCTGGAACTGAAATCGGAACGCTCACTGACATTTTCCCTATCTGAAAGTCTGATAAACGCCGGAAAAATGACTAAGTCCAAAAAAAATAATTTTTTCAACTTTTTTCAATTTTACCCCCGTGGGATATATATTCTACCCACACACATTTGGAACTCTCCTGGGGTACCCTCACACATATTATTCCCTCATTTAGTGGATATTTTCACAAAAAAGTGAAATTTTCAAAAATCCAGAAAATTGGCTGAAAACGAATAAATATCAAGGACTCATTGGTGGAATCGCTCTGGAACTGAAATCGGAACGCTCACTGACATTTTCCCTATCTGAAAGTCTGATAAACGCCGGAAAAATGACTAAGTCCAAAAAAATAATTTTTTTTACTTTTTTCAATTTTACCCCCGTGGGATATATATTCTACCCACACACATTTGGAACTCTCCTGGGGTACCCTCACACATATTATTCCCTCATTTAGTGGATATTTTCACGAAAAAGTGAAATTTTCAAAAATCCAGAAAATTGGCTGAAAACGACTAAATATCAAGGACTCATTGGGCGAATCGCTCTGGAACTGAAATCGGAACGCTCACTGACATTTTCCCTATCTGAAAGTCTGATAAACGCCGAAAAATGACTAAGTCCAAAAAAAATAATTTTTTCAACTTTTTTCAATTTTACCCCCGCGGGATATATATTCTACCCACACACATTTGGAACTCTCCTGGGGTACCCTCACACATATTATTCCCTCATTTAGTGGATATTTTCACAAAAAAGTGAAATTTTCAAAAATTCAGAAAATTGGCTGAAAACGACTAAATATCAAGGACACATTTTGCGAATCGCTCTGGAACTGAAATCGGAATGCTCACTGACATTTCCCCTATCTGAAAGTCTAATAAACGCCGAAAAATGACTAAGTCCAAAAAAAATAATTTTTTCAACTTTTTTCAATTTTACCCCCGTGGGATATATATTCTACCCACACACATTTGGAACTCTCCTGGGGAACCCTCACACATATTATTCCCTCATTTAGTGGATATTTTCACAAAAAAGTGAAATTTTCAAAAATCCAGATAATTGGCTGAAAACGACTAAATATCAAGGATTCATTGGGCGAATCGCTCTGGAACTGAAATCGGAACGCTCACTGACATTTTCCCTATCTGAAAGTCTGATAAACGCCGGAAAAATGACAGTTCAAAAAAATTAATTTTTTCAACTTTTTTCAATTTTACCCCCGTGGGATATATATTCTACCCACACACATTTGGAACTCTCCTGGGGTACCCTCACACATATTATTCCCTCATTTAGTGGATATTTTCACAAAAAAGTGAAATTTTCAAAAATCGAGAAAATTGGCTGAAAACGACTAAATATCAAGGACTCATTGGGCGAATCGCTCTGGAACTGAAATCGGAACGCTCACTGACATTTTCCCTATCTGAAAGTCTGATAAACGCCGAAAAATGACTAAGTCCAAAAAAATAAATTTTTTTACTTTTTTCAATTTTACCCCCGTGGGATATATATTCTACCCACACACATTTGGAACTCTCCTGGGGTACCCTCACACATATTATTCCCTCATTTAGTGGATATTTTCACAAAAAAGTGAAATTTTCAAAAATCCTGAAAATTGGCTGAAAACGACTAAATATCAAGGACTCATTGGGCGAATCGCTCTGGAACTGAAATCGGAATGCTCACTGACATTTCCCCTATCTGAAAGTCTGATAAACGCCGGAAAAATGACTAAGTCCAAAAAAATAAATTTTTTAACTTTTTTCAATTTTACCCCCGTGGGATATATATTCTACCCACACACATTTGGAACTCTCCTGGGGTACCCTCACACATATTATTCCCTCATTTAGTGGATATTTTCACAAAAAAGTGAAATTTTGAAAAATCCAGAAAATTGGCTGAAAACGACTAAATATCAAGGACTCATTGGGCGAATCGTTCTGGAACTGAAATCGGAACGCTCACTGACATTTTCCCTATCTGAAAGTCTGATAAACGCCGGAAAAATGACTAAGTCCAAAAAAATAAATTTTTTAACTTTTTTCAATTTTACCCCCGTGGGATATATATTCTACCCACACACATTTGGAACTCTCCTGGGGTACCCTCACACATATTATTCCCTCATTTAGTGGATATTTTCACAAAAAAGTGAAATTTTGAAAAATCCAGAAAATTGGCTGAAAACGACTAAATATCAAGGACTCATTGGGCGAATCGTTCTGGAACTGAAATCGGAACGCTCACTGACATTTTCCCTATCTGAAAGTCTGATAAACGCCGGAAAAATGACTAAGTCCAAAAAAATAAATTTTTTCAACTTTTTTCAATTTTACCCCGTGGGATATATATTCTACCCACACACATTTGGAACTCTCCTGGGGTACCCTCACACATATTATTCCCTCATTTAGTGGATATTTTCACAAAAAAGTGAAATTTTCAAAAATCCAGAAAATTGGCTGAAAACGACTAAATATCAAGGACTCATTGGGCGAATCGCTCTGGAACTGAAATCGGAACGCTCACTGACATTTTCCCTATCTGAAAGTCTGATAAACGCCGGAAAAATGACTAAGTCCAAAAAAAATAATTTTTTCAACTTTTTTCAATTTTACCCCCGTGGGATATATATTCTACCCACACACATTTGGAACTCTCCTGGGGTACCCTCACACATATTATTCCCTCATTTAGTGGATATTTTCACAAAAAAGTGAAATTTTCAAAAATCCAGATAATTGGCTGAAAACGACTACATATCAAGGACTCATTGGGCGAATCGCTCTGGAACTGAAATCGGAATGCTCACTGACATTTTCCCTATCTGAAAGTCTGATAAACGCCGGAAAAATGACTAAGTCCAAAAAAATAAATTTTTTTACTTTTTTCAATTTTACCCCCGTGGGATATATATTCTACCCACACACATTTGGAACTCTCCTGGGGTACCCTCACACATATTATTCCCTCATTTAGTGGATATTTTCACAAAAAAGTGAAATTTTGAAAAATCCAGAAAATTGGCTGAAAACGACTAAATATCAAGGACTCATTGGGCGAATCGCTCTGGAACTGAAATCGGAACGCTCACTGACATTTTCCCTATCTGAAAGTCTGATAAACGCCGAAAAATGACTAAGTCCAAAAAAAATAATTTTTTCAACTTTTTTCAATTTTACCCCCGCGGGATATATATTCTACCCACACACATTTGGAACTCTCCTGGGGTACCCTCACACATATTATTCCCTCATTTAGTGGATATTTTCACAAAAAAGTGAAATTTTCAAAAATCCAGATAATTGGCTGAAAACGACTAAATATCAAGGACTCATTGGGCGAATCGCTCTGGAACTGAAATCGGAATGCTCACTGACATTTTCCCTATCTGAAAGTCTGATAAACGCCGGAAAAATGACTAAGTCCAAAAAAATTAATTTTTTCAACTTTTTTCAATTTTACCCCGTGGGATATATATTCTACCCACAAACATTTGGAACTCTCCTGGGGTACCCTCACACATATTATTCCCTCATTTAGTGGATATTTTCACAAAAAAGTGAAATTTTCAAAAATCCAGAAAATTGGCTGAAAACGACTAAATATCAAGGACTCATTTGGCGAATCGCTCTGGAACTGAAATCGGAATGCTCACTGACATTTCCCCTATCTGAAAGTCTGATAAACGCCGGAAAAATTACTAAGTCCAAAAAAATAAATTTTTCAACTTTTTTCAATTTTACCCCCGTGGGATATATATTCTACCCACACACATTTGGAACTCTCCTGGGGTACCCTCACACATATTATTCCCTCATTTAGTGGATATTTTCACAAAAAAGTGAAATTTTCAAAAATCCAGAAAATTGGCTGAAAACGACTAAATATCAAGGACTTATTTTGCGAATCGCTCTGGAACTGAAATCGGAATGCTCACTGACATTTCCCCTATCTGAAAGTCTTATAAACGCCGAAAAATGACTAAGTCCAAAAAAAATAATTTTTTCAACTTTTTTCAATTTTACCCCCGTGGGATATATATTCTACCCACACACATTTAGAACTCTCCTGGGGTACCCTCACACATATTATTCCCTCATTTAGTGGATATTTTCACAAAAAAGTGAAATTTTCAAAAATCCAGATAATTGGCTGAAAACGACTAAACATCAAGGACTCATTGGGCGAATCGCTCTGGAACTGAAATCGGAATGCTCACTGACATTTTCCCTATCTGAAAGTCTGATAAACGCCGGAAAAATGACTAAGTCCAAAAAAATTAATTTTTTCAACTTTTTTCAATTTTACCCCCGTGGGATATATATTCTACCCACACACATTTGGAACTCTCCTGGGGTACCCTCACACATATTATTCCCTCATTTAGTGGATATTTTCACAAAAAAGTGAAATTTTCAAAAATCCAGAAAATTGGCTGAAAACGACTAAATATCAAGGACTCATTGGGCGAATCGCTCTGGAACTGAAATCGGAACGCTCACTGACATTTTCCCTATCTGAAAGTCTGATAAACGCCGAAAAATGACTAAGTCCAAAAAAAATAATTTTTTCAACTTTTTTCAATTTTACCCCCGCGGGATATATATTCTACCCACACACATTTGGAACTCTCCTGGGGTACCCTCACACATATTATTCCCTCATTTAGTGGATATTTTCACAAAAAAGTGAAATTTTCAAAAATCCAGAAAATTGGCTGAAAACGACTAAATATCAAGGACTCATTTGGCGAATCGCTCTGGAACTGAAATCGGAATGCTCACTGACATTTCCCCTGTCTGAAAGTCTGATAAACGCCGGAAAAATGACTAAGTCCAAAAAAATAAATTTTTCAACTTTTTTCAATTTTACCCCTGTGGGATATATATTCTACCCACACACATTTGGAACTCTCCTGGGGTACCCTCACACATATTATTCCCTCATTTAGTGGATATTTTCACAAAAAAGTGAAATTTTCAAAAATCCAGAAAATTGGCTGAAAACGACTAAATATCAAGGACTCATTTTGCGAATCGCTCTGGAACTGAAATCGGAATGCTCACTGACATTTCCCCTATCTGAAAGTCTGATAAACGCCGGAAAAATGACTAAGTCCAAAAAAATAAATTTTTTAACTTTTTTCAATTTTACCCCCGTGGGATATATATTCTACCCACACACATTTGGAACTCTCCTGGGGGTACCCTCACACATATTATTCCCTCATTTAGTGGATATTTTCACAAAAAAGTGAAATTTTCAAAAATCCAGAAAATTGGCTGAAAACGACTAAATATCAAGGACTCATTTTGCGAATCGCTCTGGAACTGAAATCGGAATGCTCACTGACATTTCCCCTATCTGAAAGTCTGATAAACGCCGGAAAAATGACTAAGTCCAAAAAAATAAATTTTTCAACTTTTTTCAATTTTACCCCCGTGGGATATATATTCTACCCACACACATTTGGAACTCTCCTGGGGTACCCTCACACATATTATTCCCTCATTTAGTGGATATTTTCACAAAAAAGTGAAATTTTCAAAAATCCAGATAATTGGCTGAAAACGACTAAACATCAAGGACTCATTGGGCGAATCGCTCTGGAACTGAAATCGGAACGCTCACTGACATTTTCCCTATCTGAAAGTCTGATAAACGCCGGAAAAATGACTAAGTCCAAAAAAATAAATTTTTTTACTTTTTTCAATTTTACCCCCGTGGGATATATATTCTACCCACACACATTTGGAACTCTCCTGGGGTACCCTCACACATATTATTCCCTCATTTAGTGGATATTTTCACAAAAAAGTGAAATTTTGAAAAATCCAGAAAATTGGCTGAAAACGACTAAATATCAAGGACTCATTGGGCGAATCGCTCTGGAACTGAAATCGGAATGCTCACTGACATTTTCCCTATCTGAAAGTCTGATAAACGCCGAAAAATGACTAAGTCCAAAAAAAATAATTTTTTCAACTTTTTTCAATTTTACCCCCGCGGGATATATATTCTACCCACACACATTTGGAACTCTCCTGGGGTACCCTCACACATATTATTCCCTCATTTAGTGGATATTTTCACAAAAAAGTGAAATTTTCAAAAATCCAGATAATTGGCTGAAAACGACTAAATATCAAGGACTCATTGGGCGAATCGCTCTGGAACTGAAATCGGAATGCTCACTGACATTTTCCCTATCTGAAAGTCTGATAAACGCCGGAAAAATGACTAAGTCCAAAAAAATTAATTTTTTCAACTTTTTTCAATTTTACCCCGTGGGATATATATTCTACCCACAAACATTTGGAACTCTCCTGGGGTACCCTCACACATATTATTCCCTCATTTAGTGGATATTTTCACAAAAAAGTGAAATTTTCAAAAATCCAGAAAATTGGCTGAAAACGACTAAATATCAAGGACTCATTTGGCGAATCGCTCTGGAACTGAAATCGGAATGCTCACTGACATTTCCCCTATCTGAAAGTCTGATAAACGCCGGAAAAATTACTAAGTCCAAAAAAATAAATTTTTCAACTTTTTTCAATTTTACCCCCGTGGGATATATATTCTACCCACACACATTTGGAACTCTCCTGGGGTACCCTCACACATATTATTCCCTCATTTAGTGGATATTTTCACAAAAAAGTGAAATTTTCAAAAATCCAGAAAATTGGCTGAAAACGACTAAATATCAAGGACTTATTTTGCGAATCGCTCTGGAACTGAAATCGGAATGCTCACTGACATTTCCCCTATCTGAAAGTCTTATAAACGCCGAAAAATGACTAAGTCCAAAAAAAATAATTTTTTCAACTTTTTTCAATTTTACCCCCGTGGGATATATATTCTACCCACACACATTTAGAACTCTCCTGGGGTACCCTCACACATATTATTCCCTCATTTAGTGGATATTTTCACAAAAAAGTGAAATTTTCAAAAATCCAGATAATTGGCTGAAAACGACTAAACATCAAGGACTCATTGGGCGAATCGCTCTGGAACTGAAATCGGAATGCTCACTGACATTTTCCCTATCTGAAAGTCTGATAAACGCCGGAAAAATGACTAAGTCCAAAAAAATTAATTTTTTCAACTTTTTTCAATTTTACCCCCGTGGGATATATATTCTACCCACACACATTTGGAACTCTCCTGGGGTACCCTCACACATATTATTCCCTCATTTAGTGGATATTTTCACAAAAAAGTGAAATTTTCAAAAATCCAGAAAATTGGCTGAAAACGACTAAATATCAAGGACTCATTGGGCGAATCGCTCTGGAACTGAAATCGGAACGCTCACTGACATTTTCCCTATCTGAAAGTCTGATAAACGCCGAAAAATGACTAAGTCCAAAAAAAATAATTTTTTCAACTTTTTTCAATTTTACCCCCGCGGGATATATATTCTACCCACACACATTTGGAACTCTCCTGGGGTACCCTCACACATATTATTCCCTCATTTAGTGGATATTTTCACAAAAAAGTGAAATTTTCAAAAATCCAGAAAATTGGCTGAAAACGACTAAATATCAAGGACTCATTTGGCGAATCGCTCTGGAACTGAAATCGGAATGCTCACTGACATTTCCCCTATCTGAAAGTCTGATAAACGCCGGAAAAATGACTAAGTCCAAAAAAATAAATTTTTCAACTTTTTTCAATTTTACCCCTGTGGGATATATATTCTACCCACACACATTTGGAACTCTCCTGGGGTACCCTCACACATATTATTCCCTCATTTAGTGGATATTTTCACAAAAAAGTGAAATTTTCAAAAATCCAGAAAATTGGCTGAAAACGACTAAATATCAAGGACTCATTTTGCGAATCGCTCTGGAACTGAAATCGGAATGCTCACTGACATTTCCCCTATCTGAAAGTCTGATAAACGCCGGAAAAATGACTAAGTCCAAAAAAATAAATTTTTTAACTTTTTTCAATTTTACCCCCGTGGGATATATATTCTACCCACACACATTTGGAACTCTCCTGGGGGTACCCTCACACATATTATTCCCTCATTTAGTGGATATTTTCACAAAAAAGTGAAATTTTCAAAAATCCAGAAAATTGGCTGAAAACGACTAAATATCAAGGACTCATTTTGCGAATCGCTCTGGAACTGAAATCGGAATGCTCACTGACATTTCCCCTATCTGAAAGTCTGATAAACGCCGGAAAAATGACTAAGTCCAAAAAAATAAATTTTTCAACTTTTTTCAATTTTACCCCCGTGGGATATATATTCTACCCACACACATTTGGAACTCTCCTGGGGTACCCTCACACATATTATTCCCTCATTTAGTGGATATTTTCACAAAAAAGTGAAATTTTCAAAAATCCAGATAATTGGCTGAAAACGACTAAACATCAAGGACTCATTGGGCGAATCGCTCTGGAACTGAAATCGGAACGCTCACTGACATTTTCCCTATCTGAAAGTCTGATAAACGCCGGAAAAATGACTAAGTCCAAAAAAATTAATTTTTTCAACTTTTTTCAATTTTACCCCCGTGGGATATATATTCTACCCAGACACATTTGGAACTCTCCTGGGGTACCCTCACACATATTATTCCCTCATTTAGTGGATATTTTCACAAAAAAGTGAAATTTTCAAAAATCCAGATAATTGGCTGAAAACGACTAAATATCAAGGACTCATTGGGCGAATCGCTCTGGAACTGAAATCGGAACGCTCACTGACATTTTCCCTATCTGAAAGTCTGATAAACGCCGGAAAAATGACTAAGTCCAAAAAAATTAATTTTTTCAACTTTTTTCAATTTTACCCCCGTGGGATATATATTCTACCCAGACACATTTGGAACTCTCCTGGGGTACCCTCACACATATTATTCCCTCATTTAGTGGATATTTTCACAAAAAAGTGAAATTTTCAAAAATCCAGATAATTGGCTGAAAACGACTAAATATCAAGGACTCATTGGGCGAATCGCTCTGGAACTGAAATCGGAACGCTCACTGACATTTTCCCTATCTGAAAGTCTGATAAACGCCGGAAAAATGACTAAGTCAAAAAAAATTAATTTTTTCAACTTTTTTCAATTTTACCCCCGTGGGATATATATTCTACCCACACACATTTGGAACTCTCCTGGGGTACCCTCACACATATTATTCCCTCATTTAGTGGATATTTTCACAAAAAAGTGAAATTTTCAAAAATCAAGAAAATTGGCTGAAAACGACTAAATATCAAGGACTCATTGGGCGAATCGCTCTGGAACTGAAATCGGAATGCTCACTGACATTTCCCCTATCTGAAAGTCTGATAAACGCCGGAAAAATGACTAAGTCCAAAAAAATAAATTTTTCAACTTTTTTCAATTTTACCCCCGTGGGATATATATTCTACCCACACACATTTGGAACTCTCCTGGGGTACCCTCACACATATTATTCCCTCATTTAGTGGATATTTTCACAAAAAAGTGAAATTTTCAAAAATCCAGAAAATTGGCTGAAAACGACTAAATATCAAGGACTCATTGGGCGAATCGCTCTGGAACTGAAATCGGAATGCTCACTGACATTTCCCCTATCTGAAAGTCTGATAAATGCCGGAAAACTGACTAAGTCCAAAAAAATAAATTTTTTCAACTTTTTTCAATTTTACCCCCGTGGGATATATATTCTACCCATACACATTTGGAACTCTCCTGGGGTACCCTCACACATATTTTTCCCTCATTTAGTGGATATTTTCACAAAAAAGTGAAATTTTCAAAAATCCAGAAAATTGGCTGAAAACGACTAAATATCAAGGACTCATTGGGCGAATCACTCTGGAACTGAAATCGGAACGCTCACTGACATTTTCCCTATCTGAAAGTCTGATAAACGCCAAAAAATGACTAAGTCCAAAAAAAATAATTTTTTCAACTTTTTTCAATTTTACACCCGTGGGATATATATTCTACCCACACATATTTGGAACTCTCCTGGGGTACCCTCACACATATTATTCCCTCATTTAGTGGATATTTTCACAAAAAAGTGAAATTTTCAAAAATCCAGATAATTGGCTGAAAACGACTAAATATCAAGGACTCATTGGGCGAATCGCTCTGGAACTGAAATCGGAACGCTCACTGACATTTTCCCTATCTGAAAGTCTGATAAACGCCGGAAAAATGACTAAGTCCAAAAAAATTAATTTTTTCAACTTTTTTCAATTTTACCCCCGTGGGATATATATTCTACCCACACACATTTGGAACTCTCCTGGGGTACCCTCACACATATTATTCCCTCATTTAGTGGATATTTTCACAAAAAAGTGAAATTTTCAAAAATCCAGATAATTGGCTGAAAACGACTAAATATCAAGGACTCATTGGGCGAATCGCTCTGGAACTGAAATCGGAACGCTCACTGACATTTTCCCTATCTGAAAGTCTGATAAACGCCGGAAAAATGACTAAGTCCAAAAAAATTAATTTTTTCAACTTTTTTCAATTTTACCCCCATGGGATATATATTCTACCCACACACATTTGGAACTCTCCTGGGGTACCCTCACACATATTATTCCCTCATTTAGTGGATATTTTCACAAAAAAGTGAAATTTTCAAAAATCCAGAAAATTGGCTGAAAACGACTAAATATTAAGGACTCATTGGGCGAATCGCTCTGGAACTGAAATCGGAATGCTCACTGACATTTCCCCTATCTGAAAGTCTGATAAACGCCGGAAAAATGACTAAGTCCAAAAAAATAAATTTTTTAACTTTTTTCAATTTTACCCCCGTGGGATATATATTCTACCCACACACATTTGGAACTCTCCTGGGGTACCCTCACACATATTATTCCCTCATTTAGTGGATATTTTCACAAAAAAGTGAAATTTTCAAAAATCCTGAAAATTGGCTGAAAACGACTAAATATCAAGGACTCATTGGGCGAATCGCTCTGGAACTGAAATCGGAATGCTCACTGACATTTCCCCTATCTGAAAGTCTGATATACGCCGGAAAAATGACTAAGTCCAAAAAAATAAATTTTTCAACTTTTTTCAATTTTACCCCCGTGGGATATATATTCTACCCACACACATTTGGAACTCTCCTGGGGTACCCTCACACATATTATTCCCTCATTTAGTGGATATTTTCACAAAAAAGTGAAATTTTCAAAAATCCAGAAAATTGGCTGAAAACGACTAAATATCAAGGACTCATTGGGCGAATCACTCTGGAACTGAAATCGGAACGCTCACTGACATTCTCCCTATCTGAAAGTCTGATAAATGCCGAAAAATGACTAAGTCCAAAAAAATTAATTTTTTCAACTTTTTTCAATTTTACCCCCGTGGGATATATATTCTACCCACACACATTTGGAACTCTCCTGGGGTACCCTCACACATATTATTCCCTCATTTAGTGGATATTTTCACAAAAAAGTGAAATTTTCAAAAATCCTGAAAATTGGCTGAAAACGACTAAATATCAAGGACTCATTGGGCGAATCGCTCTGGAACTGAAATCAGAATGCTCACTGACATTTCCCCTATCTGAAAGTCTGATAAACGCCGGAAAAATGACTAAGTCCAAAAAAATAAATTTTTCAACTTTTTTCAATTTTACCCCCGTGGGATATATATTCTACCCACACACATTTGGAACTCTCCTGGGGTACCCTCACACATATTATTCCCTCATTTAGTGGATATTTTCACAAAAAAGTGAAATTTTCAAAAATCCAGAAAATTGGCTGAAAACGACTAAATATCAAGGACTCATTGGGCGAATCGCTCTGGAACTGAAATCGCAACGCTCACTGACATTTTCCCTATCTGAAAGTCTGATAAACGCCGGAAAAATGACTAAGTCCAAAAAAATAAATTTTTTAACTTTTTTCAATTTTACCCCCGTGGGATATATATTCTACCCACACACATTTGGAACTCTCCTGGGGTACCCTCACACATATTATTCCCTCATTTAGTGGATATTTTCACAAAAAAGTGAAATTTTCAAAAATCCTGAAAATTGGCTGAAAACGACTAAATATCAAGGACTCATTGGGCGAATCGCTCTGGAACTGAAATTGGAATGCTCACTGACATTTCCCCTATCTGAAAGTCTGATATACGCCGGAAAAATGACTAAGTCCAAAAAAATAAATTTTTCAACTTTTTTCAATTTTACCCCCGTGGGATATATAT
Organism: Phyllobates terribilis; assembly: GCF_046119375.1. Taxonomy (NCBI): domain Eukaryota; kingdom Metazoa; phylum Chordata; class Amphibia; order Anura; family Dendrobatidae; genus Phyllobates; species Phyllobates terribilis. The sequence continues at coordinate 188,319,572 of NW_027362772.1, read as the reverse complement.
TCTACCCACACACATTTGGAACTCTCCTGGGGTACCCTCACACATATTATTCCCTCATTTAGTGGATATTTTCACAAAAAAGTGAAATTTTCAAAAATCCAGAAAATTGGCTGAAAACGACTAAATATCAAGGACTCATTGGGCGAATCACTCTGGAACTGAAATCGGAATGCTCACTGACATTCTCCCTATCTGAAAGTCTGATAAATGCCGAAAAATGACTAAGTCCAAAAAAATTAATTTTTTCAACTTTTTTCAATTTTACCCCCGTGGGATATATATTCTACCCACACACATTTGGAACTCTCCTGGGGTACCCTCACACATATTATTCCCTCATTTAGTGGATATTTTCACAAAAAAGTGAAATTTTCAAAAATCCTGAAAATTGGCTGAAAACGACTAAATATCAAGGACTCATTGGGCGAATCGCTCTGGAACTGAAATCAGAATGCTCACTGACATTTCCCCTATCTGAAAGTCTGATAAACGCCGGAAAAATGACTAAGTCCAAAAAAATAAATTTTTCAACTTTTTTCAATTTTACCCCCGTGGGATATATATTCTACCCACACACATTTGGAACTCTCCTGGGGTACCCTCACACATATTATTCCCTCAGTTAGTGGATATTTTCACAAAAAAGTGAAATTTTCAAAAATCCAGAAAATTGGCTGAAAACGACTAAATATCAAGGACTCATTGGGCGAATCGCTCTGGAACTGAAATCGCAACGCTCACTGACATTTTCCCTATCTGAAAGTCTGATAAACGCCGGAAAAATGACTAAGTCCAAAAAAAATAATTTTTTCAACTTTTTTCAATTTTACCCCTGTGGGATATATATTTCTACCCACACACATTTGGAACTCTCCTGGGGTACCCTCACACATATTATTCCCTCATTTAGTGGATATTTTCACAAAAAAGTGAAATTTTCAAAAATCCAGAAAATTGGCTGAAAACGACTAAATATCAAGGACTCATTGGGCGAATCGCTCTGGAACTGAAATCGGAATGCTCACTGACATTTCCCCTATCTGAAAGTCTGATAAACGCCGGAAAAATGACTAAGTCCAAAAAAATAAATTTTTCAACTTTTTTCAATTTTACCCCCGTGGGATATATATTCTACCCACACACATTTGGAACTCTCCTGGGGTACCCTCACACATATTATTCCCTCATTTAGTGGATATTTTCACAAAAAAGTGAAATTTTCAAAAATCCAGAAAATTGGCTGAAAACGACTAAATATCAAGGACTCATTGGGCGAATCGCTCTGGGACTGAAATCGGAATGCTCACTGACATTTCCCCTATCTGAAAGTCTGATAAACGCCGGAAAAATGACTAAGTCCAAAAAAATAAATTTTTCAACTTTTTTCAATTTTACCCCCGTGGGATATATATTCTACCCACACACATTTGGAACTCTCCTGGGGTACCCTCACACATATTATTCCCTCATTTAGTGGATATTTTCACAAAAAAGTGAAATTTTCAAAAATCCAGAAAATTGGCTGAAAACGACTAAATATCAAGGACTCATTGGGCGAATCGCTCTGGGACTGAAATCGGAATGCTCACTGACATTTCCCCTATCTGAAAGTCTGATAAACGCCGGAAAAATGACTAAGTCCAAAAAAATAAATTTTTTTACTTTTTTCAATTTTACCCCCGTGGGATATATATTCTACCGACACACATTTGGAACTCTCCTGGGGTACCCTCACACATATTATTCCCTCATTTAGTGGATATTTTCACAAAAAAGTGAAATTTTCAAAAATCCAGAAAATTGGCTGAAAACGACTAAATATCAAGGACTCATTGGGCGAATCGCTCTGGAACTGAAATCGGAACGCTCACTGACATTTTCCCTATCTGAAAGTCTGATAAACGCCGAAAAATGACTAAGTCCAAAAAAAATAATTTTTTCAACTTTTTTCAATTTTACCCCCGCGGGATATATATTCTACCCACACACATTTGGAACTCTCCTGGGGTACCCTCACACATATTATTCCCTCATTTAGTGGATATTTTCACAAAAAAGTGAAATTTTCAAAAATCCAGATAATTGGCTGAAAACGACTAAATATCAAGGACTCATTGGGCGAATCGCTCTGGAACTGAAATCGGAATGCTCACTGACATTTCCCCTATCTGAAAGTCTGATAAACGCCGGAAAAATGACTAAGTCCAAAAAAATAAATTTTTCAACTTTTTTCAATTTTACCCCCGTGGGATATATATTCTACCCACACACATTTGGAACTCTCCTCGGGTACCCTCACACATATTATTCCCTCATTTAGTGGATATTTTCACAAAAAAGTGAAATTTTCAAAAATCCAGATAATTGGCTGAAAACGACTAAATATCAAGGACTCATTGGGCGAATCGCTCTGGAACTGAAATCGGAATGCTCACTGACATTTTCCCTATCTGAAAGTCTGATAAACGCCGGAAAAATGACTAAGTCCAAAAAAATTAATTTTTTCAACTTTTTTCAATTTTACCCCCGTGGGATATATATTCTACCCACACACATTTGGAACTCTCCTGGGGGTACCCTCACACATATTATTCCCTCATTTAGTGGATATTTTCACAAAAAAGTGAAATTTTCAAAAATCCAGAAAATTGGCTGAAAACGACTAAATATCAAGGACTCATTTTGCGAATCGCTCTGGAACTGAAATCGGAATGCTCACTGACATTTCCCCTATCTGAAAGTCTGATAAACGCCGGAAAAATGACTAAGTCCAAAAAAATAAATTTTTCAACTTTTTTCAATTTTACCCCCGTGGGATATATATTCTACCCACACACATTTGGAACTCTCCTGGGGTACCCTCACACATATTATTCCCTCATTTAGTGGATATTTTCACAAAAAAGTGAAATTTTCAAAAATCCAGAAAATTGGCGGAAAACGACTAAATATCAAGGACTCATTGGGCGAATCGCTCTGGAACTGAAATCGGAACGCTCACTGACATTTTCCCTTTCTGAAAGTCTGATAAACGCCGAAAAATGACTAAGTCCAAAAAAAATAATTTTTTCAACTTTTTTCAATTTTACCCCCGTGGGATATATATTCTACCCACACACATTTGGAACTCTCCTGGGGTACCCTCACACATATTATTCCCTCATTTAGTGGATATTTTCACAAAAAAGTGAAATTTTCAAAAATCCAGAAAATTGGCGGAAAACGACTAAATATCAAGGACTCATTGGGCGAATCGCTCTGGAACTGAAATCGGAACGCTCACTGACATTTTCCCTTTCTGAAAGTCTGATAAACGCCGAAAAATGACTAAGTCCAAAAAAAATAATTTTTTCAACTTTTTTCAATTTTACCCCCGTGGGATATATATTCTACCCACACACATTTGGAACTCTCCTGGGGTACCCTCACACATATTATTCCCTCATTTAGTGGATATTTTCACAAAAAAGTGAAATTTTCAAAAATCCAGATAATTGGCTGAAAACGACTAAACATCAAGGACTCATTGGGCGAATCGCTCTGGAACTGAAATCGGAATGCTCACTGACATTTTCCCTATCTGAAAGTCTGATAAACGCCGGAAAAATGACTAAGTCCAAAAAAATTAATTTTTCAACTTTTTTCAATTTTACCCCCGTGGGATATATATTCTACCCACACACATTTGGAACTCTCCTGGGGTACCCTCACACATATTATTCCCTCATTTAGTGGATATTTTCACAAAAAAGTGAAATTTTCAAAAATCCAGATAATTGGCTGAAAACGACTAAATATCAAGGACTCATTGGGCGAATCGCTCTGGAACTGAAATCGGAATGCTCACTGACATTTTCCCTATCTGAAAGTCTGATAAACGCCGGAAAAATGACTAAGTCCAAAAAAATTAATTTTTTCAACTTTTTTCAATTTTACCCCCGTGGGATATATATTCTACCCACACACATTTGGAACTCTCCTGGGGGTACCCTCACACATATTATTCCCTCATTTAGTGGATATTTTCACAAAAAAGTGAAATTTTCAAAAATCCAGAAAATTGGCTGAAAACGACTAAATATCAAGGACTCATTTTGCGAATCGCTCTGGAACTGAAATCGGAATGCTCACTGACATTTCCCCTATCTGAAAGTCTGATAAACGCCGGAAAAATGACTAAGTCCAAAAAAATAAATTTTTCAACTTTTTTCAATTTTACCCCCGTGGGATATATATTCTACCCACACACATTTGGAACTCTCCTGGGGTACCCTCACACATATTATTCCCTCATTTAGTGGATATTTTCACAAAAAAGTGAAATTTTCAAAAATCCAGAAAATTGGCGGAAAACGACTAAATATCAAGGACTCATTGGGCGAATCGCTCTGGAACTGAAATCGGAACGCTCACTGACATTTTCCCTTTCTGAAAGTCTGATAAACGCCGAAAAATGACTAAGTCCAAAAAAATTAATTTTTCAACTTTTTTCAATTTTACCCCCGTGGGATATATATTCTACCCACACACATTTGGAACTCTCCTGGGGTACCCTCACACATATTATTCCCTCATTTAGTGGATATTTTCACAAAAAAGTGAAATTTTCAAAAATCCAGACAATTGGCTGAAAACGACTAAATATCAAGGACTCATTGGGCGAATCGCTCTGGAACTGAAATCGGAATGCTCACTGACATTTCCCCTATCTGAAAGTCTGATAAACGCCGGAAAAATGACTAAGTCCAAAAAAATAAATTTTTTAACTTTTTTCAATTTTACCCCCGTGGGATATATATTCTACCCACACACATTTGGAACTCTCCTGGGGTACCCTCACACATATTATTCCCTCATTTAGTGGATATTTTCACAAAAAAGTGAAATTTTAAAAAATCCTGAAAATTGGCTGAAAACGACTAAATATCAAGGACTCATTGGGCGAATCGCTCTGGAACTGAAATCGGAATGCTCACTGACATTTCCCCTATCTGAAAGTCTGATATACGCCGGAAAAATGACTAAGTCCAAAAAAATAAATTTTTCAACTTTTTTCAATTTTACCCCCGTGGGATATATATTCTACCCACACACATTTGGAACTCTCCTGGGGTACCCTCACACATATTATTCCCTCATTTAGTGGATATTTTCACAAAAAAGTGAAATTTTCAAAAATCCAGAAAATTGGCTGAAAACGACTAAATATCAAGGACTCATTGGGCGAATCACTCTGGAACTGAAATCGGAACGCTCACTGACATTCTCCCTATCTGAAAGTCTGATAAATGCCGAAAAATGACTAAGTCCAAAAAAATTAATTTTTTCAACTTTTTTCAATTTTACCCCCGTGGGATATATATTCTACCCACACACATTTGGAACTCTCCTGGGGTACCCTCACACATATTATTCCCTCATTTAGTGGATATTTTCACAAAAAAGTGAAATTTTCAAAAATCCTGAAAATTGGCTGAAAACGACTAAATATCAAGGACTCATTGGGCGAATCGCTCTGGAACTGAAATCAGAATGCTCACTGACATTTCCCCTATCTGAAAGTCTGATAAACGCCGGAAAAATGACTAAGTCCAAAAAAATAAATTTTTCAACTTTTTTCAATTTTACCCCCGTGGGATATATATTCTACCCACACACATTTGGAACTCTCCTGGGGTACCCTCACACATATTATTCCCTCATTTAGTGGATATTTTCACAAAAAAGTGAAATTTTCAAAAATCCAGAAAATTGGCTGAAAACGACTAAATATCAAGGACTCATTGGGCGAATCGCTCTGGAACTGAAATCGCAACGCTCACTGACATTTTCCCTATCTGAAAGTCTGATAAACGCCGGAAAAATGACTAAGTCCAAAAAAATTAATTTTTTCAACTTTTTTCAATTTTACCCCCGTGGGATATATATTCTACCCACACACATTTGGAACTCTCCTGGGGTACCCTCACACATATTATTCCCTCATTTAGTGGATATTTTCACAAAAAAGTGAAATTTTCAAAAATCCAGAAAATTGGCTGAAAACGACTAAATATTAAGGACTCATTGGGCGAATCGCTCTGGAACTGAAATCGGAATGCTCACTGACATTTTCCCTATCTGAAAGTCTGATAAACGCCGGAAAAATGACTAAGTCCAAAAAAATAAATTTTTTAACTTTTTTCAATTTTACCCCCGTGGGATATATATTCTACCCACACACATTTGGAACTCTCCTGGGGTACCCTCACACATATTATTCCCTCATTTAGTGGATATTTTCACAAAAAAGTGAAATTTTCAAAAATCCTGAAAATTGGCTGAAAACGACTAAATATCAAGGACTCATTGGGCGAATCGCTCTGGAACTGAAATCGGAATGCTCACTGACATTTCCCCTATCTGAAAGTCTGATATACGCCGGAAAAATGACTAAGTCCAAAAAAATAAATTTTTCAACTTTTTTCAATTTTACCCCCGTGGGATATATATTCTACCCACACACATTTGGAACTCTCCTGGGGTACCCTCACACATATTATTCCCTCATTTAGTGGATATTTTCACAAAAAAGTGAAATTTTCAAAAATCCAGAAAATTGGCTGAAAACGACTAAATATCAAGGACTCATTGGGCGAATCACTCTGGAACTGAAATCGGAATGCTCACTGACATTCTCCCTATCTGAAAGTCTGATAAATGCCGAAAAATGACTAAGTCCAAAAAAATTAATTTTTTCAACTTTTTTCAATTTTACCCCCGTGGGATATATATTCTACCCACACACATTTGGAACTCTCCTGGGGTACCCTCACACATATTATTCCCTCATTTAGTGGATATTTTCACAAAAAAGTGAAATTTTCAAAAATCCTGAAAATTGGCTGAAAACGACTAAATATCAAGGACTCATTGGGCGAATCGCTCTGGAACTGAAATCAGAATGCTCACTGACATTTCCCCTATCTGAAAGTCTGATAAACGCCGGAAAAATGACTAAGTCCAAAAAAATAAATTTTTCAACTTTTTTCAATTTTACCCCCGTGGGATATATATTCTACCCACACACATTTGGAACTCTCCTGGGGTACCCTCACACATATTATTCCCTCAGTTAGTGGATATTTTCACAAAAAAGTGAAATTTTCAAAAATCCAGAAAATTGGCTGAAAACGACTAAATATCAAGGACTCATTGGGCGAATCGCTCTGGAACTGAAATCGCAACGCTCACTGACATTTTCCCTATCTGAAAGTCTGATAAACGCCGGAAAAATGACTAAGTCCAAAAAAAATAATTTTTTCAACTTTTTTCAATTTTACCCCTGTGGGATATATATTCTACCCACACACATTTGGAACTCTCCTGGGGTACCCTCACACATATTATTCCCTCATTTAGTGGATATTTTCACAAAAAAGTGAAATTTTCAAAAATCCAGAAAATTGGCTGAAAACGACTAAATATCAAGGACTCATTGGGCGAATCGCTCTGGAACTGAAATCGGAATGCTCACTGACATTTCTCCTATCTGAAAGTCTGATAAACGCCGGAAAAATGACTAAGTCCAAAAAAATAAATTTTTCAACTTTTTTCAATTTTACCCCCGTGGGATATATATTCTACCCACACACATTTGGAACTCTCCTGGGGTACCCTCACACATATTATTCCCTCATTTAGTGGATATTTTCACAAAAAAGTGAAATTTTCAAAAATCCAGAAAATTGGCTGAAAACGACTAAATATCAAGGACTCATTGGGCGAATCGCTCTGGGACTGAAATCGGAATGCTCACTGACATTTCCCCTATCTGAAAGTCTGATAAACGCCGGAAAAATGACTAAGTCCAAAAAAATAAATTTTTCAACTTTTTTCAATTTTACCCCCGTGGGATATATATTCTACCCACACACATTTGGAACTCTCCTGGGGTACCCTCACACATATTATTCCCTCATTTAGTGGATATTTTCACAAAAAAGTGAAATTTTCAAAAATCCAGAAAATTGGCTGAAAACGACTAAATATCAAGGACTCATTGGGCGAATCGCTCTGGGACTGAAATCGGAATGCTCACTGACATTTCCCCTATCTGAAAGTCTGATAAACGCCGGAAAAATGACTAAGTCCAAAAAAATAAATTTTTTTACTTTTTTCAATTTTACCCCCGTGGGATATATATTCTAGCGACACACATTTGGAACTCTCCTGGGGTACCCTCACACATATTATTCCCTCATTTAGTGGATATTTTCACAAAAAAGTGAAATTTTCAAAAATCCAGAAAATTGGCTGAAAACGACTAAATATCAAGGACTCATTGGGCGAATCGCTCTGGAACTGAAATCGGAACGCTCACTGACATTTTCCCTATCTGAAAGTCTGATAAACGCCGAAAAATGACTAAGTCCAAAAAAAATAATTTTTTCAACTTTTTTCAATTTTACCCCCGCGGGATATATATTCTACCCACACACATTTGGAACTCTCCTGGGGTACCCTCACACATATTATTCCCTCATTTAGTGGATATTTTCACAAAAAAGTGAAATTTTCAAAAATCCAGATAATTGGCTGAAAACGACTAAATATCAAGGACTCATTGGGCGAATCGCTCTGGAACTGAAATCGGAATGCTCACTGACATTTCCCCTATCTGAAAGTCTGATAAACGCCGGAAAAATGACTAAGTCCAAAAAAATAAATTTTTCAACTTTTTTCAATTTTACCCCCGTGGGATATATATTCTACCCACACACATTTGGAACTCTCCTCGGGTACCCTCACACATATTATTCCCTCATTTAGTGGATATTTTCACAAAAAAGTGAAATTTTCAAAAATCCAGATAATTGGCTGAAAACGACTAAATATCAAGGACTCATTGGGCGAATCGCTCTGGAACTGAAATCGGAATGCTCACTGACATTTTCCCTATCTGAAAGTCTGATAAACGCCGGAAAAATGACTAAGTCCAAAAAAATTAATTTTTTCAACTTTTTTCAATTTTACCCCCGTGGGATATATATTCTACCCACACACATTTGGAACTCTCCTGGGGGTACCCTCACACATATTATTCCCTCATTTAGTGGATATTTTCACAAAAAAGTGAAATTTTCAAAAATCCAGAAAATTGGCTGAAAACGACTAAATATCAAGGACTCATTTTGCGAATCGCTCTGGAACTGAAATCGGAATGCTCACTGACATTTCCCCTATCTGAAAGTCTGATAAACGCCGGAAAAATGACTAAGTCCAAAAAAATAAATTTTTCAACTTTTTTCAATTTTACCCCCGTGGGATATATATTCTACCCACACACATTTGGAACTCTCCTGGGGTACCCTCACACATATTATTCCCTCATTTAGTGGATATTTTCACAAAAAAGTGAAATTTTCAAAAATCCAGAAAATTGGCGGAAAACGACTAAATATCAAGGACTCATTGGGCGAATCGCTCTGGAACTGAAATCGGAACGCTCACTGACATTTTCCCTTTCTGAAAGTCTGATAAACGCCGAAAAATGACTAAGTCCAAAAAAAATAATTTTTTCAACTTTTTTCAATTTTACCCCCGTGGGATATATATTCTACCCACACACATTTGGAACTCTCCTGGGGTACCCTCACACATATTATTCCCTCATTTAGTGGATATTTTCACAAAAAAGTGAAATTTTCAAAAATCCAGATAATTGGCTGAAAACGACTAAACATCAAGGACTCATTGGGCGAATCGCTCTGGAACTGAAATCGGAATGCTCACTGACATTTTCCCTATCTGAAAGTCTGATAAACGCCGGAAAAATGACTAAGTCCAAAAAAATTAATTTTTCAACTTTTTTCAATTTTACCCCCGTGGGATATATATTCTACCCACACACATTTGGAACTCTCCTGGGGTACCCTCACACATATTATTCCCTCATTTAGTGGATATTTTCACAAAAAAGTGAAATTTTCAAAAATCCAGACAATTGGCTGAAAACGACTAAATATCAAGGACTCATTGGGCGAATCGCTCTGGAACTGAAATCGGAACGCTCACTGACATTTTCCCTATCTGAAAGTCTGATAAACGCCGGAAAAATGACTAAGTCAAAAAAAATTAATTTTTTCAACTTTTTTCAATTTTACCCCCGTGGGATATATATTCTACCCACACACATTTGGAACTCTCCTGGGGTACCCTCACACATATTATTCCCTCATTTAGTGGATATTTTCACAAAAAAGTGAAATTTTCAAAAATCCAGAAAATTGGCTGAAAACGACTAAATATCAAGGACTCATTTTGCGAATCGCTCTGGAACTGAAATCGGAATGCTCACTGACATTTCCCCTATCTGAAAGTCTGATAAACGCCGGAAAAATGACTAAGTCCAAAAAAATAAATTTTTCAACTTTTTTCAATTTTACCCCCGTGGGATATATATTCTACCCACACACATTTGGAACTCTCCTGGGGTACCCTCACACATATTATTCCCTCATTTAGTGGATATTTTCACAAAAAAGTGAAATTTTCAAAAATCCAGAAAATTGGCGGAAAACGACTAAATATCAAGGACTCATTGGGCGAATCGCTCTGGAACTGAAATCGGAACGCTCACTGACATTTTCCCTTTCTGAAAGTCTGATAAACGCCGAAAAATGACTAAGTCCAAAAAAAATAATTTTTTCAACTTTTTTCAATTTTACCCCCGTGGGATATATATTGTACCCACACACATTTGGAACTCTCCTGGGGTACCCTCACACATATTATTCCCTCATTTAGTGGATATTTTCACAAAAAAGTGAAATTTTCAAAAATCCAGATAATTGGCTGAAAACGACTAAACATCAAGGACTCATTGGGCGAATCGCTCTGGAACTGAAATCGGAATGCTCACTGACATTTTCCCTATCTGAAAGTCTGATAAACGCCGGAAAAATGACTAAGTCCAAAAAAATTAATTTTTCAACTTTTTTCAATTTTACCCCCGTGGGATATATATTCTACCCACACACATTTGGAACTCTCCTGGGGTACCCTCACACATATTATTCCCTCATTTAGTGGATATTTTCACAAAAAAGTGAAATTTTCAAAAATCCAGATAATTGGCTGAAAACGACTAAATATCAAGGACTCATTGGGCGAATCGCTCTGGAACTGAAATCGGAATGCTCACTGACATTTTCCCTATCTGAAAGTCTGATAAACGCCGGAAAAATGACTAAGTCCAAAAAAATTAATTTTTTCAACTTTTTTCAATTTTACCCCCGTGGGATATATATTCTACCCACACACATTTGGAACTCTCCTGGGGGTACCCTCACACATATTATTCCCTCATTTAGTGGATATTTTCACAAAAAAGTGAAATTTTCAAAAATCCAGAAAATTGGCTGAAAACGACTAAATATCAAGGACTCATTTTGCGAATCGCTCTGGAACTGAAATCGGAATGCTCACTGACATTTCCCCTATCTGAAAGTCTGATAAACGCCGGAAAAATGACTAAGTCCAAAAAAATAAATTTTTCAACTTTTTTCAATTTTACCCCCGTGGGATATATATTCTACCCACACACATTTGGAACTCTCCTGGGGTACCCTCACACATATTATTCCCTCATTTAGTGGATATTTTCACAAAAAAGTGAAATTTTCAAAAATCCAGATAATTGGCTGAAAACGACTAAATATCAAGGACTCATTGGGCGAATCGCTCTGGAACTGAAATCGGAATGCTCACTGACATTTTCCCTATCTGAAAGTCTGATAAACGCCGGAAAAATGACTAAGTCCAAAAAAATTAATTTTTCAACTTTTTTCAATTTTACCCCCGTGGGATATATATTCTACCCACACACATTTGGAACTCTCCTGGGGTACCCTCACACATATTATTCCCTCATTTTGTGGATATTTTCACAAAAAAGTGAAATTTTCAAAAATCCAGACAATTGGCTGAAAACGACTAAATATCAAGGACTCATTGGGCGAATCGCTCTGGAACTGAAATCGGAACGCTCACTGACATTTTCCCTATCTGAAAGTCTGATAAACGCCGGAAAAATGACTAAGTCCAAAAAAAATAATTTTTTCAACTTTTTTCAATTTTACCCCTGTGGGATATATATTCTACCCACACACATTTGGAACTCTCCTGGGGTACCCTCACACATATTATTCCCTCATTTAGTGGATATTTTCACAAAAAAGTGAAATTTTCAAAAATCCAGAAAATTGGCTGAAAACGACTAAATATCAAGGACTCATTGGGCGAATCGCTCTGGAACTGAAATCGGAATGCTCACTGACATTTCTCCTATCTGAAAGTCTGATAAACGCCGGAAAAATGACTAAGTCCAAAAAAATAAATTTTTCAACTTTTTTCAATTTTACCCCCGTGGGATATATATTCTACCCACACACATTTGGAACTCTCCTGGGGTACCCTCACACATATTATTCCCTCATTTAGTGGATATTTTCACAAAAAAGTGAAATTTTCAAAAATCCAGAAAATTGGCTGAAAACGACTAAATATCAAGGACTCATTGGGCGAATCGCTCTGGGACTGAAATCGGAATGCTCACTGACATTTCCCCTATCTGAAAGTCTGATAAACGCCGGAAAAATGACTAAGTCCAAAAAAATAAATTTTTCAACTTTTTTCAATTTTACCCCCGTGGGATATATATTCTACCCACACACATTTGGAACTCTCCTGGGGTACCCTCACACATATTATTCCCTCATTTAGTGGATATTTTCACAAAAAAGTGAAATTTTCAAAAATCCAGAAAATTGGCTGAAAACGACTAAATATCAAGGACTCATTGGGCGAATCGCTCTGGGACTGAAATCGGAATGCTCACTGACATTTCCCCTATCTGAAAGTCTGATAAACGCCGGAAAAATGACTAAGTCCAAAAAAATAAATTTTTTTACTTTTTTCAATTTTACCCCCGTGGGATATATATTCTAGCGACACACATTTGGAACTCTCCTGGGGTACCCTCACACATATTATTCCCTCATTTAGTGGATATTTTCACAAAAAAGTGAAATTTTCAAAAATCCAGAAAATTGGCTGAAAACGACTAAATATCAAGGACTCATTGGGCGAATCGCTCTGGAACTGAAATCGGAACGCTCACTGACATTTTCCCTATCTGAAAGTCTGATAAACGCCGAAAAATGACTAAGTCCAAAAAAAATAATTTTTTCAACTTTTTTCAATTTTACCCCCGCGGGATATATATTCTACCCACACACATTTGGAACTCTCCTGGGGTACCCTCACACATATTATTCCCTCATTTAGTGGATATTTTCACAAAAAAGTGAAATTTTCAAAAATCCAGATAATTGGCTGAAAACGACTAAATATCAAGGACTCATTGGGCGAATCGCTCTGGAACTGAAATCGGAATGCTCACTGACATTTCCCCTATCTGAAAGTCTGATAAACGCCGGAAAAATGACTAAGTCCAAAAAAATAAATTTTTCAACTTTTTTCAATTTTACCCCCGTGGGATATATATTCTACCCACACACATTTGGAACTCTCCTCGGGTACCCTCACACATATTATTCCCTCATTTAGTGGATATTTTCACAAAAAAGTGAAATTTTCAAAAATCCAGATAATTGGCTGAAAACGACTAAATATCAAGGACTCATTGGGCGAATCGCTCTGGAACTGAAATCGGAATGCTCACTGACATTTTCCCTATCTGAAAGTCTGATAAACGCCGGAAAAATGACTAAGTCCAAAAAAATTAATTTTTTCAACTTTTTTCAATTTTACCCCCGTGGGATATATATTCTACCCACACACATTTGGAACTCTCCTGGGGGTACCCTCACACATATTATTCCCTCATTTAGTGGATATTTTCACAAAAAAGTGAAATTTTCAAAAATCCAGAAAATTGGCTGAAAACGACTAAATATCAAGGACTCATTTTGCGAATCGCTCTGGAACTGAAATCGGAATGCTCACTGACATTTCCCCTATCTGAAAGTCTGATAAACGCCGGAAAAATGACTAAGTCCAAAAAAATAAATTTTTCAACTTTTTTCAATTTTACCCCCGTGGGATATATATTCTACCCACACACATTTGGAACTCTCCTGGGGTACCCTCACACATATTATTCCCTCATTTAGTGGATATTTTCACAAAAAAGTGAAATTTTCAAAAATCCAGAAAATTGGCGGAAAACGACTAAATATCAAGGACTCATTGGGCGAATCGCTCTGGAACTGAAATCGGAACGCTCACTGACATTTTCCCTTTCTGAAAGTCTGATAAACGCCGAAAAATGACTAAGTCCAAAAAAAATAATTTTTTCAACTTTTTTCAATTTTACCCCCGTGGGATATATATTCTACCCACACACATTTGGAACTCTCCTGGGGTACCCTCACACATATTATTCCCTCATTTAGTGGATATTTTCACAAAAAAGTGAAATTTTCAAAAATCCAGATAATTGGCTGAAAACGACTAAACATCAAGGACTCATTGGGCGAATCGCTCTGGAACTGAAATCGGAATGCTCACTGACATTTTCCCTATCTGAAAGTCTGATAAACGCCGGAAAAATGACTAAGTCCAAAAAAATTAATTTTTCAACTTTTTTCAATTTTACCCCCGTGGGATATATATTCTACCCACACACATTTGGAACTCTCCTGGGGTACCCTCACACATATTATTCCCTCATTTAGTGGATATTTTCACAAAAAAGTGAAATTTTCAAAAATCCAGACAATTGGCTGAAAACGACTAAATATCAAGGACTCATTGGGCGAATCGCTCTGGAACTGAAATCGGAACGCTCACTGACATTTTCCCTATCTGAAAGTCTGATAAACGCCGGAAAAATGACTAAGTCAAAAAAAATTAATTTTTTCAACTTTTTTCAATTTTACCCCCGTGGGATATATATTCTACCCACACACATTTGGAACTCTCCTGGGGTACCCTCACACATATTATTCCCTCATTTAGTGGATATTTTCACAAAAAAGTGAAATTTTCAAAAATCCAGAAAATTGGCTGAAAACGACTAAATATCAAGGACTCATTTTGCGAATCGCTCTGGAACTGAAATCGGAATGCTCACTGACATTTCCCCTATCTGAAAGTCTGATAAACGCCGGAAAAATGACTAAGTCCAAAAAAATAAATTTTTCAACTTTTTTCAATTTTACCCCCGTGGGATATATATTCTACCCACACACATTTGGAACTCTCCTGGGGTACCCTCACACATATTATTCCCTCATTTAGTGGATATTTTCACAAAAAAGTGAAATTTTCAAAAATCCAGAAAATTGGCGGAAAACGACTAAATATCAAGGACTCATTGGGCGAATCGCTCTGGAACTGAAATCGGAACGCTCACTGACATTTTCCCTTTCTGAAAGTCTGATAAACGCCGAAAAATGACTAAGTCCAAAAAAAATAATTTTTTCAACTTTTTTCAATTTTACCCCCGTGGGATATATATTGTACCCACACACATTTGGAACTCTCCTGGGGTACCCTCACACATATTATTCCCTCATTTAGTGGATATTTTCACAAAAAAGTGAAATTTTCAAAAATCCAGATAATTGGCTGAAAACGACTAAACATCAAGGACTCATTGGGCGAATCGCTCTGGAACTGAAATCGGAATGCTCACTGACATTTTCCCTATCTGAAAGTCTGATAAACGCCGGAAAAATGACTAAGTCCAAAAAAATTAATTTTTCAACTTTTTTCAATTTTACCCCCGTGGGATATATATTCTACCCACACACATTTGGAACTCTCCTGGGGTACCCTCACACATATTATTCCCTCATTTAGTGGATATTTTCACAAAAAAGTGAAATTTTCAAAAATCCAGATAATTGGCTGAAAACGACTAAATATCAAGGACTCATTGGGCGAATCGCTCTGGAACTGAAATCGGAATGCTCACTGACATTTTCCCTATCTGAAAGTCTGATAAACGCCGGAAAAATGACTAAGTCCAAAAAAATTAATTTTTTCAACTTTTTTCAATTTTACCCCCGTGGGATATATATTCTACCCACACACATTTGGAACTCTCCTGGGGGTACCCTCACACATATTATTCCCTCATTTAGTGGATATTTTCACAAAAAAGTGAAATTTTCAAAAATCCAGAAAATTGGCTGAAAACGACTAAATATCAAGGACTCATTTTGCGAATCGCTCTGGAACTGAAATCGGAATGCTCACTGACATTTCCCCTATCTGAAAGTCTGATAAACGCCGGAAAAATGACTAAGTCCAAAAAAATAAATTTTTCAACTTTTTTCAATTTTACCCCCGTGGGATATATATTCTACCCACACACATTTGGAACTCTCCTGGGGTACCCTCACACATATTATTCCCTCATTTAGTGGATATTTTCACAAAAAAGTGAAATTTTCAAAAATCCAGATAATTGGCTGAAAACGACTAAATATCAAGGACTCATTGGGCGAATCGCTCTGGAACTGAAATCGGAATGCTCACTGACATTTTCCCTATCTGAAAGTCTGATAAACGCCGGAAAAATGACTAAGTCCAAAAAAATTAATTTTTCAACTTTTTTCAATTTTACCCCCGTGGGATATATATTCTACCCACACACATTTGGAACTCTCCTGGGGTACCCTCACACATATTATTCCCTCATTTTGTGGATATTTTCACAAAAAAGTGAAATTTTCAAAAATCCAGACAATTGGCTGAAAACGACTAAATATCAAGGACTCATTGGGCGAATCGCTCTGGAACTGAAATCGGAACGCTCACTGACATTTTCCCTATCTGAAAGTCTGATAAACGCCGGAAAAATGACTAAGTCAAAAAAAATTAATTTTTTCAACTTTTTTCAATTTTACCCCCGTGGGATATATATTCTACCCACACACATTTGGAACTCTCCTGGGGTACCCTCACACATATTATTCCCTCATTTAGTGGATATTTTCACAAAAAAGTGAAATTTTCAAAAATCAAGAAAATTGGCTGAAAACGACTAAATATCAAGGACTCATTGGGCGAATCGCTCTGGAACTGAAATCGGAATGCTCACTGACATTTCCCCTATCTGAAAGTCTGATAAACGCCGGAAAAATGACTAAGTCCAAAAAAATAAATTTTTTAACTTTTTTCAATTTTACCCCCGTGGGATATATATTCTACCCACACACATTTGGAACTCTCCTGGGGGTACCCTCACACATATTATTCCCTCATTTAGTGGATATTTTCACAAAAAAGTGAAATTTTCAAAAATCCAGAAAATTGGCTGAAAACGACTAAATATCAAGGACTCATTTTGCGAATCGCTCCGGAACTGAAATCGGAATGCTCACTGACATTTCCCCTATCTGAAAGTCTGATAAACGCCGGAAAAATGACTAAGTCCAAAAAAATAAATTTTTCAACTTTTTTCAATTTTACCACCGTGGGATATATATTCTACCCACACACATTTGGAACTCTCCTGGGGTACCCTCACACATATTATTCCCTCATTTAGTGGATATTTTCACAAAAAAGTGAAATTTTCAAAAATCCAGAAAATTGGCAGAAAACGACTAAATATCAAGGACTCATTGGGCGAATCACTCTGGAACTGAAATCGGAACGCTCACTGACATTTTCGCTTTCTGAAAGTCTGATAAACGCCGAAAAATGACTAAGTCCAAAAAAAATAATTTTTTCAACTTTTTTCAATTTTACCCCCGTGGGATATATATTCTACCCACACACATTTGGAACTCTCCTGGGGTACCCTCACACATATTATTCCCTCATTTAGTGGATATTTTCACAAAAAAGTGAAATTTTCAAAAATCCAGATAATTGGCTGAAAACGACTAAACATCAAGGACTCATTGGGCGAATCGCTCTGGAACTGAAATCAGAATGCTCACTGACATTTTCCCTATCTGAAAGTCTGATAAACGCCGGAAAAATGACTAAGTCCAAAAAAATAAATTTTTTCAACTTTTTTCAATTTTACCCCCGTGGGATATATATTCTACCCACACACATTTGGAACTCTCCTGGGGTACCCTCACACATATTATTCCCTCATTTAGTGGATATTTTCACAAAAAAGTGAAATTTTAAAAAATACAGAAAATTGGCTGAAAACGACTAAATATCAAGGACTCATTGGGCGAATCGCTCTGGAACTGAAATCGGAATGCTCACTGACATTTCCCCTATCTGAAAGTCTGATAAACGCCGGAAAAATGACTAAGTCCAAAAAAATAAATTTTTTCAACTTTTTTCAATTTTACCCCCGTGGGATATATATTCTACCCATACACATTTGGAACTCTCCTGGGGTACCCTCACACATATTTTTCCCTCATTTAGTGGATATTTTCACAAAAAAGTGAAATTTTCAAAAATCCAGAAAATTGGCTGAAAACGACTAAATATCAAGGACTCATTGGGCGAATCACTCTGGAACTGAAATCGGAACGCTCACTGACATTTTCCCTATCTGAAAGTCTGATAAACGCCGAAAAATGACTAAGTCCAAAAAAAATAATTTTTTCAACTTTTTTCAATTTTACACCCGTGGGATATATATTCTACCCACACACATTTGGAACTCTCCTGGGGTACCCTCACACATATTATTCCCTCATTTAGTGGATATTTTCACAAAAAAGTGAAATTTTCAAAAATCCAGATAATTGGCTGAAAACGACTAAATATCAAGGACTCATTGGGCGAATCGCTCTGGAACTGAAATCGGAATGCTCACTGACATTTTCCCTATCTGAAAGTCTGATAAACGCCGGAAAAATGACTAAGTCCAAAAAAATAAATTTTTTAACTTTTTTCAATTTTACCCCCGTGGGATATATATTCTACCCACACACATTTGGAACTCTCCTGGGGGTACCCTCACACATATTATTCCCTCATTTAGTGGATATTTTCACAAAAAAGTGAAATTTTCAAAAATCCAGAAAATTGGCTGAAAACGACTAAATATCAAGGACTCATTTTGCGAATCGCTCTGGAACTGAAATCGGAATGCTCACTGACATTTCCCCTATCTGAAAGTCTGATAAACGCCGGAAAAATGACTAAGTCCAAAAAAATAAATTTTTCAACTTTTTTCAATTTTACCCCCGTGGGATATATATTCTACCCACACACATTTGGAACTCTCCTGGGGTACCCTCACACATATTATTCCCTCATTTAGTGGATATTTTCACAAAAAAGTGAAATTTTCAAAAATCCAGAAAATTGGCGGAAAACGACTAAATATCAAGGACTCATTGGGCGAATCGCTCTGGAACTGAAATCGGAACGCTCACTGACATTTTCGCTTTCTGAAAGTCTGATAAACGCCGAAAAATGACTAAGTCCAAAAAAAATAATTTTTTCAACTTTTTTCAATTTTACCCCCGTGGGATATATATTCTACCCACACACATTTGGAACTCTCCTGGGGTACCCTCACACATATTATTCCCTCATTTAGTGGATATTTTCACAAAAAAGTGAAATTTTCAAAAATCCAGATAATTGGCTGAAAACGACTAAACATCAAGGACTCATTGGGCGAATCGCTCTGGAACTGAAATCGGAACGCTCACTGACATTTTCCCTATCTGAAAGTCTGATAAACGCCGGAAAAATGACTAAGTCCAAAAAAATAAATTTTTTCAACTTTTTTCAATTTTACCCCCGTGGGATATATATTCTACCCACACACATTTGGAACTCTCCTGGGGTACCCTCACACATATTATTCCCTCATTTAGTGGATATTTTCACAAAAAAGTGAAATTTTCAAAAATCCAGAAAATTGGCTGAAAACGACTAAATATCAAGGACTCATTGGGCGAATCGCTCTGGAACTGAAATCGGAATGCTCACTGACATTTCCCCTATCTGAAAGTCTGATAAACGCCGGAAAAATGACTAAGTCCAAAAAAATAAATTTTTTAACTTTTTTCAATTTTACCCCCGTGGGATATATATTCTACCCACACACATTTGGAACTCTCCTGGGGTACCCTCACACATATTATTCCCTCATTTAGTGGATATTTTCACAAAAAAGTGAAATTTTCAAAAATCCAGAAAATTGGCTGAAAACGACTAAATATCAAGGACTCATTGGGCGAATCGCTCTGGAACTGAAATCGGAATGCTCACTGACATTTCCCCTATCTGAAAGTCTGATAAACGCCGGAAAAATGACTAAGTCCAAAAAAATAAATTTTTCAACTTTTTTCAATTTTACCCCCGTGGGATATATATTCTACCCACACACATTTGGAACTCTCCTGGGGTACCCTCACACATATTATTCCCTCATTTAGTGGATATTTTCACAAAAAAGTGAAATTTTCAAAAATCCAGAAAATTGGCTGAAAACGACTAAATATCAAGGACTCATTGGGCGAATCGCTCTGGAACTGAAATCGCAACGCTCACTGACATTTTCCCTATCTGAAAGTCTGATAAACTCCGGAAAAATGACTAAGTCCAAAAAAAATAATTTTTTCAACTTTTTTCAATTTTACCCCCGTGGGATATATATTCTACCCACACACATTTGGAACTCTCCTGGGGTACCCTCACACATATTATTCCCTCATTTAGTGGATATTTTCACAAAAAAGTGAAATTTTCAAAAATCCAGAAAATTGGCTGAAAACGACTAAATATCAAGGACTCATTGGGCGAATCGCTCTGGAACTGAAATCGGAATGCTCACTGACATTTCCCCTATCTGAAAGTCTGATAAACGCCGGAAAAATGACTAAGTCAAAAAAAATAAATTTTTCAACTTTTTTCAATTTTACCCCCGTGGGATATATATTCTACCCACACACATTTGGAACTCTCCTGGGGTACCCTCACACATATTATTCCCTCATTTAGTGGATATTTTCACAAAAAAGTGAAATTTTCAAAAATCCAGAAAATTGGCTGAAAACGACTAAATATCAAGGACTCATTGGTCGAATCGCTCTGGAACTGAAATCGGAATGCTCACTGACATTTCCCCTATCTGAAAGTCTGATAAACGCCGGAAAAATGACTAAGTCCAAAAAAATAAATTTTTCAACTTTTTTCAATTTTACCCCCGTGGGATATATATTCTACCCACACACATTTGGAACTCTCCTGGGGTACCCTCACACATATTATTCCCTCATTTAGTGGATATTTTCACAAAAAAGTGAAATTTTCAAAAATCCAGAAAATTGGCTGAAAACGATTAAATATCAAGGACTCATTGGGCGAATCGCTCTGGAACTGAAATTGGAACGCTCACTGACATTTTCCCTATCTGAAAGTCTGATAAACGCCGGAAAAACGACTAAGTCCAAAAAAATTAATTTTTTCAACTTTTTTCAATTTTACCCCCGTGGGATATATATTCTACCCACACACATTTGGAACTCTCCTGGGGTAACCTCACACATATTATTCCCTCATTTAGTGGATATTTTCACAAAAAAGTGAAATTTTCAAAAATCCAAAATATTGGCTGAAAACGACTAAATATCAAGGACTCATTGGGCGAATCTCTCTGGAACTGAAATCGGAATGCTCACTGACATTTCCCCTATCTGAAAGTCTGATAAACGCCGGAAAAATGACTAAGTCCAAAAAAATAAATTTTTTAACTTTTTTCAATTTTACCCCCGTGGGATATATATTCTACCCACACACATTTGGAACTCTCCTGGGGTACCCTCACACATATTATTCCCTCATTTAGTGGATATTTTCACAAAAAAGTGAAATTTTCAAAAATTCAGAAAATTGGCTGAAAACGACTAAATATCAAGGACTCATTGGGCGAATCGCTCTGGAACTGAAATCGCAACGCTCACTGACATTTTCCCTATCTGAAAGTCTGATAAACTCCGGAAAAATGACTAAGTCCAAAAAAAATAATTTTTTCAACTTTTTTCAATTTTACCCCCGTGGGATATATATTCTACCCACACACATTTGGAACTCTCCTGGGGTACCCTCACACATATTATTCCCTCATTTAGTGGATATTTTCACAAAAAAGTGAAATTTTCAAAAATCCAGAAAATTGGCTGAAAACGACTAAATATCAAGGACTCATTGGGCGAATCGCTCTGGAACTGAAATCGGAATGCTCACTGACATTTCCCCTATCTGAAAGTCTGATAAACGCCGGAAAAATGACTAAGTCAAAAAAAATAAATTTTTCAACTTTTTTCAATTTTACCCCCGTGGGATATATATTCTACCCACACACATTTGGAACTCTCCTGGGGTACCCTCACACATATTATTCCCTCATTTAGTGGATATTTTCACAAAAAAGTGAAATTTTCAAAAATCCAGAAAATTGGCTGAAAACGACTAAATATCAAGGACTCATTGGTCGAATCGCTCTGGAACTGAAATCGGAATGCTCACTGACATTTCCCCTATCTGAAAGTCTGATAAACGCCGGAAAAATGACTAAGTCCAAAAAAATAAATTTTTCAACTTTTTTCAATTTTACCCCCGTGGGATATATATTCTACCCACACACATTTGGAACTCTCCTGGGGTACCCTCACACATATTATTCCCTCATTTAGTGGATATTTTCACAAAAAAGTGAAATTTTCAAAAATCCAGAAAATTGGCTGAAAACGATTAAATATCAAGGACTCATTGGGCGAATCGCTCTGGAACTGAAATTGGAACGCTCACTGACATTTTCCCTATCTGAAAGTCTGATAAACGCCGGAAAAACGACTAAGTCCAAAAAAATTAATTTTTTCAACTTTTTTCAATTTTACCCCCGTGGGATATATATTCTACCCACACACATTTGGAACTCTCCTGGGGTAACCTCACACATATTATTCCCTCATTTAGTGGATATTTTCACAAAAAAGTGAAATTTTCAAAAATCCAAAATATTGGCTGAAAACGACTAAATATCAAGGACTCATTGGGCGAATCGCTCTGGAACTGAAATCGGAATGCTCACTGACATTTCCCCTATCTGAAAGTCTGATAAACGCCGGAAAAATGACTAAGTCCAAAAAAATAAATTTTTTAACTTTTTTCAATTTTACCCCCGTGGGATATATATTCTACCCACACACATTTGGAACTCTCCTGGGGTACCCTCACACATATTATTCCCTCATTTAGTGGATATTTTCACAAAAAAGTGAAATTTTCAAAAATTCAGAAAATTGGCTGAAAACGACTAAATATCAAGGACTCATTGGGCGAATTGCTCTGGAACTGAAATCGGAATGCTCACTGACATTTCCCCTATCTGAAAGTCTGATAAACGCCGGAAAAATGAGTAAGTCCAAAAAAATAAATTCTTCAACTTTTTTCAATTTTATCCCCGTGGGATATATATTCTACCCACACACATTTGGAACTCTCCTGGGGTACCCTCACACATATTATTCCCTCATTTAGTGGATATTTTCACAAAAAAGTGAAATTTTCAAAAATCCAGAAAATTGGCTGAAAACGACTAAATATCAAGGACTCATTGGGCGAATCGCTCTGGAACTGAAATCGGAACGCTCACTGACATTTCCCCTATCTGAAAGTCTGATAAACGCCGGAAAAATGACTAAGTCCAAAAAAAATAATTTTTTCAACTTTTTTCAATTTTACCCCCGTGGGATATATATTCTACCCACACACATTTGGAACTCTCCTGGGGTACCCTCACACATATTATTCCCTCATTTAGTGGATATTTTCACAAAAAAGTGAAATTTTCAAAAATCCAGAAAATTGGCTGAAAACGACTAAATATCAAGGACTCATTGGGCGAATCGCTCTGGAACTAAAATCGGAACGCTCACTGACATTTTCCCTATCTGAAAGTCTGATAAACGCCGGAAAAATGACTAAGTCCAAAAAAAATAATTTTTTCAACTTTTTTCAATTTTACCCCCGTGGGATATATATTCTACCCACACACATTTGGAACTCTCCTGGGGTACCCTCACACATATTATTCCCTCATTTAGTGGATATTTTCACAAAAAAGTGAAATTTTCAAAAATCCAGAAAATTGGCTGAAAACGACTAAATATCAAGGACTCATTGGGCGAATCACTCTGGAACTGAAATCAGAATGCTCACTGACATTTCCCCTATCTGAAAGTCTGATAAACGCCGGAAAAATGACTAAGTCCAAAAAAATAAATTTTTCAACTTTTTTCAATTTTACCCCCGTGGGATATATATTCTACCCACACACATTTGGAACACTCCTGGGGTACCCTCACACATATTATTCCCTCATTTAGTGGATATTTTCACAAAAAAGTGAAATTTTCAAAAATCCAGAAAATTGGCTGAAAACGATTAAATATCAAGGACTCATTGGGCGAATCGCTCTGGAACTGAAATCGGAACGCTCACTGACATTTTCCCTATCTGAAAGTCTGATAAACGCCGGAAAAACGACTAAGTCCAAAAAAATTAATTTTTTCAACTTTTTTCAATTTTCCCCCCGTGGGATATATATTCTACCCACACACATTTGGAACTCTCCTGGGGTACCCTCACACATATTATTCCCTCATTTAGTGGATATTTTCACAAAAAAGTGAAATTTTCAAAAATCCAAAATATTGGCTGAAAACGACTTAATATCAAGGACTCATTGGGCGAATCGCTCTGGAACTGAAATCGGAATGCTCACTGACATTTCCCCTATCTGAAAGTCTGATAAACGCCGGAAAAATGACTAAGTCCAAAAAAATAAATTTTTTAACTTTTTTCAATTTTACCCCCGTGGGATATATATTCTACCCACACACATTTGGAACTCTCCTGAGGTACCCTCACACATATTATTCCCTCATTTACTGGATATTTTCACAAAAAAGTGAAATTTTCAAAAATCCAGAAAATTGGCTGAAAACGACTAAATATCAAGGACTCATTGGGCGAATCACTCTGGAACTGAAATCGGAATGCTCACTGACATTTCCCCTATCTGAAAGTCTGATAAACGCCGGAAAAATGAGTAAGTCCAAAAAAATTAATATTTCAACTTTTTTCAATTTTACCCCCGTGGGATATATATTCTACCCACACACATTTGGAACTCTCCTGGGGTACCCTCACACATATTATTCCCTCATTTAGTGGATATTTTCACAAAAAAGTGAAATTTTCAAAAATCCAGATAATTGGCTGAAAACGACTAAATATCAAGGACTCATTGGGCGAATCGCTCTGGAACTGAAATCGGAATGCTCACTGACATTTTCCCTATCTGAAAGTCTGATAAACTCCGGAAAAATGACTAAGTCCAAAAAAATTTATTTTTTCAACTTTTTTCAATTTTACCCCCGTGGGATATATATTCTACCCACACACATTTGGAACTCTCCTGGGGTACCCTCACACATATTATTCCCTCATTTAGTGGATATTTTCACAAAAAAGTGAAATTTTCAAAAATCCAGACAATTGGCTGAAAACGACTAAATATCAAGGACTCATTGGGCGAATCGCTCTGGAACTGAAATCGGAACGCTCACTGACATTTTCCCTATCTGAAAGTCTGATAAACGCCGGAAAAATGACTAAGTCAAAAAAAATTAATTTTTTAACTTTTTTCAATTTTACCCCCGTGGGATATATATTCTACCCACACACATTTGGAACTCTCCTGGGGGTACCCTCACACATATTATTCCCTCATTTAGTGGATATTTTCACAAAAAAGTGAAATTTTCAAAAATCCA